>NC_138047.1:77168714-77779964 GCF_964194185.1 Rhinolophus hipposideros
AATTTAATTTTCTGAATTCTGTGTAAACAGGGCTTGAGGCTGCAGGAAAAGATGAAACATTAATATATTGGAAGAACTTGCTAAGTGTTTTTAAAACCAAGTTTCAGTAACTCCTCTGCCCCCAGTTTTAACTTTCTTATCAAAAGCTGCCCTCTTTCTGTCCGCACACAATGAACCGAGGATGCCTTTCCAGGTCTGTCTGAAAATACACCTCTTTCCTACTGTTGTTTTTTTTTTTTCCCTCTTCTATGTTCCCAGATGCCCATTGCTCTCTTTTCTCCATTCACAGGTCTGATCTCATTTACATTTTCCAGAAATAGACATGAACCTTCCATCAATGATATACTCCAAGCCATCTTATTATTACATGTTGTTTGTTTTAACGGTTACATCCTTTAACTTGGGAATCAAAATAATGGACAGTGATCACTTTGGAAACACATACAATAAAATTGAAATGATGCAGAGAGGATTACCATGTACTCTGTGCAAGAATGACATGTAGGTTTGTGGCACATTTCATATTTTTCAAATAAGCATATGAAAAGATGCTCAACATCATGCTTCATTAAAGAATTGCAAATTAAAATTATATACCATTACACACACATTAGAATGACTAAAATCCCAAACATTGACAGCATCAAATGCTGGTGGGGATGTGGAGGAACAGAGAAAATACTACATGCTAGTGGGAATGCAAAATGGTACAAACTCCTTGGAAAATTGTTCGGCAGTTTCTGACAAAACTAAACATATTCCTACCATATGATTCAACAATTATACTGCTTCACATTTACCCAAATGAGTAGAAAACTTATGTATACACAAAAACCTGCACATAGATATTTATAGAAGCTCTGTCCATAATTACCAATACTTGGAAGCAAGCAAGATGTCCCTTCAGTGGGCAAATGAGTAAATAAACTGTGGTCTATGCAGGCAGTGGAATATCATTCAGTGCTAAAATGAAAAGAATTATCAAGCTATGAAAAGACATAGAGGAACCTTAAATGCATATTATATGTGAAAGAAGGCAATCTGAAAAGGCTCATATGGTATGATTCCAACTATATGACATTCTAGAAAAGACAAAACTGGAGATTTTAAAAAGATCAGTGGTTACCAGGACAAGGGGAGAAAAGGGAGAAATAGGTGCAGCATAGTGATTTTTTAGGGCAATGAAACTATTCTCATTGAGATGATAATGGTGAATACATTTCATTATACATTTATCAAAACCTGTAAAACATACAGCACCAAGAGCAACCCTAGTGTAAATTATGGGCTTTGAATGATAATGATGTGTTAATGTTCCTTGATTGTAGCAAATGCAGAACTCTGCTGTGGGATGTTAACAATGGCTGTGAGTGTGTGGAAGAATGGGGGATATAGAATCACTATACTTTCCATTAAATTTTGCTGCTAAGATAAAACTGCTCTAATAAATAGTCTGTTTTTGTTTGTTTGTTTTTTAAAGAAAGTATTTTTTAATTAGACTTGAGCCAGACATAATTTGATGATGGTAACTTTAAAAAACTGCTTTGTATAAAGGAACCCCAAATTTTTCTAACGTAAAAATAGTCTGTGATCAAAATAGTTTTGCTATATTTTTAAAGGAATAATTTGTGTATTTAGCATAGCCAGACAGACATCATGAACTGAATAGATGTGCAGTTGACAAATGAATCTAAACATAATATGAAACACTTTTAATAACATTGTCACATGTAAACTATGCTAAAAAAAATTTAGGATGCCACAACCTACACTTAGAATATGAAAAGTCATTATAAAAAAGTGATATTAAAAGATCACACATGATATATAATCTACAAAAGTCACTGAAAAATTTTAACACACATTGACAATAATCTACAGTCAAAAATTTGTGATCCATGGACAAAATTCAGCCTATTTATAGATTTATATTTTACTCATATATTTACAAACTTGCTTGTAATTTTTTCAGTGGATTTGAAATTTTTTACGAGACATATTCTCTCTCTCATCAATAACCCTTTCATTTGTATCTTCCTCCTTCCAGCCTGCCTTATACATTAACAAATCATTTGGCTTTTGAAAGCACTTGATTTGCCATTGTCCACTCACCTAATCTATTTTGTAATAATCATGTTCAGAAGTATTGAAAAGTCAATATGTTCTAAATCTTTGGAAACTAAAGTCAATTAAAAATAATAGCAATTAAAATTTTTGTGGGTGACATCAGCAAAAATGGTGGAGTGGGAAGCTCCAAAATCCTCTCTTTCCATAAAAGGAGTAAAGAAAGTGGCAAAAACTGTCAGAGCCACCTTATAAGTCATAAAAATTGGTGTACTAATTAATACATGCTACAACATGGATAGTCTTTCAAAGATCCTCCAGACAAATAAAAACAAACAATCACAATTCTTTAAGAATATGACCTGTTTTGCTTCCTATGGTGCTGCAACCCTACATTGGGATTATGAGCTTGGGTGTGGGGGTTGTGTCAGGGTAAGTCAATACATCACAAACCTCTTACTGAGATTCAAATTTTTTCCCTCTTGATTAGTATTCACCTGGTTAGTATAAACTTCTATTGGTTTCCACGAAAGACCACATACTGCATAATTACATTTATATTAAATGCCCAAAATAGGCAATTTCATAGAGACAGCTGGAAATATTCTGGAATTAGATAGTGGTGACGGTTGCATAACATTGTGAATGTACTAAAAGCCACTGGATTGTATGCCTTAAAGTGGTTAGAATGATAATTTTTATGTTATGTGAGTTTCATCTCAAAAGAATGAGTTTTGTAATCTTGGAAAATATACTTTTTACACTCTTTCTCTGCAATTACATAGCATTTGTTCCACTATACTTATCTTAAAGTACATTTTAATATAGTCCTCTATTCATTTATTTCATTAACTAAACAAATACTTATAAAATACCTATTATTTGACAGGAACTACTGAGTTTCTCTAAAAATAAGACCTAGCCGGATAATCAGCTCTAATGCATCTTTTGGAGCAAAAATTAATATAAGACCTGGTCTATTTTAATATAATGTAAGACCAGGTATAATATAATTAATATAATGTAATGTAATGTAATACAATGCAATATAATACAATATAATATAATACCGGGTCTGATATTAATGTTTGCTCTAAAAGACGCATTACAGGCGATTGTCCAGCTAGATCTTATTTTCGGGGAAACATGGTATTCTATTTCATTGGGTCTACACCAGTGACATAACAGATTAGGTGCCGTCTTTATAGACTTTGGATCCTAATGACAGAAGGGAATCAATAAAAAATTAAATGAAATACCTAAGTTACATTTTATTTTCCCTTCTTCACAAATGATTTTTTTTCTTAGTCTCTCTCTTCTCTGTAGACACACAAACATACACATGAACACACACAAATAAACACATACACATACAGCATGCACCTATTCATAGATATTCAGGTAGTTTATCACATTCTGGTTGATAAGCCTCAGAAAAATAATGATATCGAGAGATACAATCTCTTCTGCTTTATGCCATGGGTAATTCCTTTCTAATTGACTAACTTTATCTTGGGATTCTTTGGAGTGTATTTCTTCTTGGAAAAACAAATCTTTTTAATGGATGAGACAAAGAGCATGAGCATATGAATTGGGAAGGTGACTGGGTAGACCATTTTCTGTGACTTTTTCCAACTTTGAAAATGTAAACCACAATTTATAGTCATAGACAAGAATATAATTTTTTTTCTTTTTTATTTATTGGGGTGACAATTGTTAGTGAAATTACATAGATTTCAGGTGTACAATTCTGTATTACATCATCTATAAATTCCATTGTGTGTTCACCACCCTCCTATAATTTTTTAACATCAAAATGCTATCAAGTTACATCTTGTTCTTGAAAGGATAAGCTTTAAGCTCTTTGTCATTTGTGAAAACATGTATCCAAACTCTTATGCCAACAAAATCAATAAATGTTCAATTCCTTAGCAGTGCAAATTGTTATAACATTAAGTTCAATAATTTACGTTGTTCTTTACTTTGTCAGTTTTTTTTGAAATGCATTAATTTTTTGGAGTCCAGTTATAAATTATATAATGAGACTTTTCAAAAAACTTGAAAAATGATTGCAAAGATCTCACAATTACAGCAGACTTACAAGAAGAGAGATTTCCTGATCTATTCCAACACTGTGTCCTTATGTGGCAGACGGGTGAGGTGTGAAGCCCAACCACAAGGAGAGGGCTGTGGGCAGCGATTAGGAAAGGTGACAATGAAGGGAATCAAGAAACCATTTCCTTTTCCACTTCTCTCTCTACCAACAGGTGAACCCATAAGCTGAGAACTGTCTGCCATTTCTGTGCTGGAGTGACCTTGCGAGATTGAGCAGAATTACCATGATGTCCTTCTTACTCTTGTACTGGAGGAAATCCAGTCATATGGGCCAGTCTCACTCTTCTTAAGGATTAGGGCTAAGGATATTCAATTGCTTCCATTTGTTTCCAACAAAGATAATTTGACTTATAAACAAACCAGAAATAAATTAATAAGAATGAAAGAGCCCCCTTAGTTCTAGTTTTACATCCACCTTTTCCCCAAGTCTCCCTTTAGTCTTCACTCCCATGTTCATCTTTTGCGTAATTTTAAATTATTTTTCGAATATAGTGGTAATGTCCATAAAATCCTGTTATTTCTGGTAAAACAAATATTACAATATGTTGGCTGTTTCCTTTTTATCTCTCCCATCAAAAAAATGAGAGAATGGTATCATATGAATAAATATGGAAATTATGCCAGAATATTTTTTAAATGCCAAAGTTACTAATTTCCCAGAGTTAGGTAAACACATTACTAGAAAATAAGATGGAGCTAGAGTGATACTTAATCTTCATCCATTTCTCAGCTGATTGTCTCTTTTTCCACTTCCACCGTCTTCCTAATCAATAGCAGTGACTGCTACCTACAGTTCAGAGTTGAGGAAATCAATTTTTCTTTCTAACAAGAAGGGCACTGAATGATTAAAAATACACCCAACTGGTTTAACATCTTCTATTTAGCTGAAAAAGTAGGTGTAGAACCACTTGGCTTTTCCTTCAAACACCAAAAAGTAAACGTGTTCTATGGAGAACAAAAATGAATATCCCGACTCAAACCAAACATCCAAACATTTTCTCATCCAGTAAAAGTTGCTGAGGATTGATTGTTGTATTAGTTTCTAACTGGGTGATACAAAATAACAGAAATTTGCTCTAACACAGTCTGGAGGTTAGAAAGTTAAAATCAAGGTGCCATAAGGGCAATACCCTTCGGAAAGCCCTGGGGAAGATCCTTCTTTCCTCTTCCTATCCTCTGGTCATTTCTGGTAATCCTTGGTTTTCCTTGGTTACAGTTGCACCACTTTAATCTCCGTTTTTGTCTTCACATGGCCTCTCCCTGTGTGACAGTGTGTTCTCTCCTCTCCTTGTAATGATACCAATCACTGGATTTAGGGTCCACATTAATCCAGTATGACGTGAATTTAACTTAAATAATTACATCTGCAAAGACCATATTTTAAAATAAGGTCATGTTCTGAGGTTCTGGGTAGATATCAATTTTGAAGGGACACATTCAACCCACTACAATTCTCAAGGTTTAAGTCCATGAAAGGTAAATCTGGTTGCCAAGGAACTAAAAATAATCTCAAATTTCTTATCCTCCGTGTGGGAAAAATTGGGAGTAATTTCAGCTTCAAAGGGAAAAATAAGCTGTGACATAAAGGCCATGGAAAATGTTCACTTGTGCTTGAAAACATAACAGGATAACATTATTTTGTTAGTATTTTACAGACATTTAATATTAAAATATATTGAATTAACTACTAATGTAGTAAAACAAAAAAAGGCTTAATATCTGCATATACCCTATTTACCTCTGAAAAGCATGACAGTTTGGATGCCCGTTATCTGCATATATATTTCCTTTTAATCCATCTATTTGTCTAATTGTTTTAGGCACAGCCCCATTTCTGATAATTTTATGGTTGTTCCAGTTTCCACAAAGGAATTCAAAGGAAACAGACAGTAAATAGAAACGCTTACTCTTTCTAGAATGTAAAATGATTCAACTTGGTATCATCAAAAGTAAGAAGGCCAGTCCTGGCTCCAAAAATCTTCTAGCCATTTTGTCAAAGTGATATGGGCTATTTACTCCAGATAATATAAAGAACATATGGTTCTTGAAATTCATAAATCCAAATCTTCCCTTCTGGAGTATGTTAGTAAGAAAAGATTCTGTGACATCTACTGGCAAATATAAATTTTACTCCATTTTTCTGGAGGACAACAACTTCAATAGTGTCAACAAATAACTAACTTGCTTTATTTGTCTAAAATGAATAGAAATCAGGTGCCTAGTTCTTATCATTTGGTATGAAAAATCCAATTTCCCTCTTCTTACTTCCCTCTCACACAAAATGTGTGCAATAGACCTGGGGTCTTCGCAGACTCCAGAATATACTTGGAATTTCTTTTGTGTGTTGGCACCAGCAGTACTTGCTGACATACTCGAGCTCATTTTCCAACCAAATATGATCCTTTGCAAGCTTTTGGTGGGTCTCCTATGTTCCCCACTTAGGTTCAGGTATTATTGCAGACCCTCAATCCCAGTGCTTCCAGCTGAACTTCCTATGGGAATCAGGACTCCATTCCTGTCTGAGGTTCCTCTCTCCTCCATTGAGGGAGGGATGGTCTAGTCTGGAAACTCCTGTGATCTTGATTCCTAATTTACAATGATCCTCTTTTCTGTTCCTTAACAGCTATCCCTTGCACTGCTTTCCTTTCAGTTTCTGCCTTCATCTTTTCTTTTTTAGATGTCCCATGTTATTTTCCACATGTGAACCTCTCTTGCCCGAGGGTAAGGGTTCTTGTAAGAAATATCCAGAACAGTTATTTTTTAATGTATAACTTAATTTTTAATCTTTTTTGTTTTTAGATAATTGTAGACATGCATGCAGTTGTAAGAAATAATGCTGACAGCTCCCATTAATTTTTTACCCAGTTTCTCCTAATGGTAATGTCTTGCAGAACTATAGTATAAATCACAACCATGATATTAACATCAATGTAGGCAACATACAGAAGATTTCCATCACAAGTGTCTCTTATGTGCCCCTTTTATAGTCACACCAGTTCTGTTTCATTCACACCCATCCCCTGGCAAGCAATAATCAATCCTCATTTCTAAAACTTGTTATTTCAAGGGTGTTATACAGATGGAATAATACTGTATGTAATTTTTTGTGATTGGCTCTTTTCACTGAGCATAACTCCTTGGAGATTCATCCAGGTTGTTGCATGTACCAATATTTTGTTCATTTTTGTTGCTAAGTAGTATTTCATGTTATGGTAGATCCACAATTTACTTAACCATTTACCTATTGAAGGGCATCAGAGTTGTTTCCATTTTTTGGCTATTTTGAATAAAGCGTCTTTTAGACATTCATGTACAGATTTTTATATGTATGTAAGTGTTCAATTGTCTCTGATAAATACCTAAACAAGCAACTGCTGGGTCACATGGTAGTTGCATATTTAGTTTTTAAGAAAATGTCATACTGACTTCCAGAGTGTCTATACCATTTTACATTCCCATCAGCAATGTATGAGTAATCCACTTTCTCCACATCCTTTCTAATATTTGGTGTTATAACTATATTTTATTTTAGCCATTAAATAGGTATATAGTGGTTTCAAATTGTGGTTTTAATTTGCATTTCTATAATCAATAATGATGAACATGTTTTCTTGTGCATGTTTTTCATTTCCATATCCTTTTTGGAAAAAAAATGGCTACTAACGCATTTTGTTCATTTCTGATTGAACTGTTTGTTTATTTACTGTTGATAGAATTATTCTCAAGCCTTAAGATCTAATCAAATTTGGCTCGTGAGGTTTTGGATTTGTTTGGGACCTGTAAGCTCTTTCTCCCTTCTAATTTCTTCTTTTGAAATGGGAATATCTCTCCTATATCTGTCCCAGGATTGCATGTAGAAGTAGACAATTTCTTGTCTGGTTTCACAGCTTCACAGCTAGAGGATTTTGCCTTAGAATGAATCACAACTTGAGTCTCACTCACACCTGATTTAGATGATATTTGGATGAGATTTTGGAGTTAGAGTTGATGTTGGAGTAGGTTAAGATATTTGGAATGTTGGGATAGGATGGATGTAGGTGAGAAGAACATGAATTTTGGGTGGCCAGAGGGTGGTGTGTTTTTAGTTGAATCGTGTTCCCCCAAATTCATATGTTAAAGTCCTAACCCGCCAGTACCTCCGAATATGACTATTTGCAGAGAGGATCCTTACTGATGTAATCAAGTTAAAATGAGGTCATTAAGGTGAGCCCTAATATAATATGATTGGTATCCTTATAAGAAGGAGAAATCTGAACAGAGAGACGTGCACAGAGGGAAGATGATGTGCTGTCACAGGAAGAAGCTGGCCATTTACAAGCCAAGGTGAGAGCTTGGAACAGCTCTTTCCTCACAGCCCTCAGAAGGAACGAACTATGCCAACACCTTGATTTCAGACTTCTAGCCTCCAGAACTGTGAGATAACAAATTTCCATTGTTTAAGCCACCCATTTTGTAGTATGTTGTTACAATAGCCCTAGCAAACTAATACAGTGAGTCATCTGTTACTGGAGGTTTTTTGGGGGAAATATTTGTACCTTAAAAATTCGATTTTATAAAACTAGATATAGTATTCAAATTTTCTACTTTTTTTAGTGGGTTTTGGTGGTTTGTATCTTTTTTTTTTTTTTTTTTTTTTTTTTTTTTATTTTTATTTTTTTTTTTTAATTAATTAATTTATTTATTAGTTTCAGGTGTACAAAACAAGGTAATACTTAGACGTTCATCATTTATATCCCTCATACTGTGAACCCCCCTCCCCCCATCCACTATCCCTCCGACCTCACACTGAACCATCACATTATATATATAAAATTATAGTTGGCATTCATTAATGTTTAGCTTCTGATGTACAATGCCATGATCAGGTATCCACAGTATCCCTGAGGTGGTCTCCCAAATAGGACGCATGTCCATCGGATACCCAACAAAATCTCCACAACATTATAGAATACCTTCCCCAAATTAATTTTCAAAAGAAAAACCCTGAGGCCATCTTGTGGTTACCAGCTGCTTCCAAATCCCTTCACCTTTCCCCTTATCCCCAACCCCCTCCCACACACCCATCTAACCACTCTCGGTTTTTTCTCTGCGTCCCCAAAACTGACTCTGATTAGTTCATTCACATAGTCTTTTCTTTAGATTCCATATATAAGTGAGATCATATGGTACTTGTCTTTCTCTTTCTGACTTATTTCACTTAACATAATGTTCTCTAGATCCATCCATGTTGCTGCAAATGATAAGATTTCTTTCTTCTTTATGGCTGCGTAATACTCCATTGTATAAATGTACCACAGCTTCTTAATCCAGTCATCTACCGATGGGCATTTCGGTTGTTTCCATATCTTGGCTATTGTGTAAAGTGCTGCAATAAACATAGGAGTGCATACAGATTTTTGAATTGGAGTTTTGGATTTCTCCGGGTAGATGCCTAGGAGTGGAATTACTGGATCATAGGGTAGTTCCATTTTCAGATTCCTGAGATACCTCCATACTGTTTTCCATAGTGGCTGCACTAATCTGCAGTCCCACCAACAGTGCACTAGCGTTCCCTTTTCTCCACATCCGCGCCAGCATTTGTTGTTTGTTGATTTATTGATAATAGCCATTTTGACTGGAGTGAGGTGGTATCTCATTGTGGTTTTTATTTGCATTTCTCTGATGGTTAGTGAGGTTGAGCATTTCTTCATATGTCTTCTTGCCTTCTGTATGTCCTTCTTAGAGAAATGTCTCCCCAAGTCCTCTGCCCATTTTTTAATTGGGTTGTTTGTTTTTTTGGAGTTGAGTTGAGTAAGTTTTTTATAGATTTGTGATATTAATCCCTTATCAGATATATCATTGGCAAATATCTTTTCCCATAGAGTAGGATCCCTTTTTGTTTTATTGATGGTTTCCTTTGCTGTGAAAAAACTTTTTAGTTTGATGTAATCCCACATGTTTATATTTTCTCTTACTTCGCTCGCGCGAGGGGATATATCAGTGAAAATCTTACTCCGGGTAATGTCCATGAAGTTTCTTCCTATATTTTCTTCTAGATATTTTATGGTTTCAGATCTTACATTTAAGTCTTTAAGCCATTTTGAATTTGTTTTTGTATATGGTGTAAGGAGGTGGTCCAGCTTCATTTTCTTGCATGTGTCCGTCCAGGTTTCCCAACACCACTTATTGAACAGACTATCTTTACCCCATCGTACATTCTTGCTTCCATTGTCGTAGATTAGATGGGCATATAGGCATGGATTTACGTCTGGACTCTCTATTCTGTTCCATTGATCTATGTATCTATTTTTATGCCAGTACCATGTTGTTTTGATTACTGTAGCCTTGTAGTATAGTTTGAAATCAGGTATCGTTATACCTCCCACTTTGTTCTTATTTCTCAAGATTGCTGAGGCTATCCGGGGTCTTTTATGGTCCCATATAAATTTTAGGATTATATGTTCTATTTCTGTGAAAAACGTCGTTGGTAGTTTGATAGGAATTGCGTTGAATATGTATATTGCCTTAGGCAGTATGGACATTTTAATTATATTAATTCTTCCTATCCATGAACATGGAATGTGTTTCCATCTATTTATGTCTTCTTTCATTTCTTTCTTCAGTGTTGTATAATTTTCTGAGTACAGATCCTTTACATCTTTGGTTAGATTTATTCCCAGATATTTTATAGTCTTTGGAACAATTGTAAATGGAATTGTTTTTTTAATTTCTCCTTCTGCTATTTTATCATTGGTATATACAAATGCAACTGATTTCCGAATATTAATTTTATATCCTGCTACTTTACTAAATTCATCTATCAGTTCTAATAGTTTCTTGGTGGAGTCTTTAGGGTTCTCTATATATAGTATCATATCATCTGCATATAATGATAATTTTACTTCCTCCTTACCAATTTGGATGCCTTTTATTTCTTTCTCTTGTCTGATTGCTGTGGCTAGAACTTCCAGCACTATGTTGAATAGAAGTGGAGAAAGTGGGCAACCTTGTCTTGTTCCTGATCTTAGGGGGAATGGTTTTAGCTTTTCCCCATTGAGTATGATGTTAGCTGTGGGTTTGTCATATATGGCCTTTATTATGTTAAGATATGATCCCTCTATTCCCACTTTCTTAAGGGTTTTTATCATAAAAGGTTGCTGTATTTTATCAAATGCTTTTTCTGCATCTATTGATATGATCATGTGATTTTTATTTTTCATTTTGTTAATGTGGTGTATCACATTAATTGATTTGCGGATGTTGAACCACCCCTGCATACCAGGGATGAATCCCACTTGATCATGGTGTATGATCTTTTTAATGTATTGCTGAATTCTGTTTGCTAATAATTTGTTGAGAATTTTTGCATCTATGTTCATTAGAGATATCGGCCTGTAGTTTTCTTTCTTTGTGGTGTCTTTGTCTGCTTTTGGGATCAGGGTGATAGTGGCTTCGTAAAAAGTGTTTGGGAGTCTTCCTTCCTTCTGGATTTTTTGGAAGAGCTTGAGGAGAATAGGTGATAATTCTTTTTTGAACGTTTTGAAAAATTCACCTGTAAAGCCATCTGGTCCAGGGCTTTTGTTTGTTGGGAGATTATTGATTACTGATTCAATTTCCCTGGTGGTAATCAGACTGTTCAGGCTTTCTGTTTCTTCTTGAGTTAGCTTTGGAAGGTTGTGCGCCTCTAGAAAATTGTCCATTTCTTCAAGGTTGTCAAATTTGTTGGCATATAGTTGCTCATAGTAATTTCTTACAATTTTTTGTATTTCTGTGGTGTCTGTTGTCACTTCTCCTCTTTCATTTCTGATTTTATTAATTTGGGTCCTCTCTCTCCTTTTTTTAATGAGTCTGGCTAAAGGTTTGTCAATTTTGTTTATCTTCTCTAAGAACCAACTCTTGGATTCATTGATCTTTTGTATTGTTTTTCTGGTTTCTATTTCATTTATTTCTGCTCTGATCCTTATTATCTCCTTCCTTGTGCTCCCTTTGGGTTTATTTTGCTGTTCTTTTTCCAGATCCCTTAAGTGTGAAGATAAACTGTCAATTAGTGATGTTTCTTGTTTCTTTAGGTAGGCCTGCAGTGCTATGAACTTCCCTCTTAGGACTGCTTTCGCAGCATCCCATAGATTTTGGGTCGTCGTGTTCTCATTCTCATTTGTCTCAAGATATCTTTTGATTTCTTCTTTGATCTGCTGCTTGACCCATTCATTATTTAGCAACATGTTATTCAGCCTCCATGAATTGGTGTATCTTCCTGGTTTTTTTCCCCTGTAGTTCATTTCTAATTTCATAGCACTGTGGTCAGAGAAGACAATTGGTATGATTTCAATTTTCTTAAATTTATTGAGGCTTGTCTTGTGTCCTAACATATGATCTATTTTAGAAAATGTTCCATGAGCACTTGAGAAGAACGTGTATTCTGCAGCATTGGGGTGAAATGCTCTGAAAATATCAATTAAGTCCAACTGCTCCAAAGTATCATTTAAGGCTGTTGTTTCCATATTGATTTTCTGTCTGGAGGACCTGTCCCTTGTTGTCAGAGGTGTGTTGAAGTCCCCTACTATGATAGTGTTGCTGTTGATCTCTGTCTTTATGTCCATCAGTACCTGTTTTATATATTTAGGTGCTCCTATGTTAGGTGCATAGATGTTTACTAGGGTTATGTCCTCTTGTCGGATTGATCCCTTTATTATTATATAGTGCCCATCTTTGTCTTTTAATATTTTTTTCATTTTAAAGTCTATTTTGTCAGATATAAGTATTGCAACTCCAGCTTTTTTTTTGCTTCCATTTGCATGAAATATGTTACTCCAACCCTTCACTTTCAGCCTGTGTGTGTCTTTTGATCTGAAATGAGTCTCTTGTATACAGCATATACAAGGGTCTTGTTTCCTTATCCACTCAGCCACCCTATGTCTCTTGATTGGAGCGTTTAATCCATTTACATTTAAAGTGATTATTGATAGGTACATAGTTATTGCCATTTTTAGATTTGTAGTAAATTGTTTTCATCTTTCTTCTACTTACAGAAGTCCTTTTAGTATTTCTTGCAATGCTGGCTTGGTTGTCATAAATTCTTTCAGTTTGTTCTTTTCTGGGAAGCTCTTTATCTCTCCATCAACTTTAAATGATAGCCTTGCTGGATAAAGCAATCTAGGTTGTAGGCCTTTGTGTTCCATCACTTTGAGTATCTCCTGCCACTCCCTCCTTGCCTTCAATGTTTCTGTAGAAAAGTCATTTGATAGTCTTATGGGAGTTCCCTTGTATGTAACCTTCTGCCTTTCTCTTGCTGCTTTCAAGATTCTCTCTTTGTCTTTAAGCTTTGCCATTTTAACTATAATGTGTCTTGGTGTGGGCCTGTTTGGGTTTATCCTGGTTGGAACTCTCTGCACTTCCTGGGCTTGTATGTTGGTTTCCTTCATCAGGTTAGGGAAGTTTTCGGACATTATTACCTCAAATATGTTCTCAATCCCTTGCTTCTTCTCTTCGCCTTCTGGTATTCCTATGATGCGCATGTTGTTGCGCTTGATGTTATCCCAGAGGTCTCTTAACCCATCTTCATTGTTTTTTATTCTTTTTTCTTTCTGTTGTTCAGTTTGAGTGATCTCTGCTAACTTGTCTTCTAAGTCGCTGATTCGATCCTCTGCTTCATCTAACCTGCTGGTCATTCCTTCAAGTGAGTTCTTAATTTCGGTAATTGTGTTTTTTAGTTCTAGCTGGTTGTTCGTTAAGATTTCTACATCCTTTTTTAGCTCTAACTGGTTGTTCTTTATGATTTCTATATCCTTCTTTATGTCTTCTCTAAGCTCCTTAAACATTCTTATCACCAGTGTTCTGAACTCTGTCTCTGACATGTTGGTTACCTCTGCTTCATTTGGTTCCAGTTGTGGAGGTTTCTTCTGTTCTTTTATTTGGGACATGTTTCTTTGTCTCCCCATTCTGACTGACTCTCTGTGTTTGCTTTGATGTATTAGGAAGATCCCCTAGAGCTCTTAGTTCTTGCTGGGTTATCTTATGTAGTATGTGTCTTTTATATTTGACTTGGACTACTTCGTTCTTCTCTGCATGTGCTCCACAGGAGGCTCGTGTGTTTAGTATATCGTCCTGTTCAAGAAGAACTTTGATTGCTTTTTGCTTGTGAGTAGGTGGGCTTAACTCCTAGGCCGTCTAGTTGTGAAACTTGGCTCTGCTCACCACAGGGTGTTCTGCTGGGTGAGGGTTGGCCACTTAAATGAGGTTTGGCCTCTATGGGCTCTTGTGCCTTCAGAGAATTCCCTCTGGGTGTGTGACTTGTAGGTCAAACTCGGTAGTACTCTGGTTTGGTCCAGAGTTGGCTTCTGGAAAATGTTGAATCTTGTGCCTCTTAAGCTGGGCCCTGGTAGGGCAGTTTCAGCACAAATCAAGTTACCAAGTACAACAACAACAACAACAAAGAAAACAAATCAAGTACATTCACAAATAAAATACAACCGACAATCCCCCCTCAACATAGGCAAAGATATCAAAGCAATAATGACAGAACAAAGCAAATCACTACAAGCAGAAAAAAAAAAAAAAAAAAAAAAAAAAAAAAAAAAAAAAAGGAAGTACCAAGCAAAGCAAAACAGAAAGCAGAACCAGTCTTGGCTTAAGCCCACCAGGTAATCTCCAGGTTGTCCTCTGCTGTGCCAAAGAGTTCCCTGCCTATTGCGCAGGCAGCGCTGGTCACCTGGTGCCCAGAGTGAATTTGGGAGTGTAGATTTAAATGCGAGGGGCTGAGGGGTCTGGATGACAGTTTTCAGAGAGACCATGCAGTTTCTGTCCTTTCCTGCACAAATGCACGCTGAGAGTAGCTCCACCAGCCCTGTGGTCAGTATTCCTGAGTCTTAGGGCCCTCCTTCCATGGGTGACTTGTAGGTCAAACCCGGTAGTACTCTGGTTTGGTCCAGAGTTGGCTTCTGGATATGTTGAATCTTGTGCCTCTTAATCTGGGCCCTGGTAGGGCAGTTTCAGCACAAATAAAGTTACCAAGTACAACAACAACAACAACAACAACAAGGAAAACAAATCAAGTACATTCGCATGTAAAATACAACCGACAATCCCCACTCAACATAGGCAAAGATATCAAAGAAATAAAGACAGAACAAAGCAAATCACAACAAGCAAGGAAAAGAAAAAAAAAAGAAGAGAAAGAAAGAAAAAAAAGAAAAAGAAAAGAAAGGAAAAAAGAGAAGAACAAAGCAAAACAACACAAAACAAAACAAAAACAAAAGCAAAAAAACAAAAAAGCAAAACAAAACAAACAAACAAACAAACAAACAAAAAAAAAATCACCAAGGAAAGCAAAACAGAAAGCAGCACCAGTCTTGGCTTAAGCCCACCAGGTAATCTCCGGGTTGTCCTCCGCTGTGCCAAAGAGTTCCCTGCCTAGGGCACAGGCAGCACTAGTCACCTGGTGCCCAGAGTGAATTTGGGAGTGTAGATTTAAATGCGAGGGGCTGAGGGATCTGGATGACAGTTTTCAGAGAGACCATGCAGTTTCTGTTCTTTCCTGCACAAATGCACACTGAGAGTAGCTCCACCAGCCCTGTGCCCAGTACTCCTGAGTCTTAGGGCCCTCCTTCCGTGGGTGACTCGTAGGTCAAACCCGGTAGTACTCTGGTTTGGTCCAGAGTTGGCTTCTGGATATGTTGAATCTTGTGCCTCTTAAGCTGGGCCCTGGTAGGGCAGTTTCAGCACAAATAAAGTTAGCAAGTACAACAACAACAACAACAACAAAGAAAACAAATCAAGTACATTCACAAATAAAATACAACCGACAATCCCCACTCTACATAGGCAAAGATATCAAAGAAATAAAGACAGAACAAAGCAAATCACAACAAGCAGAAAAAAGAAAAAAAAAAGAAGAGAAAGAAAGAAAAAAAAATAAAATAAAATAAAAAAATAAAAAATAAAAAATAAAAATAAAAAAATAAATAAAAATAAAGACCACCAAGCAAAGCAAAACAGAAAGCAGCACCAGTCTTGGCTTAAGCCCACCAGGTGATCTCCAGGTTGTCCTCCGCTGTGCCAAAGAGTTCCCTGCCTAGTGCGCAGGCATCGCTAGTCACCTGGTGCCCAGAGTGAATTTGGGAGTGTAGATTTAAATGCGAGGGGCTGAGGGGTCTGGATGACAGTTTTCAGAGAGACCATGCAGTTTCTGTCCTTTCCTGCACAAATGCACGCTGAGAGTAGCTCCAACAGCCCTGTGCCCAGTACTCCTGAGTCTTAGGGCCCTCCTTCCAAGGATGAGTGGGAGGGGGCGGGCGGGAGATCTCTAAGCTGCTGAAAGCCGGGAGCTGCGACTGCCGCTTACTGCTGAACTCAGGGATTGCTTCCGCGGTTGCCCTTGCCCCGCCGCAGGCCAGCCAGAGAGGGTGGGGCCTGGGGATGGAGGGGTCTCCTCCCTCCCAGGCCAGCCACTCACACTCCTCCCGCAGGCCTGAAAAGGTGGTGGCTGGGGGTGTGGGAGTCTCCTCTCTCCTCGTCCAGCGAAAATCCCCTCCTCCCAGCCTCTTCCGATGGTCAGAGCCGGCTGCCAATCTTCCCAGCGCCTGAGCGCAGACGCCCCTCTGTAATCTGACACTGTTTCTCAGTTAGGGGTAGTTTGAGTCTCTGGAAGGGCGGGGGGAGGATTCGAAAAGCGCGGTGAGGGGCCCAGGTGTGGCGTCTCAGTTCTTTGTCTGCCCTAGGGCCCACGAGCTGCCCGCCCCGGCGGGAGCGATCAACTGTGGGACGCAGGGAAAGAGCTCACCTCCTGGACCCTACGCTCTCCGCCACACCCTGGGCTCCCGTGGGACTCTAGAGCCCCGGGTGCTGCCCTCCACTTTTTCTGTGAGCACGCTCCTCCCCCCCGCTCGCCCACCTAGTGCACCTCAAAGCAAACCTTCCACGAGCCTCCGTCCGACCTGGGAGCCGCGCAGCAACGCTGCACGGCCTGTGCTCCGCTTCCAGGAGTCTGCGCTCCGTAGTCCCGGCGCCGCCGGCCTCGGCTCCGCGTGGGTGGGGGTGGGGGGGCGCGCTTCCACTTCGCTGTCCCGCCTCCTCCCCTGCTTGTAATCCGCGCACACCTTCAGGCAAATTCCTCCACGAGTCTCCCCGCTGTTCTGCGTGTTCTATATCTCCCTGTGTCTTTAGAGCTGCAGTTTACCGCCAGCCGCCGCCGCCGGCTTGATTCCACCGCGCGACCGCGCGTTTTTAAATCAGCTGTTTTAGAATTAAGTCAGGCTGTTCATGTTTCCTTCCTGAGTTCAGGACTCCAGCCAACTCCTGGTTTGTATCTTTTGAGGATTTTTTTTTCCTTTTCCTCTAAACTGGCAAATTTGTTGGCATAATGATTTTTTGTGATAATATTACATTGTTACCATTTTAATATCTCTAGAATTTATAGGATGACTGATACTGGTAATTTGTTTCCTCTATCCCTTTTTCCAGGTCACTCTTGTCAGAGGTTTATGAATTTTATTTATTTATTTATTTATTTATTTATTTATTTATTTATTTATTTCAAAACACCAGCTCTTGCCCTCATTAATTTTTTCTGTTTCCATTTTTCTATTTCATTGATTTTTTTGTTGTTTCCTTTCTTATACATACTTGTGGCTTTATTTGTTCTTTTCTCCCCTTACCCTCATTTCTTAAGAAGGACGATGAGTTAATTGATGTTATGTATTTCTGTGTTTCTAATACCAGTAGTTAATGCTTAGTGCTATAAAATTTCCTGTAAGTATTGGTTTAGAGTCCCATGATTTTTGATATGTGGTGTTTTTATTTCCATTCAGTTCCAAATTCATTCTGATTATTATTAATATTTTGTTTTTTCTTACAACCATTGGTTATTTAGAAGTTTTTAAAAAGTTTCAAAATAATCGAGGATTTTCCAGAGATCTTTCTATTATTGATTTCTAATTTATCCATTGTGACTAGGAAACCTACCATGTATTACGTAAATCTTTTTCATTTTGGTGAGGCTTGTTTTGTGGGCCAAAATGTTATCTATCTTGTGGTAGATAATGTGCACTTGAAAGAATATCACCTGCTGTTGTTGGCTGGAGTGTTTTATACATTTCACTTTTGTAAATTTGGGTAATAGTTTTATTCAAGTGCTGAACATTTTATTATTTTCCATGTAATTGTTATGTCATTTATTGAGAAAAAGGTGTTGAAATCTCCAAATATTAATTTTGGATCTTTCTATTTCTCCTTGCAGTTATATCAGTCTTTGCTTCATGCATTTTGAAGTTTTGTTACTTGTACATAAAAGTTTAGCATTGTTATGTCTTCTTGATAAATGGATCACTTTATTATTATAAATTGATTCATTTTATTCCAGGTAACATTCTTTTCTCTGTATAATTCCATTGCATATTTCTTTTGTTTAGTATTAACATGATGTATCTTTTTTCATCCTTTTACTTTTAATCTACTTGGGTCTTTTTTTTATTCAATACCAATGGGTAAAGAAAATGAACATAAATAATATAATTAATTAGCCTCACAGGATTAATAGGTATATCTAGTTTTTTAAACTCTAAAAAGAGACCAGCACAGTTTAAAACACATGAACTGTTAAAAAAATGTTCTTATAAGGTCAAAAATAAAAATCTCAAGATAGTCTCCAAAGCAGATATCATATAGCTTAAATAATTGTATCAAGATGTAATAAAGTTAGACAAATAAGAATTAAAGAATAACCAAGCACAATGCCTTGAAAGATTAATAAGCCATACTTCGTAATAAGTCTTAAAAAGAGAAAATATACATGCAAATGATTTAGAAATGTAAAGTTTTGTTTTTTTAATAAATGATTTTTAATTTAAATATATGATTTCAATGAGCAAGAATATGTTTTTTCAAAACTAAATCTTCACGTGTGTATAGTCATCATCTGATAGAAAGAGATAGAGAAATTGGTGAGATATTATTTCCCCTTTCATTTTGTTTGTTGAAATATTCTCAGCTTATTGGGGTCCAAAAATGCTTTTTCTAAATCTTTCTTCTAATTTCTATTTCTTTGTAAGGCACGAATTGGTTGCTATTTTTAAATAACAGTTTAGTGATTTACTTATTTTGTGAGTCATACTATTTTCTCATTTAAGAAATGAGGTGGCTGAAGAATGAAAAAAAAAAAAAAAAAAGCAGTAGAAACTGTCCAAAATGAAAGTCGGGGAAGAAAAAAGAATAAAACAATAAAAATTTGATCATGGCATTAATAAACTGTGGACAAATTCAAATGGCCTAATAAATGTGTAACTGGATTTGTTAAGGGGAGGATATAGTAGAAAATGTATTTGAATAAATAATGGCTGAAAATTACCCAGATTTGGCAAATACTGTAAACACACAGATCTAAGTAGAATTAATGAGAAGGTGAGGAGAGGTGTAAAGGCCCAGCCAATGAAGCTTATCTTTATCTTGTGTATTCTTTAAAAGCAATGTGAATTTTAAATTCTACTACCTAATATTGTTATTCATATAATAGGGTGCTGCTTTGTTTTATGTTCCTTTTCTAAAAAAAAAATTTTTTAACAAAATTAATGTTCCAAGAAGATATGCCTAGCACCTCCCACCTCTCCTCCACTATGGCTTTACCTACTCACAACACCCAGTTTTGTGTCCTAGGGTTATAGCCACGGAAGAGAATTATGAGAAACATTTTTTTTTAGACCATCATGTTAGTCCAGAATGCCTTGGAAAATTGTCAATAAGCTTTTTATCTGAAAAATACAATTAGTAGAATAAAATAATGCCAAATTTGTTAACTATATTTAAGAATAGCTTTGTCATGAATAGCAACAATCTAAGAATAATATTAAACTTAATTTGAATCTTTAATGTTTAACTCATTGGTCAATAAATTATCGGTGCTATGAATTTTCATATTTGTAAATGACAGAAATTTTTTATACTAGGCTTGAAAAAGGGTTTATTTCACCTTCATATTTGAAAGATTTTATCATTTGGTTTAGAAATGCAAGTTATAAGCATTTTTGTTTATTTTTTTAAAATTATTCTAAGATTTTTCTGTACTGGTAAGAATACTTTTGGTTTGCATTGTTTCCATCAAAAAGCATGCTGTCATTCTTATCTATGTACCTTATTATTTTTCACTGGATCCTTTTAAGATAATTTCTATATCATTTGTTTTAAACACTTTGATTAAGCACTTTGTTTTAAGCACTTTGATTTGCTTTGGTTTGTTTTTCTTTATACTTCTTCTGTCTTCGGGCTCATTAATTCTGCTTAGATCTGTGTGTTTACAGTATTTGCCAAATCTGGGTAATTTTCAGCCATTATTTATTCAAATACATTTTCACTATATCCTCCCTTTAACAACTCCAGTTACACATGTATTAGGCCATTTGAATTTGTCCACAGTTTATTAATGCCATGATCAAATTTTTATTGTTTAAATCTTTTTGTCACCCGTGACTTTCGTTTTGGACAGTTTCTATTGCTTTGTTTTCTATTTCACTAATCTTATTTTATGCAGCATTGTATCTGCTATTAGTAATTTTTACCTCACATTGTTATGTCCTTTTATATTTTTCATATTTCTACTTAACATGCTCAATCTTTCCTCTGGTTCTTAACCGTATGAGAGTGTAGTTATTATAACCTTTTAAATGTCGTTGTTTATAATTCTGCCATCTGTGTCATTTTGGAACCTTTTCCTACTGATTGATTTTCCTCCTTATGGATTTATTTTCTTTGAATGTTTGGTTATATTTGATTAGATAATAGACTTTGTGATTTTCAGATTTATTATGGGATGCAGTTATTTAAAAACCATTTCACATTCTTGATTTCAAGAAATTTGTAAAAATAAGTCCATAGCTCTCTTCTATATTTGCAACAAAAGTCTTTTCATAAGGGGATATGAGAGCTGCTATTCAGACTGGAAAGGACATGGATTTTGTTATTAGGAGATCACACTTTGCATTTAACACTCAGTGCATCTTTGAATGCTTTAAAGTAAGCCTATCAGGAAATGGAGAGGTAGCTCAGACAATCTAGCCTGCAGGATGTCCTCTGAGGAGTCCATTGCTATTAAGTGGGTTTTCCAGGGTGGGACCCAGGCTCTCTCCTGTGGTCTTTTGATAGCAATTCACTGCAAAGGAAAGTTGAGATACCATTTTCTAGATTCCTCCTATTTCCTCATCTGTGATGAACTGAGGCAATTTGCAGAGATCAAAGCAAACACATACTCACAGAAAAACAAACCAAACATTGTCTAAACGTTAGGAATATATATATATATATATATATATATATATATATATATATACACACATATATAAATATAAATCCCAATTTTTTTTGGAGGGGATGAATATCTTTATTGCCTTTGTGGTGATGGTAATGCAGGGGCATATGTATATCCAAACTCACCACATTTATACACTATTTGTGTGCAGGTTTTTGTAAACCAGTTATACCTCAATAAAGATGGGGGGGGGGGGAATTCCTAAATTTTATGGTGAGAAAAATTATGAAATTTAAAAATTGTGGGATTTTTATTCCTGATGCAAAGAGTATACAAATTCACCTTAAATGAGATGCTAGCAATGTTAATGATACAATCTACTTTGTTCTTTTTAGCTCAAGCTGAATGAATTATCACTGATATAAAAACTGAATCTTTGTTTTCTGTCTCAACTCCCTAATATCAATATTTAAAACAAAGCAGTACAATTCACAAGACATTTATGGACATCTGCTAATTTCATTTACCTTTATGAATATAAAAAGTAGGTCTCCAACAAATAAGAAAGCAAGCAAAAAAAATCCAAAAAATAACTGAAAACCGTATTTGAAGTTGATGGTTTTTCTTTGTGTAGAAACAGCCTATCAACACCTCCAGATTCGGCTTCATTCGTGAGCATTACAACAATTTTCTTGGTTTTGAAGAAAAAATGAAGAGTGGTAGTTAGGCACATATGAAGAAAGGGTACCTCACTCACTGGCAGTCCAGAAGTTAGACATCCTGCTTCTCCAAAAATTTGTTGCCATTCTGGAACCCCAGAATCTTCTGTGAACACTTGCTATGGGGACCTGAAACTACCAGACCTTTCTGGGTGGCTCATAGGTTAGTTTAGATCCCAAGTAGTGAGAGTTGCCTATAATCCCAACCCCCCCAACCTATAGGAACGCGGTCCAATGAACTCCACTGCATGTCTATGTCATCTTCTCACTGTGCCTTCGGTAAGCGAGGAAACATGGCCAGGCTGCGTTGTGTCCTCAGTCTGATACTTGTAGGAAAGGTCAGAGCTCAGTCTGGTTTCAAACATACCCTAGACTACAAGATACATCACCCTATAGCCATATCCACCCACAGCTCATATCTACGGCTGGGACTGCTTACAGAGCTGTTTGTCTCTTTCTGTCATCGGAAGTACAGGAGAGTTCTGAGGAGGCTTTTGACTTCTACCTAGAAAGCAACATGTTGTGTATAGCACAACTTCTGCCTTCTAAATCAGCACTAGTGTAAATAGACGTTTGATTGTGTAACTGTTATTTGGTTTTATCTCTAGTTAAGATTATCACCAAAAAAAAAAAAAGAGGCAGTCTCTACATACATTCACTTCCCATGTGTCATTAACACTTCTTGAGGAGTCAAGTCTTAATCATTATTGTACCTTTAGGTCCTAGCAGTATGTTACATATTAATTAATTGTTCTAGTGAGCATAAACATATAAAGGATAGAGCTTTCATATTTAAACATTAATAAACCTAGTAATATCCGCCTGCACTTCAGAGGTCACCATTGACTTGAATTTAATGACTTAAATTGGTGTTTATAGAAAGCCTGACAGGTAGGTATTATCAACTCTAGTGTCAGGAAACTATTTCTGCCACTTACGTGCACAGTGATCTCAAATAAGTGACAGCCTAGACCCCCATTTCTTAACAGTTTAAATGGTTAAAAACACGCCCTTAGCCCCAATCTCAGCTGTAATAATTGTAGGACCTATATCAATGATTAAAATCAGGGTTACTTTACACTTACAGTGTCAGCCATATGAAAAACATTTATAAATATTAGGTAATGAGAAATAGTCAAATAAAATACAAATATTAAATAAGTATTATTATTAATCATCTCTAGAAATGAATTCTAAATTGAAAATGTATTCTAAGAAGGATCAGATACTACAGTATTTTCATTTTAGCCTTTATTGTTAAAATCACATATAAGCTTACCAATTTCCTAGTAATAAATACACTATAAATTTAGAAAATATAGGTTTCAGGTAAAAGAAATAGACACTAATAGGACCAAGGTAGGATTTTTCAGGACTATCACGGAAGGCCCTGGTTCATAACCTTACAGGAGGTTGATGGGACCAGATTTTTGGATCACTGGATGTTATGGATATCAAACAAAACTTACAAAGAAAAAAATTAAGTGAGATCACAGGTGAAGACCATGTTGTTTATTGGCAATATAACTGCATGCATACTGTTGGTAAAACATCTGGTGTTTTGTTTGCAAGAAATTGATTACTACTCTTTGCTTTCTAATCAAATACTGCTCTCTAGTGGCAACATTACTCTTTAGCAAATAATAGTGGACATTGGCTATCCGCAATCTCACCTTCTACCCATCCCCAACCCTTCTCATTGCCACAAAAACCCACATAATTTATTTTAATGTTTCCTTAGGTAAAAGATTCATGTAGATTTTGTAGATATCTGTGAATTTTCATATTGTATGCATACATATTTACCTATCAAGCCATAAGATATTTCATTCCACTTCTGTAAGTAATATCTGGGAAAAATATTGAGAATGAACACGGACCCAACACAAAGTATAAATAAGGATTTCTAATAATTTTAAACTATTTAAATACCAAACATATTTTTAATTTAAAAATATTTACTTTGGCTCATCTAAGGAGACTTATATAGATTAATTGTTCTACCTCTCAATACATAATCAAAAACAAATAAATATGTTACTTTTCCCATTTAATCAGCATTTGAAAAAAATCTCACCATTTAATATTCAGAGTAGAAAAATGAGTCCTAAATTCTCCTGTGACTTTATCCAGAGTGAGGAAAAAGAGTTCTCACTCTTTCCTTTCACAAGGATGTGAGATCTTTATGCAGCTCTCAAAAAACCTAGAGTTGACACTCAATTTATTTATGAAATCAGTTGGCAGTTGGCAATCTCGGTCAAGGTGACGAATAGTATTCACTGGGCACCAACTGTTACTACAGATTCAAAGGGGTCTGCTTGGCTGCATGCATCCAAGCCAAAGATAACACGAGCAGGAGTTTGCAGCAAAGAAAGCAAAAGTTTATTTAAAGAGTTGGCGCCAAGTCCAGAGACACAGGTGAGCTACTGCTCTCAAAAAACCTGGCTCCCCATGGCCTCTAGTGGCTAGGTTTCATAAGGGAAAAATCATTGCTCATGGTTGCTATAGGAGCTGGGACTGGGGCTGGGCGGGGCTAAGGCAAAGAGCAATTGGTCATGGCTTCAGTTCTTGGTGTCAATCGTGGCATTCCTTGTTGGATCTGGTTTCCAGCTGATGCGGTCAGTGGGGCTGTTCCACTCATTTTCATGAGTCCAGAGCTGAAACCTAACTGAGGCCAAAGTGTTAGCTTTGTTGTATTAAAGCCTTACTCATCGTTGGAGGTTTATTTATTATGTCCTAGTCATGGTTGATAGACCTTAAGCTTTATTCTTAAGTGAATTTGGTGTTGACCAGAACCAAATGTCCTAAGTGTTTAATGCTTGAAAGGATCGGAAATATAGTATATGTACAGCTGGGAGGGTCTGAGGAAAGAACACGAGTAAATTATAGTTCTACCTGGCTAACCAAAGCTAGTTTGGATTAAAGCAGAATGCATGCTAAAGAAATGAAGTTCACAGTATGGTTATACAACCATTCCCACCAAACCTCCCCTCCAAAAATCTGTAATAGTTACAGATTTGGTGTCTACATCTTATGTTATTTCCACTCTATCCATTTTAGAGCAAAATTAGGTAAGTACATTTGAAACCGAAGGTCCTGATTTAATGTATGCTTTTGAGGTAACATGTAGCTCCAATGCTCAATTCAGTTTCTTCACAGCGGGCACTGTAAGCCTCGGCCCTTTCCCTTTCATTTCTTTTTCCGAGACAATAAGAAACAATGACCAGGCCCTAACTAATGGTCACAAGATGTGGGTTTCCTTAAGCTAAAGATAACATCATATCCTAAATTGTGTTTCAGTTCCTGAGCCCTAAAGCAGAATGAACCCTGGCTATGTCCCCATGAAACCAGACTGAGGGACCTGGAAGCTGACCTCAGGGCCAATCAGTTTCACAGACGATCCCAAACCCCTTACTCATAGTGACTTACGATTTTTGCTCTATAAAGCCTCTTGTCTGTAAACCATCGGAGTGTTTTGGGGCATGAGCTCACCCATTCTCCAGATTGGCACCAATCCCAATAAATTAATTCTTTTCTCCACTGCAAATTCCTGCTTGTACATTTCTTCTGGTCTATGCCCACGGGCAGATGAATTCTTGTTCAGCTCGGTAACACATTCAGTTTTCAGTTCTGATTAAGGGAAATTCTACCCAGAGGTTTAAAGAATTAGATAGAACCAAATGAGGAATCTGAATACTAAATAAAAAAAGGCCCCAAAGATGTCATCAATGCTTATAAGAAAAGCAATTTTTCCTTCTTCTGTTCCTTATTTCATTGACTGAAGAGTATGCAGTATGTATAGGGGCAACTTTGTTGTAAAGAGTTATTTTGTTTTTTTACAAGAAGAAAACTGGTGGAGGGGGAGGTGCTATTATTGACAAATGATGTACTAAGGTCAGTAAAATTTTTTCATTGTGAATCTTAATGTTCCAAAATAATTCATAAAACTTGGCAAAGTAGCATCTAGTGAATCACTCAGTTTAGAAATATATCAACACTGATGATATATCAATGTGATTATAAGAAAAAAAATCTGAGATGTTCCAAATTAAAATGACAGTGCCTGGAGAGTGAGAGGAAAAAAAACAGCTAGCCTGTTAATAGCTGTGGACCCGCTCTGACAAAAGACTGCTCATATTTCTGTGTATTGGTTGGAGTTCAGGATTAATTTCTAGGTGGCTATTCCTGAGATTATCCAAAAGAGAGAATAGCCAGTCTCCAGAGAACCCCAGGGGCCTCCCTTTCTTCTTTACAGGTACACTCTCCAATCTGCTGCCCACAGCTAACCCAAAGGAGCGGAGTGGACGTTTCTTCCTTTGGAACTCTGTGCCTATCCCTGATCTAGCCCCCCACCCCCCTGCACCCTCCTTCACTTTCCCTTCTCTCTTTTGTCTATAGCTAATGTAAATCCTTTCAGAAAGGTTTACATTCTCCCCTCCCCACACACTTGATGCATAGAAAATGCTTGCAACACTAAGGGACAAAGGACATGTTGTCTTTCCTACCTACACATGCTGCTGGTAGTTTAGGCTCCATGCCAGTCTTTTTTTCTTTTCTTTTTTATGTTTTTTTGCTAGCAATGGCCTAATAAACCCTTTATTTAAAAAAAGACTTTCATAATCTCTTTCTTACAAGATTGTAAGTGGATAAGGAAATGGAGGCTCAGCTCGATTAGGGTGCTAGTGTAAGGCACCAATGAGTAAATGGCAGGGCAAGGATTGAACCCTGGTCTTTGCAACTTCCCACGCCTATGCTGTTTCTGTTATGCTCAGATGACAAGGCTACTTTCATCTTCAAATTTCTTAAGAGAGAACTTTAATAAAAACAGAAATTTGAAAAATTCATGATGTGATTGGAGTCAGCTTTAGCACACAGGTTTAGCTGTGCATACATGTGATAACTTTATAGCTATAATTACAAGATAAGCATTTTTGAAAAAATATATTATTTTTATAGTGAAACCAACATTTCACTGGTTCCATCTAATATTCTATTTCTTTCTAATTTGCTAATACCAGTTTATGACATGGAAAAATTTTCTCTTTATAAGAAACTGCAAAGAAAATGTGGATATGTACTCTATTACATTTGTACCTTATCTCTAGTAAGAATAAAGTTTCTCTCAGAGCACTCTCTTTTGTCCTCTTTCCTTCACTCCCACATTTGTTCCACTTTCTCTATTTTAAAGTTGTATGATTATGCAATATCAGATATCAGGTGGCTAGAAGAAAAAGGGTCTAATGTCATTTCATACCCAACTACTGTGTGACTTGGCTTGTATCTATTTTGAGTACATACAGTTCGGTTCTACATAGTTGGAGCAAACAATGATTGTTTGCAAGCTATAGGTAAACTATAATTTAAATAATGAAAAAAAAGATAGTACTATCTAAAGAAATTCTTGAAACTTTAGGTAGATCTAATTTTTAAAAACTATAATATGCTTTCTATATTATTTGGAAACAAGACTAACCAATATAACTAGGTCAAAGTTGGGATTATGCTGAAACATAGTTGTGAATTTTGAATAAATTAATTCAAGAATCCATTTTGATAAAATAAAGCAGGACTTATTATCTAGTAACAGACACTCCTGAGAAGTCCAAAAATGTATTAGAAAAAGAAAGAAACTTTCAGCCATGAGAATTAATTTTTTTTTGCTTAACAGTGATCAAGGAAAATCTGAGTTCATAAAATTGTCAGTATGTGACATAATTAAAGTATTCAAGACATTGAAAGATATAAACATGAAGGAAACATTGATTCCTCCAATAATGACTTTATTTCTCATACTGGATTGAGCCTAATATGTTTTATTATATAAAATTTAGTATATTATATAAATATGGTTAAATACATGAGGTAGTAATCACAGAAAATACACACTTTTTAAAGTCTAGGTTTTAATATTTTCAAACTAGAAGGATTGTTTATAAAGTTGATTTTAAAAATATATATGTATATATATATTTAGATATTTTAAAGTTTTCATGGGAATTCCAATAATATTATTAAATTCACAATTTTATATACATGTTAATATTGTAAAAGCAGATTGAAAAGTTGACTTCACATTCTGTAATAGCCCAGAAGAATATTGTCCTAATTAAATTCCAGAGAAATTTAATTACTGAATATTTCTTGAAGAAGGGTCTTTTCTTCTCTCAATAAAAAGTGATATTTATCCACGTATCTTTTCATGTGGATCCCAATTAAGAAAACCTGTGCTTACTTCAGTTTATCTCATGATGTATATTCATTATTGCTGAGATATTCTGCAATTTCTGGTGGAATTGTTAGAGAGAAATGAAAATCTATTACAAAGAATATGTTGGAAAAGGAGATAAGAGACTGAAAACTTTAAGGAAGAAAGGTGGAGCTGACATTGGGAGTGGAACACAGAGAAACTGTTTTGTTACACACCACTTCAGAGAAAAAAATAATGAGTCTTGTTCTGACTTGTTTTTGTAATCACAAATGAAAAATATACAAGAAAATTGATGAAAAAAACAAAGGAAGTAATTAGGATTTTAAAAATTGGTGTGGCTTCTTCTTTGAGTGAGAATTTCAAAATCACAAGGATACACTCCTAGTTTAATATTGAATTAGCTCATTGGGAAGACAAAAAAACTCAGAATTCTAGATTTGTACATCAAATGGGGGAGGAGGCAGAAAAAAAATGCAAGTGAAGATTAAGAATAAAGACACAAACCAAATGGTAATAAGAAGGAAATGAGCAATAAATCCTGTAAATGCCCATCTTCACGTACCAGACAGATAGAAATGAGCTTGCTATAGTGCCACAGGGAGAAAATGATGACTTAGGATAGTGTTGCAGAAACAAAATAGAGTAAATTATAACCTAAATTATTCAACCAATGTGTTAATATTGGTGGGTATAATTGTTATCACTGAGGCAGATAAAATATAAGACAAGGTGGCACTATATATCAAAAACTTTAATGCAAACAATTTTAGACATCTGCATAGCCCAAACTATCAATAACCACTTTTCTAAGAGGACTATTAATATAGATTTTATGGCCACCCTGCAGTCATGGGAATTATATACTTTTTCAGATGATAGGCCAATTTATAGCTTATTATTCAGAGAGCTTAGCACAAACTTAATTACTATTTCTTTGATTTATTTACCACATTACAATGAAATATATAAAATACAAGTAGATAAGGTGAAATAGAAGAGGCATTTGTTGAAAAGTGACAACCCTAAAAAACCCTAGTGGTTAAGGATAAAAAAAACATGTAAACAGTCTGAAAAGTTTCCGGGACCCAAATCCAGTGTGTGTGCTGGTGAATTACACCAGCAAGGAATTTTAGGATGCCAGCAATGTGTCTGAGACTTCAGCTCAATTCTGGCATTATCTACACAGAGATAGAATCAGATTCCATAGATAAGGGCTCAGTCCCACAAGACCATCCTCCACTTAAGAGGCCAGTGGCAATCCTAAATTGTTACTTGCCTTCTAACCAACTGGTCTCTGAATCAGAGGTTCCCACAAAACCACAATTTGGTTTCGATTAATTTGCTAGAATAGCTCACAGAACTCAAGAAAACTTGTTTACTCATGAGACTACTGATTTATTATCAAGAATATTAAAGTATACAAATGAAGAGATACATAGAGAGAGGGCCCGAATAAAGGAGCTTCTGTCCTCATGGAGGTTGGGGCCCATCATGGAAGCTCTCTGAAAAGGGGCCCATGAGCTGTCTTTCTGGTTTTTATGGAGGCTTCATTACATAGTCATGTTTGATTAAGTCATTGGCCATTAGTGATGAATTCAACTCAAGCCCCTGTTCCTTCCCCAGAAAGCAGGATGGGATTATCTTATAATTTGCTAGAACCAGTATTAGTAAATGTTTTGTGAACTGATTTAGACAAGAATATTGTCTAAATATTCTTGGGCAGGCTGGGCAGCAAAGAAGTGGAGAATTTGACAAAAGAGGCTGAGAAGAATGTCAGAAATACGTGAAACTATTACCAAAAGTGAGAGTAATTACTATTACTATAAAGCGAGAGTAATAAATAACTGCCCTATATACTTCATGAAAGTTGGAATTCGAAAATTGATGCCTTTTGCAAGTGCTTAAAATACACTGCATGAACAAGTTATTACTGTCACATTTGCAAACTGAATATCATTAACTCCTGGGCATGGAAGTTAGTCTGACTTTCTACCTTGAGTCTGAAGCTTTCTTCAGTTGGGATTTCATGTAGGCCAAGGATACAAGCCTGTCATGTGGGGGGCCGGAGCTCTGTCCTGGAAGAATTAGGGCCAGTCCCCAGTCCCTTCAGCACAGCCCAGAGCACTCACTTCCTGGACTTCAATCCTAGTGGAACGAAGTGATTTTAACTGGGCTAAGATGCACATGAAAATGCACGTAAATTGCACGTTGTATGTTTACATGTACACAGAGTACATATATAAATATTAAATAATACCTACGTCAGCATTTTATACTCCTCTGTAGGGCAGCAGAGCATCAACGGACATGGTCATGTAGCTAATGACCATAGTAAGTCCAAGGGACAAGTGGAAATAAAGCACCTTTCATTTAAAAAGAGCAAATCACAAATTAAGGCCATTATATTTTATTTGTTTAAAACACTAGTTTATAGTAGAGATATTGATATTTTAATCCAGATTTTTCAGTGAGTCTCTCAAAGTGACTTTATGTTTTTGTTAGTAAAGTTAAAGAAAGCAAAGGTCATTTCACTCTAAAAGTTTCAATAGAGTTTAAAATTTTAATATTAATACTATGATAGTCTCCAAATGCATAGTGAATAGTTATCCTGCAAAACAATATTGAGATAATGAGATTATATGTCGGCAGTGTAATTAACCCTATCTTTGAAACCTCATTATATTGAAATATAAATAAAAATAAGACAAAGTGGCTCAGAAATATGAATATGAATGTAATTATACATAGTCTTTAAACGGCTATCTTATCTCTAATAATGTACACTGAGGAAAAAAGTTCTGTATTTAAAAATATTGCTGTTGATTATATTTATTTTTATCATAGTATAATATAGAAACAATAGATGTGTTCATCATTGTGAATGATTGCTATGGATAATTCACATAATGAAATACTAATAGTCATTCAACCTGATGAATCAGAGCTATATATACGATGGTGATGAAAAATGTCTATGTCTCATCCTGTTGTTTGTCGATGCCCTGCTCAGATCCCCTTTAGCTGTGGTGAACCCATTCTCACAACAGTCACTTGGGAATATAAGAAACATGGCAATTGCAAGACAATCCAGAATTCCCTCTTATCCCCCAACATATTTCACCTTTCCAATGATATTCAGCCAGATGTAGCAAGTAGAAGAGGCTGAACTTATGTTTGTACATATATTTTTACCTTCAGATATACATGTGTCTTCAGATCTCCTGATAGGATAAGAACGTTCTGTGCCTCAGCTCCTCTTATTTATTTACTTTTTTGGGGTAGTCATTCTAACTAAGACTATATAGAGATTCAGGTATTTATAGTGTCTGATGAGGATGGCCAGGCTGAAGTAATCAAGTCATCTATTTGCATGAGTGGATTCACTAGAGAACTTGAGTTTGCTGAGGACTCCAGTTGGAGTCAGTACTTGGAAGCCAAGTACATTCTGTACTGGGAAGCTATAAAAGCAAAAAGCAAAAACAAACCTATGAAAGCATGGCATTGATCCTCTACCCAATTCTAGTAACTTGCACTAAGCACCGCAGAGGAAATAGCTATGCCAGTTTCCATGATTGGAAATGGAGCGGGAGCAGGGGGTAGCCCAGATTTTGAGTGACGAAGTTTGCTTCAGGGTGCAGGTAACAGTGTGGTACAAGGTCAAGAAAGAGAGAATTCTGCCCAGTTCTGTGTAATGAAGAATGCCATTTTACTTGATACCTCACATACCTGCAGCTGTGAGGACCATCTGGAAACACCACCTAGGTAAACAATCCACATGCTCATTCAGAACGTTGGTATTAGATGGCAAAAGCAGAAGAATGTTAAATGGGTGATAATGAAATCATTTGAGACACACTGAATTTCCTGGAAGCATCTGAGAGAGGTCTAGAGGTCTGGCAGAACACAAAAGAAGAAGAAACTAGAGGCAGCGGATATATTCCATTTAATGTATGTGCCTCCACTTGCACCATAAATGGAAGGCTTAGGAGAACATCAGTTAATGTTTATCTATCTTACTTTACTTTATTGAGAATTATTTCAGGACTTGTTTTTTTCTTTTTCAATCCTCAGGACTTAGCGCTATTCCAATCATGTAAAATGTGTACCACAAATATTCACTGAATTAGATTGTATCGGTGCATTGGAGGTTAATATTATTGTAACTCAGAAACTTCACATTTGGATCTCTATAAGGGCAGTGGAGTTCATGAAGTGGGGAAAAATAAAAGGGCCATTTTTTCCCTCGATGCTTATTCGTTGTCTTTTTTAATCCTATTACCTTTCATCCCCTCTGTTTCTTCTTTCTGTTCTTTTTCTCTTGCTGTAAAATACTTCCTTTGCCTAGACTTTCTATCACCTACTTTATCTTCTCTTTATTACAAAATAAAACCATGTTTTGGATTAGATTATGAGGTCTCTGGTAAAATAAAAGACCCGAAAAGTCAGCGGAGAAGTTGAGGTTATGACTTCAAATGGAAAAACAGACTTCTGGTTTGTATAATCTTTGCCCGTGTTGGGTCATCTGTGTCAGTCAGGTTGGCCAGTAGGTAAAGGATGTTCTAAGACTTTTTATCAGGACAGCAGGCTTTTTGTTAGGTGTTTCTTAAATGACATAAAGTTCTTCCAAATGTTGATTAAAGGAAGTTTAAGTAGTATTGTGGAATATGAGACCACAGACTCCAAATTTAAAATAAGACTATGACTTACTAAAATCTTCAAGAAAGAGAAAACTGGTCAATAGTTAACATTTTGAAATCCATCATACTTAACTCCTTAATGCTTAGAATTTTTAGATTTTTCATTTTACACTGACACAACCAAAGAACCTTTGAGAATTGCCTTGGTATTAGCAAGGAAAGAGAGGCCTCATAATACTCAGGTAGGTGAGAGAGGACTTCATGATACTTAGCATGGGAAGGGAGGGCACTCTTTGTAGATATAAGCTGGCAAACTTCAGAAAACAATCTACAAGGGGCATTAATAATAACATATATTTGGAAAAGATCACAGTGTTTGTTGAGTTAAACACTAGGGAGCTAGTAATGTGCTATGCCTTTAACTTTCTTTCTCAAATCACAAAAAGTGGTTTTGTTTTATTGTGGAACGATTTCTTCATAATTACTCAGATAAGTTTTGCTTTAATAAAGTTAAACCAGCTTTTTAACTGTAGGGTTCCCTATGGGCCTTTATTATTTTTGCTCACTAAGAAAGGTCTAGAATACAAGGTTTATGATTTTTTCTTAAAATGCTGGATGCCTTTAAGAGGACTATTTACACATATATTTCAGGACTAATGACATGGTTCAGGAAATGTAGTTTAGGAAGACGTTAATTACACGTTTTCTTTGAAACTATGAACACATGATGGAAATAATTTTCCAGATTCTTATAAATCGTTGATCTGTAGAATCTCTGTTCAAGGTAGGTATGAGAGAGGTTGGTAAGTAAAGAAATTGTATAAGTCTGGAATCAACACATAACACTGTGATAACAAACGACCCCCAAACGTGACTCACTTAACACAGAAAGGGTGCATTTGTTTCTCCTCTAACATGTGCATCTCAAGTCAAGAGTTCTCTGGTCATCATTGCCATTTAGAAACCCAGGCTAAAGGAGCTGCTATCAACTGAAAAGTAGTTGGTAACTATGTCAGAAGGTAATGAGATAGATCTTGAAGGTCTCAACTTGATAATTAAATGTTTAGGCCAGAAATACCAGCTTCCCTTCCACTCTCAATTCATAGATCAGAATTAGATTTAGAACTCCACTCAAATTGCTAGGAGCCAGGAAATGCAATCATTTTATTGTGTCCAGGGGATAAATAACAATATTTGTTCTGTCAGAACTAACGATTGCCATAGTCAGTGGTAGTTAATTCTAATGAAATGAAGATGTAAAGGACCTAAAGGAGTGAAACCAATCTTGAAATAGAAGAACAAATGTGGAGAATTCATGTTATTAGTATTTGATAATTACGTAATGCTATAATAATCAAAGCAGTAAAATATTGGTCTAAGGACAGACAAGTAGTTCAATGGAACAAAATAAAGAGGCCAGAAAGGGACCCATGTCTAAGTGGGCAATTAATTTTTAACAAAGATATTCTAGAAATTCAATGGGTTTTGAAAGTCTTTTCAACAAATGGTGCTAAAGTAACTATAAATAAAAAGAAAATATGCTACTCTCATACTTTGCACAAAATCAAATCAAGATGTTTTTTAAACTTACATGCATGAGTTAGAACTATAATGCTTCTAAAAGAAAAAATAAAATAGGATAATATCTTGGTGACCATGGTGGTGTGCAAAGGTTTTGCAATTAATATGTAAAAGGCACAACACATAAAAAAAGATAAACTGGAATACAGAATTAAATTCAGAACTAAAATTAAAAACTGAAAACTCCTACTCGTCAAAGACACTTAAAAAACTTAAAAGGGAGAAACTACTTCTAATCGCTTCATCTGACAAAGACCTTATACCCAGATTATGTATCAATCCTCTACAGATCAATAATAAAAAGATAATTCCATTAAAAAGGGGGAAAGGCTTGAGCAGACACATTAATGAAAACAATGAGTGACTAAAATGAATGTGGAAAGCCTTGGAACTTTATTAATCATCTGGTAAATGCAAATTGATGCATATTTTCACACCTACCGAATGACTAAAATTAAAAAAGACTGATAAAACCAAACATGTACAAGGATTCAGAGCGCCTAGAACTCTTACACATTGATGATGGGGGTGTGAAGTGGCATAATCTATTTGGAAACTGTTTTCAGTTTCTTACAAGTTAGATATATATTTATGATACAACAATTCTACTCCAAGATATTAATTCAAGAAAAAGTAGAAGCATTTGTCCACAAAATGACCTGTGTGAGAACATTTACAGCAGCTTATTCATAGTCCCCAAGCCAGGAAGAACCCAAATCACTACAAACAGATGTGAATGCATAAGGTATTAAGCATATTTATGAATAGAACACTACTGAGAAATAAAATGAATGAATGACTGACATATACATCATGGGCGAGTCTCCAATCATCATGCTGAGCAAAAAGATATACAGATATAAAAGACCATATGCTTTATGTGTCGATTTAAATGGCATTCAGATATAGGTAAGATTCATTTATGGTGAAATAATATGTATTTTTTAGGTTAATAGGGTGAGGAATTTTATTTACTGAGAAAATATGGTGAACATATTTTCTAAAGTAGTGCTTCAGAGAGTGTAGATTATTTGGAAGGAGGTGGGGAGGAACATTCTGAGCTAATGGAAATGTTCTATATCTTGATTAGGATGATTATAAGTTTTATAAATATACATGCCTGTATATTTATAAAACTTATAGAATTATACATTTAGGAAGTTTGCATTTCATGCTATATGAATTGTACATTGATACACAAACATGCACACACACACATAAAGTATGGTACCACTACATTAACCTCAATAGATAAAATGAAAAACAAAGCAGACAGTATTAGATGATGGTGATAATGTGTAATAATTGGAACTCAGTGATGTTTGGGGTGTGATTTGCTAGAACCACTTTGGATAACTCCTTTAAACTACTTATTGAACCTGAATATTTGCATACTTAATGATCAAAATTATATTTCTAGGTATAACACAACTTAAAAATCCATATTAACACAAATATAGATGTAAAATTTAGTGGCACTATTCACAGTAGCTAAAACTGGGAAGATCTAAATTTCCATTAAAATGGAATAGATAAATAAATTTTAGTTATATGTGGATTATATAATTTAATTCTGTAATGAGAATGAACCACAACTATATGCAAATAAATGGCTGCACCTTATAACATCATGTTGAATGAAAGAAACAAAACCAAAAAAAAGAATGCATACTATTTAATTCCATTTTTATTAAGTTCAAAAACAGGCAAAACCAATTCATGGTGGTAGAAGCCAAATTAGTGGTTATTTTGGGTGATGTAATGAATAGACTGAGATATGAGATTTGAGATAGAATAATACTCCAGTAGTAGTATTCTATTTCTTGATCTGTGTGTTAGTTATATGTTAGTTTTGTGAAAATTCATTGAGTTATATTTTTATTTGCTATATCCTCTTAAGTATATACATTATTGTTCAAAAAGTTTACTTTAAAAATCCTCACAAACTACAACATTATCAAAGTTAAGTGTCCTTTCTTGCCTTCCTCTGCTATTTGTAGAACCTTGTCCCAAAGGTCCTGCAGTTGGCTACAGAAAGATGTCAAGTTGTTAACACACAAGACACAAAAGAAATCAAAATATTGCTTATATGGAATAAAATAGCACACTCACTTGAAACGTTGATGGCAATTTCTTCTACAAGCTTATTTAAATAATGGCTATAGTATAAAATGAGTGAAATAAACAGGATAGCCAGGTTCAAAAACAAGACAAAAACATCTCTGTAAGCCAGAAACTAAATAGGAACAGAAATATATGTGGATCCTAAAGCTACAGGCCTGCTGATATCTGTGTCTAGAAGCAAATAACGAGCTGCCAAGTTTAGTTATTGTGGGTTAAAATGAACCAATTTTCTCTGTGTGAATTGGGGAAATAGGGCCATGTTTACTGTTTTAATTCAAAGGCTCCGGGTGCAGCTGTCTCTGAACATGCAAATAATGTGAAAGAACAGATTTGACCACCATTAATGGTTCCACCCTTATCAAAAGCTGTGACTCTACAGAGGCATTGGTCAGACACCAGGATACCAGGAAATGAGTCAATCACCTACTGGTTCTATAATTGGATCTGCCATATTCCCGTGGGACAATAACACCCAAGTATAATTATTAGAGCTGATTCTGAGTCAGGAAGCTAGAGGCCTGGAAAGAGGTAATCACAAAACATTTAGACAGTTAAAGTTGATGACTAGGGGAGGGAGTGACCAAAAAAAAAAAAAAAAAAAAAGCATTTTGATTGAAATGAGCCTGCAATACAAATTTCCATTGGGAAAAATATTCTTCTTAAGACAGCCAATAAAATCAACAATCTGAATAATTATTTATTCTATATAAATTTATTTTATGCAAAGTATCTTGAAGATATTACATGTTTTGAGAATGTTTACAAGGATAAATAAAACTAAAATTTCCTTCAAAAAGGATTATGAAACAAAATCTGGCAAAAATGAGGAAAGTTTAGGTGTCTATCAAAATAATCAATTAGAAATCTTGGATATAAAAAATACAGTCATTTAAATAGAAAGTGCAGTAAGTGTACTCTATAAATGTAGTCAGAGGGCAGATTAATGAACTAAAAATATACAATGGAGAAATTCACACAGAATACAGTATAGAAAAAGAAAAACAGAGTAATTGAGAGACATGGATAGATTGAAAGATTCCTAAATCTATTCAAAACATTGCCAAAAGAAGAGAATGTACAAACAATCTTGAGATAAGTTTCCAGATTTGAAGATAGTCATTACTTTTTAGATTGAAAACAGGCCCTGACTATGAAGTTGGTTTAATTAATAAAATACAAATGAAGATTCATTAAGTGTAGTAAATATTATCTCATCAAACGGGGAGAAAAAAACAAAACAGCCCCAAACTATACTATAATCTATAAAAAAAAATTGCTTTCCATATATATATATATATATACATACATACATATATATATATATATATATACATACATATATATATACGTATATATACATGACTGATGGAAAGCAGCTTCTCATTAATAACAACAGAGGACAACAAACAATGGTGGGAGTGAAGCTGTCAAAGAATAATTTTGTACCCAACTTCAGTAGTTTTTAGAGTGAATGCAAAATAAAGATATTTTCAATTATATAAAGACTAATACATTTATAACACAGAGACCTTCATCAAAAGCTATCGAGGGGAAAAAAGTGAATATAGAGATATGTAATTGAATACAAGAATATAATGTATACAAAAATTAATTCTAATGGATTATTTTTAAAAAGTTAAAATGGGGGAAGAGATCATACCATAAAAGTATTACTTTTATTTATCATTGTAATTAAAATTATAAACAAAACAATAGTACAATAACAGGTGATTCACATTTAGAAATTGGAAAGAAATAGATAAGATTCTTTTTGTTAACGGAAATTGTTTTTGTCTATACCCAAAATAAAATAGAAAATAGAAACTTCAAATCAGTAAAATTGTCTATTGACATAGAAAATGAAGATCATTCTAGATCACCAGTAAAAACAATCCAATGAATGTAAAAGAAAAAGATAATTTTAATCACAGTAGTAGTCAACACTATTATGTACCTGGATATAAAAATAAAATAAACTAATTTATGGACAAAAGCAACACAGAAAAATATTAGGTATACTGACATATTTTATTAATGACCCTGATGCTTTGCAACTCCCTGATTCATATTCTTTGCCAGATAACTTTGTGTTTCCTTCCATTAAAGAGGTAGTGTCTACTTGTGTTTTTCACACCCATTTGAATCTTGAATCTCAGCTTGGGCCATGAGACTTTGGTTAATAGGATGAGGCAGAAATGACAGCACACTGGTTCCAAATCTAGGGTTCAAGAGGATTTGTTAAAAGAGAGGCATTGTAATGCCATTACAACACCAATACCATTACAATGTCCCTGGCTTAACACATACCATTTTAGTTGTCTTTACATGTGATGTTTAAATTAAACCACACACACACACACACACACACACACACACACACACTCTACAAGGTACAAAATAATGACTCCACTGTACAAATGAAGAGAAGACTTTTAGAAGTTAAGTGACTTGTTGAAGTTCACACGGTTATTCCATAATTGAGGTAGGATTTATCCAAACTATTCTAATTCCAAGTCTTGGCTCTTAATAATAATAATTTTAAAAGGGGCTTTTAGTGAAACAGATCTAATTTAAAGTGCTTTTTCTGCCACTCAGCACACACATGACTCTGAACAAAAGAGATAATGTATTTAAGTCACACTTTATACTTCTGGAAAAGCCAATACTATTATTAGCCTTGCAGGGAGATTTTAAGGATTAAATAAGAGCATTAATGAAAGTGTCTAACAATTTTTCCGGCAGACTGTTGGCACTTGATAAACCACACTGTGCTGGATGTCTTTGTTTCTCAAATCTACTCTCCATTCTTCCGCTCTCAAGTCTGGGGGCCTGATGTCTCTTACGAAAAAAAGAATCAGTGCTTGAGTTAGGCTAATATTAGGAAAGTTAAGGAGATCAGAGGGCAACAGGTAAGTGAGTTAAGATATTTATTCTATTCCCTTGTGTCTTTTCTTGGAACTATCACCATCCTTTTTATAAAGATTTTCTCCTCTGTTCCAGTGTAGGGAAGGAAAACTTTATCCTTCTTGCGTTTTAGGTCTTTGGCTGGTCTAATATCCAAATTGACATAAGACAGATTAACAAAAGAAAAACAAATGTAATTATGTACAATGAATCATGAAAGGCTCCCAGTCAGGCATTTGAGGCTTATATGCTGTTCTGAACTAAGGACAAGGGGGTAGGGTCTGGGACTTCAAATGGGAAGAAGACAATTTACAGGAAAATGGGAAGAGTAAATATTTGGTAAACCAATGTTTGCCAGGCCAAAGAGAGACAATGGGACACAGAGAGAACTTTGAACAAACAGGCTCTGCTGGACATTCCCTAGTTTACCACAGCTAGCCCATGTTCTTTGTTATCTCTGGTGATCTTTTTCTGGACCAGGTCCTTTCTGTAGTATATTCTTTTAAGCAGTTAAATGGTGGGATGAAAAGCTCTTTTTCAGTCTGTTGGACATTGATTGACTTCAGTTTAAAGTAATTCACATGCCAAAATGACACATTTTTAGCAGGTTTATTCTGAACCCCTTCATCAGTAACTTCTTACAGATTTCTTGGTGCCCAGGATTCCTGCACTATCCCTATTGGTTTCCATTTATATTATTTACTCACTTGTAATTAGACTGTTTGATAAAAAAATCTCTGAGTTGTTCTGATTTGAGGGTTCCATCTATTTCCTGTTGGGTTTTTAACTGACATACATTTATTTTCTTTTTCAAAGTTTTGAATAACCTTAGGTCATGACAGTTAATTTAATATTCAGATTCCTTATTTATAAATCAGGGATGATTAAAATTCTAGTTTCAAGAATTATTGTGAGGATCAAAAGAGATAATGTATGTAAAATTACATTTCCTAGTAGGAAAATTCGAATATTTATCTTTTTAGTGAATCTAACACATTATCTCTTAGTAACAATTTATTTATAATTTATAAAAAGATACACATGCTTACAAATATTTGTATATATACACATATAGTATTTATACGTATATGTATGTATGCATGTATCTGTCTATCTATCTGTCTGTCTGTCTGTCTGTCTATCTATCTAACTAATGGAGAGAGAGATGCTTGGAGAATTTTTTTTTGTTAACTTAAAAATAAAAAGCAACAGGTTTTTATTTGAGATAAAAAAAAAAAATTGAACTTCGGGGAAGCACTGATTCAGGCAGAAACCCAAAGAGTGTTCTGATTATGAGGTGAAGGCAAGGAGTATTTATGAAAAAAGGAAGGGAAGTAATTACATAAATAGAAGAAAGGAATTTCGATGGGTGCAAAAAGCAAAGTTATTCCTAAACTATACACGGTGGTGCTAATTCTAGACAATGTCCTTAATTTTCAATCCTCACAGTCAGGATGTCTGCTTTCTTGTTAGTTTTACAAATGACTGATTGGAATACTCTGTTGGTTTAGCTCAGTCCAAACATAATTTTGCCCAGTTCAAACTTTTCAAAGCTTTGAGGAATAAGACCTAAAAGGAGATTCCTCTGGGATGGCAGCGCCAGCTCCATTTTGAAATGGCTTCATTTATATAATTTTTCACATCCTAAAAACTATCTTTAGTTAAATTGTTTTATTGTGGTAGTTAACTTTGAAAATTAGTCATGGCTTTGCTCTTATTCGTAATCAAATAAGAAAAACAAGCAAATAAAAAAACAAAAAAACCCTATATCATTCCTATATCCTCATTTCAATATGAAACCCTAAAAAAGGCTGGTAATTTATTAAAAAAAAATAAATTAGCTTATCATCTTGACCTACTACTAAAGTAATACAAATGTAATTGTACATTTTGGCTTTTATTTAATATTATAAAATTATTAGTTCATGTTTTATTAAAATATGCTGAATAATTCTATTATGATGATGCATTAGAAGTGAGTCTCTTGTTTTCATTTATTTGAAGAAACATCCAATCAATTGCCATTTCTGGTTAAAGTTTGCTATCATTTGTAGGAGATGAGTGCCCTCTTCTGGTTCTGTAATAAAACCATTGCTCAAACAATGCCCCCTCTAGCTGTTTATTTTCCCTTTACATTCTAATTAGTTTCCCTTTGGGGTCAGGGCATTTAGTGAAATTATGCACGTTTTGCTCTGTTTTATCCTTTGCCGCAGCAGCATAATAGATAGCCATTATTTCTCAACAATTTCCTCTTCTTGTTCCCAATCTCGTTAGTCTTTCTCTAAGGGCACAGTATTAAAGGTTGTCTTTTTAATGTTTTCATTCCTTGGGATAGGGATACATGTTTCAAGTATTGGATTCCAAGCAATAATGTAATATTTTCTTTCAACTAGTTTGAAAGAGAAAAAAACGGATGGGAAAGGAGGGAATATTACTAAACTTAGCAACTCAAGATAGTTGTAACACACACATACCACTATCAGATGACTAAAAATACTTATTTTTGACCAGTGATTTGTCCACCTATTTTATTCAGTATATTCTTTGCCGTGATAATCCTGAGTGTACTCCTTCAGTTGGCACTCAAAGAAAGAAGAAAAAAACCCACAAACTTAAAGTAAACAAAACATACAGACTATGAGGGAATAATATTTAAAAAATAAAAGGAGGTGTTTTACTTCTCTTGTGATTTTTAGAATAGCCATGGTATCTCCTCAGTCTTTTACAGTTGATCAATAGTCAGAATCAATCAGTTTTGACATCATCAGAATATGCTGTCAAAATATTGCCAAGTAGGAGATAAGAAGTACAATTTTAATGAGATGTCCTCTGAGCACATGCATTCCACATGGGAGGCTCACTTTATTTTAATGTTTAATTAGCAGGTCAATCCAGAAAAAAACAGAAATTTCTGTTTTGCTCTTAGAACCTAAAATTTAGATTCTTAAATCAGTGATCTCTGTGTTTATGTAATAAAATTATGTTGCAATTCAGAATAGAAAATATTATCACACTAAGGTGGGGTGGGGTAATTTTTCCTCAATAAAATTATCAACTACAGCAGTCAAAGCCATCAGATAGTTACTCTCATTTCTACTTTTCTCTTTGCTCATGTTAAAAAAATATTCCTGCTAGCAGAAGCTGTATAGGCAAGAAGGCAGAGAGGAATTTATTGGGAACAACATTTTAGGCGATATTGGATAAAAATTCAATTTTAATTAAAAAAATTAGAAACTACAATTTCTGTATTTTCCCTCACCACTGTTCTTAGATGCCTGGGCAAAACCAATATTGATGAAATTATAAATACTGATTTATTCTCTCAGGTTAGATTTTTGAGATAATTATCCTGATTTCTCAGATCTAAAAAGAGCTTTGCAGAAACAAAACAAAACGAGACAGAACTGGGATTACCTTGTTATAGTTCTCCTATAAACCAAGATTATAAACAATATTTTGTTTATTTTATGTAGCAGAAAAGAATTGGTGAATGTCACTATATATGAAATGAGAATTCAATTGGCCCTCTACTCTTTAATATTTTAATTAATCATTTAAGATGAAAAGTCCTGAATAGCTTAGGCTTTTAAAAAAAATTGGCTAGGAAAGTCAGAAATAAGAGCAGCAATAGATGGCACTAGAAGATCATGTCTCTGAGGCAAATCCAGGATGTTGCTCCTTTACCTTTCCTCCTTCAATCTCCATAATATTTGTCAGGGAGTTGGAGGTGGGCAAAGAGAGAATTACAGCCAGAGTGGTGGGACACTAATTCCCTTGCCTTTTTTTCTGGAAGGAATCCTGGAATATGTTGGGGGGAGGAACGGGAAAGCAAGTGATCAATTTACTACAGAGATTCTGCTCAAGCCACAACATTAGCTGTCCCATTTAGTCTGAATCAAAAATAGATAAAGAAAGTTCCATACTGACTTTTATCAGGGGTTTCTGCTGTTTGATTTGCTGCTAGTGATAATTGAGGTCTTGCTGTTTAGAGAAAGCTCAATGAATGTATTTGTCATTAAGATAATTACTACATTTTTCCGCCCACAGACAACCCGTAATCACTTAAGAAATACACATTTTTCTGTTTTTTTTTTTCTCTCAACAAAGCCAACACAAAGACATTAAAACATTTCGTTTCTTTCTCTAAACCTGAAATGGAGTTTATTCTACAGCAACAGATTTATTGAATTTGTATTTTTTATTTTGTAAACCCTTCAAGGCTGAGCTATGTCTGCACAGAACTGGCCTTGCCCCAGGCTGACTAAGCCCACTGCCATGACCCATCTTTAAACAGTTGCAGCTCTGAAGCACATTCCAGCCCTGCTTTTCCCACAGCTCTCCTAATCCTCTTCCACATGACCATGAAGACCACCTTTAAATCCAGCAGAAGATATTTCTGATATTTTTTTCAAGGCTATGAAAACCATTTCCAGGTCCAGGAGTGGGAAATGATATGTGGATGTTTGGAGCAAATAAGTAGTTATCATTTCTCCTTCCATCTAGACAAAGAATTATTGTAATTCCAACAATGTATCCTCAATGGTAACAAACATTTAAAAAAATTATTAGTTTTGAAGATAAATTGTTATTGAATCTGGAATCAGATACTCTGTTTTAAAATATTTAATGACTCAGAGAAATAGTGTAGAATATTTCAGTTTTATTTTCTTACTGATAGGATTTATTTTTCTCTTATTTTTTTCCCTCTTCTTATATCAGTGATGAAAAGCTGAACTGACCTATCTAAATGTAAAATTTGGTCACACATGAGATGTTAAAGATTTTCTATTACCAGGAATTACCATGGATCGTTATCACAGAAATCAAAACTATGAATTGGAAGCATCTTTCTTTCTCTTTTTTCTTCTTTCCTCATCATCCTTCCCTCCCTTCCTATCTCTCCTTTCTTTTCTCTTTTCCTCCCTGCCTCCCTCCCTTTTTCTGTCTCTTTTTCTCATACATAGTCCATAAGCATTTTTTAGTTCTTATTTTCTTGAATATTTTGCCATACATTGTTTATCCTAAATTCCATAATTGTATTTATTTATTGACTTATAACAAAGAACAGTGATCTTAAGATATATATATAGAGAAGAAAAGAGAGAGATTATTCTGTGTTTGAGAGCAGGCAAGGAAATTAGAATGTTTTCTGTCTGTTTTCCAAGTTAGTCAGTTCAAAACCAAGTATATAAGGATAGTATATAAAGTATAATTGAAATGGAATCTCCTTAGCACATTAAATGAAATTATGAATCAATCTATTAGGAAATTGGGTGATACTACAATGTTGATTTGAGCTATTATTCCTGCATTAATTTTAGCAATCTGCCTCTGGAATGTTATTGTGCATACCGCGTTTCCCTGAAAATGAGACCTAGCTGGACAATCAGCTCTAATGAGTCTTTTGGAGCAAAAATTAATACAAGGCCTGGTCGTATTTTGCTATAAGACTGGGTCTTATATAATATATAATATAATTAATATAATATAATATAATATAATACCTGGTCCTATATTAATTTTTGCTCCGAAAGACGCATTAGAGCTGATTGTCTAGCTTGGTCTTATTTTCGGGGAAACACGGTAGCAGCATTACCTGAGATTTTCTGCATAGATGAATGCAGGGACTAGATTTCCTGTTGAACTTTTTCTAGTTTAATGACTAAAATTTAAAGTATTAAACCTCAGTTTTTCATGTAATAGAATTATATGGAAAGTAGGTTAGGTAGGGTTTGATTTAGTAGCTGTAGAAAAAGTGAACTGTTCAAAATGAGTATAGAGCTATTAGGCTACTTTGCAAGTATTGAAGAAAGAAGAGTATGATAATCCCTCTCCTTGTCTATAATTAAATTTTGACGCTTTTTGTATCTCAGTTTACTTCAGGAAAATCATACTTTTCATAGCAGTAGCAGAGGCTTCTTATTATCATTGGATAAATCGCAAAGACAACTTTTCCTTGCATTCAGTGCTATTACAGATTTCCACTAAAAATATCTTACATATTAGAAGAGGTTGTTTTTTTCTTTTTCCTTTTAATGGACTTAGGAAGATTCCTGACAAGATTCATAGGCTCAGATCCAGAAAATTTTAAGGATGCTATAATAATAAAATCGTCATATTATCATATCTATCAAGTCTAATTTTGCCCTTCTGTGTTTATAAAACACATTTAAAAAAAATCAAATCTTACTCTGAAAAATAAAAGCAATAATAAAATTAGAATGAGTTTTAAATTATTTTTTATCGAAATACGAAATACGGAGAGGTAATTGGCAGCTCATTTTATGAAGGACAATTGAGAGAACATCATAGAAACTCAGGAAAAAAGTATTTGTAATTGTATTAAGTTTTTAATTGTAAAGATTAAAACAGTAAAGTTTTTAAAACGATAAAAATCTGAGAAATGAAGGAGATTATGACGTGATACCTGTTATGATTATGCTACATGTTGGGTGTTAAGTTTAGGCTTTTAGGTAAAAAGATTGAGTCAGTTACTGGATATTTGGTTCCATACATTAGCCCAGAAGGCTAGACTGGAGTTATAAATTTGTAAGACAATATACTGGTGGTAATTTAAGCCATCAGCATTTATGAGGACATCCATTGGAATAATTATGATCAAAGCCATGTGGTAAGAAAAGGAAATAGGATTTTGATGTACAATTTACCAGAAGAGTTGTATGAAGCAAAAACAATGGAATGAAGATTCAACTGAGAGTCAAACTCGAGGCAGATGACACTAGAACGTGCTTTTATGGAGCCATCCTTGCAACAGATTTATGCTAAAAATGCCCTGTATAAGTGAATTGAAACAGATGTGTTTCTCAGGAACTGTAATTTTAGAAACCCAGACTAACTGTGGTTTATTCAAGTTTATTTCACTTGGCTGAGCATTACACTGGAGAGGAAGAATCCTCTCTGCATTCTATGGAGTCTGTGGAATCATCAATTTAGTCTCGAAAGCATTCAAAGCTGCTCTTTCAATGTTGGAACTGTATTTTGTATTAAGTCAACCCGTGTGGCAAATGGGGACTTTCTGAGAACTTCCCAGATTACTCTGCTAAAATGTCAAGGAAAGAATAAATGGGATATTTGGGACTGGGTAAGCATTCATGGACATATTAGCCAAGACTTTTTCAGTTGCAAATTACTAAACTCAACCCAAGTCAACTTAATCAATACACAGTACATCCTGGTGTATGTAATTGTCTTTGGCTCTGATATATATCATGGTTGGACTCTAAGTCTTGAATACTATTAAGGCCCAGCCTCTCTTTTCGTGTTGTAGGTTTAGGTCTTTCGGTTTTATTTTTCAGACAGATAAAATAAGTATTTTCTTGTAGTAACTCCATAACAGAAGTCCCAAGATGCCTTTGATTGGCCTGGTTGAGATAAGGTGTCTCCTAAACCAATTACGACAGCTAGGGGATTAAACATAGTTTGTGCAGGTTTGGTTCATCTGCGTATCCTTTTAACCTGAGTAGACAGGTCAGCTCCATAGGAAAGAGGAACTTTGTTATTTGAGTAAAGGAGAAAAGCTTCTCTGGTCAGATAGAAAACAATTCACGTTGATCAAATTGGGATCCTTAGCATACCACCCTCCCCCAACCCCCAATTTCTGCCTATATTACCTATCATCCTTCTCTTCCATTCCTCTCCAGCCTTCTTGCTGTTCCTGGAATATTCTGAGGTTATTTCAGGTCAAGACCTTTAGAGTGCTTTTACTTCTGCCAGAAAGCTCAGATCTTCTCATATTTGCTTTTCTCTCAGATTTCAAATCTTTCCATCTATGATCATTGTAATAAAAAATTCCACCTAGTCACTAGTTTTTTAAGAACATACATTTTATATGAAACAGATAATAAAATAGTGTTCACTATATTTAACAACATGAAAGTGATGATAAAAATATATATCACTGCAGCTGTACTTCCACATCAAACCTTAACAGTAAGAATTAGGTATTTATTCTTCATATCATTTTCCTGGCCTGGCAGAGCAGGACACCCACTTAAACCAGAGCCTCAAAGGAAGAACGGTTTCCTAATGCCAACAAAGAGAGCCCTGATGGAAAGGCGTCAGCCAGCAGACCTCATCTGCTCCCCACAGAACATGTGAATGGAAAGGGGCTGTGGTGGGCTTCGCCGCTGCCTCTGCTCTGTGCGCGTCCTAGGCCAGTGATGGTGATACATGATCAGCACCGAAACCATTATCCTATTATCCTTGGTTATCTTCAAGAATTAACACTATAGCAAGTAAAGTTATTTAGTAGTTCGTTTGTGTATTCCTCTAAAATTCATGAAAATAAGGGCTGTCTCATTTGCTTAATTCTTTATCTAGCTCCTATATAGTATCTGTCACAAGTTGAGAAATGTTTATTGAACTAATGAATATGAATAATTCACCAAAACAGTCTTTTTTTTTTTCTTTCTAAAACTTTGAGACAATTGGCTCAATTCGCCATTGCAATTTACTTGGATCTCCGTATTACTGTGATCCCAGTTATTATGTCTCATACCGGAAACCAATCTACATGGAAATCTGCAGCAATGTTGTTCTTTATTCTTAATGTGTTTCTGTAGAGTACTTGTTTTAAAAGTGAACTCTTTTCTCAGCTATTCCTAAAATAGTCAGAAACTCCAGGAAAGTATAAAATGATGTAACAATAGATATTTTATATTCTCTTGTTACAAAAATAATTCCTAGCATTACTTTATAAAGATAGCAAAACTAGGATTTTGAAAACGGCCTTCTCTATATTTTATAATGAAAATGTCACTTAAGTTATTATAAATATTTACAGATAGTGAAATATCAGAGAGAGCATTATCAGTGCCTTTATGTCTGTTTCTATACCTGTACTTATTGTTGGACGATATTTTCTCCATGGCTTTTTTTATATTTCTGGACATCTGTGACTACATTTTCAAGGATATTTCTATAGTAAATAGCCTTAGACAATAGACCAGAGAGTAGGCTTTGCCTTCTACTGTCTGGAACAGAGGGCAGGGTTATTTGTCTGCTTAGTGTAATAAAAATAATGTTTCCCTTTGGGCAAAGATTGGGCAGATTTCCTTGATGCCCATTATAAAACATTAAGGTTTTTATAAATGCAGATTTCTCAGCTGTGACGAAATCCACTGAGTGCAAAAGCTGAATCTGGGCTGCTCTGCATCACTTCTAGGGGAACTGGGGTTGAGAGACCATAGTGCAGACATGACATTCATGCTGCTTGCTGTTCCACGAGTAATCAAGTCCTTTGTCTTTGACTGATAGTCTCAGGTCTTCTGCCAGAATCCATGAAAATGTGGCAGGCTATCTTGTGTGGTTACATGTAAAGTAACATCTCAAACCCATTATGTTCTTGACATTTATTTTTAATTAGTTTTCAGTGTCTGCTTGCTCATGAAGTGTTGATGGCCTTCGCTGAATTCCCCTTCATGCTATTCTTATCCCATCCAAATCTATACATGGCTATCTAGCTTCAGAGACCTAACTCTTTAATCACTGCTTTTAATTCGTAAAATAGGTTAAACATTTCCACCTAAGTGCATATGACCTATGACAACATTCTTTTATGAGGATGCTGATGGCAGTGGTAGTAGTGAACCTTCTGAAAAAGGCAGGGATTTTTAAATGTATTTTGTCAGAAAATATTAATACCTTTCCTATTTTGTAGAGTTTTTGAAATAGATTACCCTTTTGTATTTAACACCATTAAACTCTTCCTGCCTCCAAAAAACTCCAGCATTTCGAATTGTTATGGTTTAATGACTTAATGCCTAATGTTGCATGGATTATAGTTGCATCCCTCCTTCTCTGCTATTTTATCAATAAACATTCCAAAGTCCTATTCATAGTATTTGGTATTATTGTTGTTGGTCATGTTTCTGTTTTTTCCCTGCTCAAATGTTCCTATTGTACTAAAATAAGTATTTATAATTTAGTATGGAAGCACTCCTTCGTCTTCAATTTTTTGAATATGTTAAGAAGGACAGGTATTAATTCTTTAAATGTTGAAATGTTCACCTATGAAGCCATCTGTTCCTGGACTTTTATTTGTTTGAGTTTTTTGATTACTGTTTCAAGTTCATTGCTCGTAATTGATCTGATTGGATTGTGTATTTCTTTCTGGTTCAGTCTTGGAAGGTTATATACTTCTAGAAATTTATCCGTTTCTCTTAGATCATCGAATTTGTTGGCATGTCATTATTCTTCGTATTCTTTAATGAGTCTTTGTATTTCTGTGGTATTTGTTGTAACTTCTCTTTCATTTATAGTTTTACTTATTTGGGCTCTCTTTCTTTTTTTCTTGATGAGTTTGGCTGAAGATTTTTCTATTTTATTTATCTTTTCAAAGAACCAAAGCTTAGTTTTGAATCATCAATTTCTACACAGAACCCTCTGGATTTTTGATTGGGATTTCTTTGTATCTATAGATCAATTTTTGAAAACTGAACAACTTTACAATATTATCTTCCAATCCATGACCATTGTGTATTTCTCTTTATTTAGGACTTAACTTTAATTTCCCTTAAAAATATCTCTACTTTTCTATGTAGAACTTTGCATCTATTTTGTTAAAATATCTCCAAGTAATCTAAGTTTTTGTCAAAATGATAAATGGTATTGTTGTTATAATTTAATTATCAACTGGTTATTGGCAGTATAAAAAGTGCATATACTTTTTGAAAGGTTATGTCTTCTTGATTAAATGACATTTTTATCATTATGAAATTTCTCTCATCTATAAGATTCTACAAGACTCTGTCTTATAGTACATAGTTCATCTGATGTTGTTTACTCACTTAAGATTATTTAGGATTAGTGTTTTATTGTATATCACTTGCTATACTTTTACTTTTATAACTAAATGCAAGTCTTATAAATAGCATATAGTTGTGATTTACCATTTTATAAAGTAGGGCCTTTAATTTGGAGTTATCAGTTCATTTAATTTTGAGACAGTTGATTCTATACCTACTGTTTCATGAGTTTTTTTGTACTTATCATTTTTTCTTCCACTTTCTCATTCCTGCCTTCTTTTTATGAAGAGTATTGCATTGTTATTACATTTATTTTATTTCATTTTATTTTTTAACTATTTTTTTATTAGTTACAGGTGCATAAAACAATGTAATAGATAGACATTTATCATTTAAATACCTCACACAGTGACCACCTTTCTCGTCCCATCCACTACCCCTCTGACATCACACACAACCATTACATTTCCACTATCTCTATTCCTAATGCTGTACTCTGCTTCTTGTACTCTGCTATATATATAGACATTCATTATTGTTCAGCTTCAGCTTCAGGTGTACAGTGCAGTGATCAGGCATCTACATCATCCCTGAGGTGGTCTCCCTAATGAGACAAGTGTCCATCAGATACCCTACAAAATTTTTACAACATTATTGATTACATTCCCCAAATTGACTTTTGTAACCCCGTGGCAATCTTGTGGTTACTGATTGTGCTTTCTAATCCCCTCACCTTCCCCTTTATCCCCACCCCCTCCCATCTAGCAACCCTCAGTTTTTCCTCTACGTCTTCCCTTCCCTAGATTTCCACATAAAATATGTGGAATTGGATCTCATTGGCTCTGGTTTGTTACATGTCTTTTCTTGCATCAATCATTCTATAATATATGACAAAACCCCCCAAAAAGTATATGGACTGAGAAAGAGTCAGGTAAATACCAAATGGAAAACCACAGTGCTGTCAACATAAATAGCAGAAGTAGATGTCAAGCAGTCAAAGCCCACAAATGTCCACTAAAAGGTTCTTTGCTATTGAGTGTATGGTGCCCTCTAACATTAATGTTTTTGGAACCAAGCAGCCTATTACTTGCCATATTTGGTCTCTTTGTATTGTCCATTGACTTATATTAGAGTTGTTTGTGAACTTAACTTTCTATATCATGAGCATCTTGAAGGAAGTATACCATTTTCACCATCACAGTCAGTCAAATGTCTAGCATCACTAGAATTCTATACTATTCAATATCTGCTAAACTAATGACTTTTTAAATAAATCTTTATGTTATTATGACAATGGGGGAAAATGACAGACAATGTGAAGTTTACATCAATCAGTTTCCACCTTGTTAACAAGCAATGTTTCATAGTACTTGAATCAGCTCCTCTTTCTTGGAAGATTATAAAAAAAATAAATGGTGGCAATGTTCTCTCTCCTTGGAGTATTCCAAAGCAACATTGTGAGTGGCATAATGCATATTTTAGGGAAACTACAGATGATAGATACAAGTATCTGAAAATATACCATAAATATAGAGAATGACATTTTTGTAAAGATTGTAATACCTTTTTATTTCCAACTATGACTAAATTAATAATGCCCATCATTTACTTCTCTGTTTTCTCTTCTTGTCTCCTAGATCTTATGAACCACCTTACCTTAACAAAACAAGAAAATCTGATTGTTAAAAGCTATTTGGGTTTCTCCTACAATTTTTTCTGTTATTAAGATGGTGGCAATGCCAGGTTTTAAAAAACAGGTGATTATTACAGTTAAATTCATCACACATGTGAATTCTCCCATCATATTCTATCCTATGCAGCTTAGGATTGCTTGTTGATAGTGTTATTTGACATTGTGTTTGACAAATGAAGAATACTGAAGCTAACTCTAATAATATCTACTGTGCCTATAACTTATTTATTAAAATGTTTATGAAGTGCCTCTTGTCCATAGACCCTGGCAATAGCCTCTGTGCTGTAGGATCATGAACCTACATTAGAGCAAAAGACGTGTACAAATGCAGTGCTACACTGTAAGTTTTCTTTATAGCATTATTTCAGCTCCAACATTCTAAATGATGAACCATTCTACCAGGCATCAAGAGGTGGTAAAACTATGTGGAGGAAGAAGTTTCTTTCAAAGCAGTGAGAGGGAAGAGGGGAAAAAAAAGAAAACTTGGCAAAATCGATGGTTTGATTATCACTCATTGCCCTGGAGTGTTGGTGGAAAATTAATTCTGACAAGAAAATTAAAGAGTGCCAGTGATTGGCATGCATCTATATAGTTTATCATAATCTGGATCATGTCTTTTCTATCCTTCCCATTAGCAATACATCAAGGAACCAAAGGAAGAGAAACACTCTAGAACTCAATGGCTGGAAATGCTTCTATAGCTCTCACCCTTTGCTGAATTTTTCCCATTGTAGAAAGCAACATATTTTCTATCAGTACAGTATGTCTCAAGGTGGGGAATTATAGAATATAAAGATTCAACTTGTCTATCTCAGCATTCTTTCACATTCCTAAGATATGTGACAAGGAACAGACACAGGACAAGAGAAATTTGCACTGACTTGGCTTCTCCTTCCAAGGGACAGGATGTTTGTGTTTTTTATCCTAATTATTGATTGCATCTTCTTCTAGGTAGAGCATATCCAATTTTCTTTGGAAACCTTTCCATTCTCCATTGGATGTGGTCTCAGTGGGACTTTAAATCAATGACTCAGATCTTTCCCTGGTAAAAGCGTGGGTGCCTGATCCAACCTAGGCCAGTCATGCACAACCTCTAGAATATTAAACTGTGTAAAAGTAATTAAAGGTCTGAACATTGTCAAAGCTAATTCATTTTTATGACAGCATCTTGAGAAAAGGAAATTGTTTATTAGTTCCTAGTATTTTATCTCAGGAAATGTTTTGGCCTTTGTACTTTCAGAAACTTGATGATTTAACATTTTTGGGCCACCCATATCTGTCATATATAAAATTGTCCAAAGATTGTTTCTGATGACTGTAATCTTTTCACTCCCTCTATTTAGTATGCTTTTCTTCTTTACCTCATACTTCAAGGCTTAGTGTAAATGATGACCTCTATGAAAACTTCTTATCTTTGGTTTTCTCCAGAAGAATACATTATTTCTCAAACCTCTTGTTTTTGTGTCATTTAAAAATATTCTTCTCTTATAGCCTTCATAACACATACCTATGTCTAGTTGAGTATGTGAGGTCTGACAATTAAGTTCACAAACTCATTGCAATAATGTTGCTAACCTTTTTTTGATACCAGAGGGATTATTCATTATGAATTTGTACCAACTGGACAAACAGTTAACCAATTTTACTATTTGGAAGTGCTGAAAAGACTGCGTGAAAAAGTTAGACGACTTGAACTTTTCACCAATTCAGGGCTCTTGCATCACGATAATGCACCAGCTCACATGGCACTGTCTGTGAGGGAGTTTTTATACAGTAAACAAGTAACTGTATTGTAAAACCCTCCCTACTCACCTGATCTGGCCCCAAAGACTTCTTTCTTTATCTGAATATAAAGGAAATATTGAAAGGAAGACATTTTGATGATATTTAGGATATCAAGTATAATATGACAACAGCTCTGATGATCATTCCAGAAAAAGAGCTCCAAAATTGCTTTGAAGGGTGGACTAGGCACAGGCATCAGTGCATAGCTTCCCAAGGGGAGTACTTCGAAGGTGACCATAGTGATATTCAGCAATGAGGTATGTAGCACTTTTTCTAGAATAAGTTTGTGAACTTAATTGTCCGACCTCATATGACTCTTCTAGATGGTGAATTCTTTTTAGAGTAGTAAATGCAGCTTTTTAATTTTTGTAACTCTGTATATCTCACGCAGATGTGCATATAGTAAGAACACATGATGATTCTATTATTATTATTATTTTTTGGTGGAAGGAGTATGTAAATAGTGTGACTCCAGTGAGCGGTGGCTATTTTCTCAGACTGTTCCTTAAACTTAAATCAGACACTAATCTGAAATAAACATATCTAACCTTTCTCACCATTAGAACCAATATTTCTTTTTGCATTTGCAAAGATGGGTGAGTTATCTGAATAAATACAATTATGATGTCTCAAAAATAAGTAAGCATTGGCTCAAGAAAGAGTCGAAGATGTTTAGAATATTTAGTTTTCAATGTAGGTTCTACAGATGCCAAAGAATAAATGGTATGAGGCTTCAGCTGGCCTCATTCTATCTTGCGATATTTGATTTATAATTTATACCCTGCCTACTTCCTGAATATGAATTTTGAGTTTTCTTAAAATAAAACATATCTAATGGCACTAAATAAAACTGAAATGTAAAATCACAAATCATTAATCTTGGGGAAATAGTTTTTCCAATAATCTAAATTTAAGTTTCTTGAACCAACAAAAATGAAAATGTGATGATTTGTAAAGTTTCATCTGTTCAAGGAAAGCACATAGTTATTAATTAATGCATGGATATTAGGCCCTAAATTCTTTTATTTTCTTTATATTTGACATTTTTATTTTAGGTTGCAAAAAGAAGAACAAGCAAACAAACAAATAACAAAAAATTTGAAATGGGCTTGTCAAATGACGGATATTCATCCTTTCCAGGGAAGTAGAAGGTAGACCATCCCGCTTGACTGATACTTGCACTCTGCTAGTCTTTGACCCTTCTTTGAATCATAGTCTGGATCATTTTCCTCATCTTCTTCTTCCCCTTCCTTATCTGCTTCTTTATCTTCTTCATCATAATTATCATCATCATCTTCAGTAGCTTCTCCAGGAAAGTAACACTGATCTTGGGATTACATGCTCATGGAAAAAGGGACCAATTTCAAAGTCTTCAACAAGGATATCTTTAGCATCATCATCATCCAGATCTCTGCTCTCTGGAACTTCAGGAAGGGCAAAAAAATTAGAGTCATGTTCTGGTCACAGTACGAACTGTCCCATATCCCTTGTGTTCCTGCTTTCTTTTTAATCGTTTCCAGATTGACCTTTTTCCCTTTACTTCCAATCTATCTGGTACCACGTACAAGCCATAATTTCTGGGCCATCAAAAGACACACGAGCAGAATCATCTGGTTCTGACCTCATCCTATATGTTTGTTAACACTTCATTTGTGAAATGTTCAAAGTGAAATTCTAAGACAAACTCATAAGCTGACTAGCATCTGAAAACTTCACTTCAATATCTTTCAAGTGTTTCAGAATAGGTTCATTGTATTATTGAGCAAGTCAACATTGTTAAAAACAGTCAACCAAAATTCAGGAATTCGCTTGGGGTCTTCCTTTTCTTCATTCTTTTTTCTCATCTTCAATCTTGGGCTTTTCTTTCAGCTCCTCCGAAATTTCATCTTCCTTATCTGGTTTTCATTGACATTTTTCTTCTGTAGGTTCATAAATTGTATTAATGATCTCAAATCGCTTATTAAATAAAGGCTGGCAGAGAACAGCATACTTTCTTTCAAGATCATGAAATTTCCCTATAGAACTTGGCTGCTATGTGTGCACATTTAACTTGAAGGTTTTTGAGAGCATTCACTCACCTTCTAACTACTGTAGGCAAGCTTTCAATGTATCTTGTTCTTTCCATCAAGTCTTTCTTGGAGGGCTGCAAGAATCTGAAGATTTTGTATCGTGAACAGTCAGCTGACGTGTTTGATTTTTGTTTCTTCATCAGTTTCTTCTTCTTCTACCTCTTCCACATCATCCAAATGTTAATCAAGTTCAGACTGCTCTTTGTTGTCAATGTCTGTCATGTTGTAAGAACGCCAAATATTGGTGGATAGCACAGGGAGCCAGACCGCGGGAACTGCAGGCGGCGACTCAGGGAAGCTGGGGGAGGAGTAGGAAGGCCCTAAATTCACAAGAAATATTTATCACAAGACCATTTAGTAAGAAAGACTGGAGTAACACAGAAGACATTTCCTTACCTTTCAATTCTGCAATTTAACATTCTGTGACAATAATAGTGGGCAGAAGAGTACCAAAATTAAAAACCTTGTTGGTATTTCTTTGATATGCATTTTCAACACTTTAAAATGAATTATATTCATTTTATATCATGGTTTATAATTTTATATTCATGGTTTATATCCTTTCTTGTTTTTTTTTTGGGGGGGACACAGTTATCTTTACATCACAGAATAAAAGAAATGTATAAATTTAGCTAACAGAGACAACAATCCTACACTAATAATTTTGCTAAGCTGAGAACCAGGTCATACCATTACAGCAATATAATTTAAACAATGAAATATTACCACTAATATTCATAGTAGGTGTTTCAATTTATCTGTCTATCTATTTATCTATCTATCTATCTGTCTGTTTGTCTGTCTGTCTATCTGTCTATCTTCTATCTTCCTATCTCACATAATGCATTTATGGAATGAATAAATTAAAAGAAAATTATGATACAGTCACTACATAGCATTAAACGTTAGTAATTCAAATAGAAGTGTCTTTTTAAACTTTATGTACATACATTGGTTTTTGGTAATAGATGCTTTGGGGTGCTCAGCCCACATTCTTTTCACTGGGCAGTATATTGCACTCAGGCCACAGGTGCTGCAAATATTCTTCAATGAGTTTCTATCTCCAGAGAAATGCCCTTGACCTGGACATGCTTGGGAGACCATGACATTCCTCCTCTCACAAGACCGATGTCCTAAGGCAGGGTGACTCTCCTGGGCAAACTACAAATTCCAGGACTCCCACCTTCCCAGTGAATCAGGCCACATCTAGACTTTGGGAGAGACCACATCCTTCCTCAGGCCCCTTCCCTCTCCCTGTCTGGTGAAATCCTTCAGGGTGTTTCTCCTTCTGAGTGCATCTTCAATAAATTACCACATGTGAGTCTCTGTCTCAGGCCCTGTCTCTAGAGAAGCTGTTCTACGTAGTACCATTGGGGATAATGGTCCTATGTGTTTCCCCGAAAATAAGACCTAGCCAGACAATCAGCTCTAATGCATCTTTTGGAGCAAAAATTAATATAAGACTGGGTCTTATATTATATTGATGTTATATGAAACCCAGTTGTATATTATACTATTATATTATGTTATGTTATATTATAATATTATATTATAATATATTATTCTATTCTATTCTATTCTATTCTATTCTATTCTATTCTATTCTATTCTATTCTATTCTATTCTATTCTATTCTATTCTATTCTATTCTATTCTATTCTATTCTATTCTTATGTTATGTTATGTTATAAGACCTGGTGTTGTATTATAGAAAAATAAGACTGGGTCTTATATTAACGTTTGTTCCAAAAGACGCATTAGCGCTGATTGTCCGGCTAGGTCTTATTTTCGGAGAAACACGGTATGCTATATTACGTGTGTTTAAGTTGAGATTCTTAAAGCACAAAGTTCCAATGTCAGTGCTGCATTCACCATACTTTTGCAGCCCAGGTAGACAGAAAGCAGGCACATTCCACTAGGCTTGGTATCAGGTGTGTACTACCTGCTGTGTAAAGCTCTCATTTTAGAAAGAATCAAAGGTAGTAGTGTGACTAGTCATCAAAATCATACCTAAGGGTGCTATTTATCACCGTTATCTGATCGAGCATTTCTTTTCTAAGGAAATGCAAATTGGGTATTTCAATTGAAATCCATTAAAAAAAATGTACACTTTGTGAGTAAATGACCTATATTTTTGCTAGACTCCTAGCTAACACTCACTATAACTCAGATGCATAGGAAATTAGGAACTATTTAATTGCGAATATCTTTTTATCCAGATTTGGTAAAATACTTGAACCATGGATAGTTAAGCTTAGTCTTAGCCCAGGTAGTCATCATCCTAGCTGTAACACTAATGCTTCTAGGGGAAACGTATATACAAAACAATTTTTTTTCTACTCCATATTCACATGTTCTAAAATTGTGATTCTTTTTTGTCCTTTAAAGTCTGTTGACTTTTGCACTTTGGGACATTGCTTTGTTGTACTCTCTCCCTTGAGTGCACAATCTGTTATCTGCATTCTGTTCTTACTGCACTGCAAGACTGCTCCTCTGTGCAGAGCCAACCTTTGTCTAAGCCTCCATGCTCCCTTCTAGGTTCTGTGTGCAGGGTTTGCTTCTCAACACTGTACACTAGCTGGTCACCTGCTTGAAGTATCCTTGTTTCTTAATGGACTCCACCTTTGAAATATAGTCACTATGTCAGTAACTTCACTGATCTTCTCTAGTCTTAGAACCACCCCATTTAGTTTGACTGACAGCCTCAAGGCCAATATTAGCCTCCCCTTACCATGATAACTCTTCACGTCCTCTGTCCCTTAGGTCCCAGTAATCCCTTTCTGTAGGCAAGGTCTATCCATTCTGCCCTCACTATAGGACTTTTGGGAGAGGTTCAACAGGAAAGCAGAAGAAGTGGCGAGCAACATACGAGGGCAACGCTGGTCGGAAGGCTCTCTGTCCTCAGTTAAAAAGAAATTACTCTTGGGAAGACTTTGTACCTGGCAGCCATAAGCTCTTTCTCAACAGTGTTTTTTTTTTTTTTAATCTCTTTTTCCCATAACTGTACAAAAAAGACAGAAAAAGTAAATCAAGTCTCCTATTTATACTTCTGATCAGTTAATACAAAATTCCTTTTAAATATGTATTTTGTTAGCAATTACTACAGTAGTAATAATGATAGTGATATTAATGATAGTGATATTAATAGTGCTAGGCACAAAAATACAAGGATATATATATATATATATATATATATATATATATATATATATATATGGAATAATATAATATATATTGCTCCTATCCTTTAGGAGTTTAACTTAAATGAGAATATTTACATTAAATGTTTCTAAAATAATGATTACTATTTAATACGAATAAGAAGAGCTACATAGAAGAGGATGTGTCACCACTGACAGAGGATTTGGGGATCGCTTTACAGAAGAAGTGACATGAATTGGATCTTGAAGGGCAAGAACATTTTTAATCAAATAGATAAGAGAATGGAGACAGGAAATTCAAAGTAGGGGTTGACATGTTCAAAGGCATAGAAGAAAAATAAAACATAGAATGGATAAAACTGGGGAACTGTACTGGGCTGAGACACAGTAAGATATAAGGAGAATAATTTAGAAAAACAAAAATGGAAAAGCAGGTTAACGTGTAATTATATGACTCACAAATGGCTTTGGACTTATTCTTCTAGGTGAGTGGTAGGCAACTTTTGTGCAAGTGGGAAAAGTCAGAAAACATCAAAATACTTATGGGCCATGTTTTTTCCCCAATTCAAACTAAAAAGTCTGATGGGGGTGCTGTGCGTCTGTGTTTGTGTGTGTGTGTGTATGAATATATATATATATATATATATATATATATATATATATATATATATTTTTTTTTTTTTTTTACAAAGTATGTTTCACATTTTGGTGAATATAAGAATATCAATACGATAACCTGTATTCTATTTTAGTCACTAAAATATTAATATATGGGCACATTTGTGAAATAACAGTATAAAACAGTTTTCCAATGTTTAATACTTTACATTTGTACAATGCTTTAAAGAACACAAAATGGATTCATATGCATTGATTCACCTTAGTTTTAAAACCACTCCAAGATAGGTTTTGCCATCATCTCTATCCCACAGAAAAAGTGGAACTCAGAGAAGTGAAATATTTTATCCAAAGTCATATAGTGATTTAACAGCACAATGTACGTATGTTAAGAACATTACAAAGCATTGGGAGCTATGTAAAATGTAGACCATTGCTCTCAACCATTGGAGCTCCTTTTCCCATAGTTTCGATAGATCATTAGCCTCAAAGGCAATCAAAGTCACACTCTAATAATGTCAACTCTTCAACTGACAACCTGGAGCAGCATCATTGTCCCTAGTTCCTGGAATCAGAGTGTTCCTGGTCCTCCGTGCCACACTGCACTAAACTGGATGGATTCTGGCACTACTACCTCTAGTTGTTTTAAAATGCAGTATGCTCTTCCTGTGATTTAACTCCTCCCCCATTCCCCACTTTCCACCACTGCAGACGTGACCACCAGGCCAGATGCTCTTGCCTTGGCATAAGATTATTTTTGAGGTTTTTTTGTTGTTTTTTATTTTTTGTTTTGTTTTTCAGTTTAAGTCGTTTGCTGTGAAGACTTTATCTCCCTATATTCTCTTGGACCAGCTAGTAACACAGGCAGGATGCATGTAGACTGCAACAGAAGGTTGCCTGCTTTCTTATAGGCAATGGAGGGACATTCAAAGTCCTACATATCTGTTTTAAGGAGATAACTCTGGTGGCTGTTGCCTTTTCTGCCTCAGTACCTCACTCACTAAAAATAAAAACCCCATGGGTTAAATTTCTTGATTTCAGGCACAGTCCAGGACATATTTGAATTTACTACCTCTTAAAAAACTTTCTCCTTTAAATATGTAAATGTGACTAGTGGGACAAATTCTCCTGGGGGATCCCTGCTCCTTTCTCTCCTCTCAGTGGGCATATTTTGGAGGCTATAGTAGCTCAAAGGAAGTCAAGCCCATTGCAATCAAACAATAAAGATTTGCAGTGAGTTTAATGCCATTTAAATGAATGAATAAAAGAGATTTATTAACTTATATGGCTGAAACGTGAATTGTTTGGGAATGAAACCTATAGAGAAAAATGAGAATAGGGACTAGAGTGTAAAGAATCTTGTGAAGAAAAATGTTGACAGCAACTAAATGAAACTGTTTTCAGAATTGATATTAACTGGGTGATTTGAGTATTAATTAGACAATTTCGGTATTAATTAGATAATTTGTTTCTGCTGCAAAATCCTATGAACTAGAAATGAAACTTAAGGGTTGTTGTTGTTGTTGTTGTTGTTTTGTGTGTGTGTGTGTGTGTGTGCAATATGGGGAATGGTGTCAAACTGAAGTCCCAGAAAATTGAAGTCCTCAAGTTACCTGGAAAACAGGTTCTGTGGTTTTAACAGAAGCTTTCGCAGTAACATCAGTGAATTATATTCAGGATGACCTCATGCAGACATCTCAAGGCTGAAATGTCCTGTTCTGTCCTTTATTGAAAGGGGAGTCAGTTGCTATTGCTTCAAGGAAAGTCTGCTTAAAAAACCCTTAGTTACAGGGATTTGTCATTTCCATGAATTACTAAAATTTGGGAAGATAACTGGAATTAGGGTCGGTCACATTTACAAAAGCCAAGAATCCTCAGAAGTGCATTTTAGCACCATTTGTTCCATTTGGTTGACACTGGCTGACAGAATAAGTTGTATTTTCCAGAACAAAGATTTGAGAATCCTGGTCTTTCTCGCTTAGAAACAGAATTGAACACTGTAGCATCTGCTATAAAATGCTTTAGCTCAATTTACTCATTCTTTAGGGGAAAAAAAAATTAAATGTTACTAGTTAATTCAATACCTGCTCATCTAGAATATTTGTTTTGTGAGAGTGAAGAAGTTGTATATGTTGCTGCATCCCAAATGTTTAAAACGCTGCCTTGTACATAGCTGACCATCGATAAACATTAGTTAAATACACAAATGATGCAAGCAGTAGAGTTACAATTACCTAGTGGTATATAGCCCCCTACCTCAGTTAGAAAGGTTTGCAGGTATGAAGTTAAATTACTGTGACTGAAAAAGATTTAAAGTGAAAGATTATCAATTAATATGGGCAAGAGAAAAAACAAAAACAAAAACAAAACAATTCCTTTAGGCTAATCAACTCCTTCAGTCCCTGAAGTGGCTTCGGTGAGGCTGCAGTTGAATTTGGATGAATAAAGGTTGCCTGTTTGCCACTTGCCAGCAGATGGCCTAATTATTCCATCGTTCATCACACACTGAAACAATTCTGTATAAAGAGAAGCAGTTGATGAGGACTAATTCATCTTGATTTTTTTTTAAACAGAGATAATATTTTAGCATATTTCCCCTTAATTTTTTGCTGGATTAGACAATTGATTAGAGATGCTGATTTTAAGATGCTTAGTCTAATCGATAAGGAAAGTACATACTGTTTTTTAAACATGCCAAATTACCTAGGACGATCTATAGAGTTGACATACTAATATCATTGCCTCAGGGATAAATTGATTCATCAGCATCCATGAGTAAATGAGGCTGTTTATTATCCTCTAGACAGTCCTTACATGTCATCTAAATTGTTATTCCATTTAGATTTTACAAACTTTCCTGAAATTCAGTGTAAAAGAACTAGTGATGTTCAGACTCAGTTATCTGTAACAAATTTTCTCAGAATTCTGAGGTTATTCATAAGTTATATAATTTATCTATAAGGGAAAAATGCCCTTTTACTTATAAAGTACATTGAATTTGTTCTTTATGAGTAAATATGAAAAAATATTACATATGCAGAAAAAATGAAAGAGTAAAAGATAGAAGGGAAAATTATTAATTAACTATATGTCACCTTGTTTTACATTTTACTTTATTAAGTCTACCAATATAAAAACATATCATTTCATTATTTATTTTCTTTTAAGCATCATCTATCTCTTCAGGACTTTAAGTATTCAATTACTCTCTCCTACTTGGATTTAAGCACTATGAGGATAGGGGCTTTATCTCTCTTGTTTATTGCTCTTTGTATAATGACCACCTACAACAGTGCCTGGCATATGGAAATAATTCATTTCATATTTGAGGACTGAGTAAATTAGATTCTGAGCACATTTTCCAGGCTAACTCAATAGGAAAGAACAATGAAATATGGCAGAGTGAAGGAAAGTCTCAATCTTGGGCCATTCAGAAATTTAAAATAGTCTGGCAAATTATTTTTCAGCCACTTGCCCCATTTATACCTGCTAGCATCTTACAGCATGAAGCTTACTCTGTTTGATGCATTAGGTGTTGTATATGTTACCCAAGGGGAAAAAAAAAGATGCTTCCTGCAGTACACCAATTATCTGTCCCTAATCCTAAAATGTCATTGGAAAAAAAACAAAATAAAAGGATAGAGAAAGGAATTCCACAAATAGCATTAACAGTGCTGTTCTGGTACATTTGAAATCAGAAACTGGGGGCATGGTGTTTGTTTTATTATATACTTTTTTAGTATATACTTTATTATATACTTTTACTTGTCTTTTTAGACATACTAAATATTACGTAATAAAAATATTTTTAAAAGAAAATCAAAAGGAGATGAAGAGATGATTTAATCATTTTTATTCTTGAGAACTCATTTCCTTTTAATTGTGGCTTCACCAGGATTTGAATGATGAAAAAACAGGCTCGTCTATACCCCTCATGAAATCTGTTTGATTAGCCTTCTAAATGTATTTGGTATTGTATGGATATCACGTTAGTAATTAGAAAAAAAAGTCATTTTGGTTTCCCAGTGGAACTGTTATTGCTTTCTTTTTTGACAGTTTACGTATTGTTTTATTTTTTCCTAAGCAAATCATTGGAAAATTATTTCTTGTTAAACATGAATGTGGTTTTTAAGATTTATGATTGTGTCATTTTTTAATCCTTATTTTTCAAATACAAACTCTCTCATGGAAAGAGTAGGTCATCACTAAATATATACCCAAACTGATTTCATTTATAGAAATGTATATTTTAATTAATAAGCAGAATGTTTTAAAATAAGCTTGTAAATCCCAGTAGGATTGCACCTGATGGCAGGTGCCCCATCAATGGACATCTCTACACCAGTCAGCAAGTGGTGGGCAGTTACTATTCTACAACCCTGAGAGAAGGTCTACAGGGACAGTGTAATTCTTTAGTTGTCGAAGATGACAATTGTATTCAGAAAGTCACCAAAACAGGGTCTCAGATTTTTTTTAAAAATGGTAAACATAGTGTAATAAATCTCAGTTTTAAAAAGTGGTGTATAGAGAATGGAAGGTAGAGTGTAGAAGAGCAGAATGAGACACTGGTTAGGATTCAGAAATAAGGCAAGTGTTTATTTTTCATAACTGAGTTCTCAGTTTATTTGGAGTTTTTAAGGATTATTTGGGGGCGGGGGGGTGGGATTCAATCACTTTTCCTAGAATTGTTCCTGAGAGTCTAAGTAATTACATTGGGAGCTTGTGGTTTCACTGTGAGAAGGAAGAAGGAAGAGGCAGAGAACAATATTGGAACAAGAGCAAAAGCTTTCAGATGGAAGAAAGAACAAGCAGTTGTATAGATATATTGTCAGGCTAATTTGATATATGAAATAACTAATTCAAACAACATAGTACTGAAGGAAATTCCTAAACGGATAAATTGATCTAATAATTTTTATACCCCCACTTTATTCTCTACAAATGTAAAAGAAGACAATAGCCAAACCATAAACCGTCTTTATCATAGCTCTTCTGTATCCCCAAATGCATGCCTTCCATCTTCAGCTGGCCTCTGTAGGGTGGCATAAGAAATCTGTGGAGGAAAACACAAATTTGGTCTTAAGTCCAACATACATTTTCTATTATATCCTAAAATGTCGTTTCTTTAAATCTAGGGGAGAGAATATATAAAGTAGGTGTTTTAAACAATATTTTCTAATGATATCAGTGCATGGAGAGCATTAATTATCTATATTTTATGATAAATGAACATGAGCAAGTTCTTTAAACCAGACAACTTCTTGCCACAGCCACTGTCTAGTCCTCTATGATGTATATATTAATACTTATCATAAAGTATAACACAGTTTAAGTATTCATGTAATTATCTAATTTGTCTTAATGTAGAAATAATAAAATACACTGCAAGTAAACATAGTTTCATCAACCATTAAGTATTTGTTGGCAATTACTATGGCTAGCACTGGGAGGGAACTCTGGAAACAAAATAAAATAAGGTTTGATCTTTATCCTTTCATGTCTTAAGCCCCTTGGGGATAAAGATGTGTGACAGACAGATGTGGACACATGTAAATGAAAGACAGTGTATAATTCAATTCTGTAGGAATTCAAGGAAATGAATGGCTGAGTCTGTACAGAAAAGAAACAGTATTTAAATACAAAAATCATATACACACATACGAGGTCTGACAATTAAGTTCACAAACTTGTTGCAACAATGTTGCTAACCTTTCTTTGTATATCAGAAGGATTATTCATTATGAATTTGCACCAACTGGACAAACAGGTAACCAAGTTTACTATTTGGAAGTGCTGAAAAGGCTGCGTGAAAAAGTTAGATGACCTGAACTTTTCACCGACAATTCATGGCTCTTGCATCACGACAATGCACCAGCTCACACGGCACTGTCTGTGAGGGAGTTTTTAGCCAGTAAACAAATAACTGTATTGGAACACCCTCCCTTCTCACCTGATCTGGCCCCCAGTGACTTCTTTCTTTACCTGAAAATAAAGGAAATATTGAAAGAAAGACATTTTGATGACATTCAGGACATCAAGAGTAATATGAGGACAGCTCTGATGGCCATTCCAGAAAAAGAGTTCCAAACTCGCTTTGAAGGGTGGACTAGGCACTGGCGTTGGTGCATAGCTTCCCAAGGGGAGTACTTCGAAGGTGACCATAGTGATATTCAGCAATGAGATATGCAGCACTTTTTCTAGGATGAGTTCGTGAACTTAATTGTCCGACCTCATACATGAATGTGTATTTTTTAATTTTTACTTTCTTTCCCTTTGCTGTTGGCAGTTAACCCTACCATTCTGAAGCTAAGAGCAACAGACATGAGAGAAAAGAGACTTCCCTGAACTACAAAACAAAAATATAAAATAGAGCATACCAACTGCTTAGATATTTTAATGTCTAAATACTTAGTCACCTATGTGTATAATCAAATACATCCGTACGTTACACTATTGCATTATATAAATACAAATGGATACACCCACATTCATATGTACAACATGTACTCACACACACCCAATATATGGTATAAATATTCTGGCACTCAAATTAAACTAGTATATATTCCATTTGATGTTTATGCTTATTACATTTGCACATATTCTATATAATTTTTAAATCATACATATAAAGTTGTATAGAATTAAATTATCTATTAAGTTATGTACAATTTTTACATACATTACCTATATGCTTATACTACATAAAGCAACATATGGAGCATTTGTTTATCAAAAGTAAAATGCCATTTTTTGCTCAAAGGATCAAGTTAGCATTTTGCAAGACACGCATACATACAAACAAACAAATTCTTGAAAGTTTTTTGTTGCTTATTAAACCTCAGTAATTTACTCTTGTCTCTTGCATTCACTAGGCCTCAAAAAAGGCACTAAGTGCTTTCCAGAACATAGATTTAAATGAGGCCCCTGCCCAGTGGGCTTACAACCTAATTAGACAGAGACAGTTGACCAACATATGCCCACAGACTACAGTTGGCCACTTATTTATTCTCTAATTAACATAAAGCAGCAGGACAACAACTCCGCCTGTGCTCAGTGAGCAGGAGAGCGTCTGTGTGTGCTGTAGAACTCCGCGTGAGACTGCTGCTTTCTGCGGGGGTTTTCGGCATGCATTCTCTTGCTTCTTGCTTGTCTCCATAATTAATATTCGTGTGCATATCTTGCTGTGACTATCTATGTCCAAGCAAACAGGCCCTCACGGCTCAGTGGAACCATTTAGTTCAGCCGTCTTGATGATCCATACAGGTCACTAGATTGTTGATTTGACTGTTGCACATGTAACTCTATGGAGAAGACAGGTCAGAGGAAGCTGAAATGGTTTCTCAATGTTTGAATTTCAGTCTTTTCAGCCACACAAGGAACATTTTCATCTGATAACATTAGTTTGTCAAAGTCCAGTAGTTTCTTTCTGTTCTTTCCACTGTCCCTCCCAAACCCTACTGCAAGACCTTTGATTTTTGAAATTTCTCCCTCTCTAGGTGTGTTCCACATGATTCTAAAAAAACATTTGAAGTGACATAAAACACATACAGTCCTACACTTGGAAAAAAAAAATACCTCTGTGAGAATATTATGATGAGAGAAAGATAAGCACCAGGACCAACCAGATAAAGTTTGAGAAAAAGTTGGGACATAAAATGCATGTCAAGAGCTGATAAGTATTTGCTAGACAAAATCTTTCATGAAGTTGGTGAATGATTTTGCTATTTATCAATTGTTTATCCAGAAAGAAGAATGCAAGCAAGAAAATCATATTTTTTTCTAACTCTAAGAATAATTCAATGGTGGAAACAGGTAAAGCTAATTTGTTTTTAGGTTACACACAAAAAACGTTGCCAGTTACTACACCTCTAATGCTCTTTTTAAAATTCTATTTAATGCTCTTGATCTAATACTAATCCTGATTTATTTCTTTTAAGAATAAAAACCTTCACAATTTTATAGCCATGAGTTTTTCAACCGGTGGTTTTCAGTTAGCTATTGGAAAAGCTGATGGTTTTCTTTTTCTTCAGGGGAGTGGTATTGTTTTTCTTTTCCCTATTCTGTATTATTTCTCAAAAACACAGTATAGATATTAGAGAATATAATTTTCTGTATTATTCTTTCTTTAATTCTTATATTTTTAAACTCATACACAATTACCATCGGATAGGTACTCAATATTATTACATTATTTTAAAGTGTTTTGCAAATGAACTTGAAAATAATACAGTAGATATTTGAACTAGTGGGAATTTAATACTTACATATAGATAACTTCTTATATTTTCCTATAAATTGTGAATCTGTGGATTTACTGCTATGTTGTTGAAATAAAGAAATATAGGCAATCTTATGTAAAGTATGTTTAAAGAAATTTCAGACATAATGACATTAACATAGGGTCTTCACATATCAACTAAGGACAGAAAACCCGAGTCAAAATGTAAAAAATCTATGTAACTCTCTATACAACTGTTGTAACTGCTTCTGGTGGCCGCAGAAACACCAGTATTATCATTTCTCCATAAATTGAATTGGTACAATCAGAATAGTCACATTTTAGAATTTAGGTACCGTTCTGATAAACGTTGTTGATCTCACACATCTGGTGCTTTAGAAATAAATGGCCACTTTAATCTTTTTGAATCAGATTATTGCTTCAATTCTTTCCTTTTTTTATCCACATTGAATGTGCTCACAATAGTGAAAATAAAGTCCAAATTGAAATGAATATCTAAAGTTAATGAAGTTTTCCTTATTCCTATTTAAAACTCTATATCTAGAATTTGAAACCATGTGATTTTTTTTGTATTTGTTTGTTTGTTTTTATTCTTTTTTTCCTGTTTCTTTTCCCATCTTCCATTTTTATCATGAAAATTTCATGCAGCAAAACAGGAAATTACATCGATGTTGGTGTAACCTCAGGGGCTCCTCCAAGCATGCTGGAGAATCACCTCTGAGAATAGAATACATTTTGGATTCTTGTGTTACCTGCCTGTGGTACTTGGGCACATATTTGCTGACTGACTATTTTAACTTCAGTATGATGTAAATGCCCCTTATCGCAGTTTCTAATTTACTATTTTTAAAATCAAGACTAAATTGAAACAGTTCAAGTTATAGTGCCTCCTCCCATATAACGAAGTATTTAAACATTTCAAAGTAAAATTAATAAAGTTAGAAAGCACAATTTAAGAAGGAACTGTAATATCATGATTCTCAACATTCAAGTTCTAAAATAGTTTCATTCATTCAAATACATTTCCTTAAGAAATACAGTTATTTGCATATAACTGCAAACTTATCAGCAAATCAGCACAATAAAAATGCATTACTTGTGTCAGCATCTGTAAGATTTAGTCATTCTGATGGTCCTTAATAGGTAGAAGTAGCATTTCTGGACTCCTGCCAGTTGACCATATGTCTGGGCTGTCCATGGAGAGTCAGAACAACTGATCTTTTGGCACACTAAATTACACTGAGCGACTACCAATCCTGTTTTAGGCTACAACAGAGGACAGCTTTACCAAAGACTGGATAATTGATTTAATGCTGAGAATTTTGGGAACCTGGAGATATTCATGGGAGCATCTCAATAAGTCATAGTGAGTTGAACCCATACAAATGTAAATGAATTTTACATCTTATAGATGTTTTGCCAGGCACTTTAAGGGATACAATAATAACATAGTCCTTGCCCTCTTTGCATACAACATAACACATGAAATAAGATTTACATTATACATATCTCTAAAGAAAGGCAGCCAATTTTTAAAAAACAAATTTTTGTTTTTGGAGTACTGGGATGGAAAATCTACTTGCATGTTGATATCAAGGAAAGTAGGTCATGAAAGACACATCATTTGTACTAAGACTCAAACATGGACATGCTTGTGAGCAATAAAATTGGAGTTGAAGGTTGTACCAGGCAGAGAGACAGGTTGACTAACTACATTGAAGTGATTTAGGGAATTGGAGAAGACTAAGATTGATTGGAGGGTCAGATTGGAGCTAAATCAAATTGAGTCTTTAGCATCATATTTAGAAATCTAGATTTTTGTCATAAAAAACAGTAAGAAATTTTGATCAATAGAGTCATAACAATGTGGTAGGATATAATACACAGGAGAAAGTGTAGTAGAAAAATCTGGGAGGAAACTCCCTCATAATATGACTTAGAAGAAATAGTGTCTTCACTAGGGCAAATGGAGAGGGAAAGAAAAAGGATTGAATCATGAGATGATGCTGAGATAGAAGTGAAATAACTTAGGTTTAGGTGAAAGGAAAAAAGGAAAAAATAAAATGATTCTAAGGTTTTGAGAAGGAGTGACTGTAGAGTGTTACGTAATTAAATGAGATACAGAATTCAGCAGATGGCACAGGTTTGGAATCATTAAGGCAATGAAAGTACCTGGAAGAGTGAATACAAATTTGAAAAGTGCCACTACTAAAGAGACAGAGGAAAGACAGAGAAGAGTCAAGGAAAGAGAAAAATGAAAGGAAAATATAGGAGAATCCGTTGAGCAGAGTGAAATAAAAAGTAGTCATCAGAAAGTGGTCACCAAGGTTAATTGCTTAAGAGATATTGAGGAGATGGAGACATTAAATAATGTAATTGAAATGAGAATACAGAAGATCATAGGGGAATTTCAGGGGAATAACTGTAGTTGAGTAGGTGAGTGAGAATGTCACACTATATTCATTTACTCCTAAAAGTGGTGGGAAGTTTGCTAGTAAAAGAGATTAAGATAAGAGAAACAAATTAGCTAGCTAGGTATTATAGATAGATATCCATTGAGAGATATGCAGACAGACACAAAATCAAAGATATAATGATGACTTAAGGAAATGATTGAAAGATTTTTTTTGTGTGTGTGGAAATGGTAGTCAGTGAAGGCAGGATAAAGACTAGCATTCTAGCGAGTACAATCATACGCTGCATAACAACATTTCAGTCAACGATGGACTGCATATAAGATGGTGGTTCTGTTGTATCATGGATCTGGATTTCTGTAAGAAATGGAAGACTATGTAGTTCAGGAGGTATTTTTTTTTTTTCTCATGGGACCCATATGTGTAGGGCTTGGCGATAGATCCCCTCTCACTAACAGAACTTCAATTTTGCATGCACAGATTACGTCTCAATCAGTCAGCTACTGACCTGTTTCAACACAGAGGAGCCTGTCCTGCAGCACTACATACCCGGAGGCCACCACAGCCCTCTCAGATGTAGTCTGACGGTCTTGTTTTAAATTTAGCATTGCTGTAAATTCTTCGTTAAGGACCTAAGATCCAGCACAAGGACACAGGTCCACAGGAGCCACCTTAACAAGAAGTATCATTGCCCCGTTAGAAAAAGCTTTCTGTTGTAGTGTAAAGTTAACCTGTCCTGATACTTTGGAAATGTTTTTAGGTTGTAATGATGCAAAGCATAGGAGATAAATTTTATTTCTTCCATCAATTCAATGCCAGTGAGAGAGAGAGAGAGAGAGAGAGAGAGAGAGAGAGAGAGAGAGAGAGAGAGAGAGAGAGAGAAACGCCCTTTGTACCAGACAGGGTCAATGGAACCAAAAACAAATTTCCAAAGTCAAAATAAACATATTGAGTCCTCAGTTCTACACTGTTTCCATGTAAAACATCCTCCTTTTTAAATAAATACCACAAAGTTCCTTAATCTGACCACTGCTGCAACATGCAATAGCCAAAACCACATTGTTATGACAATCCCTTATATTCCTTTCCCTCTCCATCATGAATTCTTATTTCTACTGATCCTCAGACCACCTTTCAATCCCTCCTGACAGTCATTATTAATGGTGATCTATACCTTACCCACAAGTTTCTCCTCAACATTTCTAATAAATCCAGCCCACATCGCTATTCCTTGAGCAGCATTGACAGCTTTGATGTTCTGTTTCTGACCCCATCAGAAGGAAGCAGGCAGTGGACAGCAATGCACTAGGCCTTCACTCACTCACTGACCCACGCGGAGCAACCTCCAGTCCTGCCAGCTCCATTCATGGTAAGTGCCCTATGCATCTGTACCATTTTTTATCTTTTTACTGTATTTTTACTGTACCTTTTCTACCTTTAGGTACAAGAATACTTACCATTGTGTTATAATTGCCTACAGTATTCAGTACAGTAACATGTTGTACAGGCTTGTAGCCTAGGAGCGATAGGCTGTACCACACAGTCTAGGTGTGTAGTAGGCCGTACCATCCAGGTTTGTATAAGTGCACCCTATGTGTTTGCACAATGACAAAACATGCAATGACAACACATGCATTTCTCAGAACATATCCCAACCATTAAGGAACATATGACTGTAATGTAATAAATAGGGACTGTTTACAAAGGTTTATATGGGGCTAAGGAAACCAACAGAGGATGTTTACCTTCTTGCTAATCCTAGGTTTGAAGAGGAAAGGGAAGGATATAGAGGACACCAGTAAGCACTGGAGTTATGTAAGGAATAGGCACTCCAAGAAACATGGCCTATAGCAGAATGGGGAAGTAGCAGAAAAACCTATACTTCTCTCCTGGAAGCATCGTATCTCTCCTCCTTGCCTTCTATTAGCATAACAAAATATAAACCTGATTAGCATGGAGCTATGTCTCTTGGAGTATAAATCAAGTCAGAATGGGGACAGAATGGACAGTGGAAGAGCAATAGAATAACCGAGACAAGCATATTGCACCCATATTGCACCCCATGGAAAAAGTCCCAGGAGTAAGGGAAGAAATGTACATATATGAAAGGAGAGGATGAATGGGACAAAGTTCAGAATAAGATGAAGGCATACATGGAAAAATTTAAGTTAAAAAGTGTTAAAGAGGAAAAGATGAGATGCAAAGCAATTTTGAAATGAAGAAGTAATCATGGGATCATTTTTGAGGCCCTAGTTTAGAATGATTATACAGAAATTGCCTTTGCCAAACTAAGCACAGAAGAAATGTAAGCGGTTACAAAATCACAAATGTTATCAGAATCTAACCTTGAATATTTTTGTAATCTTTAACTAATTAATACTTTAAAATTATTATCAAATGAGAGTTTACTAAATATATTTTCTATTTAAAAAGTATCTGTAAAATAAGTTCATTTAATGACATAGTATAACATACATATATGTGTACATGTCTATTATCTATAATCATTATTGTATCACAATATATATATTACAATTACCATAATATTTTCCATATATAATGATTAAAATGATCAAATTTTTAATTGTTACTATGTTTTGTAGAATAGTCTAGAAAGAAAAGTTTTCACCATAGTTTTTTAAAAATTCTAAACAATCTATTCCCTTTGTAATCTCTATGCAGGGCTGAGTTCATTTTGAGCTCATGTTCATGTATTAATATATACTCAACCTTATGATGCACTGTGTTTAGGAATCTATAAGACTATCACTGGAAAGGGAGTGGGAACAGTTTTCTGTAGCTATGATGTAACCCTTATCCATATGGTTTGAGATGCTTTTGCAGCTCCAGTCATCACATCCATGTTTCAAGCAGTGAGATGTAAAAGGGGAGCAGAAGGGTGTGTCTCATTACTTTGAAAGAGGTTTCCTGAAAACTCACATAGCACATTGACATACTGTGATAATTGTCATACCTCCTTCCTGGTGGGCACTGAAATTTTCATGGTAAGAACTGAAAGAACCTGAGAATTAAATCTATTTTCTTAGAGGTGCTACCACCAGTGTCAGAAGGGTAAAAACTTTTAAACCAAAGTTTGAAAGAGGGCACCATGTTAGGAGACTTAAGTTATACTTAAGTATTCCATTTTAAATCTTTTATATGAAAGCTTCTTGTGGCTCCCTATGTGTCCTCATATATAACTTTGTCAATTGGCCTGTGTAATTGTTTTAGGGGTTGGGAAATATACGTAGTGGCAATATTCCAGCAGGGAATCAATGTTCTCATTATTTGAAAGATAGGGAAAGCATAGATTTGGTAAGCATCTACAATTTCTACCTTTAGGTGTTAAAATGAAAGTGTTCTTAGAAGAACAGTGTTTTGTTACTCATGTAGGAAAAAAACCTCGTGTGTGGATATTAGAGAAACTAGGGATTCTAGTCTTGACTTGGAACATTGCTCCAGGGGAAGAAGCACTTGAACAGCTAAGGGACAGCATGAAGTAAGGAAAAATGTAATGTTTGAAATAAAAAAGTAGGATTGAAACATATCAAAGGCAAAATAGGGGAACATTTTCCTAGAGTCAGCTCTACATTGGAACTTTAAAGTCATTCTGAAAGTCATACAGGAGGGAATACATTTTAAATTAAATGTCTTGAGATGAGATCCCATTACTTTTTCTTAAAGAAATTATTTTGGGAGAACATAAAAAAATAGTGCCTGATTTATAGCAAATACCAGTGTATAATGAACAATGTCATAACACGTTTTCACTTAATTATCAGCAACACTGACAATGATCTCATTTATATAAATAAATATTACATTTATATTTTAATATTATGGACATTTATAAAAAGTGACGTTTTAAATATATATAGTGAACCATGAATTTTAATACATAGATAGACTGTATACTGGGCAGATAACTAATAAAGACTCAACTGACCAGGAGGGTAGTTTCCTGGAGCCACAGGAAGCTTTCATATAAACGATTTACAATGGAATACTGAGTCTAACTTGAGTCTCCTAACATGATGCCCTGTTTCAAATTTTGCTTTAGTTTTTACCCTTCTGACACTGGTGGTAACACCTCTAAGAAAATAGATTAAGTTCTCAGTTTCTTTCAGTTCTTACCATGAAAATTTTAGTGCCAAACGGGAAGGAGGTGTGACAATTATCACAGTATGTTTGAAGTATTTGCATTGGTTTTAGCTTCCTTGTTTTACAAACAAGAGATCAAAAATATTCAATTTAAAAAATATATATATATATTTAGAAATATTGTTGAAAGAAATACCCATATCATAAACTCTAACCAATATTATAAAAGTGGCAAGAAAAACAAAATTCTGGAATCCACATTATCGTAATTCTGCAAGTTTTTTTAAACAATCAATTTGTGCAGAAGATAGTAATTTATAATGACTTGAATAAGATGTGGGGGCAGAAAACCATATGTTTCTTGGCCAAATATAATCAATCTTAGTGATTCTGTTAAGATGTATGACAAATGACATATTCAATGGATTAATTGTTAAACTCTGCATTATCCTTTTGGACATTTATACCTACCTGAATCAAAAGTGTATCACTTGCTTAACTTTTGCTCTCAATTATCTTTAAAAAATTATTTCATATTTGTATATCTTGGAATTTCAAAAGTTATCCTTCAATAACATTTTCTTTGCATTAGATATGCATTATAGGCATTTTATAATCTTTTTCTTTCAGAATACAAATAACTTTGGAGAAAACAATGGATTGGTGAATAATGTTACCCTAATACATGAGGAAAAGGTCTTCTTGTAAGTATATAGAATACAAGTGGCACAAGTGAAAGCTAATACTACATAATTATAGAAAAAATATGGCTGAAAAATGGCAGGAGATTTTTTTAAAAGGCAGTCATATATATTTCAACAGAAACCTAATAAATACATAAATAAATAAAATGAATAAAATTTGATTGGTTAAGAGTACACAAACATAAGACCACAAAACTAGAAAATGAAAGACTAAGGCCTGAGACTTAAGACTAGTTGAAAGCTTAAGTCCAATATCTTAATCACTCTAAGTACTTCTTTCTTCTATGCAGCTGAGGAAGTTACTGTGCTGAAAATCTTGGACATAAATAAGAGAATCAAACATGATGTCTTAAGGTATTTAATTTCAACAACATTGGACTTACTTTCTGATTACTTTGATAAAAGTTAAAATTTAGCTCCAGAATCTGTCTTGTTTGAAAACTGGCACTACTAATTGGACAACTCACATGCTACTATTATACCTCAGTTTATTATTGTTTAAATTGTCAATAAATATAAAACTCACTTAATTGTGCTATTCTATTACATGGATTCATGTGTGAAATATCCTTGAAGTCCCTGGACCAAGTTCTTAAAATAAATTTTAGTTTAAATTATTTTTTTAATATTATGGACATTTATAAAAAGTGACTTTTTAAAAATTCATGGTTCACATATTGGCAAATAACAAAAAAACTATATTACATATATATATATATATATGTATTTGTAAAAATATTAAAACATTCCTCAATGCTGTTAACAGTATAAGATTCCCAAGTATAGGGACTGAAACTCCTCCATCTTTGTATTCCCAGGACCTGGCAAATAGAAGACACTACATGAATATTTATTGAAAGTTAAATCAAGTATCTAATGTAGGTTTACTTTAATCTTTGCATCCAAATATTGGCAGGTTGTTCACTTGCATTAATCTAACTACCAGTTCTGTAATGATTTAAAATTTACAAACAACTTTTACACATAATCACTTATGTTCTCATTACAACTCTAAAAGATATCAAAGGTTTTCTTAAAATTATTAATTCAAATCATATTTACTGAAATTTTCTTATGTACAAGACTTTATTAGGTCATGGTTGGGAATGAATATAACATGCAAAAGATACAGTTCCTTTATTCAGGAGCTTTTAATCTGCTACCTTCATCGGAAGCTGGCTTTAAAATATGTATCATGAGGAAATTCCTCATTTCCTGTTTCTTATGTAAGAATGTTGGAAGTTGTCAGTCTGTCTTAGCAGCAGGTTAAAAGCTGAACCACCTGAAACATCAGCAACTTTTCTTAGATCTATGAGAAAGGGGAGGACACAGAGCAAACTGTGGTCCCCAAGTTTGGAGAGAAGACAAGTGAATACAGAGAGTCATGGCTTAGCAGAGCAGAGACTGTGGGAACCAGTGCCCTGTACATCATCATCTTGTCCAGCTATCAAGAAAAAAAAATCACCAAAAGGCAAGAAAAACTATTTGAAGAGACAGAGCAAGAGTCAGAAACAAAAATGGCAGAGATGTTGGAATTATCACACTGGAAATATAAAAGAATCTATGACTAATGTGCTAAGGGCTCTAACGGATAAAGTAGATAGCATATAATAACAGATGGGTGATGTAATCAGAGATAAGAAAATTTTAAGAAAGAACCAAAAAGAAACGCTAGAGATTTTTAAAAAATAATGTATCATGTCATCAGGAAAGCAGAGTAACTGAGTTTTCAGTCTTTAAATGAAGGTATTAAAAACAACGCCTACCTTTGACAGATATGTCAAAATTTAATAGATGTGTGAAAAATTTACGGAAACATGGTAGTTGCATCACAAAGACTTTCGCTGTTCCTTTTCAAAACACTACTAAAATGACAATAAAACAATCAAATTGTGCAAGTCTACTAAGACAAAGATTGGCAGAAACGAAAACAGCAGGCTTGAATTAAGGAAAGCAATGATTATTGACAACTCCAAAGGCAGAAGTTAGAATCCGTGTGCTTACAGAGGAACTTATCAATGAGAAGCGCCGAATATGCCTCACAGATCCGTGGGCGGTTTAAGGAATAAGGAACTTAGATGGTATGGATGGAAGGAGGTCATTAAAAATCTATGTAATTAATATCTTGATTTTACCAAATAGTTTCTACTCTTCTTTCTCTGGACACAAGACAGAATTGCACTTCCTGAAATTCTCGTGGGTGGTTGGGCCGTGAGTTTCATCCCAGCTAATTAGTTGTGGGATGAGGTATTTATTCTATGTCACTTCCAGTCCGTGTAAATAGTCAGTTTGAGGCTCTCCAGAGATCTCCCTTCTCTCAAGAATGGTGACTAGCAAAATTTAAGATAACTGACATTCCATCATTCTGAGTTCCTAAATGATGAGCAGAAATGGAACTCAATCTTAGGTGTGTAGCATGATTAAGAAATAAACCTTTGTTGTTTTAAGGTTCAAAATTTGTTACTGCAGTAAAACCTACTCTAACTTGACTGATGAAGTCTAAATGTGGAACTGATAGTGTCCCTGATACAGTCTAGATGTGGAACTGATAGTGTCCCTCAACTGAAGTGTCCCTCAGTTTTTACAACTGGAAAAGTCTCCCTACCCGCGGATTAGTTCTCTGGAGGAACTGAACTTGAAATGTTCCACGTTTAGGGTCATCAGGCGCAGCAGAGAGTTGAGGATGTTAAAAGACTGAAATAAAGGGTTAATGTGAAATACAACACACTCACCTGAAGAAACTTGGCTGTTATCCAGCATGAGAAAACTGACACACAGATGTTTACCTGCCAGTGGAGGAGGATTTGGAGAATTCGCTACATTAACTGACCAACCTCAGAGAAAGACCTATAGATACTAATATTTGAAGTTGCTTTAATAAAAAGACCTATTTATTGTTTTATCATGGTATAGCAATGTATCACCAAACCAAACTGTGGTCAACTCAATGATAATTATGAAATTCTTTATTTAAATTAGCATTTTTTAAAAAAAATAATAAGAACATGAAATGTCATAATGCATGGCAAGTATGTTAGACATTCTTTTGTGAATGTTTAGTTTTCAGTTATAGTTTTATGTGTTTGTGTGTGCTATAATATAATGCAAAATATACTTACTAAGTTTGCTGGATTTTGTAAATTAAAATTAAGGGTGCTGAGGAAAATTTTAATTTGAATGTACGTTTTAGAAATTTAAAAGATGATAACTCAAAATTTAAAAGATCGGTAGAAAAGATGGAAGATTTAATTGAACAAACAACTCTAAATGAAGCAAAATAAGAGTTCACAATATACATAGGTCATTATGCTGTACACCTCTAACTCCTCCAGTGCTGTATGTCAATTATACATCAAAAACATTGAAAGAAAAAAGAGAAGAAAAAATGCCAAAATACATAGGGATATTAGAATATCAACCCAGGGTGGGAAGTCTCATGTATTCTTGAAGAAACTGAAAAACAGGAAATTATCAAAGAAGAAATTATCAACGAAATAATACAAGAACATTTCCAGAATTGAAAACCTGAATCTTTATCTAGAAAGTGTCCCATACTTCAAAAAGTAATCCATTGATGTTAAGTCACATCATTGTGAAATTTTTTAACATTCGGGATAAAATAAAAGATCCCCAAACAAGAGCAATAGTTGTCTCAGGCAAAGTCTCAAGAATCAAAAATGAATAAGAATACTAAACTTCAGTAGAAGATAGTAGAGCAATACCTACATATCTGGAATAAAAATGTTTTAAAATCTAGAATTCCACACCCAGAAAAACTCCTTATAAATTGTAAAGTAGAATAAAGAAAATTAAAAATATATAGAGACTTCAAAGTGTATGCCATAAAGGAACAGACTTAAAATTAGGAACCTGGGAAACAGATAACCAAACCATGAAAGTGATAGAAGGAGTTATAAGGTAGATGGCTTGGGATAACGTAGAATTCAGATTGGAATAGGAGTAAAAAGTGTTCCAGAAAAAAAAAAAAAGATATTTAGTGGGGGAAATGGAACTAATTCATGCAAAAGAATAATGTTCTCATTAAAAATCTGACATGAAGAAGCTGTTTCTGATAGATAAGTGATAAAAAGCCTGTAGAACTCATAAAGCATTGAGGCATTTGGAAATATCTCATATTTGAAAAGAGATGTGAAATATCTGCTGGAGTAGATGGGGAGAGAATAGCAATCAGAACATATACAAATAATTAGGTAAAACATAGAAAACTTATAGCTCCTGGATGTTAGGATCACTGTAAATGTTCACAAACAAAACATAACACAGAACACTACTTGATTTAATGGTGTATGACATTTACATAATCATAACAATATAAGTTCTGTCTGAATTAATTAAATATTATGATTAGATGACAGTATAGAGGGAAAGTGAGGGGATACAACATTGCAAAAGAGCTAAACTCTCTATCTTAACAGGAAATCAATTGATATTATCTAATCATTGTGAAGCAATAAATAGTAGTACAAATATACTAGTTTAAAAAGGGATAAAAATACCAGAGTGAAAATTTAAGAGTTGAAAGTGTTGGCCTCTGAAAAGCAGAAATAAGGATAGGGATGGGTGGTACTAAAACTATTAACATCCTCTACTGTTGTATTTGAATTACACACCACATAACAACTGGCAAGTTGACCAAGGTGTTCATCTTTTATCATGTCTTTGTTCCAAAATTCATTCTAGCAGATGAATTTGAACAATTCTGTAATTCTACGTATATTGTGGTCTGAATAATAGGAAGCTAGCTCATAATAATATTTGAGGTCTAATCTTTTCTGTAAAATTTTAGTAGTATAATTGCTTCAGTCCATATCACAGAGACATTACAGTACAATTGTACCACACACACACAATTTATTGTGTCATTTGCTATCATGCATTATCTGCATTGATAGGATTATTGGTTTTGGAAATATAGTTGCCCTTTGAACAACATGGGAATTAGGGATTCCAACCCCTGTGTAGTTGAAAATAATCCATGTATAAGTATTGACTTACCTAAAACTTAGATGTCCCTCCATGTCTATGGATATTGGTTCCAGGACCCCTCCCCCCAAGGATACCAAAATCTGTGGATGTTCAAGTCCCCTATATAACATGGCATAGATCAATGAATGCATTCAGTTGGTTATCTGCATCTGCAGACTCCCAACCGCAGATCAAAAACTGTACAGGTATTTACCGAAAAAAAAGTCTGCATGTAAGTGGACCTGCATGCTTCAAAGCCATGTTGTTCAAGGATCAACTGCAGTTAGAATGTCATTATATCCTACGTAATGGGGAAGATATGGTTAAGAAGAATTGAAATCATTTTTCTAGTCTAAACTTTGTACTATATTGCTTTGAAATTTCCTGATAAAATGTTTTTGTTTCATTCCTATCTCAAGTGAATAGTGTTAATGCACTTTAATGACCTGTGTCTATAGTGTACAAGATCATGTCCTGTAGTTACTAATCTCTGGACTAGATCAAATCATCAAAGTCAATCATTCTATTATGTTTTAATTTGGCCAGTGAGATTTTATTTGCAGCTTTAGGTGCATATGGATGTTGTTTCTATGAGGTTTGTGTTAAGTTCTCCAATATTAACTATGTCCATTTTAATCAGATTGTTATATTATCACTGCTCACACACACACATTAACTATATTGACTTCAATAACTTTGGATTCTCTTTAATTGTTATAAAGCTTATCCTGTTCACCTGCTGACAGCCTAGAGATTTCTAATCTTTTCTTTGCATTAAATCTATAGCCTTTTGACTTCTAATGGCAAGAAAAAGTTCCATGACAGAAATTGTTTTTTCATGTGCGCCATGTAAAATCTTATTTATACCAGGCTTTATTTGTCCTTCATAGGTCATGTTTTGTGTATATACTGGGGGTGCCAAAAAATGTATATACGTGACTTGGATTCATCTTTTGTTATTGGTATATATTGAGTATTGCAATTCTAATACAGTGTTTTTTCTTAAAATGTGTGTAGGTTTTTTTGCACCCTCTGTATTTAAAGCTGATGAAACTCATAGTGGTGTACAAAACTTTACAATGTCCTGAAAAAACACTTGTATGTATGTCTGCAATTTGTTTCCATCATTTTGTTAATATTACCATCACCTCTCTAGCTGAATCTGCTGTCACACCCTCATTGGACTACTGCAATAGCTTTCCAATAGTTTTATGGAAACCTACAGTTTCTGCATATTCTGTTCCCTGTGCTCAGAAACTCTTTCCTTTTCTACCTGGTCGAGTCTAACTCACTCTTTTCGTAACTCACGGGTCTTTTTCTGGTCTCCTTGACTTGGCAAAATACCTCTACTATAGGACCTTTATCTGTTTACCTCTTTTGCAATATACTCTCCCCAAAATATTGTGTCCTTTTTATTAAAGGTCTTTAAGATCCATGTGTGCAGGGATTAGTTTTTGTTTACTCCACATAAAGTTAATATACATTCATTGAATTAATGAATGATGGTTTAGTTTAATAATTAAATTATAATTATTAATATGTTTCTTTGTTCTTAATCTTCTAATGCCAAAGTTACAGTGTAGCATTGTTTTAACTTACTACTGTAGGCAAATAAATTTGTTTCTCTAACATCCAGACAAAATAAGTATCTATTACAAACTTGTGTCTTATGGATTACCTTTATTTTTGTCATCCCCCTTACTATTCCACACTGTATCATATTCATTAAAATCTTTTTTCTCTATTTAAGAGGTAAGCATCCCAAAAACATAACTTGAATACATCAATTTTATTTTCTAAGAGAACAAATCTGTGATCCTGACAATCATTCAAAGCCCTGGACTCCCCCAGATCTAAAGAGATACTGATCAAGGGGCAAGGTAGGTTTTATACAATGGGCAAGAAATAAATAGCTGGATGAATTATTGCCATTCAGGAGGTAGCAATGGAGTACTCCAGTATCTTCTATGGGCATATAGAAATGAATCAAACAGGTGTCTTCTCCTCATGAAACTTACAGTTTTGTGGATGAAATAAGAGCTATTCATAAACAATATAATATACAGTAGCAAGTGATATAGGTATCTTGATAACTGAGAACAAAATGTTACTGTTTTTATTTTGTCTTTCCAGAAATTTTCTTTTAGCAAAAATTTCATTCCTGGTTTCCAAAGTTCAGGGACTCTTCCAGACTAAAAATAAGATACTAATATATGTCTCCTCTTAAGCTCGCCCCACCTTATACATTCTGCAATATTGTCAATCTTCTCAGTGTCTAAATCTCCTTTATCTTCAAATTAAAATTAATTGCTTTCATGAAATGGTGCCTCCCCAATGTTTTACATTAATAAGTGAATGGTAGATTATTTTAATTGTTTGCCAATCTGAATTTTCTGGAACACTTTTTCTCCTCCTCTTCATAATCCTTTTTTTTGTGTGTGTGTGTGTAATTTTTCAGGGTACTGGAGGGGCTCAAATTTTGAAGTGTTAAATTATCAAGTGAAATCATAAGAGTAATTTATAGAAAAGAAACCTGAAAATTAAAATACGAAGACTGCTTAAGGTAAAATTCGTGCGGGAATTCTCTTGTCACCACCTTGGGACCCTGTAGAACAGATGGAACAGACTCTCCTGCTTCTGCTTGGGTACCTGCTGTTTAATTATACCCTAATTAATTAAAGGAAAGACTCCTGTGTGGTTTCAGTAGTAGTGAGGAGGAGTACATTTGGAAGAGACACTTGAATTCTAAAGACTTCCAAATTAAAACTAATAAGCTCAATAAAGCAGTTATTATTTACTCATTGTGGTCATTTTCCAAAAGCAACTCTTAAGACAACAAATTGACTCCCTCACCCCCATCCCTAAATGCATAGTATGTCCTCTTTAACTATGTTTTATAAATATTTTGTTAATATTTTAAGGATCACAGTAAATATTTAGAAACCATATGAGAACTTTTAGGACCATAGTATCATGCATAAGGTTAAATCTTTAGTGGTTGTTTCTTTAAAAAAAAGAAGACACTCTTCTGCTCTGAGAAATTCGTTCAGCAAGTACTGTTTCCAGGTTTGAGAGTTTACCCAGTTAATTTCTCAGCTAACTGCCCATAAAAATAGCAAGTAAATTCAAGTATAAAATACCCAAGGGAATGGAATGGTAGTAGAGAGGTATAGTACTAATTAGGTATACAGTAACGATATGTGGCTTTGCCATCCACATTTTGTCTGTATGTGTTTACATGTGTATGCACAACACAATTGTTCTTCTGTTTCTCCGTTTAGTTTTTTTCTTTAACACAGTTGTCACTGGAGTGTCACCAACATTTTGGCTATCGGCATAAAGAAAGACAGAAAGGTCCCTTTTATTAAAAGAAAAACCACAATCAACAGGTAAACTGTATGAATTAGATAGGGCTACGTAGAAGTTCGTGCATCTGTTGGAAATGTCAACAGGTATAGCAATTTACCAGCCCAACTGACATTTGCTAAAATGAATCTTATATCCATCAACTATACTTTATATGTAGCCTTGGAAATATTAAATGACATCTGTTTTATTGTTTCCTTAATAATTGTCATAAAGTAGTAAGAAATCAAATCCCACACATCTTCCACTGTAGTTGTAGGGCTTAAGTCAATTTAGTAAGTCAGATAAAATCACATGTACCAGATATGGAGCAATAGTAAGCATGCATGCAATAGACTTGAGTTTTCTTTATTACTTACAAGTTTATACTTGGGGGGGTTGTAAAGAATAAAATTCAGATGAAAATACAACTGTTGCTGTAGGAAGCTTATTTGAGATCATTCATAATATTTATATATTGACACATTAGTGATTTAGGTAAATAGCCTCCAGAATTCTTCTCTGCTCCACATAAAAATCTGGAAAGAAGTTAAGCTTTTACATTAATGTGGACATGAAACAATCAATAAACAATCTCTTACTGTTAGGAATATTAATCAAGAGTTACTTTTCCTGCTTATGAATATACTGCACATAGAGTATTACTCAGAATGCTAGAATAATAGCTCATAACTCAATCAGTTATGTTCATGTTTGGACAGTCTTGGCTGATCACTATATGATACGTAGATATGGAAAGAAGAAATTATTAGGCCATTTATTTGACCATTAGCATTTTGATTAATTCTTTAAAAATGTCTTTTTTAGCAGCATTATTAAAGTATAATTGATATACAAAAACTTCACATATTTAATTCAGACAATATGATGATTTTGGACGTATGTGACACCATGAAATCAGTACCACAATCAAGGTAGTAGACGTGCTCATCTACTTCAATAGTTTCCTTTGTCTTTTTGTTTTTTGTTTTACTTTGTTTCTGTAGTAAGAACACTCAACATCAGCTTTCTCCTCTTAACAAAATTTTAAGGGCACCACCAGTATTGTTAACTGTAGGCATTTTGTTGTACAACAGCTCTCCAGAACTGATTCATCTTGCATAAATGAAATATTACACCCATTGAACAATAATTTCTCATTCTTTCCTCTTTCCATTACTCTCTGGCAACCACCATTCCACTCTCTGCTTCTAAAAATTTGACTACTTTAGATACCTCACATAAGTGGAATCATACAGTATTTGTCCCTCTGTGACTGGCTTACTTCATTTAGCATAATGTCCTCCAGGTTCATCCATGTTGCCACAAATGGCAGGATTTCTTTCTTTCTTAAAGTTGATAATATTCTACTATATGTATATACCATATTTCCTTTATTTATCTGTGATTAATTCATAACTTCCTAAAAGATTGGTATTATGTTATGCTTTGTCCTTCAAAGTGAAAACAAAAAAACAGCATATATTGGGGAAAGTCACAAATGAAGAACAACAGAAAATGGTATATAATTCAATGCTAATTTGCTTATTAAAGTGGTATGGATATGTCCAGATAATTGATAACTACATTCTCAGTGTCATAGAATGCTGTCAACTATTTTTTATTGTCTGTTTTGTTCTCATGAATGGAATTCCAAGCAAGAAGTATATTGTGGCCTAGAAGGAGTTCAGATTGACAACTATTAGAATAAATACTTTGATGATACAAAAATAATACCTGGGCTGAGAGAAAAAATAGGACAACTTTATTATATTCTGCTCTTCCAGGTAAAATCCAAAATTATATGCATTTTTGAGGATAGGTGTAATAATAATTTCAACACTAAAATATCTATGCATTCTAATTACATGTTTCCCCTTTCTTTATAGCTCTGAGAATTTTAATATCTTAATGAGATATCTAGGTACCTGCCCGGTCTCAGGCCCTGAAGGAGATTACTTAACCTGATTTTTAAATGACAGCTTCTCCCCAACTAAAACTGCCAATCATACTTTTCTGGGGCTTGCTGTTATGTTCAGAACCTTTTATGGCTTCATAATGTGAAGTTTCCAGAGGAAGAATGGTCGACATATTTGTGCAGTTTTCGCCATATCCAAACCCTGGTCACCTATTTGGCTGATAATTCATCTTTCTTTGGAAAAAAGACCAAGTTTTAGAGGAAGTCAAATAATTCTTTGTGCTGAAATATTTGCAAGAAGTCTTTTTAAGTTATAGCATTTGTGGCTTTGAACTTGTGCACTTTAAACTTGTGCACTGGTAAATTTGATTTTCTCTGGAAAATTTGTGTTAGTACCAATCTCTAAATAATGTTCTCCAAATCAGGGATTCTCCCGTATCTGGGAGGCAGTATTCTAAGAACTCTAGTTATAAAAAAGAGAGAGGAAGAGGGTGGAAAGAGTGAGGGAAGGCGGGAGAAAGAAACAGAAAAGTGCAGAGAGAAACAGAAAAACAAAGTACCTTCATACTTCCCTAAATCCTAATATTAATGTCTTTTCTCTTATATCTGGTACTAACCAAGGTCAGAGTATTTTAAATACCTTTCATTATCAGCTCAGCATGGGCTATTCCACTATGGTTTGAAGTGTTATATGATTTCTGAGCATAAACTGAACCATTCTTTACTCAGGAGTCTGGCTTCAGTGAATTTTTCATTTAATTTTTCTTTAGACCATCAAGAATTTCTCTTGATGAAAGAGAAACATAAGGGAAGCTATAACGGAGACTGGTTGTCAATAGCATTATTTCCCAATTCCATTTTCAAAATGCACCCTCATAATATATTCAATGTTTCAGATTCAATCAAATTGCTTCTTCTTTGTAGTAGTGAGAAAACGTATTAATTTATTCTCATGGTAACGATTACAATTTATATGGGAACTCATGCGCCCTGAGGGAGGAAGGTTTGCAGATTAAAGAATTTATTACATCCAAATGTAGGTGTGGAAAGTGTACTAATTTGCCACCCCTGCCCTTTCAAATTAAATTTTTTTTCTCCCCTATTTAATTTTCCAGAGGATTACTCTTTGAATTGTATCACCCAATTGGTTTCAACTAATGGGCAGTACTGGCAAGCGATTGGAGGATGGATGGAGAAAGAGGTTTGGAGAGTTCTTACTCGCTGTTTTCTGGCTTTGGAGCCTCACTCAGGTACTACCTGCATGCTTTCATGACTACAGATCCTGCCAGTCCTCCCTTTCTCCCAGATGAGCCCTCACTGCATTCCAGAAACACAGTTCTTCCCATTGACCCTTTAGCTACTAGAGACAACATTTCTCCATTGTTGTTAATCTTTGCCTGCTCCAGTTCTCTTGCTGGCTTCCTCCATGCTGCCCAAAACTTTGTAAATTGTCCTTCATGAACGTTGCTTCATTTGAACCACTTGATTTGAGTTCATTTTCTGTTGGGGCCTTGACTGCTGATAAAAACAATAATATTAATACTAACATCTAGGAATTATAGAATGGTTACCACCTATTGTACATTATGCTAAAAGTTTTATATCGTATAATCTGTTTGGAAATTTTATGGGATGTGTATTACCAGTATTTTTTAATTGAATATGAGGTAACATTGAGATTCAATTGAGGTTTAGAAAGGGTATCACTGCCCATGGTCTCCCCAGCTGATTCGGGAACATCAAGACTCAAAACCTCTTCTGTCCAACACTGGAGCGCTTGCTCTCAGGTCTCTCTGCAATGCTGCCTGTTTGTTATGTGAGACCTCAGATGATGCTTGTGGTTTAGGAGTAGCAAATCTAAATCTTTGAACTGTGGTCTGTAACCAGATAAATAAGAAAAATAGAAGTGGTGTTCAGTTCTATTTCACTAATATTTATTACGTCATTACTATATGCTCAGCCTTAATCTAGGACTTGAGAATGTAAAGATAAAAATGTTCTGCTTGAAGATAGATTTATAACTTCATAGGAGCATCAGATACCATAAACACATAAATTATATTTTCCATGTGAAAATATAACTATTTACAAGCTACAAAGGGAGACTATTTGAGTACAATAGTGAGCATCTCTGGTGACTTTTTAGGATTTCGTGCTCATTTAAGTTGAAATACGTATACTAACCATGGAATTTGGGTGCTCCAAGCCTAACTAGCTTTACCCTGTGCATTCACTGTGTTTCAAGTTCTCTTGTTGGAAGTGACAGCCAGGTGATTACCTTTGTCAACAAAACATGCATTTCTTCTCTCTTCTATTAACTCCCTTATTTATAGACTGAAGTTCTTTGGGGATTTGAATGTTAGAATTTATAGAATTTAATTGGCCAACCTCCTGATTATATTTAGATATAATAAGTAATGGAATAAGAGAGAACAGTATAATTTTTCTTCTGAATCCATTTTTCCCTTTACTGATGCTAAAATACTAAGAGTTTAGTAGATTATAGGTACCTTATTTTGTCTAATATAAAACTCATTGATTATAAAATATTGTCAATAATCCAGAACAGTGCTTTATTACTTAGAAATTGTATTTTATATTTATTGAAAGAGTTGCTTTAGATTAAGTAAACATTTTTACTCTAGGAACAGTTTTGGAAATACATAAAAGGAGAATGTAAGCAAATTAATTGGGTTAAGATACTTCTAATTTCTTCCTATTAAGAAATCGACTTTGCTTTTAATCACTTTTTGAGTGAGTTATCACTGTTCAGATTTTGCAACACAAATTTTGGAGTTTGAACTTACTTTTCTCATCTTTAAAATATTGGTAATAATAATTCGTTTCCCCTGGGGTTGTTGCAAGTGTTAAGTAAAATGAGACATGCAAAGTGGTTAGTATAGTGCCTAGTACCTAATAGACACTCAATAAAACCAGCTGTTAATTTTGTTATTGTATTCTTATTATATTCTCTTTAAGGCAGTATCTGATAAATGGTCTAAAAGTGGAGAAAACAAAAATGTGTTTATAGGCAGGAGATCATTTTGTCTCAATATTCTCCACCTAGCTGCGCCAGATTGTAAACTATTTTGTGAAGAGTGCTCCAACTAAACCAGGACAGATGTTTGACTGGTTACATCAATAATTTCCCTTAGTCTGAAATTCCTCATTTGTAAAACAATGGGGATCATAATCATTTGTCCCATATCTACACTGCAAAACTGAAAGGTAAAGAAATGAGAATGCACTTTGTAAGCTTTGAAGCAATATATAGTGGTTACTTATAATGAACATCAATTTCACAAATGCTGGTTAAGTTTATTTTGAAAGAGAAACACAGAACGTTGTATTCATTTTCCAGAAAGACCCTGCATTTCCTCAACATAAAGACTCATGAGTGAAACTAACAGGATTTTAATGTTTTTCCCCAGCACCCTCTAGTTAAGTGCCAAACTTTGACATGTTAAAAGTCACTTGTGTTACATAATCATGGGGCAGTTCCTGTGGCAAAGAGCAGCGCTAAATTAAGATGCAAACCAGAAAGTTCTAAGCAACAATAAGCAATATTCGGAGATGCCTCTGGATTGTGGTTCACAGCACGGGATCTGAAGAAAGCAACTGTGTCACTTGTCAGCCACGAGAAGGTGTGAAGGCCATACTCAACCACCGTGCATTCTGACCGATGATGATGGGGGTGCACTCATTATTCCTTCATCTTATGTGTTCAGAGTTCACATGAATGCAGGAGGTTGCCATGTACAAGCTCTGTAAAGATTTTTTCATGTTTAGGCTATTGAAAATTATTTTTCAGCAGAATTGGCTCCACTCCTCCAACAACTTCTCTTCACTATTTCATAGTGTTTTTTATTTTTTTTTGTAGAGAATAATTACTATTGTTTTCTTCTCCTTTGATAGCTTTTGAAAAATAAATAATGAGGGGATGTAATAGCATGGCGGCAGTGAGGTGGTTCTTGAGTTCTCCTCCAGAACTTACCACAAATTGAACACCTATAATCCATCAAAGGACTCTCTGCTCATCACACAGAAAGGCTAAGATACTCACACAAGGATTACTTGAAGGTGGGCAAATTGGGCAAGCAAGGGAAGAGGGAAAGAAGTGGAATGGAGACACCACAGGATGTTCCAAGACAGAAAAGAGACTAGAAGAGACAGGAGGTGGGCTATTTCCCTGCGTCCCAGAGCTTATCTCTCCTGCCAAGAGAGCAGCATATCCAGCATTTGAGGCAGTAACCTCAGCTGAGACCTCCAGCTAGGCCCTAGGTCAACAAAGGATGTAAACACCATACCTGGGCCCCTCACCCCACTCTCCCAATCCTACCTTTGCCCTTCCAGAGACTAAAGCTGGTCCCTAAATTGAGGAGTAGTGTCAGATTACAGAGGAGCCACAACCCTCAGGATCTGGGAAGACCCGGCTTGCAGGTCTGACCCAGGGAAGAAGCAGGAAAGAGTGTGAATTGCTGGGCTGGGAGAGAGAAGACTCCTCCATCCCCAACCCCCACCCTTTCTGGCCTGCCTAGGGCAGGACAATTACAACTGAGGACACACACCCAGGGGTCAGCAGCAGGCAGCAGACACAGCTCTGGGCTTTCAGGAGCTCAGAAATCTCCTACAACCCGCCCCCCCCCCCAACACACACACGGAAGAAGTGCCCTAAGACTCAGGAGACATGGGCACAGGGCTGACTGTGTTACTCTCAGTGCACAAATGTGCATTTAAGAGCAGAAACTGCACTGATTTTGTAAAAACCACCATCCAGAACCCATAGCCCAACTCATCTAGAACTGCAGTCACAGGGTCACTCTGGGCACCAGGTGGCCGGCACTGCCTGCACAAGACACAGAGGACTCTTTGGTACAGCAGAGGACAACCTGGATATTACTTGGTGGGCTTAAGCCAAGACTGGTGCTGCTTTTTTTGTTTTGTTTTTGTATTTTTGACTTTTTTGCCTGTGTTAAGTGTGGGTTATTGGTTGTTTTTACATGTGAGTGGATTTGTTTTTTTCTTTGTTGTTATTGTTACTCTTGGTGATTTGCTTTGTTCTGAAATTGTCCTATACCAGGGCCCAGCTCAAGGGGCTCAAGATTCAACACACCCAGAGGCCAACTCCAGACCAAACCAGAGTATTACTGGGTTTGACCTACAAGTGACACACCCAGAGGGAATTCTCTACAGGCACAAGAGCCCAAGAGGCCAAGCCTCATTTGAGTGGTCAACCCTCACGCAACAGAACATCCACTGTGGGAAGAGCCAAGTCTCACAACCAGTCAGCCTAGGAGTCAATCCCACTAACTGACAAACCAAAAGCAATTAATGATCAACTTTAACAGGACAATACACAACACGAGAGTCACCTTTGGAGCACATGCACAGGAAAATAAGGAAGTGGTACAAATCAAACATAAAGGTCACATACTGCATAAGATAACACAGCGAAAACGAAGAACCCTAGGTATCTACCTAACACATTGAAGCAAACATAGAGAGTCAGCCAGAATGGGGAACAAAGAAACATGTTCCAAATAAAAGAACAGAAGAAACCTCCAGAATTGGAACCAAATGAGATAGAGGTAACCAACCTATCTGAACTAGAGACAGAGTTCAGAACACTGATGATAAGAATGTTTAAAGAGCTTAGTGATGACACAAAGAAGGATAGAGAAATCATAATGAACAACCAGTTAGAACTAAAGAATACAATAACTGAAATAAAGAACACACTCGAAGGAATTACCAGCAGGTTCGATGAAGCAGAGGATCGAATCAGCAACTTAGAAGAAAAGTTAGCAGAGATCACCCAAATAGAACAACAAAAAGAAAAAAGAATAAAAAAAATGAGAATGGTTTAAGAGACCTCTGGGATAACATCAAGCGCAACAACATGTGCATCATAGGAATACCAGAAGGTGAAGAGAGGGGGCAAGGGATCAGGAATATATTTGAAGTATTAATGCCCAAAAACTTTCCTAAGCTGGTGCAGGAAACTGACATACAAGCCCAGGTAGTGCAGAGAGTTCCAACCAGGATAAACACCAAACAGGTCCACACCAAGACACGTGATAGCTAAAATGGCAAAGGTTAAAGACAAAGAGAGAATCCTAAAAGCAGCAAGAGAAAGACAGCGAGTTACATACAAGGGAACTCCTCTAAGACTATCAAATGACTTTTCTACAGAAACATTGCAGTCAGGACTGAGGGGCTGGAGGTACTCAAAGTGATGAAAAACAAAGGACTACAACCTCGATTGCTTTATCTAGCAAGGCTATCATTTAAATTGAAGAAAAAATAAAGAGCGTCCCAGAAAATATAAGCAAAAGGAATTTATTATCACCAAGACAGCATTGCAGGAAATATTAAAAGGACTTCTGTAAACAGGAGACAGATTAAAACAATCTAACTACAAATAAAAAATGACGATAACTATGTACCTATCAATTTTCACTTTAAGAGTAAATGGATTAAATGTTCCAATCAAAAGACATAGAGTAGCTAAGTGGATAAGAAAACAAGACCCTTGTGTATGCTGTATACAAGAGACTCACCTCAGATCAAAGACACACACGGCTAAAAGTGAAGGGTTGGAGTAAGATATTTCATGCAAATGGAAATGAGATAAATGCTGGAGTGGCTGTACTTATATCTGACAAAATAGACTTTAAAATGAAGAACATATTAAAAGACAAAGATTGGCACTACATAATAATAAAGGGATCAATCCAACAAGAGGACATAACCCTAATAAACATCTATGCAGCCAACATAGGAGCACCTAAATATATAACACAAATATTGACTGACATAAAGACAGAGATCAACAGTAACACTATCATAGTAGGGGACTTCAACACACCTCTGACAACAAGGGATAGGTCTTCCAGACAAAAAATCAATATGGAAACCTTAAATGACACATTGGACCAATTGGATTTAATCAATATTTTCGAGCATTTCACCCTAAAACTGCAGAATACAGGTTCTTCTCAAGTGCACATGGAACATTTTCCAAGACATACCACATGAGGCCACAAAACAAGCCTTGATAAATTTAAGAAAATTGAAATCATACCAATTGTCTTCTCTGACCACAGTGCTATGAAATTAGCAATCGATGACAGCAAAAAACAAAACAAAACAAACAAACAAAAAAAAACAAAAAAAACTGGAAGAAACACCAATTCATGGAGGCTGAATAACATGTTACTAAATAATGAATGCGTCAACCATGAGGTCAAGGAAGAAATCAAAAGATATCTTGAGACAAATGAAAATGAAAACACGATGACCCAAAATCTATGGGATGCTGTGAAAGCATTCCTAAGAGGGAAATTCATAGCAATGCAGGCCTACCTAAAGAAAAGAAAAATTGCTAATCAACAGTTTATCTTCACACTTAAGGGATCTGGAAAAACAACAGCAAAATAAGCCCAAAGGGAGTAAAAGGAAGACGATAATAAAGATCAGAGTGGAAATAAATGAAATGGAGACCAGGAAAACAATACAAAAGATCAATGAATCCAAGAGTTGGTTTTTAGAGAAGATAAACAAAATTGACAAACCTTTAGCAACTCATCAAAAAAAAAAAAATAAGTCATCAAAAAAAAAAAAAAAAAAAGAAGAGGACCCAAATTAACAAAATCAGAAATGAAAGAGAAGTGACAACAGACATGGCAGAAATACAATAAATTTTAAGAAATTACTATGAACCACTATATGCCAACAGATTAGACAATCTGGAAGGAATGGACAATTTTCTAGAAGCATACAACCTTTCAAGGCTACCTCATCAAAAAAACGGAAAACCTGAATAGATTGATTACCACCAGGGAAATTGAATCAGTTATCAACAAGCTCCCAACAAACAAAAGCCCTGGACCAGATGGCTTTACAGGTGAATTCTACAAAACGTTCAGAAAAGAATTATCTCCTCTTCTCCTTGAGCTATTCCAAAAAATTCGGAAAGAGGGAAGGCTCCCAAACACTTTTTACGAGGCCACTATCACCCTGATCCCAAAATCGTACAAAGACATTACAAAAAAAGAAAACTACAGGCCAATATCCCTAATGAACATAGATGCAAAAATCCTCAACAGAATATCAGTGAACAGAATTCAGCAATACCTTAAAAAGATCATATACCATGATCAAGTGGGGTTCATTCCTGGTATGCAGGGTGGTTCAACATCTGCAAATCAATTAATGTGATACCACATTAACAAAATGAAAACAAAAAATCATATGATCATATTAATAGATGCAGAAAAAGCATTTGACAAAATCCAGCAGCCATTTATAATAAAAACTCTTAAGAAAGTGGGACTAGAGGCACCATATCTCAACATAATAAAGGCCATACATGATAAACCCACAACTAACATCATACTCACTGGGGAAGGTAAAACGATTCCCCTTAAGATCAGGAACAAGGCAAGGTTACCCAATTTCTCCACTTCTATTCAACATAGAATAGTTAGTTACATAGAATAGTTAGTTACATATTCAACATAGAATAGTTAGTTAGAACATAGATAGTGCTGGAAGTTCTATCCACATCGATCAGACAAGAAACATAAATAAAAGGCATCTAAATTGGTAAGGAGGAAGTAAAATTGTCATTATATGCAGATGACATGATACTATATATAGAGAACCCTAAAGACTCCACCAAAAACCTGTTAGAATTGCTAAATGTATTTAGTAATGTAGCAGGATATAAAATTAATATTCAGAAATTGGTTGCATTTGTATATACCCATAATAAAATATTAGAAGGAGAAATTAAGAAACAATCCCATTTACAATTGCTTCAAAAACTATACAATACCTAGGGATAAATTTAACCCAAGAAGTAAAAAATCTGTACTCAGAAAATTATGACACTGAAGAGAGAAATTAAAGAAGATACAAATAGATGGAAACACATGCCATACTCATGGATAGGAAAAATTAAAATACTTACAATGTCCATACTGCCTAAGGTAATATACAGATTCAACACAATTCCTATCAAACTACCAAGGACATTTGTCACAGAAATAGAACATATAATCCTAAAATTTATGTGGAAACATAAAAGACCCCAGATAGCAATCTTGAGAAATAAGAACAAAGTAGGAGGTATAATGATACCTGACATCAAATTATACTACAAGGCTACAGTAATCAAAACAGCATGGTACTGGCATAAAAACAGACACATAGATCTATGGAACAGAATAGATAGCCCAGAAATAAATCCATGCCTATATTGTCCTTTGATCTATGATAATGGAAGCAAGAATATATGGTGGAGTGAAGATAATCTATTCAATAAATGGTTCTGGGAAACCTGGACAGACACATGCAAAAAAAATGAAGCTGGACCACCTCCTTATGCCATATACAAAAATAAATTCACAATGTATTTAAGACTTAAATGTAACATCTGAAACCGTAATACTCCTAGAAAAAAATATAGAAAGAAACTTTACAGACATTACGCGGAGTAAGATTTTTACTGATATGTCACCTTGGGCAAGGGAAGTAAGAAAAAAAATAATCATGTGGGATTACATCAAACTAAAAAGTTTTTTTCACGGCACAGGAAACCATCAATAAAACAAAAAGGGATTCTCCTTACTGAATGGGAGAAGATTTTTGCCAATGATATATCCGATAAGGGTTAATATCCAAAATTTATTAAAAAAACTCACTCAACTCCAAAAAAAAAACCCAATTAAAAAGTGGGCAGAGGACATGAAGAGACATTTTTCTAAAGAGAACATGCAGATGGCAAACAGACATATGAAAAAATGCTCAACCTCACTAATCATTAGAGAAATGCAAATAAAAACCACAATGACTCACCCCAGTCAAAATGACTATCATCAATACATCAACGAACAAGTGCTGGAGAAGATGTGGAAAAAAGGGAACCCTCGTGCATGTTGGTGGGATTGCAGATTGGTGCAGCCACTATGGAAAACAGTATTGGAGGTATCCCAGAAATCTGAAAGTGGAACTACCTTATGACCCAGCAATTCCACTCCTAGGTATCTATCCAGAGAAATCCAAAACTGTAATTCAAAAAAATTTATGCTCTCCTATGTTTATTGTAGCAATATACACAATAGCCAAGACATGGAAACAACCAAAATGCCCATCAGTAGACGACTGGATTAAGAAACTGTGGTACATTTATACAGTGGAGTATTAAACAGCCATAAAGAAAGAAATCTTACCATTTGCAACAATATGGATTGACCTAGAGAATATTATACTTAGTGAAATACGTCAGACAGAGAAACACAAATACCACATGATCTCACTTATATGTGGAATCTAAAGAAAAGAATAAATGAATGAATTAATCATAAACAGTCTCAGAGACATGGAGGAAAAAACTGAGGGTTGCTAGACGGGAGGGGGGTGGGGATAAGGGGGAAGGTGAGGGGATTAGAAAGCACAATCCATAACCACAAGATTGCCATGTGGATACGAAAGTCAATTTGGGGAATGTAATCAATAATGTAGTAAAGATTTTGTAGGATATCTGATGGACACTTGTTCCACTAGGGAGACCACCTCAGGGATGATGTAGATGCCTGATCACTGCACTGTCCACCTGAAGCTGAAGCTGAACAATAGTGAATGTCAACTACAATTTTATATATATATATATATGTATGTATATATATGTATGTATATATATGTATATATACATATATATAGGAAATACATATACACATTATATACATATATAAATGTTTATAAGAAGTTATATATATTTATATATATATATATATATATATATATATATATATATATATATATATAGTTACAAGAAGTGGAGTTCAGCATTAGGAATAGAGACACTGGAAATGTAATGGCTGTATGCAATCTCAGAGGGGTAGTAGATGCGGGGAGGGAGTGTGAGGGATATAAATGATAAATGTCTATTACATTGTTTTGTACGCCTGAAACTAAGAAAAAAAAGAAATAAAAGAAATAATGAGATGCTATTTAAAAATTAGTGTAAATTTGAAGAAGTCAACTCTTCCTCTTTTTCATCGACCCTTATTCTCCCATTTCAATTATCTTTAGGCATCAATTTAATGAATGCCTAAATAAAAATCCTCTACCCAGCTAAGATAGTTACTTCAGAAATACTTTACCAAGAAAACTTTCCTTTTTAAAGTGAATACATAAATAGACAAGTGATGTGTAGTGTTTATTTTAGCCTCATCTGATTTTCCAAATTTAGGATACTCTAATGTCTTTTATGCTTTAGGCCACAAAAACTAGTATTTCCTGTCATGAATAGTGTATTCTCTTGCCTTGCAATGGGCATCTAAAAATATCTGTTCCTTATAATGGACAGTTATCATCAGAAATAGCTAGAGGTATTTAAAGGGTTACTGGCAGAAATGAAGTAAATGCATATGTAAACCTCACATAGTACCACCTAAACATTTCTCTGAATTTCCTCTCACTGCAATAAAGTTTCAAGGAAATCTCTGGTGATTTCAGAGATGCTGTAGGAGACTTTTTGGGGACCCTTTATTCTCTATATAGCAATATAAAGTTCTCTCCTTTGAACTTTTCTTCTTTTAAAGTGTGTAACATCAGTGTATTTCCACTGAGGATAAAAAGAACTTTAAAAGTTTCAGTGTGCCTTGCGTTGGAGTTTACATTACATTCCAACATAAAATGACAAGAATAAGTGTAAAAGTTATTTACATAAAAGTGTAAGGAATTTTTGATTAAAAAAACTCATTAAGTCTTTTAATATCAGCAGTTGCTGCACATTAGCATTATTTACAAATAATTTACATTTATATAAAGATACTAGGATTGGTAAAGAAGGGACAAAGAAATTTGAAACTAACAATTTAGGAGTAAGTAAAACTTAAAAATCAATTAGATATATGAATAAAACTGTGTATAAGTCAACATTAGATGTGATTTGATTTACAAAAATAATTTAGTCATAATTAGTTATTCTACCTTTTATAAAATGTATCGTTAACTGAAATATACAAATACATAACTCATTTCTATAATTCATGCATAAAAATACATTTATCGGATCTGTACGGATTACTAAAATAAAATTACCACATTTCTGTAATGTCTTTAGAATTTTTTTTTCATAATACTCTTTTAATTTGCTTTTATTTGTACTGATTTTTTTTGTTCTGTATATCACCTATTTTATGTTTATCTGAGTGTTAAATTAGCCTGCAGCTTCTTTAAACTGATAGTTGTGTCTAGAGATTTTATTAGATTTTGGATTAATTTTGGCAACAATAAATACATCACCAAAGGTGGTTATATGGACTTCTTGTAACATAAGTTCAGGCAATGCATACCCCAGGTTATCAAATTTTGAAATTGTTTTATTGTTTTCCTTCCATTGTAAATTTTTCCATCAGCATTTCACCCTAATAATTTTAGCATTACAGATTTTTAAAAAAATCACTTAATTAGAGTTTAAAAATGGTGATTTAAATTCTAATGTCCCTCTGTTAGCTATAATTATATTTTAAAAAATTATGAACTATTTGGTTAGTTTTTAATAGAGTTTATGTAAAAAATAATTATAAATATATATTCTTTTCTTATTAATCAATGTTAGAATGATGTTTTGGTGCCTTAGAAACTTTCAATGCTGATCAGTGAGAATATATTTGTTACTATTATTAGTCCTTAGACTTTCACATATTTGATATGGTTCAATCCTTTGTAGATGTTTTCTTTATGATGCTTAAATATGATGCCAATGAAAGCTGATCCTAGTTGGCGCTTTTTACATGACCACGTTAATCCTTGAGAATCCCCTTTCTTCATGAATAATAAAACATTTCAGGTTTGTCTTATACATGTACTACACAAACCTGAAACAAAGTATTTCTCCAAATTCCCTGATTATTTTATTGAGAAATGTTTTTCAGAGATTGAATTGTAAGCACTCAAGATACCCATCAATGTTTTGATTTTAGAATGGACAAAGTTGGAAATACATATTTTTCTGGATAAACTCACAAAATATTCATAAATTCATAATAACATTTCACTTTTTTCAACATAATAGGTGAGAAATGGTGTTTCAGTGTGTTTAATTTGGATTTCTCCTATTCTGATAATGGCTGAGTTCCATGCCCCTTATGTCTTAGACTAATTTGCATGTATTTTTGTGTTAACTATATGTTTATGTCTTTTGCCTTTTTTCTAGCAGATTGTTGATACTATCCAATTTTAAAAATCTCCTAATATATTAGGAAATTAGGCCTTTGTAATTCTACCTATTTGTAATTAGTCCTTTTTGATTTTTTTACAATATATACTTTTTCTGCTGATTTATTTATGGTATTTATACCTTGTACATTTATTTTTTTATGTGAAATAATACTGGAAGCTTTCTTTTGTTCCATTCTGATAATGGTAGATTACAATGTGAACTGAAATGTCTACACAATGAAGTAGTAAAACTTTAAAATGTATATGAAATATCTGCTCTAAACATCACAGATGTAATAAGATAGTAAAGAATTAGAAAATCAGAATTTAGTTAAAAAAGAAGTCAACCTAACAGGGTGATCCTGGCATTGGGAACAATTTTTCTGCAAGATGCTTCTGCTCATTCCTGAAAGGTAGCAGTGGCTAACAGATAAGCTTTACACATTAGAGAGAAAATAACACTAGAATCCAGAGGCTACCTGGAGTTGGCCAAACTGTGAAAGCTGAGGGTGCCCCTCTATAAAAGTGCTCTCACTTCAGACATCAGCTGTTTCAGAGGGTCCAAAACCACCTCAGTTTTGGTAATTCTCTAGAATGAGCCACAGAACTCACTAAAAGGTATTTTGCTCATGACAATGGTTTATAACAGGGAAAGGATACAGTTTAAAATCCACCAAAGGAAGAGATGCACAGGGCAGAGTCTGCAACTGTTCCAAACGTGAAGCTCCCTTTGTCTTCTCCTGTGGAGTTAGCACATGTTACACTCCTGGCAATGATGTGTGATAATGCACATGGAGTGTTGCCAACCAAGGAAGCTCCCTTAGAGTTCTTATTAGGGCTCTCTTACACAGGCATGACTAATTGATTTATCGCTGACATAATCCAACTCAATCTCCAGATCAATTAGTACTGCACGACCTGAAAGATTCCACCTTAAATCACATGGTTGGTCTTTCTGGGCTGGCTAGCTCCACCCTGAGATCTTGTGTGGCCAGCCACTGCCCTAAACAAAGACACTCTTATGAAGCATGATATAGCTTATCTCCCAGAAGCTGATGGCAAAGATCTGGACTGTTTTTTGGGCAAACCTAAATTCTTTACTATACAAAAGCCCAATAAGGAAAAGGAACCCTGATAAACCTCTCACACTTTGAGATAAGACCATGAAAATCATTCCTCTGGAGTCAGAATGAATGGATTTGGAAGAGTCCTATGCAGACTAAGGTCCTACTGTAACTATATCAATTTTGATAATGGGTAAACTGATCTGTAATTGCTATGCCCATAGCCACTTAACAGAAGGGAACTCAAATACTCTACAGAGGAAAATAATAACTGCCTAAGATTCAAACTATTTCTACATTTTAAATAGCCAATGGAAGATACCTAATCAAAAAATATCAGACACACAAAAACTCAAGATAATATGATCAAAATTGAAAACAAATAAAACATACAGGGTCTTTTTGAGTTCTTCTCTGGAGCTTACCACAAATTGAACATCTATAACCCATCAAAGGACTCTCTGCTCATCACACAGAACAACTAAGAGACTCGTAGGAGGATTACTTGAAGGTGGGCAAATTGGGCAAGCAGGGGAAGAGGGAAGGGAGGAGAGTGGAGACCGAGGCCACATCTGCAGCTATGGAGGTGCAGGGGGTACAAGGACAGAACAGAGACCACAAGAGCCAGGAAGTGGGCTCTTTCCATATGTCCCACGGCTGATCTCTCCTGCCAAGAGAGCAGCATATCCAGCATTTGAGGCAGTAACCTCAGCTGAGACCTCCAGCTGGGCCCTAGGTCGACAAAGGATGTAAACAATATACCTCACCCACTCTACCAATCCTACCCTCTCCCTTCCAGAGACTCAAGCTGGTCCCTGAATTGAGGAGTAGTGTCAGATTACAGAGGAGCCACAGCCCTCAGGATCTGGGAAGACCCGGCTTGCAGGTCTGACCCAGGGAAGAGGCTGAGAAGAGTGTGACACTGCTGGGCTGGGAGAGAGAAGACTCCTCCATCCCCAGCCCCCACGCTTTTTGGCCTGCCTAGTGCAGGGCAATTACAACTGCGGAGACACACCCAGGGGTCAGCAGCAGGCCTCAGACACAGCTCTGGGCTTCCAGCAGCTCATAAATCTCCTACCCTACACACACACACACACACACACACACACACACGGAAGAAGTACCCTAAGACTCAGGAGACATGGGCACAAAGCTGGCTGTATTACTCTCAGTGTGCAAATGTGCATGCAAGAGCAGAAACTGCACTGATTTTGTAAAAACTACCATCCAGACCCCATAGCCCAACTCATCTAGAACTGCAATCACAGGGTCACTCTGGGCACAGGTGGCCGGCACTGCCTGCACAAGACGCAGAGGACTCTTTGTACAGCAGAGGACAACCTGGAGATTACTTGGTGGTCTTGAGCCAAGATGGCGCTGCTTTTTTTGTTTTGTTTTTGTATTTTTGACATTTTTGCCTGTGTTAAGTGTGGGTTATCGGTTGTTTTTACATGTGAGTGTATTTGGTTTTTTCTTTGTTGTTATTGTTCTTATGCTTGGTGATTTGCTTTGTTATGAAATTGTCCTATACCAGGGCCTAGCTCAAGGGGCACAAGATTCAACATACCCAGAGGCCAACTCCAGACCAAACCAGATTCCTACTGGATTTGACCTACAAGTGACACACCCAGAGGGAATTCTATCCAGGCACAGGAGCCCATAGGGGCCAAGCGTCGTTTGAGCGGTCAACCCTCATGCAGAAGAACATCCACTGTGGGCATGGCCAAGTCTCACAACTAGTCAGCCTAGGAGTCAATCCTACCTACTGACAAGTCAAAAGCAATTAAAGATCAACTTGAACAGCACAACATACACAACACAAGAGTCACCTTTGGAGCACATGCACAGGAGAATAGGGAAGTTGTACAAGTCAAATATAAAGGTCACATATTACATAAGACAACCCAGCAAAAAACCAAGAACCCTAGGGGATCTACCTAATACATTGAAGCAAACATAGAGAGTCAGCCAGAATGGTGAACAAAGAAACATGTCCCAAATAAAAGAACAGAAGAAACCTCCAGATTTGGAACCAAATGAAATAGAGGTAACCAACCTATCAGAATTTAGAGTTTAGTTCAGAGACAGAGTGTAGAACACTGATAAGAATGTTTAAGGAGCTTAGTGATGACATAAAGAAGGATAGAGAAATCATAATGAACACCAGTTAGAACTAAAGAATACAATAACCGACATAAAGAACACACTAGAAGGAATTACCAGCAGGTTAGATGAAACAGAGAATAGAATCAGCAACTTAGAAGAAAAGTTAGCAGAGATCACCCAAATGGAACAACAAAAAAGAAAAAAAGAATAAAAAAAATGAGAATGGTTTAAGAGACCTCTGGGATAACATCAAGCGCAACAACATGCACATCATAGGAATACCAGAAGGTGAAGAGAGGAAGCAAGGGATTGAGAACATATTTGAAGTAATTATGTCCAAAACTTCCCTAACCTGATGAAGGAAACCAACATACAAGCCCAAGAAGTGCAGAGAGTTCCAACCAGGATAAACCCAAACAGGTCCACACCGAGACACATTATAGTTAAAATGGCAAAGGTTAAAGACAAAGAGAGAATCCTAAAAGCAGCAAGAGAAAGACAATGAGATACCACCTCACACCAGGCAAAATGGCTATCATCAATAAATCAACAAACAACAAGTGCTGGTGAGGATGTGGAGAAAAGGGAACCCTTGGGCACTGTTGGTGGAATTGCAGATTGGTGCAGCCACTATGGAAAACAGTAAGAAGGTATCTCAAATTCTGAAAATGGAACTGCCTTATGACCTAGCAAATGACTCCTAGGTATATATCCAGAGAAATTCAAAACTCTAAATCAATAAAATGTATGCACCCCGATATTTTTTGCAGCACTATACACAATAGGCAAGACATGGAAACAACCAGAATGCCGATCGGTAGACAACTGGATTAAGAAACTGTGGTACATTCATACAGTGGAGTATTATGCAGCCATAAAGAATGAAATCTTACCATTTGCAACAATATGGATGGACCTAGAGAACATTATGTTAAGTGAAATAATTCAAAGACAAATACCATCTGATTTCACTTATATGTGGAATATAAAGAAAAGAATAAATGAATGAACTAATCAGAAACAGTCTCAGGGTCATAGAGGAAAAAACTGAGGGTTGCTAGATGGGATGGGGGGGTTGGGGATAAGGGCAAAGGTGGGGGGATTAGAAAGCAGTCAGTAACCACAAGATTGCCACGGGGATACAAAAGTCAATTTGGGGAATGTAATCAATAATGTTGTAAAGATTTTGTAGGGTATCTGATGGACACTTGTCTCATTAGGGAGATCACATCAGGGGTGATTTAGATGCTTGATCACTGCACTGTACACCTGAAGCTGAAGCTGAAGCTGAACAATAATAAATATCAAGTACAATTGTATGTATATATATATTATATATTATATATATTTTATATATTTATGTTTATATATATTTACAAGAAGTGGAGTACAGCATTAGAAATAGAGACAGTGGAAATGTAATGGCTGTGTGCGACATCAGAGGGGTAGGGGGTGGGGGGAGGGTGGTTATCACTCTGTGAGGGATATAAATGATAAATGTCTAACTATTACATTGTTTTGTGCACCTGAAACTAATAAAAAAAAAGCTGAAAAACTAAAAACTAAAAGTAAATCCAATTAAAAAAAACCCCAAAACCATACAGTAGGAATAGATCCACAGGATATTCAGATAATAAATACAAATAACATCAAAGACTAAAATAAATATACTGTATATATGTTAAACGAAATACAAGACAGTATTGAGAACTTTTGCAGAGAACTAGAAGCATGACAAATAACCAATGCAAAATTTAAAATTACATATACAAATATAATTTTTAAAATTAAAATGGAAAAATTAGTGGAAAGGTTTACAGAAGGTAAATATAAGTGAATAAAGAATATTAAACTAAAAAAAGGCAGAAAATATGCATAACAAAGCACATAGAGACAAAGATACTTAAAATACACATTCAAAAATATTAGGGATGTCATAGTGACATGGCTACAGGTTGGAGGTTGGAACATTGAAATTAGGGCTGCCACACATTTCTAAGATTCATTCCTTTGTTCCATGCATGGACGAAATAATATGTGGGAAAATATGTAAATCATTAGTGGTAACTAATGTTGTCTAATGATTGTAGACATAGGGATTCTTCCTCAAAAATCTAGAAAATAATTTCCCAGTCAGGATTGAGAGTGTACTGACCATAAGCTCCAGAGTATTCAAGTTTAGCTTTGAAGTTCATTAAAAATAAAAAGGTAGATAAATATTTCTCATGTTTTATGGCTATGTGGTGGTCAGCTATTCTAGAATTAAAATTTCCAGAATTCCTTTCCCTGTACGGCTGTTGGCAACAAGAAGCATTGGTAAGAGATTTGGAAAGAAGGGAAGCAGCGGCATCTGTTATATTTGGAAGGTTGGTTACAGGGCAGCAGATACTCTTAGAGCTCATGCTGGTTCAACAATGCTGGCATCAGGCACCGTCAGCCCTAGAGCTCACCCACTGGACCTCCTCCTTCAGCTTATTTTAAGTTTGGGCCTAGTATATGCAGATTGGTGGTAAAAGATGTCGGCTTCTCCAGAGCCAGTGATCAAGGTTGGAGGTAGTGAGATTCTAGTTTGTTCTTATCTAGTCCAGTTTGTCGTATCTCTCCCCACTTCATGTGAATCTTTTTTTCCTGACTGCTGTGCCTGCTAACCCACTGTGACTGCTAATCCACCTCCAGAGGCAGAGACAAGAACTTTCCATGAACTTCACCAAAAACTACAAATGTGGAAGATCTAATCTTTATAAAAAGTCTTTTATTACACATTGCTAATTGTGATTTTGCTACCTGCTTAAATTCTAACTGCCACTGAAATTGATACTAAAATGGTTCTTGGGAGACAAAACCTTAAGGACGGATTATCTAAATATTTTCTAGGATATATGGAATTGATCCTCTGATCTAATTAAGTGTAACTGAACTAACAACCCTGTTGCAAATGGTAAAGGCGACACTGGTTGTCCATGCCATGCAATGGCAAAGTAGTCAATTAAGTCACTATGAGGATACCTAAAATCAAGTGACTATAGAAGGCAAGACTTCAGGCCAAGCAGTGCTGGTTTAGGACATTTACTTTTTGGTGAAAACAAGGACCATAATGGAGAAATTGAGGAGAGAAAATGAACTTGGGTATTTAATTTTCCACATTAAATTATGAATAAAGTAGCAGAATTTTAGGACTTAGTCCTAAATAAAGACCCGTAGCTCTTCTAGGCAAAGGATCATGAGAATTGCTGCATTATAGCATGCAATAAATCACATAGTTGCATTTGTTAAACATAGGGCATTTATAGAGGGAGGATTTTTACCTTGAAAATGGGGAAGGCACATAGGGGCAAATTTCAATAAAATTGGAGACCTTAATATTCTGAATCCTCCTGAGCCTCCCATGCTACTAGAAGTAGCTCTTCCTCCCCTACTAAGTAAGATTGTCTCTCTTCACTTAAGAGCCTATAAAGGAAAACTGATATGCCCCCAATCACTTCTCATTCCTTCTAGATCTATAGTCAGATTCAAGTCCTGAAAGGATCCAAGAGGTAGAATGCAGATGAAAATCATCATGAGATTTACCACTTCATATGTAGGAATATATTCAAAAGCTATTGGAGCAGAATGGAAGGAATATAATGTTGAATCAGACTGAATTTGTCGATAGGCTTGCATTAAGCATAGATTCTAAAATAAATAGGCTAATTCTGGTGACTAGGAGTAACTCTAATAGTTTTCTTGGAAGATCAGCTGAACCTTGGACTAAAATATGGCCTACACTGAAGTTGAAATGCTGTAACTTCCTTGGTGCGCTGTAGAGGAAGTTATCCAAAGGTTAAAAGAGATCAGAATGTTAGAGAGAGTTTATCATGAAAGGCTCACTCACTTAATTCTCGTGCTATTTGGAATGTCCAGAGGTTATTTCCTGCACAAAACTGTGAGAAATACATCCAGAAAGGAATCCAGCATCCTTGTTGGTTATTTTCTGTAGCTAAAAATTGGCAGTGGGGACTACTACCATTGAATTGGGATCACTGGTTCAATAGGGATGATGCGTTTTTGGGTGGTAGTCCCAAGCTGTGGCATTTAATTTCCAGAGGCATGTTGGATATGGTAATTATAAAGATTACTATAAATAGTTACCAAACAGTGAAAGCAGTTGTCAAAATGGTTTGAAGCTCAGAGATCAATGATCACGTCTACCTGTTCATGATATTTTTCAAAATAGAAATAGATGAGCCACCTAGTAGTCTTACTTGAAATGGATAAATGGAAAAGCTCCAGGTCTGGCTAATAGAATCCTGACTTGAATCACTACAATATTTTCAACCTCTCAGCAAATTCTTAGACTTTCATAAATTCAGAGTACTTTGCACAAAGAAGAGGTTGAGTCCCTTGAGGAAGGGACTTTCTACACATCTAAAAAATCTATGCTACAAATCTTCCTTATAGCCTTTCCCACAGGGATTTGCAGCATTTACCATCATAACTGTTTATTGGAGAAGTGGGTATAAAAAACATGTGGGGGTATTATAAGACACTGGCTCTGAACTTCCATTGTTCTTTGGAGACTCAAACCACCTGTCTGAGTAAGAGCATGTGAAGGTCAGGTGGTTAATAATGCTCTGGTTAAGGTCTATCTCACAGTAGGCTTAGTGGGCTCATGAACTAACCCTGTGGTTATTTCTTCAGTTCTAGAAATCATATTTTCACATTTTCAACAACTGACAGAATCCCAGGACTTACCATTTCTTTTTTCATCACAGATCTTCCTTCTGCAATCATTTTATTTCTTCTAAAGGAGTTTGGAGGCCCTTATACTAGGAAAGGCCATGTGGCAGCCACTAGAACTGCTTCTATCTACCAAACACATGCTGCATCCTGGGAGGTTTGCAGAGATTAATGCAATTACCAAAGATCTGAAAAATGTGTGGGGTAGTGAATCTTACCACATCTCCATTCAACTTACCTATTTGGCCTGAAAAGAAGATAAATGGTGTTGCAGAATGACAGTGGGTTATCATAAACTTAATCAGGTGACAATTTCAACTGCAGGTACCATTTCAGATACGATTTTTACATTGGAGCAAATAGATATGCTCTCTAGCACCTGGCATGCATCAATTATTGTGACTACTGTGTTTCCCCGAACATAAGACCTAGCCAGACAATCTGCTCTAATGCGTCTTTTGGAGTAAAAATTAATGTAAGATATGGTCTTATTTTACTATAAGACTGGGTCTTATAATATAATATAATGTAATATAATATAATATAATACTGGGTCTTATATTAATTTTTGCTCCAAAAGATGCATTAGAGCTGATTGTCTGACTAGGTCTTATTTATGGGGAAACACAGTAATACTTTGATGTGATTTATATAGGCTATCTCTTTAGTGGAAACTGTTTGCTTTCACCTGGCAGGGCCAGAAATACACTTACGCTTTCTTACACTAGAGCAATATCCGTTTCCTAGCCCATTATCATAATCTGTTCACAGATACTTTGGTGGCTTCTCCATTCCAGAACATCACTAAGCCATTCAATTAATAGTATAATTCTCACCGGACACGGTGAAAAGGAAAGAGCAGCTTCTCTAGACACATTGGTGATATAGATGTGTACCCGACAGGAGATAAATGACAAAAATTCAGTAGTTTGCCACTTTACTAAAATGTCTAGAGTTGAAGGTCTAGAACCTGTCAAGACAGGCCTTTCAGAGTGAAAGAAAGGTTCATGTCTGGAAATTGATTCATGCTTTTGGAATGTATTGATTTGTATGACCATCATCACTCTGAAGCAGCTAATGTGATTCAACAGTGAAAAAACAGTTATGGGAGATTCAGTTATAGGGCCAGACGGGCACATCAGCTTCTGGGGTTGAAATAGTCACCCAGGATGTAGTATAAACTGTTAGAAATCAGTGACCAATATTTAGTGTTATTTCTCCCATACCAAACATTCATAACTCAGGAAACAAGGGGTAAAATTTGGGGGTAATTCTCACTCTTATCCTTAGTAAGTGAACCATTAGTGAAAGTTTTGCTTCGTGTCCTAATGGCTTTGGGCTCCGCTGCTTGATATGTCTTAGATGCCAAGGCATGAATTCTTCCACCAGGGAACACAATTGTTTTATTAAATGAGAAATTGAGACTGCCACCTGGCCACTTTAGAATTCTCATGACAGTGAATCCACTGGCAAAAAGGGGGATGGCTATACAGTCTGGGATAATTGATCCTGACTCTTCAGGAGAAATCAATTTGCTACTACAGTGTAAGGAGACATACGCCTGGAATGAAGTCAATATTCTGGGTACCCTCTTAGTACCCCATGTTCCGCGGAAAATTAATAGAATACTGGAAATACTAAATACAAGCAAGAATGCTAAAGTCCAGAACTTTCAGAAATGCAGTTTGTGTCATCCTCCTAGGTAAGGACCTGCCAAGGACCTGCCAAGCTCCCTGAATGCAAAGAAAATATGGAAGTGTCAAATTATAAATATCAGCTACATACTAGTATTTATGAGTATCTCTGAACTCATTAATTCCTTTTTTTTAAAACTTCCTAACTACTATAACTTAACATAAAGTGTGTTAATACTACTTAACTTTATTCAGCATTTAAAACATGCTTCAGCTAGAAAAAAAAAAAAAGAAAAGAATACTAACCAAAAAAGGAGATAAAGTGACACTGGGATTTCTATCCTTTTTTAGAAAGATTAGTGTGTTTTTTGTCATATAAAATTAATTGCATCATGTTAAGTGGAAGTATGACTTTGCTTTACATTTCTTTGGGGGATAAGTATGGTGAAGAGATGTACATATGTATCTCAAGTTGCCAAAAGATGAATTGGGTTGCTTTCCTATTTGTCAGTTTAGCTAAACTAAACAACGTTTCCTAGAATTCCTTTCCCTGTGTGGTATCAATTTAGAATTGTGTTAACTGTTTAGCTAAACTACGCTATAATATTCCTGCCTTGGCATCCATGTTTTTTGTGGCCAAGGGGCCTGCAGGGGCCTTGAATTGACTCTTGCCCATCCTGTCAGCAAATGCTAATTTTTCTTCTCTAAATATCTTAAAAAAAAAAACAAATGTGACGTTCTCCTCCTTCCGCAGTGAGGCAGTCTATATTCCATCCCTTGAATTTGGGCTAGACTGTTAACAAATTTTGGTGACCAGAATAGAGTGGCATGTTGTCAGTCCTGAGCTTGGGTCTAACTGTCCTTGTGCTGTTTCTCTCTCAGTGGTCAGTGCAAGCCTCAGCCAGTCTGGTAGGAGATGAAGACAATGTGGAAGAGAGGCCAGTTGCCCCAGCTGAGGCTTCCTAAACCTGTCTACCACTAATGCACATCAGAACATGGGAGGGAGCCCAACCAACATCACCAGAGCTGCCTATCTGACACACAGCTGGTCCAGGGATATAAGAATCATCCCAGCTGAGACCAGAAGAACCACATGACACAAAGACTCATGAGTGATAAAAATTAGTTTTTCTTGTAAGCCATTTGGTATCAAGGTGTTTGTCATATTCTAAGATCTAACTGATAGAGAAATCCAGCACTAAATATTGTGAAGCTGGAGTGTGCAAAGAGAAGCATGATTGATCTGTCAAGAAGTCAAAATCAAGCTGTATGAGAACAGATCAAAAGGATTAGGATATTTAACACAGAGAGGAAGAATTTTAGAAATTCCACATGTGGCTTCTCCAAAATAATTGATTAGCTATGTAAAATAATTGATTTACCTTGTAAAAGGAGGTTATATTTACCCAGCATAAATTCAGAATGCAAAATGATAAACATTTACAGATATGAGATGATGAGAGACATTGTAATGGAAATATATAAATTGTAGAACTAGCTCAAATGTATCAGGTGGGGATGGTCTTACAATGCAGATAGTTTTTCTCATTAGAAATGTTCATACAGAGGGGATGACCTGTGAAACAGTTTGTTTCAAAAGTCGGTTTCCTCTTTGGAATTTTATGCTAATGATACATGATTATTTTTAACTCTAAAATACTATGTGTGGTAAGATTTTATATCAGTTCCCTTTAATTAAATATACTTTTCATAATTATCAGTATTCAAAAAATTATACTGTTTAAATACCAACAATACAGTTATTTGGTTTTCTATTTATTTTGATTTGAATTGATGACATTACAGCCACACTCTGAGTGGAATAATCTGACCTTACCATCAATAGAGCTGTTTTTAAAAATGTATTATGCATTCCAAAGAATTTACTTCAGAAGGAACTATTTGGTAACAACCAATTTTTGAAACCTAAGACAAAAAATTCATATAGAAATAATAAGAGAAATGTATTTCTATTCCTTTATCCAACAAATATCTATTAATTTCTCATTATTTGCTAAGCATTTATGTAAGCCTGGGGTTATGTTAGTATACAAGTGAAAGCATTACCCTCAAGAAGCTTATTATCTAGAAAGGAAGAAAACTAAACAAATATGTTCTACATGGTGTAAAGTTGGAATAGTGCTAAGAAGAAAAATATTGCAGGGTAAGAAGACATAAATTCATGGGGGAGACAATCTTCTAGATGAGTGGTCAGAAAGTTTCTCTCTGGGGAGGTGACATTTGAGAACAGGCCTGACTGGAGGTAGGAAACAAGTCTAGTAAACACAGAATAATTTACCAAACAGATGGAAAAACTCTTAGGGAAGAAGCTTTTCTAGGCATATTCAAGGAAATGCAAAAAATGCTATGTTCTAAAATGAGATGAAGTAAAGAAGAGTATTAGGAAGAAATTAGAGTAGTAGAGAGTGACTAGGTCACATGAGGCTTTGGAGATAGATCATGGTAAGAACTTTGTATTTTGTTTATGATGTGAAGCCATTAGAAAGTTAAGACTAGGCACTTGGCAGGATATATATTCTATCTCAAAGGGTTTACTCTCATTTTTGGGGGCTAACAAATTATGGACAGGATAGAGAAAGAGAGGGTAGAGCTCATTGCTTCTTGGCCCATTTGCTTTTATATCCATTCTTTCCTTTTTCAAGTTCTGTTCTATTCTGTTCTGTTCTGTTCTGTTCTGTATCATTAGAAGAATGGGATGGATTCTTGGCGCTGTATTTTCTAGGCTTCTTTGTGAGACAGCTCATAAAGAAGAGAAAGCTGGGTGAGACACTGGCAGGTGAAGGGAAGACAGAAGACAGGTCATATTTTAATATTCTTTCTCTGACTCATCACTGATTATGAGCACAATGAATTATGGTGGTTCTGCTTCCAGTGGCATCAGCAATGAGTATGCTTTTGGGCTCTGGTTATGTCTCCTCTTTTAGAACCTCGGCCTATGGGTGGGAAATTCTCTAGAGTGATTTCTGTTTGTCTAGTTGGATCCTGACTGAAGCAAGGGGTGAAAATTGAAGCAGAAATACTGTTAGGAGACTATTGTCTAGGCATGAGAAGAACAAGTTGAATAAGTTACTGTAACAGCCATGGATAAGGTGAAAAAATAATGAGATTTGAGATCTCTTTTCAAGGTAAAAATAACAGGTCATGTGAAAGGATTGGATAACTGGTGCATTAAAAGAAAAGAAATATGAAAGTCTTTAAGGTTTTATTTGAAAAACTGGGTAAAGGCATTATCATTGGTAGATATGGATAAGATTGATGAAGGAAGAGATTAGAAGCGAGGGTATATGAAGCAAGAGTTCTATTTGGTCAAATTTGACATTGACATGCTATTTGATACCCGTGTTGTGGATCAAGGAGAAAGTTAAGTATATGAATCTAGAATTATGGAAAACACTTCAGTTTAGAGATCTGTGGGGGGTGGGTTGGATTATTGATACAATAAAGTTATGAAATGTGAAGATGATACAGGCCAAATGAAAGAGCTTCTCACTACAGAAACTCTAAGTTTTCTTTCTTTAGTGTTTTGACTCCATTAGTTTCTTAATCATAAATAATAGATTGTTTTTAACCTGAGTCATAGAAATCTCCTACCCCCTGCTTTAGATAATTACCCTGAAATTTGATTTTTGCTTGTTGACTATAATTATCAAAGCCTAATGTTCTCTCCTACCCATTCCAGGCCCAGCTCCTGGACAACTGATGCCTCCTGAGTGAGCAGTTTAATGGCCACAGGCTCCATAAGAGCTGATGGATTTTCCATCACGTAACCACCCCACATCAATAGCTCTGAGCTCTGCTCTTTAGGAAACTTATTAATTAAAATCTATTTTTTTTCCTCATTCAGAGGCTTTGGGGATACAGGTGATACCCCAGCAAGATTATCAGTCCTATCCAAAGAAGCCAATCAGTCTTCCAGGCTGATCTTGAGACCCTTTCCTCTCTAACATTCAGATAGGGCAAGAATTCCATGAATCCCCCAATAGGCAGGGACAGCTCTACACCCCTGCTCAGCAGAAGCAGATACAGAAAAAAAAAAAAAAGATTTTCTGTCCCTCTACTTCCCATAGAGATTTTATGGGGATCACGTCTCTCAAGGGGAAAACAAAGCAGGCAGTTAGAGGCAGACATTGGGTATCTACATTCCTGAACATCCAACACAACCCAAAGGATGTGACCACCCAGAACATCTCCATTCTCCGTCCAAAGCTTCCCCCTTTCTTTGTAATTATCTACCCCTATGAGGAACAAATCGTACCCAACTAGATTAAACCAGTCACTCACACCTGTGCAATAAAGGCCACAATGACCTTCATTATACCATCACTATATCACACATATGCCCAGAAGTTCATTAATATCATTATAACAGACTGAATTCTGGGAAGGAACACGTGCAATCTAAAAAGATAAGGTAATAGCCTCTTGTCAATCACAGGCATCAATCAAGTGGTTCCATGCCTGTAAAGAAATAGGCCATTTAAGAGAAAAAGAGATAAAAACCACCAAGGTCGTGTTAGTTGGGGCCTTTGAGTCATTCTCTATGGCTCGGGTCTGTTCCTATTTTTTTGGAGTGTATTATCTCTTCTAATAAACTACTCTTTCACCACTTTATTTCCATGTCTCATTCAATTCTTTGCTCGAGATGCCAAGAACCTGGACATCGTGATGAAAAGGGCCCACTCTATGTAACAAAGACATTACATAGAAATTGATTATACATAGAGAAAAATCAATAACTGAGGGTGAAGCCCTAATGCACACCAATATTTAGAATTAGAGAGAAAAGAAACAAAAGGTAGAAGTAGTGAAGCAGGAGGAAAAAGAGAAGTATTCCTGTAAGTTAAGGTGAAGAAAGCTTTTCAAGATGTGATGTCCACTAGATAGAATGTTTCATGTGTCACTTATATCCCTCTTCTTCTTTTTCCGTTTCTTTTCCTTCTCCTCTTCCTCCTCCTCCTTCTTCTTCTTCTCTCTCTCTCATCTTCTCCCTCCCCCCTTATTTCTTTCATTGCTTTATTAACTTACTTGACCAATAGTTGTTGAGAGCTTGCTAGCCACACTATGCTAGTTAATTCAGAACTCAGATACAGGAGGCCTCGAATAAGAATTGTTAACAGTAGTCTTTTGGACAAGAGTCGATTTCTCCAGACTCTAAACAAAGAATGCTAAAGTTTATTGTTAGAAAACAAAACATAAGTTAACCTGCAAAACAAACCCATTATCCTACATCTTAGGAAAAGGATGAGATTTACACCTTGCTTCACACTTTATATACATTTACTCATACACATATGAATATATGTATAAATATTTTACATTTAACTCTACCATATTTACTGACAGCATCTGCAATAAAATTTTGAAATAAAATGTTTTCTCATATAGCTATTCTATAATTTTATTTTTCTGCTTGAAAATGTCAAATGCAATAGAATCTTCCCCAGAGGTCTTTATTTTTCATTGATAATCCAAGGGTTAAATTAAAGGAGACATCAGCTCCTGTCCTTGGCTCAGAACAGAGCTAAATTATAGCCGCCATTTATTTCCTTCACGTTCTGTTTTGTTCTTTCCTCTTTTAGGACTGAGCATGTAGCCTTCCTTTTTCTAATCCCCAGCCTAGATGCACCTCTAAAGTAGGGAAATATCCAGAATATGGGTTGGATCTAATTTTTAAAATCAAAGATAGGTAAGCTCCAAGGTTAAAATGGGAAAGCTCAGGAAATCCTGAATGCAAACACCACCTTTCAATCACCTGCAAATCATTTCCTCCTCCCTTGTCTCTGAAATGCAGGATTGCAGCCTCACTGCAATTTTTCTTTCTAAATTAAGCAGCACATTTCAGGTATCTAAGAAGCAGCTGAGTGAGGCAGGGGATTTTAGAACCGGATTTCATTCAACTTTGCCACTAGTTTATTTTATCGTTGCATTTTCACAAGTGGGAATAAGAATTTTAGAATTTAATAAAGGTCATTAAAGGAAGAAAATATGGCAACAAAGTAGGCTTGATGTTTTAAAGTAAAAAATAGGAAAATTGAGAAAGCAAAATATGGTATTAAAATTCTACACTGCTATTTCCTTTTTTCCCCCAGCATAATTATGAGCTGCGTGTGACAAATAAAATACATTAAGCCGACTGAGCCTTGTAAAATAATTGTACTTAACTGCAGAACTTTTTGTTTTCAACTTTACTCAAGCCATTAAAAGCTTATGTTTATATATTTATATTCTTCAGTCATTAGGATTGAGATTTGAATGCAGCAGAGAAGACAAGAACCAGGCCCCAGTGTTAACCTACTGTTAGCTGATGGGAACAGCCAAGCCTCCTGAATAAAACGCAAAATACATATTTTAATCTTTTAATAACATTAGGTTCTGCTGTGGCTAAATTTATTTCTGAAATATGTGTACCCAGAGTGTGCCTAGAGAAATTCAATCTATAAAACGCTTTAACGACCTCACACAAAAATATCTATATTTAGCTAGGTTAAAAAAAAAATCAGACAAAGGTATAACATTTCCCCCTTAATTCCTCTCATTAGAAGCCACATCTAGCAGAGACCAAGACCTTTTGCCTTTTCTAAGGCTTTCCATCTGCACAATTTGCAAGGATGGTGATAATGTATGGTAAATGACCTCAAATGAAGGTCAATGAGTAAAGAATCAGGATTAAAATTGAGGAAAAAAAGAGAAAACACAAAGTTGCAGATACCTAGAAAAATTAGACAAAGACATGAATCTTGCTAATATACATTAGATAATGAATGAAACTCTGAGACAACATGAATATGCCCCATTCAGTCTGTCCTGAGTTTTGGAATACGACTATAGTATCAGTTACTCTGCCATGCGGGGTCTCTGGTCCCGCGCCCTGCACAAGAACGCAGGATATGGTGAGGCCAAAGAGGAACACCCACGGAGCCATAGGTAGGGGAGTCATACCACTATATTCCCGTTGGCGGCTGGGCAAGACACAGGAAGCAGGAGCCACACGATCCGCAGCCTGCTGTCCACTTCTCTGCCAACCAACCCACCATTGTAGCCACTGCAGTTATATCAGTGGCTAATGGCTAACCAGTAGCAGCTGATGGCCAACTAGTTACAGCTGATGGCCATCTATTACCCGAGCCAGCACCTTTCCACATGAGGTCGAGAGCCTGGAAACTGCTCTCTGGGACTCTATCTCCATATACTCATTAATTACTCTTGGGTTCTACTGTTTTTTTTTTATTTTTATTTTTTTTGTTTTTTATTCACTGATGATATGCAAACATTAGAGAAGACAATTGAGATAGAAAAAAACCATAGGCTGTCAGGGACATGGCCATGGTGGAGGGATTAAGGCGGAGACCATAACAAAGCCAGAGGAAATAACTTATTAGCTCATAAAGCCATTCAAGCTGCAGAGACTGCCAAAACTATCAGCTCAGGTGTAGGGAGGGAAAGGCCAATCAACTTGTAGTTAACAATTTCAAACAACAGAGAACATTCAGTCTGAAGAGGTGAGGTGCTAGTCTCTTGTCAATCACAAGTGTCAGTCAAGTGGTCCTACACCTGGAGAGGAACCGCCAGATAAAACCCCCAGGCTCCTGCAAGCTCCGCCTCTCTTGAGCTTTGCCTTTCCTGGTCCCACTTCAAACCCTTTGGAGTGTACTTTCTCTTCTAATAATGGCCTTGAGCCACTGCTTTCTGCTCCCGCCCACTTTTAGCTCTTTGAAGTGTACTTTTTTCTAATAAACTGCTTTTTCACTACTTTATCTTGATATCTTGTTCAATTTTTCGGTTGAGACTCCAAGAACCCGGATATCCGGTCAAGAAGGGCCCACTCTCCGGTGACATATTTTGGCAAACCAGCCAGGAGTAGCCCACCACTCCTCTGCCACCTGGCTCCGCCAGTCCCCCAGCTCAGCACTGCAGCAGCAGCTGAGAGGAGGGGTCGCAAGAACAAGTCTCCAGGCCCTCCAGTGGCCATGGAGCGGCTGCTGCCTGGCCAAGGCAGCCGCTGCCAGGCCTTTGTGAGCATTGCCCACACTCCTGTAGCCACCTCTAAACTCACTTTTCATGCTTACACTTCTATGTCATCTTCCTTTTGTCCAACCTGATGGCCCTGGGAGGCATTTCATTCAACCTGATGGCCTTGGGGACACTATGGATCTGTGGAGAGCTTTTCCTTTGTGCTTTTTGTCTTAACGCTTTTGCAATAAGACTGCTTCTGCTTAAACCTGACCTCTGGAGATATGCATTTCCATTCTTCAGTAATGGTGGGATCATGTTTGGAGAAAATACAATCAGGATCCTAATTCATTTTGGCGAGCCACCCAGGAGTAGCTGCCCAGACATCAGGATACTAATTCACAATGAACTGCTTTCAGATGTTTAAGAGGAAAGAGAAATATATATTGCCACCGGCGGTCATACTAGATACTATCTGTGGTAGGCAGACTCTAAGATGGCCCTTAATGATCTCTGACACCTCATACTCACACTTTGTATAATCTTTTGCCTTGAGTGTGGCTGGATTTGAAGACATACTTCTAATGAATTGAATACAGCAGAAGCTATGGGGGGGTCAGTTCAAAGTTCAAGGTTTTATAAACATTGTGGCTTCCATCTTGGGATCTTTATCTCAGAATTTGTACTCTGGGGGAAACCAGCAGCTGTGTTGTGAGAAGCCCTATGAAGAAGGTCATGTGGCAAGGAGTTGGTATCCCACTCTTTAGGTAACAAGAACCTTAGACCTGGAAACAGCCACCTGAGTGAACTTTGAAGTGGATGATGGTCCAGCTGGGTACCGAAATGACTGCAACCCCAGATAAGACCTTGATTTGAGACTTCTGAGAAACTAAGTTGTAAATACCCAACTAAGCCACAGCAGGATTCTTGATTCATAGAGATAATAAATGTTGTTTAAAGCTTTTAAGGTTTGGGGTAATTTGTTACACAGCAATAGGTAACTAACTAATATGGTATATATATATTTTTTATTCTCTCAGTTTTCCATCTTTTTTTTGATAAAATATGTGATCTACCTTAATTAATCTACAATTATTTAGGATAATTTTTTATAATAACATAAATGTAGTGAAATATTGCTTATCCTATAGAGTAGCTCATTCATTTTTTAAGTACTAATTTTTTTTTTTTAAATCTGTTTAAGACTTTTGCAAAAATAGTATTTCGTTTCTAAATTCTGGGTTCTGTTTTTCTTCCTCTACAGTCATCTAATCCAGCAGAGCAAAGTCATTGAATTCAATTATTAATTAACATACATTTGTTTTAAAAAGGAGTTGAAATCTATTTATCTTTTTTGCTAACATTGGAAGTTTATGATGAAAGATATTAGAGTATAATTGAATAGAATTAGCCTAAATAAATATATATTTTTTCCTTCTTTATTTTTTCCTATCTGTGCTATTATTTCTTCCTTATTTGTTGTTATTATAATTTATCTTAACTGAATATTCTGGTGACTGAAAGTTTTTGTTAGACTGACAGGAAACAAGAATAATTCTATATATTTTTCCAAATATGTAGATGTAACAGTTTTCCAATAGAAGAGAATAATTATGCATCACAGTGTCAAAATAATTTTTTTCAGAAGATAACATATTTTATCAGAAGATAAAATAAAAATATTTTAAAGTAATTCATGGCATTCCTCTGATCACAGGGCACCATGAAGGGGAGGCTAAAGTCACTACATCAGAATTTGACATCAAACTATACAATGGCTGAGTGTATCCTTCCTATTATTTTTAATTGACAAACATTTAGCTAGACTAATGGAGACTAAAAAGAGAATACTCAAATAAATAAAATCAGGAATAAAAAAAGAGACATTTCAGCTGATGTCACAGAAATAAAAGATCACAAGAGGATATTATAAACAATTGTACACCAACAAACTGGATAACCTAGAAGAAATGGATAAATTCCTAGAAATGTACAACCTACAAGACTAAATCATGAAAAAGAAATCTGAATAGATCAATTACAAGTAAGGAGACTGAATTAATAACCAAAAATCCCTTAACAAAGAAGAGCTCAGGACCAAATAGTTTCACTGGAAAATTCTACCAAAAATTTGGAATTAGCCTAACTAGGCTAGGTATTAAATAGGCTAGGTATTAAAGAATTCATACCAATCTTTCTCAAACTTTTCCAACAAATTGAAGAAGAGAACACTTCCAAACTCATTTATGAGGCCAGTATTACCATAATTGAAAAGACAAGTAGAGACACCACAGAAAAATAAAACTACAGAAATATATGAACATATATGCAAAAATCCTCAATAAAAACACTAGCAAACCTAATTCAATAGCATATGAAAAAGATCAGACACCAATATTACGTGGGATTTGTCCCTGGGATGCTTCAACATATGAAAATCAATTAATACTATATACAACATTAACAGAATAAAGAATAAAAGTAATCTTAATAGATGCAGATATGTGTTTGATAAAATTCCTCATCACTCATGACAAAATCTCTGAACATAACAGGTATAGAAGAAAAGTATCTAATCATAATAAAGGCAAAATATGACAAATGTACATCTAACATTATTCTCAATGTTGAAAAAGGGAAAACTTTTCCTCTAACATGAGAAATAAGGCAAGGATGACCACACGCACCACCTCTATTCAACTTAGTACTAGAAGTCTTAGCTAGAGCAATTAAGGAAGAAAAATAAATAAAAGGCAGTCAAATCAGAAAGAAAGTATTGAAACTGTCTGTCTTTGCAGATGACACAATTTTATGTATAGATAATCCTAAAGATTCCATTAAAAAAACTGTTAGAACTAATAAGTGAATTCAGAAATCACAGGATACAAAATCAACATACAAAATTCAGTTGTGGTTCTATTACACTAACAACAAATTATATGAAAAGAAAATTAGAAAAACAATACCATTCACAATAACATCAAAAAGACTAAAATACGAAGGAATTATCTTAACTAAGGAGATGAAATACTTATATACTAAACATTACAAAACGTTGATGAACAAAATATAAGGAAAAAACAAATAAATTGAAAGACATCTTATGTTTATTGATTGGAGGACTTAATTTTGTTAAAATATCCCTACTACCAAAAGCAGTCTACAGATTTGATGCTATCCCATCAAAATCACAATGGGATTTTTTACAGAAATAGAAAAAACAACCCTCCCCCCGAAAAAATTTACAATTCATGTGGAACCACAAAAATTGATAGACAAATTAATTGTGAGATAGGAGTACAAGGCTGAAGCATCACACTTTCTGATTTCAAAATATTTTGCAAAGCTATAATAATCAAAACAGTCTGGTACTGGTATAAAGACAGGCATAGACAAATGGACCAGAATCGACAGCCCAGAAGTAAAGCCATACATATATAGTCAACTTATCTTCAACAAGAGTTCCAAGAATACACAATGGGGAAACAACATTCTTTTCAACAAATGGTGTTGGGAAAACTGGATATTAACATCCAAAAGAATGAAATTGTATTCTTATCTTATAACATACACAAAACCAACTCAAAATGGATTAAAGACTTAAACGTAAGACCTGAAATTATAAAACTGCTAGAAGAAAACATAGGGGAAAACCTTCATGACATGGGTTTTGACAATGATTTCATGGATATGACACCAAAAACACTGGGAAAAAAAACAAGTAGGACAAATCAAACTAAAAAGCTTCTACACATCAAATGAAAGGATCAACAAAATAAAAAGGGAACCTATGAAATGGGAGGAGAATTTGCAAATCAGATATATATATGATAAAGTGTTAATTTCCAAAATATATAAGGAATTTCTACAATTGAAAGTAACAAATAGCCTGAGTAAAAAATGGGTCAAGTGCTTGAATAGACATTTCTCCAGAGAAGATTAAAAAATGGCCAACAGGCATATGAAAAAAATGCTCAACATCACTATTAATCAGACAAATGGTAATCAAACCACAATGAGACATCACCTCACACATATTAGGATAGCTATAAAAACACACACCCAAATATTAGTGAGGATGAGGAGAAACTTAAAGTCTTACATAATGTTGATGGGAATACAAAATGGTGCAGCTGTGATGGAAAACTCTGTGATGGCTTCCCAAAAAATTAAAAACAGAACTATGTTTAATAGTTCTAAAAACAGAACATAAGATCCAACAATATGACTTCTGGATTATCCCAAAGACCTTGAAATCAGGTTACTTAGGAGATGTTAGCACTTCCAGGTTCATTGCAGCACTATTCACAAAGCAAAAATGTGAAAACAACCTAAATGCCAATCAAGAGATGAATGGGTAAAGAAAATGTGGTGTGTACATACAATGGAATACTATTTGGCTTTAAAAAAATTAATTTCTACAATATGTGTCAACATAAATAAATCTTGAAGACATCATGGTAAGCGAAATAAGTCAGTCACAAAAATATAAATATTGCATGACACCACTTATATGAGTATCTAAAATTGTGAAATTCATAAAATCAAAGAGTGGAATGGTGGTTGCTAGGTTCTGCTGAGAGAGGGCAATGGGAAGCTACTAATGAATGGGCTTGAAGTTTCAATTAAAAAGAAGAATGAAGGGCAGCCCGATGGCTCAGTTGGTTAGAGCAGGAGCTCTGAACAAGGTTGCCGATTCACTTCCCACATGGGATGGTGGGCTGGCCCCCACAACTGAAAAAAAAAGATGTGATTAGACATATATAGAAAGTTTATATATATATATTAGATATGTGTTACATATATAATTAGATATAACATGTAATATATTTGGATGTATAATAAGCTCCAGAGATCTGTTGTATAACTTTGAACCTATTGTCAACAACAGTGTGTTATACACTAAACATTTGTTAAGAAGGTAAATCTCATGTTAAGTGTTTTTACCACAATGAAATAAATTTTTAAGTGCAAAAAAAAATACCACATTGCATGCATACTATTTGCCAGACATTTTGCTACATGCTTGTATACATATAATCTCTTCTAAAAATATAATTTTCTTAACAAGAAGCAAGTTATACAGATTAATAACAAAGCATTAAAAAAAATCAGGCTTAAAACATTGATTTTTACCAGCTAAAAAGTGAGACATTAGCAAACATTTAATCTTCCTGAGATTTAATTTGTCCATCTTCAAACCAGGGTTAATAATTTATGTTTTAAATATTTTGTGAGGATACTAAAACATACAAACAAACAAACAAACAATAAACTCCAGTGAGGGCTGGCCGATAGTCAAATACCAGGTTTCCATATATATCACAACTTAAATATCATATAACTAAAATGTTCTGAAAACTCCTAACCTTTCAGAAGAAAATAACCAAGAATTCTCTACAGTTATTATTTTGAAATAATTAACCTTATTATTAAGTAATAAACTTTATTGGGTCTTACATAACCCAATTCACCTCTGGACTGAATGGAGTATGTGCTTCTTTGGGATGAGCTGAACTCAAGATTTAAAAACAGATAAGTAGTCTGATGATATAATTTTCAGATAAGTAGTCTGATGTATGTAAAATGTGGTATACACATACAATGGAATACTATTTGTCTTTAAAAAAATTAGTTTCTTCCTTCCTCCAATTCCTCCTGCAGTGCAGGCAGGAGTGTCACTCAGTGTCAACATTCATGCATAGTCAGGTTTAGTTTCTCCTTGTACTATTTTCTTAATGAAACAAAACTGGGATGATTGTTTAGATATCTTAACCTGAACTGGCAATGTTGACATTTCTTCCTATGAATGCTGGTCATATTTTCTTCTTTTATACCTCCTTTTCATCCTTTCAATTCTAGGTTGAAAGTATATTTGCTAATTCTCATCTTACTGTCTCTTCTATTTCCTCTTTCAGGAAGTGGGCAGGTTAACACAATAGCTAGGATCTTGTGTGCAATCCTGAATGAGAAATTCTAAGGATAAACTGCATTTCTTTTTTTAATATCAGATGGCCTGGAGACTCAGTTGGTGCGGTGGTTTGAGGTCAATTATTCAATATTGTTATTATTTTAGATGGTATTTATCATATAGATTATTAATAATCCTGCCTCCAAACCTTGTAAGGGTAATGCTACCATGTTTCCCTAAAAATAAGACTGGGCCTTACATTAATTTTTGCTCCAAAAGACACATTAGGACTTATGTTCAGGGGATGTCATCCTGAAAAATCATGCTAGGGCTTATTTTCCGGTTAGGTCTTATTTTCCGGAAAACATGGTATTATTCCCACGTGAGTGATAAGAAAACAGACTCAGAGAAGTCACACAGCAATAACTAGAGGAATAAATGCTCATTCCATCCCTCTCTAAGTTTAGAACCCACCCATATCTACTTTTTATTTTTATTTTTTAATTTTGTAAATAAACATCAGTTTATAAAGGGGTGTCTTAGATCAGCTTCCTGAGAGAGAGATCCTAAGACAAATATTTTGTTGCAAGCACTCCTGGAGTATTCTCAGAAGAAAGCGTAAGAAAACAAACAGAAGCAAGATGAGACAGAGAAAGAAGTTAAGCAAAAATGTGGTTTTTCACTAAAGTCTAGACTGAGCTTGATCCCATTGGAACTATGTAGTGTCCAGGGCATCACACAGTTATGAATGGGTTGAAGTGAATGTGTTGGGCAATGCAATTTTGCATCTGTGTATCAGGCAGAGTCAGTGACTGTTTTTATGCTAAATTCTCAGCATCCTCTAGTGAGAGCTTATGCTAGCTAAGGACAGTTCACTGTAGAAGTGTGCAGTTGTACTTGATAGTGTAGCTGACACTCACAGCCACAGATGATGGACCCCTTGTCCCAGTGAAGGCAATCTGGGCAAAGCACTAACAGCCTCTCTTAAAAGGGAATTGGTAAGACTGAGTCGAATCTTGATTTTCTTGCATTCATTTTATTCAAACAGCTTATTTCCACATGTCCGGAGCCTAAGATCAACCTATGTGTCAGGTTTTCATTTTGAGCAAAGGTGAGTAAAATAAGGAACACAAAGGGCAATTAAGGAAATGTCGCTTTATCACCAACAGGAATATTTTGTGGTTGGCCCTACTTTAAGTTGGTACCAAAGTTGCAGATCACTGGGATTATGCCTTTCCACTATTATTATCATTATCAAGTAATTGACATACAGGGTTATACCATGTTCTCTACTGGATGGACCTCCAATCCATGTTTTGCTCTATGAAAGTCCACTCATGTCTTACTGTTTCACTCTTTACTGAATGTGTACTCTACCCTTTCTAATTCTGCCTAGAACTTTCTTACTTATGCTTACATCTTCTTTGGACTATTTTCTCTGTTAGGAATTCATATTTCTCTGTGCACAGTTATACTTCATGTTCAGTCTCAGAGACATTATCTAGTCCTTTGGATCTGCCTGCCTCTAGGTCCAAGCTCCTCAGGTCCTGCAGCTAGTAGTTCTCAGTGACGACATCTTTCTTTTCAGAAGCCCCATCACAGTGGCCTCCTCATGGAGAGGGCACTGATTTATAATTGCAAATAGCCACAAAATATTCTGAAATGCAGAGCATTTAATTATACAGAGAAGGTTGACCCTAGAATTTGAAACCTCTTGGGGACTCTTGACTTGCCCATTGCAACCATCGTGACTATCAATAAACCACAGTCTGCAAATTAGAAAGCGAGAAACCACCTCTGGAGACAGCTGAGGTTCGAGTGAACCACAAGGAAGTGTCTTTACCTGGAGGTCAAATAATCATGGTAAAAGGGCAGGGAACTCTGATGTGCATTTTAATTCACTGAGAGTAGAGACTATGGATTTCATAAAAATAAATCTTCTACTTTTTAATATCTTACACTGAGGACATTGATGCTATTTATGTTTAAAAATTCATATGTAAACCTGCATTTAGATTTCCTGGTAGAGAATAATAATGACATCAACAAAATCAATATTAATAGTAGTAGTAGTAATAATAATAATAGAAGGAGAAGGAGAAGAAAGAGAAGAAGAAGAAAAAAAGAGAAGAAACAGCTGCTGTCACCAGATATGAATCTTTACTTGGAATACTTGATCAAAAACTTTTAAAAAAGGGCAACAATAACAATAATGAATACTACTACTACTAACAACAACAGTAAACCTACAGCATCCTGCCTTCTCTATTGGAATCTTTCCACATGGGAAGAGCCTGTTATGTGTGAGGCATGTGCTACACACTGGAGACACACATACAAATAATTCATGAGACATTTTTCTTGTAAATATTGGGCTTAGAGTTTAATAAGTAGAGGTGAAATATGTGAAAACTTACCTGTTATAAAATGTTACATTTGTTTTATTATTCCTAGCCCCCCCTCCCACCCCCCCACCCCCACACACACAGAGGCACAAGACAAGAAGCTTGAAGACAAGAATTCTACCTGTGTCAGGTGAGGAGAGTTTTCATAGAGCAGGCAATTCAAGGTGAATGTTGAACAACTTTTTGATTTTGTAATTAAGGATTGTCACTGTTACCTTTCTCTGTTGATTTGTGGGAGAAGAAATATCAGTTAGCTTTAGAGGTAAAGAAAACAAAAAAGTAAGATATAGCACTGGGTGAATATGGCATTGGTGGAGATGTTTGAGGTGGTGAACCAAAATATAGAGATTTTGAGAATAGAGATAAAATGTTGTACATCAGAAGTCTCTCCTTCAGTGAGATGACAGAATTAACGTCTAAAAGCTGATAAGTTATACCTAAAGTTATTAGCCCTGACAATAGAAGTACAATTAGGACCAAAAATCATAAAATTGCTAATTATTTTTTCTTTGGAAGTTGTTAGAAAAATGTATTATTTGCCCATATGTATATAGGAAACCAACTCAATACTGCTTGAGGAAACTATGTGCTTTCTTGAAAGCTGAATGAACACCTTCATTAGACTGATAAAATTTCCTGTGTTCAGTGAGTTTGCTATCTAGTAAAGAAAACACAATGTAAAGTTATACAAGTACACACTCAAACAGATATATATTTATATGAGCTGTCTTTTGAATATGACTCAGGCTTTAACTCATCAAGAACATCTTTATGGAGATTCCATCACATGCTGGAACTGCTACATTCTGTGGGGAATATAAGAATGAATCAGAAGTATGTTCAACTCTGCGTACGAAATGTCAGTCCAATTGGAGCAATAAGACATGTAACTAATGATAATTCAAAATGTGGAAAGGGTGAGTGCCAGAAGAATACAGATTATATCACAGGATTTCTGAGGAGAAAGAGATTACATTTTACTGGGAGAAATAGGTACATTCTGATGGAGAAATTGGCAAACTATCTAAACCTTGAATAAATGATCATAATTTGGATATGTACACAGAGCATGCAGATAAAAAGGGAAATGTGAATAAGGCAGGGCTGGGGCTAGGGCTGCTGCAACAAATTACTGTAGATTGGAGGGCTTATACAGTAGAAATTTACTGTCACAGTTCTGGAGACTAGAATTCTGAGATCAAGGTGTAGCAGGGTTGGATCTTCTGAGGGCCATGAGGAAAGGACCTGTTCCAGGGCTCTCTCCTTGGCTGTGGATGGTTGTCTTCTCCCTGTGTCTTCACATTGTCTTCCCTCTGTACATGTCTGTGTCTAAGTTTCTTTTAAGATCACTAGTCATGTTGGATTAGAGCCCACCCTAACGACCTTCTTTTAACTTAATTATCTATGTAAAGACCCCATCTATAAATACTATCACATTTTAGGACTTCAACATATGGATTTTTGGGGAAACATAATTCAGCTTAGGAAGTGAGGTGAAGAATTATGGGATATATAAAGAGAATGGTAAATTTTAGTTTGACTAAAATATAGTCACATAAAGTAACACAGAAATCAGTCTGGTCAAAAGGTTGAAGCCAGATTGTAGAAATCTGAAATATCAAAATAGAAACTTTGAACTTTATTCCTCAAGCATTAGGGAACAAGAGATTAATTTGATCAGGGAAGTAACAACAAATATAAAATTATTGCATTCTTACAGTGTGCCAAACACCATGCTAAGTGGTTTACCTTGTCATCTCATTTTGTCATCATCTCATTTTCATCTTTGCAACAGTACCTTTAACTAGGTTTTATTAGTCTTGTTTTACAGAGTAGGAAACTAAAGTTTAAAAAAATTGTTACAGCTTATTAATATTAGAGCAGAGGATCTAATTAAAGTGTTCAAAATCTGGCATCACTTCAGTGTATTTTCAATATCAGACATTATAGTTTTCATCTAAACTTTGAATTTATTATTTTTAAATATATCTTCAATATGTCTATTTTAATTTTTGAACATATGGGATAGAGTTATAACTTCTTTATGTCTTTGTTTGATAATTTTCATATCTGTGTCAGTTCTGGGTCAGTTTCAAGTGACTGATTCTTCTTATCATGGCTCATATTTTTCTGCTTCTTTGTATGCTTGGTAATCTTTGATTGGGCAGCAGACATTGCACATTTTACCTGTGGGTTTCTGGATTTATTTCTATAAATATCTTTATGTCTGTTCTGGTATGCGGTCAGATTACTTAGAAATGGTTTGATCCTTTTCTGTGACTTGCTTTTAAGATTTATTAGATGAGAGTGGAGCAAGGCTTAGATTAGGCCTAATTATTCCCCATTTCTGAAGCAAGACACTTTCTGTACTTCCCTCCAAGCCCCATATACCTGTATCTTGAGATTTTCCAATCTGGCACTCTTCTCCTTCCTGAGTATGAGATGGGCACTGTTACCTCTAATCCTTTTCTATGTTTCTTTCCCTAGCCTCAGGTAATTTCCTCACATGTACATGCTCATTAATGCACTGCTGACTACTCAAGGGGTCCCTCTGCAGATCTCGGGATTCCTCTCTCTGTGTAGATCTCTCCTCTCCAGTACTCAGTCCTGTAAACTCTAGACTCTGATCTAACTAGACTCTCAGTACTGGAGAGTAGATCTCTCCTCTCCAGTGCTTAATCCTGTAAACTCCAATGTAACATCTCCTCAACTCATGGTATGCTCTGGGCTCCACCTCAGCTCCTCTTTCCCCTGCCATGGCCTGAAAACTCTCCAAGGCATTAAGCTGGGACACTTGTAGGTCTCATCTCATTTGTTTCTAATTTCTCAGGAAACACCATCTTTCATTTTCTGATGTTCAGTGTTTTGCAAACTATCATTTGTGTGTTTCGTGTGGATTTTGTCTGTTTTGGATGGAAAGGTAAATTCGATCCTTTTCATTTAATCTTGTTCCGAAGCAAACATCAACCTAGGTGTTTTCATTTAAAAATATTGTTTCCCACATAAATTTTAAGATGAGAGTAGAAGAATAATGTTATCAGCAGAATCCTAAAATTAAAACACATTTAAGAGATATCACCAAGATAAATACAATATAACTGTATTAGAGTGACTAAGGGTGGGTGGGGCAAGTAAGGAAGGTGGACACTCATGGTCTCTCTTCTCGCAGGAGGAGGAAGATGATGACAGAGAAGACTTCCTGGTTACCTTTGCTGCTGAACAGCGACAGCGACACTTCTATTACCATATTTCCCCCAGAATAAGACTGTTATATTAATTTTTGCTCCAAAAGACGCATTAGGGCGTAGTTTCAGGGGATGTCTTATTTTTTCATGTACAACAATCTACATATATTCAAATATAGTTGTGCCATCTTCTGGAACATCGTCATAACGTACTAAATGCGTCCGTCTGGCTGACGATCTTAACTGGGGCTTATTTTCCTGGTAGGTCTTATTTTCGGGGAAACATGGTAGGACATGGGGAGTCCCACTGTGCTCTAGAACTAGTCTTCCAAAGAGGAACCTTTCTTTGGTGTTTTTCTTCCTTCCTTTCCTATCTGAGCACAGGTTGGTATGACAGCCATGCCGTCCTTGTATTCTCCCTCTTCCTTGTAGCGAAAACACCACTCTAAATGGATAGAGCTTCTGATATTATTTTAGTTTCTATTTAATGATACTGTCATATCATCACCTTCCTGTTGCTAATGTGCTCAAATGAATTTCAATATCCCTTCAGTATCCACTAGAAGCCCATTTGTGAATATGATCCTCATTAAGAGAGACATCATAAAAATTTGGTGAGCATTTCTTTAACATATGAGAAGAATGAACTGCATGGACACAGTCCTAAAAAAATGTGTAAATCTTCTTTTAAAAATTGAATTATATTTTGAATATATTAATGCATAATGGTTTAACAAATATAATTTCAATGCTTGATGTTTCATAATGATTATATCTGAGTTACCACTTTGAGGACATATAACATTTTGTATTCTAATATTTCCAGTCTCCATAAGGGTATAGCCTCGACCTCAGATCAGTATATCTACTATGTTTCTTATTAGTAATTTTCATAATAAAGCTTAGGCACATCTAGATAAATGGTATAACTACCTCACTACTTGATATAATCTAGAAATCTTCTAATGGGAGGGCTTATTTGAATTATAACTAACGTTGGAGTCTGAACCTTGTTTCATTTCTTACTTGAATGGAGTTATATTGAATGAGGACTACACCTTGCTCAATTACATAATAATAATTTCTGATAACACTTCACATGTAAGTCATGTGAAGACAGAGAAGTGTCAATTTGGTAGTTCAAATATCCGAAATCTGGAAAAAAATATTTTACTTATTTTGAGAGATTTTTGGTTTGCTCACTAATAAGATACTAAAAGCATGATTAGTTGAATTTGAATATAGATAGTTAATAATATTATAATTGATAGGTATTGCTAGAAATAACATTTGATATTTACTTGCTATATTTGATGTTTACTATATTAATAGGCTAGCTTTAGTATATATCAATGTAGGGAAGATTAAAATAAAGATTCTGAAATATCATATTTATTTTAAATACTATGAAAATTTTTTGATGTCTTATTTTAGTGTATAAATGATACTTGAAATTGCACAACACAAATCTTATTCACACAAATGATACTGAAAATTAAAGAATGTCTTTTTTTAAAAACTGTCAGCTTACATATTCTTATATTTTCTGGAGGCTAGGTTAATTGTGATATAGTGACAAAATAAAAGCTTCACAATTTGTTTCATTCTTTTATTATCATGGGTTTTAAATGTTATGCCACAAAGATGTATGTTAAGAAAGTAATCTGTATTTATGCCCCTAAATAAAAAACAAAGCAAATGTACTGTGCTTGCTTATGTTTTAGTCCCCCCTCTGCCTGTCTTCTCTGTCCTTCTTGAAGATGAATGATTGAATAGAATGGCCTAGACATAGGGTCCATTTCTCTTTGTGCCTATTCAATGTGAAGATCCTACAGCCCGAAGCAATATCTTCTCTAGAAAACAGGGAATTATTTAGAGAGTGCATCCATCCTGTGATTGCAAGGGAGGATTCTAGGGTTTTGTAAAGGCAAAAATAATGCTTTCAAATCCATACAGATGCCATTCAAAGCTCGAAGCTAAGTGGGGGAAAAAAGTTAAGAAGCCATGACTTTTAGATCCTAGGTTGAAAGATGCTACAGAAGGTGAAATTTGCATTTTCATTACCTAGTTAATAGTCATTCAGACTAAAAAATACACCACATAGGTGAGTAAAAAGCTAAATGATTTTGATACTTACTAAATAATAGCTGAGACACAAGAAAACTGCTAAAATGTTAATATTTTTATATATTACATGATTATTAATGCATACCAGTTTAGTGAATTAAAAAAAAATCATTATTCATCATCAAACTCTCTTCTTCAGTCTATGCTTTCATTTCATTTAGTCAGATTTTTGAAATACTCTTATCCAACTTATAAATTTAGATACGGCTTTGGGGGTTCATACTATGACTTTAAGTTAAATACAGTGTTTCCCAGGACCTAAATGTATAAAAATATGACAATAGCAAAACTAATTTGGTAGATTTGTTTTAAATAGCATATGTCTATACATTTTGGGATCAGGTATGGTGTGGGAAATTACATTGTTACTGACTTGGTGTAGTGGATCTACTCACTTTCATGGGCATGCAAAAAACCAGGCCAGGCCAGGCAAGAACAAGGAGCTTTAGCATAACTAGAAGGCAATCTGGCTAGTTCTCTAATGGAAAAGAAAAAAAGGAAAGTTAGGAGATAGGTAGAAGAGAAAAAGCCAAGGATAAGGGGAAATAACTCTTTCCAAAGAAATCATCCTGGATATTAGTAATTTCTCTAAATATTGATGCTTTTGGAAATGAAAGTGCATAATGAATGATTCAAAGGATACCTGAAACTAGCAGGCACATTTTTTAATATCAGGTACGAAGAAAAAGGTAGAATCTTGAGCGTGAAAAATATTTTTATTAAAAAGATATATGGTTTGTCCACGAGGCAGGTTTCTTTAAGCTGTCAGAGTTCACTGCACATCCTCAGCAATTTAGTGGGCTATGCCGCAGAATCATCATAAATCAATGAAAGAATGTCTTGAGCCACAGGGAATTAGCTGGCTCCCTTATGTATGAGGCTACTCACAGCACTTCCATTCGGAAATCTGGAAACCTTTTATGAGACCACATGCTTGCTTGTCGGAGACACACCTATGTCTAGCCAGGGATAGCTTTGGCTAGATTATGTTATTAGGTTGGCGTAAAGTAATTGCGGTTTTTGCAATTATGTTTAACCTTGTAAACAGCAATTACTTTTGCACCAACCTAATCGTTTTTTTCTGTATTTTTTTCTGCCTGACTGAAAAAAAACCCACAAATTTTTTTTTCTAGCCAAATCCTCTCTCCTTTCTGAGCAGGAACTGCTGAATTAATTTCCAGTTGTCTGGACCAGACCCAATGATGTAGGTTACAATTAATATTATCTGCTTTAGAACACACAAGGATTCAAATTTGACTAACGGTAAGGGAGTGGAGGAGGAGCTCTATTTTTGAAACGAGAGATATAATCAGAAATTCTCTGCTGGAATCCACCAGGGGGCAGCTCCCTCATGATATGCTCGCAATATTTGCCTCAGAGCCCACAGCCTGTCAGAAGTGTTCCCGGAGACTACATCTGTCCCTGTCACACTTCAATCTAACCCATCAAAAATCCTGCCTCAAATTCTTGTTTCGTGTAGCATCACATATACCAATGGAAATTCTAAAAGGAAAGTAAATGTAGAACTTCGAGAAATTTTAGCATCAAGAACCGGGAAGACTGCACTTTTTTTTCTAATTAAATTTGTTGGGGTGACAATGATTAGTGAAGTTATATAGGTGCAGGTGTGCAATTCTGTATTACATCATCTATAAATCCCATTGTGTGTTCACCAGCCAGAGTCAGTTCTCCTTCCATCACCATATATTTGATCCCTTTACCCTCATCTACCACCTCCCTTCTCCTCTTACCTTCTGGTTCTTAAAAGCCACAAATGGTAAGCTATTAAATAAAAGCATCAAACCTCTTTAGCTCATAATGTTTATAATTATTATTTGCTGAAAGGAACTGACATTATCCTGCAAATGAAGAGCTTCAAAGGTAAGAAAGTTACAATCCAAATAAAGAAAACCTGGAAAAGGAGACTTTTTAAATGAAGATCATCATAAGGAGAGCAGTGACTATTTCGATGTCACTAAATCTCATTCAACAGTGGCTATCATTTAATAAATTTTTGCTGGACTCTAAAAGTGAAAGAGAGTAGTGAGAAGAAATGTAGCCCATACCACTACAGAAAGTCAGAAAATCAAAGCAGAAACCAAGTAAATTGTTCTTTATGAAATGCATTAGCAACACCTCCCATACTTACAGTATACTTTACTTTATGATAATAAACCACTTTATAATATAATGTTTCATCCCAAAGATATTTCCACATCTGATGTAGAACAGCAGTGGATAAAACTTGTTTTTCCATTAAGCTTGTTAATCCCGAGAAGGCCTTTAAAATACATTATTAGTCAAGTCTACAACACCTGTGCTGTTAAGTTCAAGTTTTTTAAATGTATGAATACACGGTAAAAACTCCCAGCAAGTTGTTGAGAGGGACCTAGAAGGGGATACAGTGGAGGAATGCCCGAGACGTTCTTCATATTAACACGTTTTTAACAGCACTGTCTAATGTAATGAATGGAGGGCAAATATTTCTGGACAAGCACAAAAAAAATTATTGTCATTGTGTTTTTATTCTATTGAATTAAATAACAATTGTACTTAATGTATATCTAGTTAACAGATATGTAGGCTGGAACAAGTGTTGGCTATTCCTAATTCTGAAATGCTGTTGACCCTTAGTCGGCTACTACCGGAAATACATGAGAATAATGGCCTAGCAACTTTGTAAGCAATCACATTCTTCATATTATTAAAACTAAGGAGCTCTTATATGTCTCTCAGAGTACCTTCATCAAAAGTTATATTAGGATACAGGTTAGGTCATGATGGCAAGGTATCCTAAAGTACAATGCTTAAACAAGATAAACATTAAGTTTTTCTGTGAGGAAACTCTCCAGGCAGGTACTTTAGGGTTGGCAACGTACCCAGAGGTGTCAGGAACATGAAACTCTTCTGTTTCTTTGTTTCTGACATCTCTAGCCTATCAGCTTGGTTGAAATTAGTCACAATGTTCACCCCACAGCCATAAGAAAGTTGAAAGAAGAAGGAAATAATTTTTGTGCTCCTTTTCTTGTAAAGGTATGATTCAGAGGTGGCACATTTCAATTCCACTCATGAGCTATTGTCCAGAATTGGTCATGAGACCCTACCTGGCAAGAAAGGAGATTGGAAATGTCATAGTTAGCTGGGTGGCCACATACTCAATCACAATGTTTACTTTTATAGATGGAAAGAAGAAGAATATTGGCCAAGGCAATTGGCAGGCTCTGCTACAACAGTGTTCACAGATTAAAGGTACAGATATATTGATCAACAGACGTAGATGGCTTTATTTTAACAACTTAAAATGTCTCATAAGATTTTATGTAATTCAAACTTAACATAACTAATAGCTGCCCTTGCTAGATAAATGACTATGAAAATTTCTGTATTTAAATCCAATTACTAGAATTAATGGGGTGATCACATTGTAAGGTATAAAAATATTGACTTACTATGTTGTACACCTGAAACTAATATAATTAATGTAATATTGTATACCAACTATATTTAAATAAAAACAATTGAAAATGGAAAAAAATAAAACTTGCAAGATTTTTTACATATTCCTGTGGATCATAAACTACTATTTCTAGGTAAACTCTATTAACCTCATTTGGAGTCCTATCCACCAACTCATGCTGAGTGAGTGTAAACTACGCATACAGTTTGTTGCTATCTGTGATTACCAGATCAGGAAATGGGCATTCATTATTACGAAAATATGTCCCCTTTTTTGTTTACTTCTTTTTTCCATCTCTTCATTTATCCCTTCATGTTTTTATCATCATGAAACATAGTCATGTTTTTCTTTAGGCACTAAAAACAACAAATTAAATTAAAGGAACAGCTTGACAATGTCTTCTCATGACTTATTTTCGAATGCCTTTTTCTCCTGATCACAAAAGACCTTGATCTGTCTGGTTCTCTGAGATCATAAAAGGCAATGCTTGTCTTTGACCAGAAGTAAGAGAGTGGGAAGTTCATCTAATGATAAGCGAACACCCTCGACACAGCAAAAGGACAACTGAGCATCAGGCAGCCGCTGCAGCTGTGCTGTACAGCCTCCTCACTTTCAAGCAAAAAGTGCTTACGTGAACAACTGTCCAAAGTGCTGTAGGAAGCCATTAGCGGCTAGCTTGTGTAGTGCAAAATGAATGTATTTCATTCCATTTGAGCTAAGAAAGGTTTGGGCTTCAGTGACGTAAATTGGGCCCCATTATCACTTAGCAGCTCCTCTGGAATTCCATATCCTGTGAATAGTCTTTTAGTTTGGACTGGAGCGAGAGAATTTCCTAATAGGCCGTGGCCTTTTTCAAGAGGTAGTACGAGTACTAACGACTATATCGAAAGTTTAGGAAGAACCACTATCTACTTTTGTTATTTGTTTAGCTAATATAAGAGTTTCAAAGATATTTATGTAACAACAAGTTTACATTAGAAAATTATTCTTTAGTTAATATAACCTTTAGTTGATTTATATTTAGTACATTTATATTACAAATCAATCCTGATGTAACTATTAGCCTAAGGATTTTTGTTTTTAAATTTCTCAATAATCTTTTGTAAGACTGTCAAACCCTCACATCCCCTGTCTTCAGTGAATGGTCAGCATGTTTCAAAGAATATAAAGTATACTATACAAATAGTTGTTACATTGATTCAAATGGTAAAATAACCCTTTCGTTTCTTAATCTTCTCTCTCTATATTATAGGACCATAGTTGTCTAAAAAACACCCAAAGCCATATTGTTTTATTTCCTTGCATGGTTATTCAAGTATAACTAACTAAACATAAACTTTCTTTTCACAGTATATGTCATTTCCAAGACCTCTAGGTTAGATTTCAAATATTTTATTATACCTTTTCTTTAAATTATTAGGCACATTTACATTTATTTTCATTGAGAAACTAAAAAAAGTCATGCATTAATTTTATCACATCCAGTTTCTTAAAATTACAGTTAATACAACACTCTCCCTTGTTCTCTCATTAATTCAATTCCTCTTTAGAACACTTTGTATATTTATGTTTCAAAACTGCTGCTATCTTAGAGTCTTTAGGGGCAATGCCATTTATTCTTTTTAGATAGCACTAGATATAACATTGATTTCAAAATGCTTTTTTTAAATCCTTTCCCAGTCATTGTCAATTCTCTCTAAAAGTCTTTCATTATGGCAAAATCAGAATCAAATATGGCTGTATATGTTTATAATAATATATTTTTCTTAGAAAGATGCTGTCATTGCTTTTCAAAACATGTATACTATTACTAGGGGCTTATTGAGTATAGTTTCCACATTTCATCTTTCTTTGCCCTTTAGTTCCCATTTCCTGTAATCTCTCAATGATTTTTATAACACCTTTGTGTTCATAAATTTCTATTTTTATGACTATAGACAATCTTCAATATTCCCCTGCATATAAGTTACCTAGATTCAACTTGTTAATCTTTAGCATTGATCCTCAGCTTCTCCACATTTTTCACAATATTTCTTTCATATACCATTTTGTCTCTTTCCATTTGTCACAAATTTACAGAGAAGTTTACAATTATACTGTTTTATAAATGGGCATCTAGAATGTAAAATTCATTTCCATGCTTGACATGTTGGGATAACAACAAAATGCATTATATTATAAAAATAATTCTACGTCTTTTCACAACTAGTCACCTTCCTCCATGAAGAGCTATTTGGATTAGTTTTTGTTTTTGTGCATTTTGTTGCACAATATAGGCAAATTAAAAAAGTTAAGACTTTTTGCTATGAATAAGATTTGCAAGTCCTCGCTCCAAAAATCAACTAGATATTGTCACAAAATTGACAAAGCTTTTATTCCATTTACCTGGAAATTAGTCAAAGGCATAGAAATGGAGCATGCTTCTCCTTGACAAACTGCTGAACTTTAGAGAAGGACAGTGGGATTCTGTGTCGTTACCCCAGTTCAGTGTGGTGTTTATGTCAAATCTATGAGGATCGACCACCTTTCTATTTGGACTGTTGGGTGATATCTGTGGCTGTCGGCATTATTAGTGGAAGTGACTCCTTGAAGGCAAGCAAACAGGTGAGAGCCAATTTCTTGGCTCTGCTATCCTGAGATTGTGGATGTGACTGAGCCAAGCATATTTTTGGCTGAAGCTGTGCATTTTTCCAGCTGACACTAAGGAGTCCGAAGCTATGTAAACATTCCTTACCAACCCCATGACCACATACATGTGCACAGATGATTAGAAAGGGGTCATAGGGGAAAATGAAACTTGGGCAACTTGAAAATGATTTGACCATTGGCTGTGTTCCCCTACCCACACGCAGAAACCTTACTTGCTCAAAGTGTTAAAGAACAACTTTAATGACTACAAAGTTACACAGACACAGGGGCATCTCCTAGGAAGCCAAGATAAAACAAAACAAAACAAGACAAAAAAATAGAGATAAAACAGAATTCTGAGAAGAGACATGAATGACCATACAGTACAATGGAGACATTGTCACAGATTATGTTCAGGCAAGTCTGAAAACAATAACAAAGAAATACACAATAAAAAACTGACAACTACCATTAGGACAAAATATTAAAATCCACAGTTGCTATAATATACAGTAATCTAATGGATAGGTAGGTAGGTAGATAGATAGATAGATAGATAGATAGATAGATAGATAGACAGATAAATAAATTTTTGTTCTTTTCTATAGATAAATACTATTTGTAAAAAAAACTGGTACTAAAAATTTATGAGAGAAAAATCTGGTCAATGTAGTGGACTAGGTAAATGCTATGTTTATCTCCTCTCACAAACATATCAAAATTAAAACTAAACTACAGAACAACCATCACTATATTCCCTATGCTTTACTTTACATCCCCAAGACTATTTTGCAACTACCAATTTGTAATTCTTAATGCCATCACCTTTCCTACCCTTCCCCCAACCTCCCTCCATCTATCACTCTAATAAATCTAGTATCCATCTGACACCACACATAGCTATTACAATAATATTGATTACATTCCTAATGTTATACCCTTCATCGCAATGACTTGAATTTAGCAGAAAAAGACTGCAACTGTCCTATTTCACATGTGTTCAAAGAAGTAAAAGAAGCCATGGTAAAAATTAAAGGAAAGGTATAACAGTGTGGCAATAATGAATCACAAATAAAAAATTCAATGAGGATAAAGAAGTTATGAAAAATGACCAAATAATAATTCTGGAGTTGAAGAGTACAAAAACTGAAAAGAAAAAGACAATGAAAAGAGGCTCAACAGCATGTTCCATTTGGTAAAAGAAAGAATCAGTGAAAAAATAATGGACAAAGACATCCCAGATTTGATGAAAAATATTAACCAACAAATCTCAATAGGACAACAAAAATAGATATACCAAGCCATATTACAGCCTATCTGTTTAAATTAAAATACAAAGAGAAAAGCTTGAAAGCAGCAAGACAAAAATGACTCATTTTCTACAGGAGAGCATCAATGCAATCAATGGCTACTTTACCATCAGAATCAAATAGGACTATAGAGGTAGTGGAATGACATTAAAAGTACAAAAAGAGAAAAAAAATAAAAGCAAATTGTTAATCAAATATTCTATATCCAGCAAATTTATTATTCTAATATAAGGCAAAATAGAGACATTCCAGGAAAGCAAAAACTGGGAATATGTGTTGCCAGTAGGCTTGCCATACTGTAAATGCTAGAAAAAATCCTTCAAGTTAAAAGGAAATGACAGCTGAGGAGCACTAGGGTCCTTTAGAAAAAATGAAGACTATCAGAAATGGTAAGTATGCGCTACCATGTTTCCCCGAAAATAAGACCTAGTTGGACAATCAGCTCTAATGCGTCTTTTGGAGCAAAAATTAATATAAGACCCTGTATTATATTATATTATATTACATTATGTTATATTATATTAATTATATTAATTATATTATATTATATTATATTAGATAAGACTAGGTCTTATAGTAAAATAAGACCGGGTCTTATATTAATTTTTGCTCCAAAAGACGCATTAGAGCTGATTGTCTCGCTAGGTTTTGTTTTTGGGGAAACACCGTATAAAAATGACTTTACAAATGCATTTTATCATTTCTTATAATTATTTTAAAAAGATATCAGAATTAGAAAGTCATTATAATAATATCATATTGTTGTGTTATAACACATATAGACCTAACATATGACAATAATGGTGCAAAAGGGAAAATGGAGCTATACTGAAGTTATTATATTTTATCATAATTAAGCTAGTATTACCCTGAAGTGTATTGTAATAAATTAGAATACATACTGTAAATCCTGGAGCAACTACTAGGAAAAAATAATTTAAATTATATACAAAATATTTATTTATTAATAGCACTATAAAATTAGACAGAAACAAAAAAAAAGACTGCAGACATATGGAAAACAAATAAAATGGTAAATGAAAATGCAACCATACAAAAATTATTTCAAATATAAATAATTTGAACAACCTAATTAAAAGGCAGAGATTGTAGACTAGATATGAGATATATTATACAAACAAAAATCTTAAGAAAACCAGAGTGCCTATATTAAAATCAGAAAAAAAATGGACATTGGGACAATGCATTTTACTAGACAAAGAGAGTATTTCACATAATAAGAGTCAATATATCAGAAAGGCATAATAATTATACATGTTTTGATTTTGTTTTAGAAATATTTTTATTAAACCATATACTAACTGAAAAAAGCATTTTCTTGTTTAGAAAAATATAATAGTTTATATGTTGTTCATATGTCAATTATTTATTTTCAAATTATTTTCAGTTTTTAGTTCTAGCCGTGTGATTCTATATCTATTCTACTTTAAACAAAACACTTTTTGTTTTCATATTCAGGAAATTTGTCCCAATAAATATACAAACTTTCCACTTTGGGGGTTAACAAAATTATAATAAAATTAAAGATAAATCAAAATAATGAAAACATCTTGAAAAATGATTTTCAAGGTCTTAGATATACAGTGACTAGCTTACATATACTTACTCAGCAGCTGTGTTAATATTAGGTTGGTGCAAAAGTAATTGCAGTCTTTGCAATTATTTTTAAACTTTGAATCTGTAATTATTGTAGCACCAACCTAATACTTAATTTAATTCTTATATGCCTCAATTAAGTACATTCACTTTCCTCTGATGTGAAAGAAAAGAGCTTGGGAAGAGCTCTTGTATAATAAAACAACGCTTAATCTCCTACCTTTTTCTCCCCCCATATATTTCCCATATATTATTATATATCCATGATCCATGGGTGAAACTGTTCTCTTTGAAGATATTTTTATTTTCTATTTTTTCTTCATTTTCTTTTATTGTTATTATTTATTTATTTATTTAAATTATTATTTTGCTGCAATTATTGCAAAAATGAGAGAAGATATAATTATTATACATGTAGTTTAAGAGCATATAAAATTGTTTTAGGGCCTGTATATACGTTGGAGCATAACCTGAATGCTTTGTAGAAGTGCTTTTGGAGTTAATTGCTTTTGGAGTTTGTTTGTTTGTTTTAGGTAACTGAATTGGATTCAGGAAGATGTGAGTTTGTGTATCAGTTCTACAACTTCATGGCTAAATGAGTTTTGGTTAAGTTTTCCATTTGTTCAACTTTGTCTTCTTTTGTTTCAGTATTTGTAAAATGGATATAACACTGCAATTTCATAATATTATTTTGGTTTTCAACACACACACATTTTCTACTATAGTGCTTGGGATTCTGTAAGAATTTAATAAATTACTCACCTTGTTTTCTTCATTTTGAAGGTAATTCATTGCTAGTGAAGTAGAGTTCCAGCAGTGAGAATACTCATATTTATTTTTTTTTATTGTTCAACAGTTTCAGCTTTGAACACTATGTGAATAAAAATATACAATGTATCTTCAGTTTTTTTTTCTTTTAAGTCAGAATTTTTAAGTCAGAATATATTTCCTTTAATGGTAAAAAAAAAAAAATCTCCCTAAAGAAAGGAGGGAAAAAACACACAGTTAAGAAAAAGTACATTTCTAATCAAACGTTCTTCAGGAATTTTCATTTTTAATATCTAAGTTAGATTCTTTGTGAGAGTTCCCTGGAAACATAGCAGTTTTTCATATAACCCCATCTTATTAAAGTTGGGGTGTTACTGTAAAGGAGTTTGGATATCTTAAAGGTAACCGCTATTTTATTTAGACTTTTATATTTATTGATGTGAAAGAAATGTCTTTGCTGATGATTTTGTTAAATTCTCTGTTACTTTTTTCCTTAGTTGCTAAGAACATGTAGAAAATACATTGATGTCAGGATCTCTAAAACTAAACTTACAGTTACTTGAAACCTACTACATAGCAAGATGCTTTTTCTTTAAGATTCCATCCTCCATTTGAAGATTTTTTTTTCCTTCTTAAATCATGTTGCCATCTGCAAGAAAAAGTGGTGTTGTTTGGCCTGGATAATGCTGTATAGCGAATGTTAGGTAGAGCATTACTCTTGCTGCTAGTCTTATACAGTCATTAAACCTAAGACAGACAGATAAATTGTAAGTACTGTACCCGGGGAAAGTCACCACTTTGAAATTTCAAGGTGCAAACAGCAGAGAGAGTAAGAGGCACACTCTGCAGTTTCTCTGAATACCAATCGTCAGATTTGTAGGTCTCAAGATGAGGAAGATAACGTTACCTCATCACAAGTTTACTTTTCTCTGATTTTAACCTACAAGAGTCAGAAGAAGCTCATGAAAATGAGAGATGTATGAATGTCTAACTAAGCTCGTTCTCCCCCAAAATCATTTTTGAAAATAATTTCTTAAGATCATACTTTCTCCCAAATTTTTTTCTCATTGGTCTACCAAGATACATCCCAGTTCCTTAGGAATTTACTAATTCAAGATGCCATAGTAAATATCAAAATAGTTTCACCCACAACACCTATCTCAGGAATAACCCAGAATAGGTACCCAATATACATTGAATAAAGACAGATCCAGGGGGAAAAAAAAGATGCGTTAATTTGCACACAGCCAAAGATACATATTTACTGGCTGGACTAAAACTAGAACTCATGCTTCAAACTTCCTATTTTAGCAGTCCTCCTGGCATAGCGTCTAACTTAAAATTCTAACTAGAAATGTTGCCTTGAGTCAAACAAGGAAAGTGACTGCCCTTATCTGCTTTCCGTTGACAGAAGAGAGAGAGCGCTCGGTGAGTGTCCACAAACTTCAAAAATCTGTGAGAGTCCTTAGCATAGACCTATGCTTCAAAGCAAAGAATGCTGATTTAGTTCAGCAGATCTAAATAGAGGCAAGGGGCTGTGAAGAGAATAACCCAGAGTACAAGGTGATGTCTTCCTTTTATGAAGATAACTGAAGTGTCAAATACAAAACGGGCAGAAATTAAAAGCCAGGCTAGGGAAGAAATTGCTGTATTCATAGTTTTGTTTATAGACAACTTCAGTTGTATTATTATGTTGGTGCAAAAGTAATTGTGGTTTAGAAGGTTAAAAACAATTGAAAAAACTACAATTTACTATTGCACCAAGCTAATAGAGAAGTATCCTTTTATGATAAAAAAAGAAAAATACTTTGAGAAAAGCTCCTAGGCAAGAGATGACTTTTATCCCAAGTAAAGTAATTGTCTAAAACTGTTTTCCAAAATATATTCCCATGAATATTAGTATAATGAAATTTTCTATTAGATTAAAAAGGGAGCGATACTGTGATTTCATTTCAGAATACATGTTTTATAAACTCGTTGAGATTATCAGAATGGATTTTAGCATTTTTAAGACTCTGAGAAGTCATCAGTTATTTACTGTGTCAGCCTCCTTGACCCATTGAAAGTCTCCTCAGTTGCCCCCATTCAGCTCTTACTCCCCTCAAGTAACTATTATCCATGATAAGTATTCAGTGGAGCACGCTTTGGTTAATGCTAGCCTAAGAGTATGAGCAATTTTAGCTATAAGAGCTCTTCTATAATCCACTCTCTATATATTTAAAAATATCTAACCGTGCAAGCCTTGTAGTTTAGTTACTTAGAGGTAAAATCTAGATAGTAACACCTAGAATAGAAGGATTGGACGTAGCTGTCGAACACAGTGTAGCCAAGATCAAAGAGTTAATTTGGATTTTATGTTTCTTTGGATGTAAATATTATCCAAATACTACTAGGTGAAAATTACCCTGAAAATACTCATCCTAAAACCCCTGAAATCCCTGACAATGAAACATATGTTATAAAGGATGCTTTTCTCTTGAGAATGCCCCCCCACCAAATCTAAATGAAATATAAATAACATTGCTAGAAATACTACCTGTAGTGAAGAGCTTTCTTTTCTAAAATATGTACCTAGAATGATAAAACTCTACAAAATTGACAGAAATTCTGTCACTGTATTGACAAAAAAAAAAGGGGAGAAAAAAAGCAAACCAACAATTGTGGTGCATAGTAACAATAAGGAAATGGGGAAAAAAATCTAGGATAATTGCTAAAAGATATCTATCTCAGGATTACAAGATTTCTGTTGGAAAGTGCAAGTCATGATACCTACAAATTTAGTCCTAATAAAACTAGGAAAAAAATTACACAAGGACAGAAATTTGAAGAGCCGCATCAACAAAATAAATTCATAACTTAGTTCTATTAATGTTATAGGTACTTCCCTGTCTTGTTGTCAATACCACAGGCTTCATTCTCTCCTTCATTGTCAAAATCTTTGTGCTTTCCCTATGACTCATATGTGACAGCAAGAGTTTCAGCAAGCATACTGGACTTATTGTAAAACTGTTACACAGTCAGGGAAAATGTGGCGTTAGTCTCAGAATCATGATTTCAGAGCTAGAGAGACTGTAGCAATTGCCTAATTCATTCCTCGAGAATTGGTGGTTAAAAATAAAAAGTGCAAATCACATCTGACAGGGGTGGAGATGAAAATATTCACTGGTGCACAGATACCTATGTTAAAACATACAAATTACAGTTTGTAATTTCTTGTGAGGAAACAACCACATCTCATTGCTGGTGTACTTCATCTGAAGACCATGGACTGATAGGACTAATATAACCTTAAAATACAAGAAAATATTTCCAAGAAGTTTGTTTTTGTTTTATTTTTATTGAGGGAGAAAAACAAAGCTCTTACTAGCAAACCTCTAAAACTAAGTGGTTAAATTTATTTTTTAATGTTCTTTAATATAAAATCTTTTTATATTTCATAGAAGTCAAAAAAACAAGCAAACCAAAATTAACATGTGGGAAAAGCTGTATTTCCTTGGTGCCAACTTTACCACTTTTGTTGTGTCAATTTTGCTGCATGTTTGAAGATGTACATTAGAAAAAGCCATTAATTTGCCTCTTGGAAAAGAATTAGCCCCCAAATGCTTTTAGATCCTCTAGAGAAAAATATCCACTAGTGCAGAATGCACCGTATTTAATGAAGCTACCAGACACCTTCAATCCTCTATAACATAATCTTATAGAAAAACAATCTGGCAGGTCGTTTAGGGTTCTGGTCAACCTGAATCTGCCGGGGGCAGGGGAATAAAACCCTGAATCTGGGTTTTATTCTTACTAGATTATACAACCAGTGGACCTTAAAAATACTTAAATATTTTTTGGAAACCAGTTACCAGATCCATGATATCTGTCACAATTCAAATCCCTGTAGTCATGATATGTCCACACATAAACAATGTTAAATGATAATTTTTTAAAAAAAACATTTTTTTCAGTTTATCTTTTTTTACTTTAGGGGCTTTAATTTGAATGGCTTCAGTTCAGCTCATTCCTCTGTGTCACTTCCACTCAGTAAATATGCCCAGTTCTCTAACTTTCAGTATTGTCTCCTCCCTCTTCTTAAAAAATAATCATGCTTTACCTTATCAGTTTTTCTTTCTTGAGAGTTGCACACCTGAATTACTTCTCACCATAACACTCTCTCTTTGCAAACTATATGTAAAAATTATTCCAGGCTCTGTAATTATTTATTTTTACTTTCTTTTCCTTTCTTTTTTTGTTTTAATTTTAAGGCAAATCAATTTTAGACAGTCATCTTACCCAGTTGAAAAAAAAAATTGTGCCTGTGATGTTTGAGAAAAAAAGTTTGGTTATTAAGCCAACTTTTCACAGTTACCACATAACATGGACATTCTAAACATTTACTTCCCTTAAAAAAAAATCTGTTATTTATTTATTTATTTATTGGGGTGACAAATGTTAGTGAAATTACGTAGATTTCAGGTGTACAATTCTGTATTACATCATCTATAAATCCCACGGTGTGTTCACCACCCAGAGTCAGTTCTCCTTCCATCACCATATATTTGATCCCCCTTACCCTCATCTTCCTCCCCCTACCCCCCTTACCCTCTGGTAACCACTAAACTATTGTCTGTGTCTATGAGTTTTTGTTTCTAATTTGTTTTGTTCTTTTGTTGTTTTTGGTTTATATACCACATATCAGTGAAATCATAGGGTTCTTTGCTTTTTCTGTCTGACTTATTTCACTTAGCATTATACTCTCAAGATCCATCCATGTTGTCACAAATGATCCTATATCATCTTTTCTTACTGCCGAATAGTATTCCATTGTGTATATATACCACAACTTCTTTATCCATTCATCTATCGAAGGACATTTTGGTTGTTTCCATGTCTTGGGCACCGTAAACAAAGCTGCAATGAACATTGGTGCACACGTATCTTTATGGATAAATGTTTTCCAATTTTGGGGGTAGATACCCAGGAGAGGGATTGCTGGGTTATATGGTAATTCTATTCGTAATTTTTTGAGGAACCTCCACACTGTCTTCCATAATGGCTGCACCAGTCTGCATTCCCACCAACAGTGTATGAGGGTTCCTTTTTCTCCACAGCCTCTCCAACACTTGTTGCTATTTGTCTTGTTGATGATAGCCATTCTGAGTTGTGTGAGGTGATATCTCATTGTGGTTTTTATTTGCATTTCTCTGATGATTAGTGATGTTGAGCATTTTTCATATGTCTATTTGCCATTTGTATGTCCTCTTTGGAGAAATGTTTCTTCAGGTCCTCTGCCCATTTTTCAATTAAGTTGTTCGATTTTTTGTTGTTGAGCTTCATGAGTTCCTTGTATATTTTGGATATTAGCCCCTTATCGGTGGCACTGTTTGCAAAAAACTTCTCCCATTCAGTTGGTTGCCTCTTTATTTTGTCAATGGTTTCTTTTCCTGCGCAGAAGCTTTTAAGTTTCATATAGTCCCATTTGTTTACGTTAGCTTTTACTTCCATTGCCTTTGCAGTCAAATTCATAAAATGCTCTTTGAACCCAAGGTCCAAAAGTTTAGTACCTATGTTTTCTTCTATGCAGTTTATTGTATCAGGTCTTATGCTTAAGTCCTTGATCCATTTTGAATTAATTTTGGCACATGGTGACAGATAGCAGTCCAGTTTCATTCTTTTGCACGTGTCTATCCAATTCTCCCAGCACCATTTATTGAAGAGGCTGTTTTTCCTCCATTGTATGTTTTTAGCTTCTTTGTCAAAAATTATCTGCCCATATTTATGTGGTTTTATTTCTGGGTTCTCAATTCTCTTCCATTGGTCTATGTGTCTGTTTTTCTGCCAATACCATGCTATTTTGATTATTATAGCCCTGTAGTACAAGCTAAAGTCAGGGAGTGTGATACCTCCAGTATTGTTCTTTTTTCTTAAGATGGCTTTGGCTATTCGGGGTCTTTTGTGGTTACAAACAAATCCGATGATTCTTTGTTCTATTTCTTTAAAAAATGCCATTGGGATTTTGATGGGGATTGCATGAAATCTGTATATTGCTTTGGGTAATATGGCCATTTTAACTATGTTGATTCTTCCAATCCATGAGCACGGAATGTCTTTCCATTTCTTTGTGTCTTCTTCAATTTCTTTCAAAAAATGTCTTATAGTTTTCAGCATATAGGTCCTTCACATCCTTGGTTAAGTTTATTCTGAGGTATTTTTTTCTTTTTGCTGCAATTGCAAAAGGAATTGTTTTTTGCATGTTTTTTCCTGAGATTTCATTGTTAGTATATAGGAATGCAATGGACTTTTGTACGTTGTTTTGTAGCTGGCAACTTTACTGTATTCGTTGATTGTTTATAACAGCTTTTTGGTGGAGTCTTTAGGGTTTTCTATATATAGCATCATGTCATCTGCAAAGAGTGATAATTTAACTTCTTCATTCCAATTTGGATGACTTTTATTTCTTTCTCTTACCTGATTGCTCTGGCAAGGACTTCCAACACTATGTTGAAAAGCAGAGGTGATAGTGGACAGCCCTGTCGTGTTCCTGAACGTACAGCAAAAGGCTTCAGTTTTTCAGCATTAATTATGAGATTAGCTGAGGGCTTGTCATAGATGGCCTTTACTATGTTAAGGTATTTTCCTTCTTTACCTATTTTATTAAGTGTTTTAATCATAAATGGATGTTGTATCTTGTCAAATGCTTTTTCTGTATCAATTGATATAATCATATGATTTTTGTCCTTTATTTTGTTTATGTGATGTGTCACATTGATGGATTTTTGGATGTTGAACCATGCTTGTGCCCCAGGGATGAACCCTACTTGGTCGTGATGAATAACATTTTTAATGCATTGTCGTATTCAATTTGCTAGAATTTTATTTAGGATTTTTGCATCAGTATTCATCAGAGATATTGGTCTGTAATTTTCTTTTTTTGTGTTGTCCTTACCAGGTTTTGGTATCAGGGTACTGTTGGCCTCATAAAGTGAGTTATGGAGTACTGTCTCTTCTTCAATTTTTTGGGAGAGTTTGAGCAGGATTGGTATTAGATCCTCTTTGAAGGTTTGGTAGAATTCACTAGTGAAGCCGTCTGGTCTTGGACTTTCGCATTTGGGAAGGTTTTGGATGACTGATTCAATTTCGTTACTGGTGTTTGGTCTGTTTAGATTTTCAAGTTCTTCATGGTTCAGCCTTGGAAGGCTATATGTTTCTGAGAACTTGTCCATTTCTTCTAGGTTATTGAATTTGGTGGCATATAGTCCTTCATAGTATTCTTGCATGATCCTTTGTATTTCTGTGGTGTCCGTGATAACTTCCCCTTTCTCATTTCTGATTTTGTTAATTAGTGTCTTCTATCTTTTTATCTTAGTTAGTCTAGCCAAGGGTTTGTCAATTTTGCTAATCTTTTCAAACAACCAGCTCTTCGTCACATTAATTTTTTCTATTGTCTTTTTGTTCTCTATTTCATTGAGCTCTGCTCTGATTTTTGTTATTTGCTTTCTTCTGCTGACCTTGGGTTTCACTTGTTCTTCTTTTTCTAGTTCTTTAAGGTGTAACATGAGGTTATTTATTTGGGATTTTTCTTGTTTCTTGAGATAGGCCTGTAATGATATAAATTTCCCTCTTAAAACTGCTTTCGCTGCATCCCCAAAATTTTGGTAGGATGTATTTTCATTGTCATTTGTTCTATGTATCTTTTGATCTCTCCTCTAATTTCTTCTTTGACCCAGTCGTTCTTTAAAAGTATGTTGTTTAATCTCCATGTATTTGTGTTTTTTCCTACTTTCTTTTCACTTTTAGACTTTTCACTTTCTTTCTGAGCTGTCTTGTTGCCTTGGTTATTCATGGCAATTACTGATTTATTATTTCTCTTCCTAGACATCTACAGGAGTGGCTTCTGGAACAGGTTGATAGGAAGAGGTCTTTCTTTTGTTTTCCAGTACTTGTTGGTAGAATATTTTATTTTCTCTCCGACTGCAGCCTTTTTTTCCTCTCTCATACAGTAGTGCTATGTTTTCTCTGCACTATTCCAGCTTCTCACACAATGGGGGAATCCCTGGGAGACGGGCTTCTCCTCTGTTAACAGTTCACCTGAGTCATAGGGCGCCACATCCCTGTGAGGATGTGGAGAGCTTTTGAAGTTCCAAAGCTCTTTCTGCACCAGATTCAGAGCCCGTATGTTTCAGCAGTTCTGTTTACTCCTGCAGGGATCCGCCCAGATGGGTGGGGCCAGGGGTGGGGTGAGTTGTGAGAGGTGGCCCAGAGAGATGGCAGCGACCACCACCACAGCCAGTCCCGCTTCCACAGCTCCCTCCCCTTTTCCAGAACTAGTTGGGCTGCGAATCTGTTTTTGCGGTCCACAGTTCTCAGAACAGCAAATATTCAGTTCCTTTGGTTTGACACTGTTACTGTTCCACTTCTGGCACCCGGCAGGTGGGGGCGGGGTGAGCTCTGGGAGGGTAGGGAGGAGGCGGTTCGTCTCAGTGCCTAAGTCTTCCGTTCTCTGCTCAGCAGTGAGGGCTTAAACCACTGTTTTCAGCCTTCTTCCCTCAGTCTTTGCTCCGAGGTCTCTGCCGTGAGCGTTGGGTTCAGCCCTGTTATATGCTGCCCCCTCAGCCCTGTGGGCCATAAGCGGAGTCCTAGCATTCCGAGTTCTTCCCTTTCCCATAGCAGGGGCAGTTCCGGGATGCAGCGAGCTCGGAGCACTGAGCTAGGTCTACGTCCTTCGCCTGCGCGGCTCCATCTCCGCACTTCTCCCTTCCCTCCACCCCCACTCACGTGATTCTCCCACCTGTAGGTGAATTCAGTAGTGGGCCTCTTCATCTTGCTTGCTGCTGTGCAGGGAGTCCTTTGTGGAGTTGTTGTTGTTCGATTAGTTGTAAATTCCAGGGGAGCTTTACAGAGGCTCACCTCACGCCGCCATTTTGATGACCAGTCCTGAATGTTTTTCTGAGGAGAGAGAATGAAGAGAGGTGAGGGTAGCCAGTAATGAACAGAACTGATAAAAACATTGCAAAAATCATCAAATTGTGCATCAAAATCATTGGCTGACTATAAGAAACATAGCAGACCAAGTAAACATTGATGGAGAAACAGTAAAATTTGAACTGAATACCTTGGCATGAGAAAGGTGTGTGCAAAAATAGTCCCGAAGGAGCTCACCGATGAGCAAAAGCAAAGGAGAATCGAAGTTTGCCAATGAAACATGGGTGTACCAAGATGATCCTGAAACAAAGTATCAAAGTGCACAATGGAAATTAGCCACGACCAAAAAAGTTCCATCAGTCCAAATCAAGAGTCAAAACGATGCTGCAAAACTTTTTTTATATCAGAGGGATTATTCATTATGAATTTGTAACAACTAGAACAACAGTTAACCATATTTACTATTTGGAAATACTTAACAGGCTATGTGAAAAAGTTAGATGACCTGAACTTTTCACCAACAATTTATGGCTCTTGCATCACGACAATGCACCAGCTCACACGGCACTGTCTGTGAGGGAGTTTTTAGCCAGTAAACAAATAACTGTATTGGAACAGTCTCCCTACTCACCTGATCTGTCCCCAAATGACTTCTTTCTTTACCTAAAGATAAAGGAAATATTCAAAGGAAGACATTTTGATGACACTCAGGACATCAAGTGTAATACGGCGACAGCTCTGATAGCCATTCCAGAAAAAGAGCTCCAAAATTGCTTGGAAGGGGGGACTAGGTGCTGGCATTAGTTCATAGCTTCCCAAGGGGAGTTCTTCGAAGGTGACTGTGGTGATATTCAGCAATGAGATATGTAGCACTTTTTCTAAGATGAGTTTGAGAACTTAATTTTCAGACGTGATGTGCTTATAACCAAGTTGGCTGCTCTCTAAAAGTATGATTTGGAGTGACTCTCTTATCTTCTCTGCTTCACATATCTTTGTCTGTAAGACTGGGTGATTGGAAAATGGTGTATATGAAAGAGCACTGATATTTAAAAAAATTTTTTCTATCAAAACTAAAATACACATTCTAGTAAAATATTATCTTGTTGAGAATGCAGAGTTACAAAAGTAATAGGAAAAAAAAGGTGAAAGCTTAAATCAATCTTGCTTTACAGATTGGATACTTTGGGGCCTGTTTGTACATGTAGGCAGGAAAAATGATTTAGTTTGGCATGACGGGTGAAGGGAAAAATGCATCCAAAAAATGAAATTGGATAAATTTAGATGTTTTGTGATTTTAGCTACTGAACATGTTTTATACTGGCAGAATATGCTCTCTGATATTGGAATATCATCAAAATTCATTTAAATCATGCCAGAATAATGTTAAATGGTGATGAGAGGGTTGGAATTTAAGCGGATAACAGTAGTAAAGACCTACTCACATTGACAAATTTGATGACGGAATCTGACCTAGCAGATCACTCAAGGAATGGAAATCTTCATGCAACAGCTTTATCCTGGAATTCACACAAGGATGTCACTTTGGCAAGAACCTACCCCCACACCCAGCCCCAACCCCTGAGGGAACATTTGAGATTTCACAGTCAAATCACATCCAAAGGAAAAACCAATCTAATTTATAATCTGCGAGAAACATGAGGATAATAGTATAAATTTGTATGACTACTAACTGAAATGTCAATGTATGTATTTGGTGAGGAATACTTTCTCTTCGGAAAGGTATTAGTAATTAACTTGCCAGAAGAATTTTTTCCCCTTTTTTAATAAACTTAATGAAGAGAGGCAGAAAGAAGATATTTAGGAAAGAAGGAAGAAAGAAAATGATCGGAAGAGAGAAGAAAATCATAAAGTCAGCGATAATAGAAATAGAGGAGAGAAAGTAACAGAAGAAAAAAGAAGACAGGAATTGTCCTGTTTCTACCTAATAATAATAAGGAAATATAGAAGGAAGAAAGTAAACAATAATAGTAAAAATGAAAGAAAAACAGCAAGGTGGCTCCCAGTCCTACATATAAACATAATGTTGCATTGTTTAAAATTATCGAAGGCAAAATTAAAGCAATTATTTTTAAAAATCAAAACTGTCTGCACTTTCTAAAGAGAATAGGATGATTAAAATCAGTGACAATTTCCCTAATGTTTCTTGTTTTCCTCTGTGATTGTCTGAACAACAACTGAGGGTGGGACTTATTGAGAAATTGGAATAGGTGACCCATAGATTAGTGCAGCCAGCTATTTAAATGTATATGGAAAGACTAGACCTTCAATGAATTTTGTGATAGGGGTCGGAGAAAACTGAAATGTTCTGCATGAGTCAATGAAATGGGAGGAGTGAACAATATAGAAAAAGATTAGCATCCAAATTGGAGGAAAAGCCAGGGGCTTGTTTGTTTATTTTTTTACATAAAAAGGTCTCAGGTTTTAATGGGTTTATAATACTATGGAAAATATTCATTTACTCAAAATTTTAGTAAGCGTATTGGTTAACGATATTTTTTTTTCTTCTAAAATCAGAGAAAGTCACAGAGAGCATGTGGGTCAGTATAGTTTAATGAGTGACAACATTTATGTCAGTGACATTATATATGCCAAATGAACAAACTCAGTGGAATCCGGAAGAAGTTAGAAGAAGCTAGAAATTGGCAAAATTAGTAGGTATTTGAGGACAGTCTATAAGATATTAAATAGAGACTCTAGCTTCTCTTGTTTAGATTTTTAGTAGCGGAGGGATCTATTATTTCATTTTGGATTTTATTTCAAAGTTTTATCCAGTATCATCTAAATTCTGTAACAATATTCAGCTTCATTTGGCTTAGATATAGACCCTACATATTAGTCAGGAATCTATTCCCAACATATCAAAAAGTTGATTCATAAAGCAGGAAAACTGACAGTATTAATTGATCTGATATTGTCAATTAGTCTGTCTATGATGGTTCTGGGAACTCCTCTTAGGTTGAAGAAGAAATTTTAGAAACTACTCAGAAGCTGGCTCTATGACTTTTGAAAACCTTAGCCTTTAAGATTGGGTGTTACTGCTGGAAATTCAGATGTGTGTAACATTGTAAACTTACTAGCATTCCTTCATGAAGTATCAGGAAGGGACCAACCCAAAAAATTATGTCTTAATTAGGGTTAGAGTTCTTCGTGGGAGAGAAATGGCAATAAATGGCATATATTTGGAATAGTCAATGGCTCCTGTCTTATTCCATTTGTGACAAACACTGATAGAGATAGGACTGGGTCCTCTAATGAAATAGAGCATATACTCTATATAAGTATTTTCTGAACATACTCTGAAAAGGCAGTGCCTGAGATAGGAAGGGGGGAATCTATGAATTTTAGCAGAAAATTTCATGAAATCTTATAGAAAGAAGATTTCAATGAAGAAAAACAAGGAACATATATACTCTCATATAATTCAGAAATTATGTGAATATATATATATATATATATATACATATATATATATATATATATATATGTTCAAAAGCCACAAAGGCTTCAGCATTTATGGTCTAGGCTTGCTAGTTTTTGAATGGATATCTTATAGTGTGAAGATAAGGTGGGAAAAATATACAAAGTTTTTGAAACATGAGAAAGTTAAAAAAATCAGGACCTTTGATTTTTTTTGCAAAGAAGAATATAGAAAGATATTATTGATGAAGTTTTACCAGAATAAGTGATTATTAATACTCTTTAGAGTGAAACTCAGCTGAAGAAACTCAGCCTGCTGAAAAAAATTGAATAGTTGCCCTATTGTCCCTGTTAGTACATATAACTTGTGAGATTAAGAGGGCAAGCTAACATTATTTGTTTTCAAGAACCAAGACAAAACAGTAAAGTAGAGCAGGATTGGAACTGGGGACTTCAGGTGAAATTTGAAAAGTAGGAATGGAGGTGGACGTAACTGAGGTACCAAAGTTGTAGTCCTTAGCAACTCAAATTTCAGGAAATAGGCATACATAGGCCTCCACGGGACAAAGTAAGCAATTAATTTGCTCCTTGTACAGATAAAATGACTATTACAGAATAGATGTCACCAAACTGCCAATTAAACCATAGTGCTAAGTGAACTGTACTGCAGAAACTCATGTTTCCAGGGATGCAGGCACTCAGAGCATAGGAGGTATGCCCTGGTAATGAGAGGTACTGCTCTGCAGTGTGGATGAAGAAGGGGCCACATACTAAACCTGACAAGCTCAGAGAAGGCCAGAATGGTGGGCCCTACAAACTCAGAGACTAAATTAAACATACAGGATGCTCTGAACATAAAAATTACTAACTAAAAGCAGGTCATGGAGGGTTGCCACATCCTGGGCCTTTAGCATTCTTGACAAAGGTCTATCTTTACCTTAAGTGACTCTGTATTGTCTTTTTGCATTTAAGATAACATACCCTTGGAATGTAAGAATAAACCTTTTTTTTTTCTGGACCCATGAGGTCACAACCCACCACACGAGAGCACAAGACCACAGAACCTTTCATTGTTATCTTGTTCCCCGAATGCCATCTCTGTGTGCTGTAAATGTTAATTAACTGTCATGTACTTACCAGTGTAAAAGAAGTATGTGTCTTTGTTTTACTTTTTTTTTCTTTTTTTTTAATTAATTAAATTTATTGGGGTGACTTTTTATCCAATCCTAGAGATTTCCCTGCTTTGCTTTTTTCTTCCACCCTCTTAGTCTACCACCAAAGGATTTCATGTAACCCTCCTCATGTCTACTCTTTTGATTTCAATGTATACAATAAGCTGCAAAATTGCCATTTTCTGGAGCGTTTCCTTAATCCATTGAAATTTTGCTTTCTGGCAATTGTTGTTAGTTTGACTCAAATAAACTCATTAGAATTCTCTACGGGGTTGGACATTTCTTATGTTGATAGCACTAAATGTACCTCTTCATAGGGCAGAACCGCAGGCTCTGGTAAAACAGACATGGCTACTGATCTGTTATTACAGGTGAACAGTATTTTTTAACATCCTATACCGTGTTATGAATCTGACTCTAGTTGTACAGAGGCTGGGTCTACTTTAGTTAAGTAAAAGGAGTAAGCCATGCTGAACCTGTGGAGAAGAAGCTCAATTAACACTGTATCTCCTCCTCCTTGTAAGAGGCTGACACCCTGGAGGAAGAAGCGGGAAAAAACATGACATCTGCCCCAAAATACTCTGCTCTGGTGTATAGGCTCAGAAACACAAAAAGAGCCTCTGTTAAAAAGAACAGACTATGGCAGAAATGTAGGCTACCTACTTGACCATGTTAAATTTTTATATCATGCATTTGAACCAAGAGTTGTTATGTCCCTTAGTCACTCAAATTCTAGAAAAATGTAGTTGGGAGCTACAGAGATTCAGGAAAGAAAAGGGGGACTTTGGAGGAGAAGCCAAGAAATTAAATAGTTATTTCAAGTTATCTAGGTATTAAGACAGGGGTGTCCAAACTTTTTTCAACGTTTTTCACCGAGGGCCATATGCGGTAAAATACACAAACAGCCCGGCCAGTCACTCGAGGTGAAGTATGTATCGCCTCACCTGGTTTATTTAAGTAAACTAAATATATTGGAATTTGCTGCGGGCCAATTAAAAATGGATTGCGGGCCGCAGTTGGCCTGCGGGCCGCAGTTTGGAGACCTCTGCATTAAGACAAAACTGGGAAGAAATTCTGCAAACAAAATCTAAACTATTTAAGAAAAATACAAATGCATTGGATAGTCAATTGGAAGCAGAACATAGCACAAACCACCCTTAGTAATGGGGGGAAAGTTCTCATCCTTCAAGACAATAATCTAAATTCAGGATCCTTTGAACTGTGTAGTTAATCCAAAGAAGTGCTAAAGAAACCAGATGCAGCAACATTACAATGACTCTTAGAAGGGGAAGACAAAAAGCAGACATGTATGCCAGTAATAGTAATGAATGTAAATGGATTAGACTCCCTAAATTAAAAAATAATGTTTGTCACACTGAATGTAATTTATAAGTATTAAGAAGGGAGGACCAAATTTATCACAATGTTATGCTCACCTGCATAGAAGCAAGTAAGTAATTATTAGAATTTTAAAGTATGTTATGCAGGTTTGCTGGATATAAAACTGATATGTAAACATTAATTGCATTTTATATATTATTAAAAATAATTGAAAAACATAATTTAAGAAGATGTTTTCAATGAAAACCAAATGGTGATATGTCTAGGAATAAATGTAACAAAACATATGCAATATCTTCAGGTAGATAATATTAAAAAATACTAAAAGAAATTATAAGGCCTAAGTGGAGAAATTGACTTTGGTCATAGATAGGAATATTCAGTACCATAAAAGAGCCAATTATCCCTAAACTGGTGTATAGATTCAATGAATTCTAATCAAAATCCAAATTGAATTTTTGTTCGTAAAAACTAATGCTGACTTTAAAAACTTAAATGAGGGGTCACAAATCCATGATTAGCTAAGGAATATCTCAACAAAAGAAAAAAAATGTGAGCTTACTTCCTCCAGATACTAATAATTATTGGGAGGTGGAAGTGATTAAGACATTAACGTTATGGCACAAGAATGGAAAATGAGACCTATAGACTAGAACAGATCACCCATACACAGAATTTTTAAATATTGCAGTTATTTTGGTAAGAGGGAGAATCAAGCAGGAAAAGGATGGAGAATTTAATTAATAGTGCTGAGAAAAATTATTCATATGGAAAAAGGGAAGATGGGATGCCTAAATTATCTATAAAGGAAAATAGTTAAATGAGATCACACTTCATACCTTATACAGAAATCAATCTTAGATCAAGTTTTCATGAGTTTGAGATTATACCCATGGGAATTGTGATGGTTAATTCTGTATGTCTACTTGATTGGGCCATGGATATCCAGATGTTTGGTCAAACATTATTCTGGGTGTTTCTGTGATGGTATTTTGTGATGAGATTAACATTTAAATTGGTAGATTGAGTAGTGGCCACTGTCCTTTCCAAGTGGGTGGTCTCCTTCAATCCATTGAAGGACTAAATAGAACCAAAGACTGACCTTCTCCCAAATGAGAGGGAATTCTCCTGCCAGCCAGCCTGGAAACTGGTTATATCATTGTTTACCAGACTTCCGACTCACACTGGGACATTGGTTCTGCCAATTTGGACTTGCCAGCCTTTGTAATCACATGAACCCATTCCTTATAATATAATCTCTTTTCATAAATACATCTCCCATTGGTTCGTTTCTAGGGAGAAATTTGACTAATACAGGATCCTTAACTACTTTGATATAGGGAATTGATTTACTATTTCAATGTTTGCCATTAAAAGTTGTTTCAACTGTAAAGTATGAATTGTAGTATACAGGGTATGTAAGAAGTTAGGGTTGGTGCATACATGGTTTACAAAGGCAGGAATTCAAGAGCTTTCTATTACATGTTCTTCATGGCATCAATCTAAAAATGGAACCCTGCCACTCTGTGATCATAAGGGGTAGACTCAAGAACACAGGGAAAAAACCTTGTGTCACAGTGTTTGCTTTAAAGGTTGTGAGTGGATCTACTGCCGAGTCCTATTAATAAATACTCGGTAGATCAGTTAATAACTAAAGCAGGATTTCTCATTTTATATGCTATTCCTTCAAATATTTTTATTTAAAATGTTTGGGGAGCATCTGCATTTTTAACAATAACTTCCAGGTGATTTTGATACACACTAAAGTTTAAGAACAATTGACCCAAGGGGATAAAGCTAAAATTTAGCATAAAGAAACTGATTCAAAAGACAAACATTGTAAGGAAAGGAAGAAAGGTAAGTAAATATCCCACAGTGTTATGACTAAGTGTTGGTAAGTGTTTTTGTGCCACTGTGTGTATTGAATACATATAACAGCTGGTGAGGGCATTAATCATTAACTTAAAGCAGATTAAAATAGAAGGTGAGAACAAGAAACTCAGCACTAACTAATGGGTAGGGAAAAGGCCTAAGCATAAAAAGTTGCCATATTTTAAATACGCCTTTAGAATTAATGATGTGGACCAAAAAGTGCTAGAACTACTGCATCGGAGGGGTCATATAGAGCAAACTGGTAACAGAGATGGACAAGATTAATTAATTTGTTTCAATTCATTAAAAAAGGAAAACAACATAGTGAAAATTATAAAAAGTGGCATCGTGGAAATGCAGCTGTAGACAGCAGAAAATGTAGTAGAATTTACTGCTTCAAGATCTTTGAAAGGGTGCCACCCTTGCCATGACTACGCTAGTGCAAGTCATACAATCTGACATGTGCCCTCTGACCAGCATATGATACATGATTAACAAATGAAAGAATGAATTAATGGATTATGTGCCAATGTACTGAACTTGTGACTGTGACCATAAGTCAATCATTAATAAAGGCTGAAAAACAATTGGAATTTGAAAATATGCTTATGACATGGAAATGTATAAATCTTTTTCTAGTACTCAAAAGAAAAGGTGTGTTAAGAAAAGTTGATCACAACAGTTACGGATAGAAGAGCTACAATGGATGGCATCGCGCTTGATGTTCTGGCTGGCTACCCATTCCAGCCTCTTCCTTTCTCCACCTATGTATGGTCTTCACTCCAGCCATACCAAACCTACTCATTCTGGTTATAGTTCATATTTTCTTTGGTTCTATGTTTTAAAATGTTCTTTGTGCTAAACACTCTTTTTCCTTAGTGAGAAGAAATTCTAACTGTCATTCAGGTCTTGGTTTAAATATTTAATTTTTACTTTTCCTAGGAAATATTCATTAACCCATCTCCCTCCTCACACTCAGTCTGGGTTATATACCATCATAAGTTGATCCATAATTGAATTTGTTACATTATAACTGTCTTCTTGCCCACAACACTTATTATATTCACAACTTTAGGGAGGAGCTGTTTTCCTTGTTCACAAATATTTCCCCATCATATCACTTATTAAAATGCACAACATAACAGTTACTCAACAAATATTTGTTAAACAGATGAATATATATGTACATGTATATACATATACATATACATATGTATATATATGTATATATGTGTATATATATATGTGTGTATATATATATATATATACACACATGAACACCAAGAACCAATAAGGATTCACTGAGAATAAGCCATGCAGAAGTAACTTCATTCCTGTTGCAGGGTTATATGATGAGTGGAATGTAAAGAATGATTTCAGCAATTTAAAAGGCAAAATATCTAATAATCTATATTCATTCCTGTTGCAGGGTTATATGATGAGTGGAATGTAAAGAATGATTTCAGCAATTTAAAAGGCAAAATATCTAATAATCTATATTTATGTTAAAGATATACTGTAGAAATATTAGATAATAGCACAGGTACCTGAATTCATAACAAGGTTTTAAAAATCTTCCCAAAAAGGAGAGATTAATAGAGTCATGCCAATCTAAGGAGGACTCTTTGGTGACAAGTCACAGAGTTTCCTTTGTGAGCTCTGTCTTGTTGAATGTTTCTATGAGTTAAGGAATAGAAGATGTGCTCATTAGATTAGAATGGTTGATCTCTCAGATGACAGACTCAGTGCAATGATAATTTTAAGAGATTGAAATAGTTGTTACAGTTTGAGAAATACAGTTGAATTTTAAGATGGAAATGTTAAGAATTGAATTTATAAATATCAGTAATAAATATCAGTTGTGTCAAAAAATATAAAAAAGACCTATTTTTATTTGTCCGGAAACTCAACATAAGAAAACAGTGTAATACAGTTGCACATTTTACTCTAATCTAATTCACTGTCAAGATTATTAATAATAGGTTATGGTTTTTAAATATATTTATATGTTAGTACTGTGTTGGTTGTTTTATATACATTATGTGATTTAATTTACCTGATAACACTAAAATTCAAGTTCTATGATTATTCTTACTTTAGCATTGTGAAATATGGTTTGAAAGTCTAATTTACTCATTCAAATTCATACATGTAATATGTTGTAGAAAAAATTTTGAACCCATGTCTTTATGTTTTCTAACTTCACAATTTTCAACATGTCACAATTTAAAACACAATTCAATTGATAATTAAAATACATAACTACACATAGTGTACTAGTCTGGAATTCAAAGCAACGTTCTATTATAAGCACCTTCAACTTCACTCCGATGGAAATTGGGCTGCTACAATTTGAACAAGCATGATTATAATTTATCTCACTTCACAACTTATTTCTAAAATACTTTAGCACATTTAGAAATATTTCCTTTATTTTCAAAGGTGTAATATTATACCATTGTGGTAAAAATTTAGATTGCTAAAATAATTGGTATTTTGGGTATTAGAGCTTCTGAAAAGGGAGTAAATCACTCTGTATACCTTAAAACAGAATACAGAATTTTGACTTGTAGGTCAGTATGAACTCAGTCAATTTTCACAATAAGAGAATCTATAAAATTAGCTTCTTATGGTGGAAAAATGGCATCCATGGTATTTGCATATATTGACAGCATGGTATTTCACATACTACAAAGCCCCTACAAAGACTATTCATTAAAGCCACTGAATCAACCTGGTCCTTTAAATTTTAAACTCTGTTGTATTATCTGAACACAACAATTCTGTGGATGTAGTGAATCTCACCCTTTCAGATTCACTGATGTTATTCTTATCTGTATTAATTTAAAGGCTTTAGCAAGGAAAAAAACTATAACTGCAGTTCAATATATGCATTTTAAAACTTTTTATCTGACTTAGTAATAGAATATTGTCTAGAGTCTGAATATGTCATTGTATTTTTGTATAATTTATTTTTATATAAAATCGACATTCTATTTATGTGTTATATAATGTAGTATGGTGGGACAACTCCCTTCAAAAAGTTTGTAGCCGATATTTAAAAGACATAATAAAATGTATCCATTTTGGTTTAAAACATCTTTAAATTTATTTTATAAAGCCTTGAAAGCTTTCACACTAGGGTTTAAGAAGAACAGATTTCTGATATCCCATCTTGATTAGTCTAACGGATCTTTAGTCTTTGAAGCAAACTGCAGTTATATTAAACCTTAATAGTAAATTTATATAATTTAAAATATAGTTTATTTTATTAACATTAATACTTTTATTAGCTCAAAAGTGGTTTGTCTCATTGACTGTACAGCCAATGCTAGAGAAAGTTGATGATAATCAATTAACAAAGTTTCAGAGAATTAATAAATTTAGAATTTATAAAGGTAATGACACTATCTCAAGCCAATTGCCCAAATCATACTGTTATGCTCATAAAATCACCAGAGTTGCTTGGAGTAAAGGAAGGATGTGTTTGTTTACAGTGGGCAGTCATGAATACCTTGCTATGGCTGATTACCACTCTGACTACTAGAAAATGGAACTGTTATACACAACAGCATCTGCTGTGCTGGAGTACTGCAATGCCCAGATTGCCTATTACGGAGTTCTAGAGACTATTTGCCAGCAATAGACTTCATTTTGCCAATGGGTAATTTGCAGTTTGCTGTGTCATCAAAATCTGAACATGTCACATCTTCTCATCACAGCCAATCCAATGGCAACGTGTTATTGAAGCAGCTGTCAAGAATGCAGAAAAAAACTACAGACAAAGCACAAAGTGACAGCAGATGCTATGCAAATTGGCAGTGGACACACAATATGCACTTGCAGAAACAATAATGTACAGACCTGTGTACTTCCTTTTTAATATGGAGACATGCTGCTCTGCCTCAGATGCCATATCACAGGTGGATAAATCAAAGACCCCGTGAAGAACAAGGAAGGGCATGTAAAGAGAAATAAGTGCTAGAACATATTCTAAAATACTACCTATGTGTTGGATAAAAATAACAAACCATACTTTTGGTAATTATTTCTGAAAAAGAAACAGCAGAAAATATGCATAGTCACATCTAAGATTTATAACTGTTCATCATCATAAGAAAGTTCTCTTAATTAGATTATACCAATGCTATAAAATGCTATTTCAAGATATCCTTGCAATTCTTGCAAAATTGTAGAATGAAGCAAAATATGTATTTCAAAAATAATATGTGAAATGTATTTATAATCTATAAATTTCTGTTCTTTAAAATTTGCTTTAGTTTTTCTCACAAATCATTGAAATATTTTGAATAGCACCCATCTTAATTGCTTATTATAAAATCTTTGAATTGTAAGAAACTTAAAAAGTTATATTTTTATAAGAATCCATTCCTCAAGTAGCCTCTTTATAACATCCTTAGTGAAGAGTCATTTGCCATCCTCATGTATATTTGAGCTGTGAAGATGTTACTGCTTCTTGAGGCTACCTATCTTTTTTTGATAGCACTTATAATTAACCAACATCATAAATCAAACTATTATTTTCTATTTATTAATTTTATTTACTGGTCACAAAGACACAAAGTCTCCAGTGTTTCTCCCTGTCTTCCCTCTCACTCATTCCCTCGGCCCAGTCACCTAGTCCTATGAGTCTTACGTCCAATAAATGTCTTTGTATGTATTCCCTCCTTTGGTTCTTATGCCACCTCCCTGGTAGTACACTTTCCAACTCTGTCAGAATTAGTGGAATAATTTCCTGTGTAGAGACTCCCAACTATTAGCTTACTGACACTACAATTTTTCCCTAACATCAGAACCAGCTTTCTTCTACAGAACTCTTTTGTGTTCTTCTCCTAAGATATTCATGGCCAATAAGAATAAAGTTGAAATTACTTTTATTATTAGGTAAGGTAAAATTAGCTATTATTAAACACACACACACACACACACACACACATATACACGTTACATAGCCTCCTTCCATCTTTATCTTTTAACACTCTCATCTTCTGTGACTTCAGAGTTCTTCCCTTCCAGGCTAAGAACTGGGAAAGAGACAGTGGAGAAAGCACATCTGCTATTAACCCTGCTGTTAAGATATGTATCACTTCCACTCAACTTCCAGTGCTAAAAAATAATCATATGATCCCACTTAGATGCAAATCAGGCAAAAATATGGAGTCCCTGCTTTGGCAATGGCCACACCACACCAAATCAACCCTACAAAATACAATGGGACTGAAAATCTTTGGTGAATAGTTGGTAAACATTTTTCACACAACTAACAAAATACCACAGTAGAGTATCTAAACCAAAGTCTTCTCAATCTCAATTTTTAGCTTCAGCTTTTAATTTATCTGTTCACAATCCTTAAACTTCATTTACTACCTTACTTATTTATTTATTTTTTTCCCTAAGAGCACCATTTACTGAGATGTTCCTATGTCTTTAGGCCTGTTTTGTCTTGGAAAGCTTTTCTTCATCACCCTCTCCTCCTACTTCTATAAAGCATTAAAATCCTATTGAAATTTCAAGTCTCATCTCAAATTCAGTTCTTCTGCAAAACTTGCCTTAATAATCTCATTGTAATTAGCTCCTTCCCAATCATTTCCCAGCACTTCTTTACTTTTGGTGGGGCTATTTATATGCCTGAATCTCCAATATTTTGTGTGCCTTCTTAAAAGTTTTACCTTTCTATTCTTTCTATTGCCTCTGTTGGCAAACAATGATGTGTCATAACAACTATCACTTATTGAGTCTCCTATGTGTCAGAAATTATTAAAAAAATTTTAAATGCAGATTATCTTACACAATCCTCATGATAACCTAATCAGTTAGAACCTACATTGTTCTTATCTTATAAGAAATGAACTGAGACACAGAATAGTCATGCACTTGTATGGGGTCATACAGCTAATAAGTGGTGGGTTGAGATAGGAATCCAGCCACATTCTCGATTACTATGCTATACTAGATTATTGTTCAATAATTATTGGATATATTTTTATAATAGTAATTCACTGTGACTTTCCTCACAATATTACTTGAACAATATTTTCAGTTTTCGTTTAAAATATTCTCTATTACTAATATTTTCTATAATTACTAAGCATTTGCTATTTCCAAGGAGAAGCATTCATTGAAACTGTAATTCCTTTAGCTTTCAATTGTGAAACCAAGTAGAGATAATTGATACTCTTTTGCATGTTTTAGTACATAGACTACATGTTCTCAGGGTCAATGTAAAATGTTCTTCAAAACTTAAGAAACTAATAATTTTAACTGCAATTGTGGAATTCATTTCCCTGATTCTAAATTCTTTATCTTGTGAGACTATAGTTTCACTAATCATTCCATAGATTTGAAAATAAATTCCTCAAGTAATTCTACAGTCCTTCTATGATATATATGATATATATCATATATATCTATTATATGATAATAATAGATATCTAATAGATATATATATCTATAATAATAAAATATATATTAGATTATATCTATATAAAATAGATTATATTTATATAATAATAGATATATCTATATCTATATATCTAATAGTTTACATCTATATCTATAATAATAATAGATTATATCTATACAATAATAGATATATGATATATATCTATATATGACATTATGTATTTCATATATGTGTGTGAGTGTGTGTGTGTGTGTGTGTGTGTGTGTGTGTGTGTGTGTATTTCTATCTTTCTGCCAGCAAACAATGTGAAAGAGGAAAGATTTTGCTTGGTGATTAAGTCTCTCTTTAGATGCAGAAAATTCTTGAGATCTATGCATGCAAAGTTATGTTCTTCCAGGTTGGCATCAGTGGTTCTTTTCTATTTAGTCATATTTACTTTTATCTCTCTTCTGCATCTTCTTTGTCAGGAGACTTATTTTCACATCATGAGCAATATATCATGTGCAAGTATAAAAATAAACATCTTCTGTGTGTGTGTGTGTGTGTGTGTGTGTGTGTGTGTAAGAGAGATAAAGGGAAAGAGTATGTTCACAACCATGAATTTGTGAGCAAGGTAAACCATCACCAGGATAAATATTAAAAAGAAAATCAGAATGACTGCCCAGAACATGTTTCTAATCTGTTGCTTCTAGGCCTCCATATCAATATACTGTTGGAGGAGGTCATTGAGAGTATGCGACTACTGGTTGACCTGTGAGATGGACTCGAGAATGGAGTCTCCTTACCCACTCGCCAGTCCTTGGAATGTACTGTTTGGCCAACATTCCCACCGTGGGAGCCATTTTCAAGGGCACAATCTTGAGGGAGCAATGTGTTGCTCAGACCATCTGGACAGTATACGTGGCTAAACCCAGTTCATTTATAACCTTTATAACATAAACCCAGTTCATATATAAACATTTACCATTCTGGTGGGTGAATGCAGAGATCTATTCATCTTGTGGCCATCCAAGACAAATCTCATGTGTAAGTTTTCTCCCTTATTAAACCTGCCAACTACCAATCTGGACTGGGCTGCCTATTCTGTCTATCCCTTTTTGCACTTCTTATTCGGGGGACCACTTTGTGAACAAACATACACCTTTTTTAAAAAAAATGTGGAAATTGCTATATATATTTCAATACATTTGCATGCTTGTTTATTCAAACAATTCAAGTTAGAAAACAAATATGTTATATACTGAATTATTGAAGATATTTCTATTTTAGTTACTGAATGTACAGGTTAAGAGGTTAGGAGGGGCATTTTTGTAGGGTATGCTTACTGTGCAATGTTTCTCAAAATCGTACTAAAAAATATTAATGAAAATCTTAGAAATAAATCTGAATATGATAATCTATACTGGAAAAGAAAGATGGAGATCTTTATAAACGTCACATTCCATTGTAAGACAAATATCATTGTTTATTTTATTTCATTTTTGAGTTTCAAATTGTATATTGGAGGTATAGATTACTGACATTTTTCATAGTTTAACTGATGTTACTGCTTCCGAAAAGTCCTTGTTCTGTTCTATCTTATTATATCAAGTATAGACTAAATGAAGTTTGTATTTATGACTGAACATTTGAGAGACTTACTTATAAAATGTGCTATAAAGAATACTTATATATGTTTCCATTTACTCACTGTATTTTTATGGCTACACAGTTTATATGATAGGTTAATTAGCAACAAAATAAGTAAATATATATTTAACAATACACTATGTTCAAGGATGGCATTATGCAAAGAACTGTGGGATATAAAAATGATCTTGAAGATGGTTTGTCTTCAAGATATCTGATCAATATGGGAAAAAAATAAATGTTTTAAAACAAAAATGGGACTGATTCCCAGTTTACTACCTAAAAATTTCATACTAATTTGTTCTCTATCAGCATATTTGTTTTCCATCCTATGGAAACAAATTCCTGATAATTATCAACAAAATCTTGGCAAAGAAACTTTCTTCACAATAAGGTAAAATATATAAACACAAAAAAGTTAAAAATTAGAATTACAACCACAGAAGAAATTGTATTTCTCAAAACCTTGGAATTAGAATTCTGTACTCTCGTTATCTCCATAGGGGAGCTTATATTTTGTATGCGTTTGGTGATTTGTTGACACACAGACCCCAGCACAGGTGGGTTGAACCCATACACTATGTAGCAGGAGGCAATTGTAAACCATTGCTGCATTTTATTTTTTCAATCTTTATGTTTATTCATGTTTCTTACTTTAAAAATATTATGATGAGACAGTTACTCATTTACGGGCTTGCCAGGAGTAGAAGCCCACTCGATGGCCCATAACAACAGCTCTTAGTATAGATTGTGGTTCCCAAAGAAGAAATAAATCAAAGATGTTCACTTGACCTATCATCACTTTCACAGCTGAATTTTCAGTTAAAAATTTTATTGAAATAATTGTATATTCACATGTAGTTGTAAGAACGATTACAGAGAGATTCCATTTATGTGTACACTTAACCAGTGCTCCTAGTGTTAACATTTTGAAAAACTGTAGTATAAACCAGGGTATTTATAGTGATATAATCCAAGGATGTTATTTGCATTCCCCCAGTTTACTTGTGTGTGTGTGTGTGTGTGTGTGTGTGTGTGTGTGTGTAAATTCTATGCAATTTATCTCATCTAGGTTTGTGTATCTACCAAGGCAGTCAGGATACTGAACAGTTCCATCTTTACAAGGATCCCTTGGGTTTCATTTTTATAACGACATTCAGACCGCTCACTCCTTCCTAGCCTCTGTCAACCACTAATCTGTTCTCCTTTTCTAAAATGTAGTCATTTCTAAAATGTTATATATACATTTTGTATCATATAGTTATATATACATTTTGAATCATACAGTAGATAAGCTTTCAAGGTTCTTTTTGCCCCCACTAAACTGATTCCCTGGAAATGCATCCAAATTGTGGCATGTATCAATAATTCATTTGTTTTTATTGCTAGGTAGTCTTCTATGCTTTGTGAGTACTAAAGTTTGTTTAACTTTTTATATTTTTTAGGAAATCTAGATTGACTACAGCTTTTGGTTCCAAATAAAGCTGCCATAAACATTCATGTACAGGTTTTTATGTGTATACAAGTTTTTAATTCTCTGAGATAAATTCCCAAGAGTACAATTGCTGGGTCATTTGGTAATTGCATGTTTATTCCTATAAGAAATTGCCAACATTTTTTCCAGATTGGATATTTTACGTTCCCATCAGCAATGTATGAGAGATCCTTTTTCTGTGCATGCTTCCCAGCAATTGGTATTGTAACTATTTTTTTTAATAATACGCCATTCTGATAAATGTATAGTGAAACTTCATTGTGCTGTTAACTTACATTTCCCTGATGACTAATGATGTTGACCATGTTTTTGTGTGCTTATTTGATATTTATATATCCTCTTCAGTGAAATATATCTTCATATCTTTTGCCCAGTTTCGAATTGGATTATTTTTACTATTAAGTTTGTAGATTTATTTATATAATCTAGATGCTCTTTTGTCAGACATATGATGTATTAGCCTCTTGTTGCTGCTGTAAAAAATTACCTCAAACTTGGTGACTGAAAACAAATCTATCATGTTAGGTTTGAGAAGAGCAGCGTCTACAATTAGTCCAACGAGGCTAAATCCAAGATATCAGCAGGGATGGTTCCTTCCAGAGCCTATAGGGGAAACATTTGTTCCTTGCCTCTTCCAGCTCAAAGCAGCCACCTGCATTCCCTTCACTGTGACTGCATCACTCCAATCTCTACTTCCATCATCACATTGTTTTTCCACTGTCTGGCTCTACTGTATCCCTTTTATAAAAACCCTTCACTACATTGCCCCCTTTCCTATAATCTCCCTCCCATAATGCAAGATAGTCTCCCCAGCACATCTGCAAAGTCTCTTTTCTGGTATAAGGTAACATTCACAGGTTCTTGGGATTAAGACACAGAGTCTTTGTGGGGAGATTAATCAACCTACCACATATGCTTTGCAAATATTTTCTCCAAATCTGAAGTTTATCATTTCTTTTTTTTATATGGACCTTTAAAGAGCAAACACTACATTTTTTATAAAGTTTAATGCATCGATTTTTTTATTTTATTGGTAATGCTTTTAGTATTGGTATCCTTTTAGTATTAAGTGTAACAACTATTTGCCTAGTCCTAATATTTTATTCTATGTGTTTTTCTAAAAGTTTTATAATTTTACATTTAAGTTTATAATTTATTTTGAATTAATTTTGTATGAGTTGTGAGGTTTAGTTTGAGGTTTATTACTTTGCCTAAGGGTGTACAATTTTTCCAGTATAATCTATTGAAAGGCTATCCTACCTCCATTGAATTGCTTTTGCACCTTTATCAAAAATCAGTTAAGCACATCTGTGTGATTTTATCTCTGGATTCTTTGCTCTGTTTATTTCCTTTTCTTACTTTATTGCATTGGCTAGAACTTCCAGGATGATCTTGAAATGCAGTGGTAAGAGAAAACATTCGTGCCTTATAGCTTATCTTAGTGTGAAAGTTTATCAACATTAAGTATGATGCTAGCTGTAGGTTTTGTAGCTATCCTTTAAAAATTTTCGGAAGTTCCCTTCTTTTCCAATTTTACTGACAGTTTTTATCAGGAAATGGTGTTGGATTTACCACGTGATTTATCTTTTTATTACCTATTTATGGGATGGATTACATTTATTGATTTTTGAATACTGAACCAGTCTTATACATGTGGGACAAATTCCATTTGGTCATGGTGTATATTTCTTTTTATAAATTGTTGAACTCAACTTGCCATTATTTTACTGAGAATTTTAAAGTCTATGTTCATGAGAGATACTGTTCTGTGGTTTTCTTTTCTTATAATTCTTTGTCTGGTTTTGATATTAGGGTAATGCTGGCCTTGTAGAATGAACTTGAATGTATTCCCTCTGCTTCTGTTCTCTAAAAGAGATTACAGAAAATTGGTATCATTACTTCCTTAAATGTTTGGTCGAGTTCACAAGTGAACAAATTTGGAAGCTTATTAATTATTGACTCAATTTCTTTAATAGATATAGACCTATTGAGATTTGTTTATTTCTTCTTTCATGAGTTTTGCTGAATTGTATATTTCAAGGAGTTGGTGTATTTCATCTATGTTTTTAAATTTGTGAGCATAAAGTTTTTCATAGTATATCTTTATCATCCTTTTTAATGTCCATGAGATCTGTCGTGATATGTTTATTTTTCATTCCTGATAATCGTTTTTTTGTGTTCTCTGTCTTCTTTTTTAGTTAGTCTGGCCTAGTGGGCTACCGATTTTATTGATCTTTTCAAAAAAGCAGCTTTTAGTTTTATTGATTTTTCTCTGTTGATTTCCTGTTTTCAATTTCATTGAATTCTGCTCTAATTCTTATTTCTTTTCTCCTCTTTATTCTGAATTTAATTTTTTCTTGCTTTCTTTGTTTCCCTAGGTAGAAACTTTGTTGATTTTAGATCTTTCTTCTGTTTTAATATATGCATTTATCCAAAGCCATAAATTTCCCTCTAAGCACTGGATTCACTGCATCCCACAAATTTGGATACGTTGTGTTCCATGTGAAATTGAGAATTCTGCTGTTGGGTGTTGCTGGGTGAACTAGTCTACAGATGTCCACTACATCCAGTTGACTGATGGTGTTGAGTTTAGCTATGTCATTACTGATTTTCTGCCTGCTGGATCTGTCCATTTCTGATAGGTGGTTTTCAAAGTCTTTAATTATGACAGTGGATTCACTTGTTTTCTTTACAAATCTATTTTTTTTTTTTTTTTTTTTTGCCTCATAATTTGCCTCACACAGTTAGGAGAATACACAGAAAGGATTGTTATATCTTATTGGAGAATTGACACATTTATATTATGGAATACCCTTCTTTATCTCTGATAGCTTTCCTTGATTTGAAGTCTACTTTGTCTGAAATTAATCTACTCCTGCTTTCGTTTGATTAGTGTTAGTATAATATATTTCCCTTCTTTCATTTTTTATTTATATTTTTCTTTATATATGAAGTGTTTTTAAGCAACATATACAGACATAATTTGCTTTATTGTGCTTTTCTTTATTACACTTCACAGATATTGTGTTTTTTACAAGGTGAGGGTAAGACCCTCTACCAGCAAAAAGATTATGATTTGCTGGAGACTCAGATGATGGCTAGTATTTTTAGCAATAAAGTATTCTTTAATTAAGATATGTACATTTTTTAGCATACTGCCAATGAACACTTAATGGACTACAGTATAGTGTAAATATAAGTTTTACATGCACTGGGAAATCAAAAACTTTGTGTGACTTACTTTATTGCTATATTCACTTGATTGTGGTGGTCTGCAACTGAACCCATGATATCTACGAGATATGCCTGTAAATGGGTGTATTTTACTTCACTCTAACAATCTCTCTCTTTTAATTGGTCCATTTAGACCTTTGACTTTCAAAGTGATTATTGATAGAGTTGGAGTATCCTCCTTTTTCTCCCTTGTATCATTGCTTTCATTCATTTTTTTTACCAATATGTAAATATATATGATATATACATAAGTACACATAATTAAACACAGTGTTATTATTACTATTTTGAACAAACTGTTAGAAAATTATAAATAAGAAAATGTTTTTATTTTACCTTTATTTCTTCTTTGAAGTTCTTTCTTTATTTATATAGATCCAAGTTTCTGATGTGTATTATTTTCTGTCTCTAAAAAACTTCTTTTAACATTTTTGCAGGGACGGTATACTGGCAATTGGCTCAAAAAAATTTTTTTTTTCTGAGAAAGTATTTTTCCTTCATTTTTGAATGTTAAATTCATAGGATACAGAATTCTAAGTTGGTGGGATTATCTCTGCGAAACCTTAAATTTTTCATTCCATTCTCTTCTTGATTGCATAGTTTCTGAGAAGTTTGATGGAATTTTTATCTTTGTTCCTTGCTTTGTAAGGTGTTTTATTCACCCCTTTGGCTTCTTTAAGGAATTTTTCCTTTATTTTTTATTTTCTGTAGCTTGAAAATGATATGCTGAGGGTAGTTTTTGACTTTTATACTGCTAGATGTTCTCTTTAGTGTCTGATATTAATTTGAAGAAATTCTCAGTCATTGTTCCAAATATTTCCTTTGTTCCTTTCCTTTTTTCTTCTTCTGGTATTTCTATTATGCATATATCACACCTTTTGTAGTTGTCTCTCAGTCCTTGTATAATCTGTTCTGGTATATCATCTTTGTTCTCTTTGCTTTTTGGTTTTTGAGAATTATATTGATATATCCTATAGTTTAGGTATTTTTTTCTCAGCCACGTTCAGTCTACTAAAGACCTATCAAAGGCATTCTTTATTTCTGTTACAATTTTTCTTTTTTAATCTCTAACATTTCTTTTTGTTTTTCCTTATGAGTACCATCTCTCTGCTTACATTGTCCATTTATTCTTGTATACTTTCTCCTTTGTCCATTAGAACCTTAGCATATTAATTATAGTTGTTTTACATTCCTAATCTGGTAATTCCAATATCCCTGCTATGTCTGGTTCTGATACTTGCTCTGTCCTTTAAATTATATTATTTTTGCATTTTAGTATGCCTTATAAATTTTTAGTGATAACCAGACAAGACATTTTGGGTAAAAGAAACTGCTGTGTATATAGATCTTTAGTAGTGTGATGTGAGGTGTGGAGGCAGGGAATGCATTCTATAATCCCAAGATTAAGTCTAGTCTTTTAGTGAGCCTATGTTTTTAGACTATAAACTTCACAATTGTTTCTTTCTCTCTTTATATATATACTTTTTCTCACTTAGGTGGAACAGGATAGCTAGAATGGGTTAGGGTTGGGTATTTTCCTTCCTCCAGGTCTCTGATAATACCACAGCAGGCTAGGGTTTGGCTAACTATTAGGTTGGTGTAAAAGTAATTGCAATTTTTGCAATTACATATTTTTAACCTTTTAAACCACAATTACCTTTGCATCAACCTAATAGTGTTCCCTTAGTGCAGGTCTTCTTAAGAAGAACATAATGCTCTGGTGTATGTGAAAAAAAAAAAAGAAATTGCCTCCCCTTGCTGGAAGCCCAAGAGGATTTTTCTCCAATATTTATTGTAGAAGCTTAGTAGAACTTCTGGATACAAATCATATCTATATGGTGAAAGCCTCCTTATGACTAGGTTCCCCTGGAGTTTTTAACTTTCAGAGTTTTCCACACTTTGCCTTCAGCAATTTATCAATTACAATTCAGGTTTCTCTGGCTATGGTTCCCTTGGTGGTTTTCCCTACTGAGTCTCTACTTTGGTAAACTGTGACTCCCTGTATTTGCTGCTCTGAGTCTCCAATTTTCAGGGTAGTAATTTATCCTGTATCTTCTCTTCTCTGTAGTGTCCTAAAAGAGTTGGTTTTTCAGTGTGTTCAGCTTTTCATTTGTTTTAGGATAAAGTGGTGGTTTCCAAGTTTCTTACATATGGAAATGGCTAATTATTTTTATATATTGTAAATTCAGTGAATTTGAAATTTAGAGTACTAATATATTGTCAAGGACTTGCAACTAATTTCATGAGATATGATGGTCTCTAGTTATCTAGTTATCTAGTACTCTTTTTTGGGGGTTCTGGTATCAATAATAATGGATTCATAAAATGAATTGAAAAATATTCTCTTTTTCTGGAAGACTGTATAAAATTGGTGTTGATATTCTTTACATGTTTGGTGGAATTCTTTAATAAAATAATCTGAGCTTGGAGATTTCTCTTTCAGCTCTTTAGTTACGAATTCAATTTCTCTAATTGATATCTGTCTATTTAGATTATCATTTCATCTTGGTTGAGTTTTGGTAGTTTACAGTTTTTAAGGAATTGGTCCATTTATTCTAAGTAGTCAAAGTTTTGAGTGTCAAGGTGTTTATAACATTTTTTTATTATCTTTTTAATGGCTGCAGTGTCTTAAATGATATTGCCTATTACATTCCCAATATTGATGATTTGTGTCTTCTTTTTTATTGTCTATCTTACTAGAATTTTTTTCTTTAGAGTTTATTGGCGTGACAATTATTAGTTAGGTTACATAGATTTCAGGTGTACAATTCTGTAATACATTATCTATATCTCACATTGTGTGTTCACCACTCAGAATCAGTTCTCTTTCCATCACCATATATTAAACCCCGTTTACCCTCTTCTAGAGCCCTGCTCTCCTCTCCCCCCTTACCCTCTGGTAACTCCTAAACTATTGTCTATGTCTATGAGTTTTTGTTCTTTCAGTTGTTTGTCTTGTTCTTTTGTTGTTTTCGGTTTATATACCACATATTTCATATAGAGAATAATATGAAATCATATGGTTCTCTACTTTTTCTGTCTGACTTATTTCTCTCGGCATTATAATCTCAAGATCCATCCATGTTGAAACAAAAGGTCCTATTTCATTTTTTTCTTATCTCTGAATAGTATTCCACTGTGTGTATATATATATATCCACAACTTCTTTATCCATTCATCTATTGACGGACATTTTGGGTGTTTCCATGGCTAGGCCACCGTAAACAAAGCTGCAATGAACATTGGAGCACATGTGACTTTATGGATAAATATTTTCAGAGTTTTTTGGGTAAATACCCAGGAGAGGGATTGCTGGGTCATATGGTAATTCTATTTGCAATTTTTTGAGAAATCTCCACACTGCCTTCCATAGCAGCTGCACCAATCTGCATTCCCACCAACAGTGTACGAGGGTTCCTTTTTCTCCACAGCCTCTCCAACACATCTTACTATTTGTCTTGTTGATGATAGCCATTCTGACTGGGGTGAGGTGATATCTCATTGTGGTTTTTATTAGCATTTCTCTGATGATTAGTGATGTTGAGCATTTCATTGCCAGAGCAATCAGGCAAGACAAAGTTATAAAGTACATCCAAATTGGGAATGAAGAAGTTAAATTGTCACTCTTTGCATATGACGTTATGTTATATATAGAAAACCCTAAAGACTCCACCAAAAAGCTATTAGAAACAATCAACAAATACAGTAAAGGTGACAGCTAGAAAATCGACGTACAAAAGTCCATTGCATTCCTATATACTAACAATGAAATCTCAGAAAAAGAAAAAAAAATTCCTTTTGCTATTGCAACCAAAAGAATAAAATACCTAGGAATAAACTTAACCAAGGATTTGAAAGACCTATATGCTGAAAACTATACGACATTTTTAAAAGAAATTGAAGAAGACACAAAGAAATGCAAAGACGTTCTGTGTGCTCATGGATTGGAAAAATCAACATAGTTAAAATGGCCATATTACCCAAAGCAATATACAGATTTAATGCAATCCCCATCAAAATCCCAATGGCATTTTTTAAAGAAATAGAACAAAAAATCATCAGATTTGTATGGCACCACTAAAGACCTCAAATAGCCAAAGCAATCCTAAGTAAAAAGAACAATGCTGAAAGTATCACACTCCCTGACTTTTTAGCTTGGGCAACATACTCCCTGACTTTTTACAGGGCAACAATAATCAAAACAGCATGGTACTGGTAGAAAAACACATACACAGACCAATGGAATAGAATTGAGAACCCAGAAATAAAACCACATAAATATGGACAGATAATTTTTGACAAAGAAGCAAAAAACATACAGAGAAGAAAAGACAGCCTCTTCAATAAATGGTGCTGGCAGAATTGGAAAGCCACATGCAAAAGAATAAAACTGGACTGCTATATGTCACCATGTACCAAAATTAATTCAAAATGGATCAAAGACTTAAGCATAAGACCTGAAACAATAAACTGCATAGGAGAAAACATAGGTACTAAACTTATGGACTTTGGGTTCAAATAGCATTTTATGAATTTGACTCCAAAGGCAAGGGAAGTAAAAGCTAAAATAAGTGAATGGGGCTATCTCAAACTTAAAAGCTTCTGCTCAACAAAAGAAACCATCAACAAAATAAAGGGGCAACCAACTGAATGGGAGATTTTTGCAAACAGGTCCTCTGATATCCAAAATATACAAGGAACTCATACAACTCAACAACAAAACACCAAACAACCCAATTGAAAAATGGGCAGAGGACCTGAAGAGACATTTCTCCAAAGAAGACATACAAATGGCAAACACATGAAAAAATGCTCTTACTAGAATTTTATTGATTTTTTCAAAGCACCATCTTTTTGTCTATTGTTTGTTTACAAATTTATTAATTTCTGCTCTTGTTCTTATTATTTCTTTTCTTCTAATTACTCTAGCTTTTTTGCTGTTATTTTCCTAGTTTTTTTTTTTTTTTTTGAGATATATACTTAGATTATTGATCTAAAACCTCAGTTCTTTTCCCATATAAGCATTTAGTGCTATAAATTTCCTTAGCACTGCTTTGGCTATATCTCACATATATTGATATGTTGTATTTTCATTTTCATTTAGTTCTATATATGTTTTTATTTCCTTTGAGTCTTTTTCTTTGATCTATGGATTATTTAAAATTTCCAGATGTTTTGAAGTTGTCCCGTTATCTCTCAGTTATTAATTTCTAATTTGATTTCATTATGGCTAGAGAACACATTCTTTATAGTTTCATTATTTTAATTATTTTAAAAGTGATTCATTTTATGTCCCCGGACACAGTCTATTTGGTGACTACTTTAGCCTCCATGGTTTTAGAGGAGAAATCCACTGTCATTCAAATTGGTATTCTTCTCTGGGTGATATTTTACTGTTCTTAAGATTTTTTCTTTGTCTTTAGTGTCAAAAATTTAATTGTGATATGTCTTGGCATAATTTCTTTGGGTTTATCGATTTTGAGGGTTCCCTCACATTACTGGATCTGTAGGCTTGTGCCTTTTATCCTTTAATATGTGGCAAACTTTTGAATCTTTTCTGTCTTATATATACTTTGTTAATTGCTAATATGACATTAGAAATTGGGTGTTTGTACTGTTATTTAGATTAAGGATATTCTTAATCTAAATATGTATATCTTAGAAAAAAGTGGTAGAAAGATTATAATTGCCATTTAATTGACTATGTTTTATATTACTGATTTTTAATCAAATAATGCATCACCCCAGAAGGGGTCCTAAGAGAATAAAACAAAGAAAACATCACTAAAAAAATCTCAGTCAACAACTGTTTTAACTTAATCGTCAAAAAACTCATAGGAGGGTTTTGTTATCTATCTATCTATATATCAAGCATAATCTATCTCACTATCTGTTTTAGAATTTAATTCAAAATATACATGGTAGCTGCAATGATGCATATTCAGATAATTATTTGAAATAAAAACAAAATTAGACTCTTTCTAATGGAACATAAATCTCATTGGGTAAACTGTATGATAAGAATTGGTTTTGCTCATCAATTTGTATCCCAGAGGTTGAGTTAAATATATAGTTCGAGGGTTTTTTTTTTGGAGTTAATATAGTTAATGACAACGAGGATTTAAAAATATCTTGATAAGCTAAGATGGTATGACTGTGAGAATAACAGAATGTCAAGCATTAGGCTAAAAAACAAACAAACTAAACCAACAAACAGCTTCAAAAGTACAGGAGATGCAGCCTAATAACAATGCAAATGAGAATTGGTGAGGGACTTGAGTTGGTTGCTTCTCATAAGCCCACAGTGTAAAGTTGCTGCCAACATCGATATTGGAAGAATAGTGCCCTATAGTTCAAATGTTTGAGGCAAATATATTTAAAGCACATGGTAAGATATGTGCAGTTTGTTTAATCACTGCATTGGCAAAAGTATACTAGAATTTGTAATATTTTAATTTTTCAACCCTTTCTGATAATATTGGGTTAAATAAGATGTCTCCAACTTAAAAAGTAGCAAGCATCATCAATAATCATTGCTGAATCTTTTGAAAAGATTTTAGATATGCTTTTCAGAAGTTGAGAAATAAATGACCCCAATAACTAACAAATTATTTTAGACAGCATTTAATTCTTTGCTTTCAGTAAACCTGAAGAATTTTAGATCAATAACAATATTTTTTAATGATAGACCACTGTATGATTTTAGGTATATAACTTAGTAAACACGTATGTTACTAAATAAACTCTTCCATTCCTATCTACATCTTATAAGAAAAACTATTTGTAAAGCTCACATCCATAAAAACTAATGATACAGAACTCATGCTGAAAACTGCTCTTCATTCTAACAATAAATATTCATTTGTGTATAAATAAAACAATTTTTAAAAGTCCAATTTATTACATTGAGATACATTTCCAAAATTGGTCATATATTTTTGATCAATTGTTTAATAAAATAACCATAATGATTTTAGTCCTATAAACATTTTCAAAATTCAGAGACTTACAAACACACAGACACACATACAAACTGCAGACATGTGATCTATGATTAGAAAGTCTTTCAAACTTAAAAATATGTTAGGATAAGATTATATGGAAAAAGTTGAATAGAAATACACAAATATGAAACATAAATTTTGACCACAATATAATCTTTTACTGTAATGTAATTTTAATGGACTGAGGTGTATATCAAATGCTATGGTCTTTATACTCAGTTGCATACATTTAAGTAGTATAACTGTGAATTATGAATTTAAAATGTCAATATTTATAAAACACTTAAAGTATATGCTACAATTAAATTACAAAAACTTTTAGATATAAACTTTAAAACTTTTAAGTGTTATAGAGTTCTTAGAAATACTTTAAAGCTATCAGAGTAAGATATATGAATAATACTACTAAATAACCCAAATCCAAATTAAGAAAGTTGATTAAATAAAGTTCTTCAGTGTTGCCAAATTATAAGAGATATTCAGTTAAGTTCATTAGAGAAGGCCCCATAAGAACATCTCTCTGTCATTTAATTCCTATCTCTCCTCAGTGGCCTTTTCTTGCAGTATAGCCTTGTTCCATTTGTGCCTAGTGATTTCCTGCCACTTCAGGAAAACTTTTACCATGTTCACAAATGTTTCCAAGCAAGAGAGATTTCCCAACTTTCTCCCTCTGCATATCTCAGTTAGGTTTCACGTGATGGTCGTAATCATGCTTGCTCTTACTTTACTCACTTGAGGATATAGAATCTACTTCAAGTGATGGTTTGTCTGTTTTCTTTCTAGTTTCCTGAATTTCCCGGTCCCAGAAAAATATTTTTTTTTCCTTTGAAAGATTTCATCTTATATGAATCCACCAGTTTCCTCATCAAATTGTACTCCTCCCACCTTTATTGCATTATCTTCAGTGTATTCAAAATACATTCCTAAGCAACACCTATGTTTTATTATTCAACAAAAGACAGTCTAATCAGAGTCAGATCAGAGATGATTTATGGTAGAGTGGAAAGCAAATAAAAGTTTTCTAACGGAAGGATCTGAAAAGTTGCTGGCAGTGCAGCCAGGCAATGTGTGAGCAAAATGTTCAAGAAAATGTTTTATTTCTATTTATGTTGGCTATGAGATAAATATTGCATAGTTGAATCAGTGGATTTTATGTGTCAAGCTCTGTTTCCCGCTGCACCCAATCACTGCAGAGCTGTCAAAAGCAAAGTGTGCATTTGAAGAGGCTACTCTCTCTGAATGGAAAGAAACAAAAACCAGGAGGGTTGAAAAAACGCATCCATGATGAGTCTCTCTCCCTTTCTTTTTAAAGCTTTTTGAGTTTATTCCAATTTTAGCAAAAGTGAACTCTGAAAAGCAGTTGAAGGCAATCATTTCCAAATGACGTAGAAAGGCAAGAAGGAAAGTGCATTTTCAGAGAAGATGACATTACACAGGTTTAATGCATATCCGAAGCAAAGAGTGGTTTCTTTGCAGATTGGACACACCACCCTCTACTCACTGGCAAAATACAGAGCACGTGATGAGATGAGCATTTTGTGTTGTGGGTGCCTGGTCACTGACCTCTGTTCCAGCCACGTCAGTGTTGATGAGCATCAGGACGATGGAAATGAAAATGCCTGGCAAACAGCAAATGTCAGGAGAGCACAGGTAGAAAGCAACAATAATTCATCACGTGACCCTGCATGGAATTTGAGTGGCAGAAGGACTTATAGGAAGGCTGGGGAGGGCCCAGCACACACACCTCAGACTTAGGAGAGGCTTTTAAAGCTGCTTTCCTGGCAGGCCTCTCAGTTCCCTCTGCTTCATTCTGGAGAGTCAGAGCTCCAGAGACTGACGTATTGGGTTTTGGCTGTTTATTAATTATTGTGTATGTTTGCTGCTGTTATGTAACTGAAAAGCCTTAACCTATGAATAATTAAAACCTTGGCTCTCTGTGGGCGTAAGCTATGATACACAGATAACAGTCCCTTTAGAGTGCCCCTTAAACTGTATGGACACTGAAATTACTCCCACCTGTCACACATACACACAAATGTTCTCACTAATGTATTTGACTCAATCATTTTTTAATAACCTCCGTTGAACTGTATATGTTTTTAAATTGTTACTCATTTCTACAGTCTAAAAAAATCCCTTTTTACACTGTAATGAAATAGGTTGAAATAATACTAAGTGATTAAACTTCTATCACGTTGGCATCTTTGATAAGGTCATGATGGATATTGTTTGACCTATCAGAAAAATGCTTTACCCTAAATTGATTCACTGAAAAACTGAGAGTGGGAACTCTTCATAATGTGGAAATTATGTTTTCCTTTGTCCTGCAGGCAGGCACATCAGAGTTTCCCAGGTCTGAGCATGCGTCCATATATTTGTCTCTTCTCTGCCTCTGCTCACTCATAGCCTCAGCCGGCTGAATGGAGTGAATTTCTAATGGTAAAATTATGGGCATTTTGACAGGCCAATGGAGAGATAGTCTGAGAGTGAGGAGCTTCCCACCATCCTTCAAATTTAAATGACAACAAACAGTAGGGTTTAATTTCTTCAGTCCAGGTTTTAGTAGAATTCTTGTCAGTCAAAGACATTCACAGAACACCTGCCCTATATAAAATATTTCTCTTCACATACTAATTCCCTGCCTGACACTTGACAATTTTAATAAAGAAAGATGGGAAGCTGAGTATCTGCTCTGTAAGATAGAAATTTGATTCATAGCAATTTACTTACTTAGAATGAAATTCCACTACGACAGAATTGTTTATTCCTATGGTTTTCATCGTAAAGAAATCTTGCTTGCACCTTAATTGTGCTGGTTTCTTAATTTTCATAAAGGAAGATATTTGTTGTTCTGTCTTTTAAGTGTACTTGGATAGGCTTTTAACAGAAATCCAAGCGTATAGAAATTTGTCAAAAACAGCTGTAACTGATTCTTACCTTTGTATAGAAAAATGGTGCAGACAAGAAGCTAAAAAAACTGTGATCACACCATTTACATTATTTACAGCTTGTTTTCTAGCAAAATGTAAAGGCCACGTGTCCCTTTTTTTCTCTTGAGTGCACTTTGAGATGGGAATTTTTTTCCCAGCTAACTTCAGGTATTGTTTTCTTTTATAATATAGTTTTTCATACTGAGGAATCTGTGAGTTGGTTATATTATCCCCAAATAAGTTCCTTACCACATTTCATGTGGATCAAGTTGCCAAGTTAGACGTGGACCAATAAAAAAATTGGAGTAAGAACCCTGAAGATCATATGACACTTTCATTTATGTGTTGAGTCAGTATCTTATTATAAAAAATAAGGAAAGTGATTCTGACCTTCTTTAGATACTATAAAGATAATAAAAGTGAAATAATACTTTTAATTCTTGGATGAAAGATCTGAGATAACCCAGTAAACATAATTTTCCTAATTGTGCTGCTACACTTCAATTTTTGTCGCTTGTGATGATAGGGGCTCAAAATACTTGTTTGAGAGAGAAGACTAGATTTTGTGTAGTGTACCCTTTTAAAAGAAAAGTAGCATTATTAATATATAATTAACATACAATAAACTGTATATATTTAAAATGTACAATTTGATAAGTTGTATACATACCTGTGAAACCATCATCAGAATCAAGATGGTGAACATATCCATTACCTCCAAAATTTGTCTGACATGCGCACTCTCTATCCACAAACCCATCTCCTAGATAACAACTGATTTGCTTTTTGTCACTGTATTTTACATACATTTTCAAGATTCCACAGTAAATGGAATGAGTCAGTATGCACTCTTTCTTTTCGAGAAAGGTTGTCTTGCTATTTCACCCAGCCTGCTTATTTCAAAGATCTACTGATGCTGTTGTACCAATAGTCCATTTCTCTCCGTTGCTGAGGGTATTCCATTGTATACATATGCCTTGATTTGTTTATCCATTTAACAATGGATGGACTTTGGTGTTGTTTCCAATTTGAGGCTGCCACAAATAGAAATGCTATGAGCATTTGTGTACAAGTTTTTGGGTGGACATTTGTTTTCCTTTTTCTTAGGTAAGTGAAATAAGTGTCTCTTTGATTTTTTTTTGTTTGTTTGTTTAACACACTGTTTTCTACAGTGGTTGTACTATTTTACATTCCCAGAAAATTAAAATAAGTCTAGTGGCTCAACATCCTCACCAAAACTTAGTATAAGTCTTTTTTAATTTTAGCCATTCTAATAGCTATGTAGTGGCATCTCATTGTGGTTTTTGCCTCTTGTTTGAATTCTTCTATGCTAATTTGTCAGGGAAACAGATCTTTAGGTGATAAGTGACAAGAAGTAAACTGTTTAGTTTCCTAGGCCTTGCCGTCTCCACAGGGAACTCACAGAAACTGTAAGAATTATTTATGTTCTACCTATTCTCTCTACAATTTAATAATATTAATTTATACATTATTCACTATTATAATTACTTTATATAATATTGGAAAAGTTACTTGAAAATAATAAATATTCATGATATTTCACCTTGTCATCTTTACAATGCAGTCTATTTCATTCATTTTCTCAATCATAACAACATTACCAACATTTATTAAAAACTCACAGTGGCTCAGGATTAAGGTATATAATCTCAGATTTTATGCAAATTTTTCAACAATTCTATAAGTAGATATTATTTTTCCCAATACGTAAATGTAAAAAACACAAATAAACAGAGACGTAGACAAAGCTCAAATCATGGAGCTGGTAACTAGCAGAGCCCAGACTTGATCCAATATAATTATGACTCCAAAGTCTGTGTTTTTAACTTCTTCAATATAGATAGTCTCTTGAATTGTCAGATTTCCAACTACAAAGAAAATAGGACAACTGAGTTTTAATGGTCTTGAAAGAAATTATTCATTAGAGGTTAAGAAACTTAGTAAATGCAATTAGAAAGCTGGAATAAACACACTTGCAATAACCAGCATGGCACAGTGAAACAAGATTCTGAAGCCATGGCTGTTGTACCGAACCTGCTATAGAACAGTTGTGACAACTTGGTCAAATTATTTCATTTCTCTGATTTATTTAACATCTCTCAGATGAGGCTGTGTTAGAAGAATTTTAAGACAAACTACATTTCTCAAATATCTTTCTTTTGGGTGGAGAAGCAGTAAAATGGATAGCATTACCTCCATTTTCAGTTCCCAGGTGATGGAGTTAAACAAATGACAGCAAGATATAAGACGACTGTTGATTGGTTAAAATATGGAAGGGGCTCATTGGATCTGCAAGTATCAAGTAACATATTTAGAGAAAAGAAACAATTTTATTGAAGTGATTCACTAAGTGTCACCCCTTATTAAGAAAAAGGGATTTGGTTCATTGCAACCTGGTTCTAAAACATATTAGCTCAAAAGCACAACAGATGCCATGGCATTAAGATCAGCAAAAACATATGTATTATCCATACATTGAACCTAAATTTACTACATCTACAAACTTTTTTCTTTGTTTATCGTAGTTGTAGATGTTAAAATTCAGCTATAAGTGTTCTAGAAAATATTAACCAAGATGTTAGGAATTCTCTGTGAATATCTATGAATGAAAAGATAAAAACTATTCTTCAATGTCAAAACATAAAAGCTAAGAGTTTCTATATTTGAAATGTAAAATTAATTAAAGGTAAAGGTGAGGGGAAAATACTTGTTCACTAAATCCATGGATTCTAGAACGAAATGTTGATTTTAGGACAAATAAAAATAAGCTTTTCACTACTGTAGATTATAATGTATAAGGATCATTATCACCTTATGTAATAAAGAGTAGATAGAATATATTAAATATGATCAAGATGGAGAAACAATTGGATATTCGAGCCATAATTGCATATTGAATGAATATAAGGATTACTTAGAAAACATTTCCTTTATTTTATAGTTGTCATTAGACAATATCCTGGGTTTTCTTCAGAATCATTGATATCAGGAGGAAAAAGAACTTTGCAATACTTTTTGTTCAATTTTCTGTTTTTATACTTGAAGAAATTGAGCCTCAGAAATGTATAGAAAGTTGATCACATCATGAAAGGCAGCCAACATTTCAACAAAAGTGCCCTTAGGGCTACTCCCAGGCACAGCATGATTTGTACAACCTTTGACATAGCACTAAGACTTTTATGACTCTATATTTTCAAATGTAAACTGAAAATATTAATATGTATAACTATAATTTGGGGGAATAATTTGAATAAGTGTGTTTTACCAACTATAATTCATCATTCATTCTAGTCATCACCTTTACTTATCATTAAGAAAAAACTATAATTCTTTCTTTTACTTAGAACATCTTATTTTATACACATGTAAAGGAATTTTAAAGTTTATTTAAATATCAAAATTAATATTCAAATATTAAAATTAAAATATAAGAAAAATACATTTGTTTAGGCATGCCCAAAACTTTCAATTTTCAGAGCCTATTTTAAGTCACTTTGAAACTCAAATTGGTTAATGTCCATATTGTTGCTCTTTTGTTTTTTTGTTTTTTAATCATAGATTTATTCTCTGTGCAGCAAACACATTGGTGTTGAAGCATTTCTTAAGAGAATTACACACTATGATCTCTGAAATTTTCTCCCGCATTATTAACTCATTCTGGAACTGTTGATTCTGGCAATTTATTATTTATATAAACATACAATTTTATTTTTTTCTTTTCATTTCAATCACAGGTAGCTGGAAAGGTGAACATTTTTTTTTTTTATCAAAGTCAATAGAAAGTTTTTGACAAATTGATGCTAAATATCTTAATTATAGCCTTGCTCCATGGAAACACCAAGCACATCTGCCATTGGTTCCTTTGAAGTTTCCCTCATCTATTTTAAGAAATCCAGCACTATTCCTACTGTTTAGTTGTAGGGTTTTGTTTATGATAAGCAATGGTTTCCTACATAGTTCAGAAATAATACATAACAGGAATTACTGCACTTATGGGTACCTTCTTTTCCTAAACCCTGAAAGAACTTGGTTGTGACTTTTCAAGAAAATATGGAATTGCGCTCATTCCTCCGATGATTTTTTCATTCATGAATGTCAAATTTAGAGTTCATTTCCATGTTTATTTACATATATTGTTTTATATCTCTGCCCTTTTGCATACATTATAATCCCTTTCAATAATTCCTTGACCCAGTGTAACAGTTGTAAACTTGTTTTAAATGGCAACAAAGCTTAGCATGTGTGGTAGTACCAAGTGGTAAACGAGAAAAATTTTGCATGTGTGCTGGCAATTTCAAGTAGACAATTGTCTTGCATATGAAGACCATAAGAGGTCATCCATTTTAAGAAAAAACTATTTCAACAGGTACTAATATATGAAAAATGCTTATCACAAAATTAATGAAATATGGTATATTAAATATTTAACAATGTTCGGCTTATCAAAGTTCAATGGATGGTAGCCATTGTCATTATTATAGTATTGTTATAATGTTGTTTAATGAGACATTTTGACATTTTTTTGTATGTTTTCTGACAGTGTTAACAGCTTATGCCTAGGACAATAGTATCACATACTAAATGGACCTGGCTTCCTTGGGAAGTTTACATACCCTGCATTTTCCTGCCTTTATAAATCATACTTTGATTATGCTCAGAATTGAACTTTTGTCATAGTTCTTATTACACATAAAATAATTCACTGTTCCCTCAAGATATTTATAGAATCCAGAGTTTATATTATCTGGTCACATAATCATTATGAACACATTTTTAAATGAAGAATATATTCATTTTGACCTGGTGATTAAATAATTTTTTATCCATGTGTAAGTTTTGAAATATTAATAAGGGTAAAGCTTCTTATTGCTTAATCAATTTTAGATCCTATGACTTTAATGGTCTTGCTTGTTTTCAAGTACTTGAACACTCAAGTACAGTTTCAACACCCATATCTGATGTAGTTACTTAACATGAAGCCATTTCCCTATCATATTTCTTCTCTGCTACTTTTCATTTGTTTTAGCAGGCTAAATGTTAATGTGGGGTACTATATATCAGAGAGTTAAAGCACATAAACAAATGTGAAATAGTTATTTATATTACTGTCTATATAAGCCAGAAAAGACAAATTATTAAAATACACAGGCATTAAAACTCTTTAATAATAAACTTACAAAGCAATAAGTCTCTAAAAAGTCTCAAGGAAAAATCGACCTATTTTGGAGACAGCGGTCACATAGGTAGTACATACTCTGTGAATCTGGGGATTTACCTTCAAAGTTGTGACCTTGTAAATGAAAGTGGTGACTCAGTGACTCATGAATTTATGACTGACTAGCTGCATAGACCAAGGAGTGGCATCTCTACAAAAATAAATAAATAAATAAATAAACAAATAACAAATAAATAAATATATTTTTTTGAAATATTTACATCTTTAATGTACTAAATCTACGGAGGAAAGGTTTTCAGTTTCTCCTTTTGATATAAATACTCTCACTATAATTATTCCTATTTTGCCCACTGGGAAAGCTGTTCTCCACTAACAAGCCATGAGACCTTTTTATCCCATTATTCTTTAATATTTTGTTAGCGATTTCTTTTCCTTAAATGAACTACACATATTTTTGTTTACTTCCAAAGTAGAGCTGTAAGAAGAAAGAGTATGGACTCTGGACTCAGAGATTTAAAAGGACTACTTTTCCTTGTAAAAGTTATTTAACCTTGACCAAGTCATTATATCTCCAATAGCCTCTGTTTATTTACTTAAAATTATATCTTAAGGCATTAGAATGATTAAATAAAGAATGGACAGGAAGCATCTGGCCCACTGTAAGCGTTTTTTCTTTTTTCAATTTTATTATGTTTTAATTCTTTAAATATTTGTATTTTCTTACATAAATCCCATTTTTGCTCAATATGCTATGTAGTTGATTGTATTATTGTTCCCTAACCTTCACTCTTTCTGAACCCAGGCCTTTAACCATTGACTTTTCAGTCTCTATTATAGCAATTTTATACACACACACACACACACACACACACACACACACACACACACACACGGAGGTTGCTAAAAAATGTATACACATTTTTAGAAAGGAAAAAACTGTATTAAAATTGTAACACTCAAATACATACCAATGACAAAAGATGAATACAAGTCACTTTTAACTTCTGCTCAAAGTGGTTACCATAGTATAATTTAATACAGTTTTTTCCTTTCTTAAAATGTGTATACATTTTTTGACACTATGTGTATATATAAATATATATTCATATTCCTACTCCTAAGCATGGGTTTAACCATGTGACTTTCTTTGGCCAATAAAAATGAGATAAAAGTGAACGTATGCTGTAAGTGGTCTTGAATATTTGCATTTTTTTCTATTATTAGAATTGTCAAATTTATTTTAAAAATGTATAGGGACATATTCATATTAATTATGGTACATTCTTATGCTACTTTAGTTATTGTTTATCTGAAATAATCCTTAGGTCAGATAAGGAAACTTAACTAGCTTTACTTAAATTTCTTCCTGAGGTTTAACAGACAAATAGACATGAACTTACTTTCAACGTATGGTAGTTTATTGGATTGAAGGTTTTGCAGACAGAACTTCTGGTGTACATGCCCTGCCTTGGATTTTGTTCATTTCTGAGACATACATACTTATATGAGGTATTGTGCTCAGTAGTGCCTTTCAAGAGTATTGAAATGGACAAAATAGACTTACAATCACAGAGATCAGATTCTAGTAGGAGACATATGACAAAACTTGTACACAAATTCGTACAACACAAAAATTGTGATAAGCGCATGTGACTAACAGAAAGAGCCCTGTGGAAGTTGGAACAATCAATGTCATGTTAAAGGAAAAGCCAGCATTTGAACTGGATGCCAAGAACTGAGTGAAATTTCACTAGATGACAATGATGATGATGATGATGATTATGATGATGATGATAATTAAAGTTGTATTGTTTTATTATGTGCCATGCACTATTCTATGTCCTTTACATGTGCTAAATCATTTCATTTTCACTTAAGTTTATTTAATATGATAGATGCTATTATTATACTCAATTTATAGATGAGAAAATATGGCTCATAATAGTTCTTTCCCATTTCACAGAAGAAATAGATGTGAGATTATGCAATAAGGAAGAAAATTATGAGGAGATTGAGGTATATACCTATATTTAGTCAAATGAATTGTGATGTATTCATTTAAATGTATTAAATTATACGTTACCAAAAATGCCAAAATTTTTCCAAGGTATATTTTACTTTTTGAAAGTTTCTTAAAATTTATTTTCTTTTTGGTAATATTAAATATTAATTAAATAGTCTTAATAAATTATTCATCTGTTGCATTTAAGTATTACTTTCTAATTAATGATGTGGAAATTAATAAATCAATCAATGGGCTAAGAAAAAAATGTGAACTCTTTAAAAATGGGAGAAGAGGGTGATTAACTACATTTTAGAGTACATCTCTTTTATGGCTAAGACTTAAGAAATTAAGAAAATTCCTTATGTTTAATCTAATAATTTGCATGTATAGAGCTAGCAAAAATAATCACTTGCTATGACATCAACAATATTCATTTCCCTATTTTTTCACAGAAAATAAAATTCCCTCATAAGAAGGTTAAGCAGCTTGACCTATATCACATACCAGTATAGTTATTGCATTGAAATGAAAATGTAAGATAGATTGTTTACTTCCTGAAGTCAAGATTTCTGTCTATTGCAAATCAGATGAGTATGAAATGCCCACTGATTTCAGAAACAGCTCCACAGCAGGAGCACCCTCATGGATCATGAAATATGATGAGAAACCTGGAAGCACCTCACCCACAGACGTCATTATTATATTGGCATTTATAAAGCAATGGGTTATTTTCTCCTTTGTGTAATTGTCTCATTTTTATCTTTGATGTTGACACTTTGTCTTACAATCCTCTACAGGAGAAAATAAGGGAATAGCAATTACATATTAAAGGCATATTTGTAAAACCATATTCTAGAAGATTCCCATTCAAGAGATGTAAACATAACTACCATGTCATGTATCTACAGCATTTTTCATGTGTGTGAGTGTGTGGCCAGTAACAGTTAGCATAGTTCCCCAAATATTAAAAATATGTAAGAAATTATTCACGTTGCACTGCTCTCTGAATTCAGATAGTTAGATTTCTCAATACTCATCTCTTTCTTCTGCCTGAAATGAAAGGAGCTCTGTTCCTATAGGGGGAGATATACACTAGGCATTCTGAAGATGACATAAACTGTTCCTCAAAGAGAAGAGAAGAATCTTTGAGACACACTTGACTGCAATGATGAAGGAACTTACAGTGAAAAGAAACTCACATAAACGGAGAAGAAACAATGAAAAGCATATTAAGCTGTAGATGGGCCAAACACAATAGTTATAATTAACATTTTTCAAATGCCTAACATGTGGCAGGTGAATCACTTCTATTATCTTTATATTGTATGATCATCCTACACAGTACGTAATAGCATTTTCAATGGACAGATGTGGAAAATGAGCTTCAGAGAAGGTGACTGTGCATAGGAACTCACAACTGCAATGGCGGTTTCAGAATTCTGCATGGGAAAGTATTAAAAGTGTCAAGATAGTTGGAAGACAGGGTTTGAAACTGCATTTTGTATTCTCTAGATAATATTAAAAACTGAAGGGAGGACAATTATCTGAGGGGTCAAGCTAAAACCACCCTGTGCCCCTTTGAGGCTGCCTGCACAGCGAGTGAGTGTAGCACTGGAACTCACACCCATTCTGTCTGACTCAGAATGGATTTGTTGTACATTATATCACACTGCCTCCTAAACTGTCAGATTCAACATCGCATTAAAATTAAACTTTGGGTGGGTGGTTCTAAAGAGTAAAACTGAGTTATAAAAGCCTCTCTCCTAAAAAAGGAAGACGGATGTGAAATTGTTTCATTAGTCTGAAAACTCTCTATTGTTCTCTCTAAAACTGAAGGTCTCCTAGACCTGACTCGCATGGTCTCCTAGACTGGCTATGAGCTCGTGATCTCATTGAGCCCATAGCACTACAGGAAACATGCACTCAGTACAGTAGTTCCATGGTCACTGTGGATACACTCCTAAGCTTCCCACCAGTCTCATCTGGGGGAATTTGCATAACTGTAGGTCCAAGATCTCTTTCACTAGCAGAATGATAAAAATGTTGGCATTGGCTTCAGGCTCCACTGCAGCAGATGTATGATGATCAGCCTGAATAAACCACACACACAAAAAATAACATTTTCATGTACCACCATACTTTTTGGGTCACTCTATATTTGGTTGCCAAATAAAATACAGGACACCCAATTAAATCTGAATTTCAGATCAGCAATGAATAATTTTTAATATGAGTACAAATATATAAGTATTAATAAAAATACTAGTTTAAGTACAAAAGTATGTCCATGAAATACTTGGTATATACTTATGATAAAAATTAGTATTTAGCTGAACTTCAGCTCTTACTGGGCATCCAGTATTTGATTTGCTAAAATGGCAACCCTAACTACCTATGTGCCAGGCATAACACACAGTCCCTGGCCTCAAGGAATTCAGTCTGGGGGAATCAGATATACAAATTTCAAATTAAAAGAAAAATAATAAATTATTCTTAAAGATATTATATTTGGAATCTCAGACAGAGAATGGGAGGAACAAAGATACAGGCTTAATATCACTGTCTTTGTTTTACAACTGAATTCAAGTCAGTAGATAAATGGTTGTGTGCAAGGCATAAAGAGCTTGCTATAGAGTTGGGGAGATAGGGCATAAATACAGGCAAAATTTAGCAAACCACACAGAATACCATAAAGGAATTCATGATTAGTTGCCAAATAGTTTGTACACTAGTAATACCTAAGAGAACTTCATCTGTTGCTCCTTACACTGCCCACTGAGAATAGATTTGATTTATATAAGCAGAGGAGAGTTACTTCAAGAGCTGGGCAAAATCAAGGGTTCACTTGTGTCCCCTAAGGCACTTTGTACATACTCTTATTACTGTAATCCTCAAATCTGTCATTCACATTTCTGTGTCTTCTTCTATTCTATGAATTCCTAGCAGGAACGGTCTTTGTGTTTTTTACACACACACACACACACACACACACACACACATATATCATACTGGGGGTGCCAAAAAATGTATACAAGTGGACATTTTGGTCAATGTTGCTCAAGCAGTAGCTTGCCATAATCAGAAGTGTCTGGACACTGAGGAAACCACTTTGAGCACCTCTTGTAATTGCAGAAGTCAAATGTGACTTGTATCTTTTGTTATCAGTATATATTGAGTATTACAATTTTAATAGATTTTTTCCTTCCTTAAAATGTGTATACAATTTTTGACCCCCTCTGTATATGTATATATACTATAAATATATATTCTTCTCTATATCTGCAACCCCTAATTAACAGGTGGTTCAATGTAGGTGCTCAACAAATATTGAACTGACTTTGTTGGAATTCGTGTGGAAGGAAATGTCCCTTCAGGGGTGACTAAACTTAAAGTGCTGAACATTGAAGTGATAATTGTGCACGTGCCTGGGTGTGTGTCTGTTTTTGTATTAACCTGCATCATTTTTCCAGTGTGTGGTGACCAACAACATGCTGCACAGGCCCGCAGGTATAGTCATTCTTTGGTTATAGCAATAGTGATAATGAGAAACAAAGGAAACTTAGATAAAGGAAACAGAATTCACAAACCAAAAATACTATAGCACAGAACAGTTTTCAGTACTGTTATACCATTTTGTCATAAGCTTTTATCATTTTAACCTCTCCTTTTATAATTTTTATCACTCCAGTCACTTAATTTCATCCATATTACCTAAACTATTGAATAAATGCTCACACATCAATTTTGCCATTTAAATTTTTGTTTTGTTCTTTCTAAAATACTTTACTTTTTTTCCAACACAAAATGAAATATGCAACTCTGAAATAAGAACCCCATAGGAGCTAGGGGAATTAGTTAATATAAATTTATTATAGTTGTTTGGAAAGAAATAGCTTTCTTATGCTCCTTAATCTCTTCCCAATTTCATCTACTTTGTTCTGTTGGTCATCCTCAGCTGTAATTATCTACACTACCACTTATTTTTGCCTCAATCCCTATTAAAGCAAAATAATATGTGTGTGTATGTGTGTGTGTGTGTGTGTGTGTGTTAAGAGGCATTTAAGCATATAGCATGAGGAGATATTTTAAAATTATACACTTTATATATACATACAAATATAAAATGCATAAAATGTATTTATACATGAGGGGCTTAAGCATGTACAATGGATGATATTTTTAAAAGTATTGTATCTGTGAGTGATCATAATTTTGCTTGAAACTAAAGGTAGGAAGGGATGGATTCATCCATGTTTCATAGAATGCCAGGAACACTGTGAGTGTGTACTAAATGTTAAATAATAGTAATCTGCTCCTATCCATTTATCCTCTATGTACAATTAAGCAATGGGGTGCCAAATTATGTATCAAGCAGTTTTTATTAGGTTGTATTTTTCTAAGCAGTAGGTGGAGGATTTATAACATGTTATGCATCATAGATCTTCCTCAGAGCAACTTGCCATGCAGTTTAATAAATAAAATTTTGACCCACACCCTAAAGCAATTTTGTCAAGGCTATAAGCAGCATTCAGCCTGCTTTTGCTTCCTTTCTCTCTTCATCTACCTCAATCTCATTACTTATTGTGGAATAAATAAAGACTTCTACATTTTTGAGCAAGTTATTCTTGACCTTGAATTGGTAAAAATTTCCCATGCCTTAAGTTTTTATATCAGTAATTTCTTGGTGAGTTTCTTCTTTTATTTTTTTTGTGTTTTGGCTGCATTTTGTTGATTTAAATTTTTTTTCATGTACTGAAGTATACATTATGCATTAATTGTCACAAATAAAAGACTTATCATTTCTAAACAGAGTGACAAAAAGAGGATAATTCTTTTGTTTAAAAGAGAGATGGCAAGAAGACTTTGGTCAGGACGGCAGAGTAGGTCAACTGTGTGCTTCGGTCTTCCCATAATCACATCAAAATTGCAATTAAATTATATAACAACGATCACTGAGAACCACCTGAAGATCGCCTGAGCAGAATTCCTGTAACTCAGGATATAAAGAAGAAGCTGCATTGAGACTGGATGGACGTATGGAGTCTAGGCCAGTCCCAAACTCAGGGTCCTGTAATTAAGAAATAGGAGGGATATCTTGGCTGCAGTGGTGCTCCCTGAGGAGTGAGGGGTCCCAGCCCCACACTAGGCTCCCCAGCCTGAGGTATCAGTGCTGGGAAGAGGAATTCCCGTAACATCTGGCTATAAAAAAGAGGAGGAATTGCATCTGAGAAAGACAAAAGCCTGCTAGAGACTGATGCACTTCTCTTCAAGGGATCAGGCATAGACTCACTCACTCACAAACTCAGTCATTCTAAGCTTCAATACAAGGTTAGCAGCTAAAAAGTTTCCAGGAATATAAGGGGAGGAACTAAATTGACTAACTTCAGGTAGGGGCAGGGGTTGGGGCAACTGTCTCCGAGCAAGGAAGCACTGTCAGGTGCCATTGTTCGTTTATTGAGCTCAGCCAGCTGACCCAGTGCAGGGGGTGTTAAGTCAAATCTGGTCCCCTTCAGCTAATTTAACAACATCCACCCCACCCAGGTGATTCCCTGAGTCTCATCCTCACCCAAACTACTTGCCCAGCCTGAGCCTCTTCCAGTGGCTCCTCCACACAAGTGGCCTGCCTTGGCTCATGCTGTGGTTTCTCTCAAAGGTCCACAAATACCAAACAAGCAATGGCCGGCATCAGTGTGCATTGTATCTCCTGCCAAGTGTTCCCAAGCTCAGCACAAGATGTGACCAGTTTCCACTTGCTTCATAATTTCCGTCAAGTGGCCACAACCCTGGCATAAGCAGTGGTGATTCTTGGCCTGTAACATAGTTTGGACTAAGCAGCCACAAGCCCAGTACAAATTGTGGCTGTCCTTGGCTCATTTAGAAGTGTCCACCAAAGGGTCCCAAGCCTGACACAAGTGGCAGCTAGCCTCAGTTCACAGAGTAGCCTCTCTTGAGGGCCTCCAAATAGCACAAGTGGCAACCAATTGCAGATCACTTTGTAGCTCCTACCAAACGGCCCCAAGCCCAGCACAAGTTGAAATAGATATTATCTTGCACTGGACCTCCTTCTAAGAGGCTCCAGATACAGTACACCTGGTGGTTGGCTTCAGATCATGCCAGAGCCCCACCCAACCAGCTACAGAAGTGACACACCCAAAAGGTATACTAGGCTGCCACCAAAGCCCTGTTAAAGTGATTTCTACTCCATGGCATCAGACCCTGCACAATCCCTGTCTTCTGTAGTTAGGGCCAGTTCTCAGAGCCAGTTAGCCTGAGTGTCAACCACATTCACTGGTGTACCAGCAAAAATTGAGGCCCAACTATAACAAGAACGCTCACACAACCCACACAGGGGAAAACCCTGGAGCACCTGGCTCACATGATCAGGTAGACTGTGCCACTGAGTCTCACAGGATACCACTTAATTAAGGCAACTCTGTCAAGACTGGGAGTTGTAACAGCTCTACCTAATATATAGAAAAATAACACTGGGAGTCATCCAAAATGAGGAGACAAGACAATATGTCCCCAATGAAAGAATAGGGCAAAACCACAGAAAAAGAACTAAATGAAAAGCAGACAATCAATCTACCAGATACAGAGTTCAAAGCACTGGTTATAAAGATGCAAAAATGCTCAATAAATTTGGAAGAAGAACAGATGATCTTAGTAAGAACTCCAACAAAGAGACAGGAAACCTTAAAAATTATATATGTATATAATACAATATTATATATATATATATATTTATATATATAATAATTATATATATAAATATATATATATAATAATTATATATATATATAATACAATATATATATACACACAATCAGAACTGAATAATACAGCAATTGAATAGAGGAATCAACAGCAGATTAGATGAGGCACAGGACCAAATCAACAATATGGAAGACAAGATAGCAGAAAACACCCAATTAGGAAAAAAAAATGAGGATACTTTAACAGACCTCTGGGACAAAATGACACATACCAATATCTACATCATGGGATCCCAGAAAGTAAGAGAGAGAGAAAAGGATTTAAAAATCTACTTGAAGGAATAATGACAGAAAACTTCCCTAACTTGGCAAAGAAAACAGATACACAAGTTGAGGAAGTACATAATCGCAAAAATGATGAAGCCAAAGTGTCATATGCCAAATCAAATGATATTTAAAATGCCAAAAGTTAAAGACAAAGATAGAATCTTAAAAGTAGCAATAGAAAAGCAATTATTTATGTCCAAGGGAGCTCCTATAAGATTATCAGTTGATTTTCAACAAAAACCTTGCAAGCCAGAGGGGAAGGCATGAAATATTCAAAGTAATAAAAGGCATAAACCAACAACCAAAATTACTCTACTGAGCAAAGATATTACTTAGAATTGAAGGCGAGATAAAGAGTATCCAAGACAAGAAAAAGTGAAAAGAGTTCCTCACCACTAAATCAGTATTACAAGAAGTGTTAAAGGGACTTCTCTAAGTAGAAAAGAAAAGATCAAGAATATGAATGAGAAAATATAGGAAAGAAAAAAAATCTCACTGACAAAGGCAAACACTTAGTAAAATCATTGGATCAACCAACTATAAAGCTAGCAAAAAGGTTAAAAAATAAAAGTAGAAAAAGTGTGTAATTACAATGAGAAACTCATCGATACACACAAAAACACAGACACAAAAGAACCAAAAATAATGACAAAAACATAAATGTGAAGGGGGTGAGTAAAAATTGTAGTGATTTTTAGAATGTGTTTGGATTTTAGTGACCATCAACTAAAAATAAATTGCTATAAATATAGCTTAGTATATAGAAGCACAGAGTAACCACAAACCAAAAATGTATGAGATATAGAAAAAAACTGAGAAAGAAAACCAAAGATAACATCATAGAAAGTCACCAACAACATAAAAGATAAGAGAGCAAAAGGATAAAAAAGGAACCGCAAAAATAATCAGAAAACTGTTAATAAAATGGCAATAGCTACATATGAGGTTGAATAACTAAGTTCACGAACTCATCCTAGAAAAATTGCTACATACCTCATTGCTGAATATGACTATGGTCACCTTTGAAGTACTCCCTTTGGGAGGCTATGCACTGACACCAGAGCCTAGTCCACCTTTCAAAGGAATTTTGAAATTCTTTTCCTGGAATGACCATCAGAGCTGTTGTCGTATTACCCTTGATGTCCTGAATGTCATCAAAATGTCTTCCTTTCAATATTTACTTTATCACTGGGTAAAGAAAGAAGTCATTGGGGGCCAGATCAGGTGAGTAGGAAGTGTGTTACAATACTGTTACTTGTTTACTGGATAAAAACTCCCTCACAGACAGAGCTGTGTGATCTGGTGCATTGTCGTGATGCAAGAGCCATGAATTGTTGGCAAAAAGTTCAGGTCGTCTAACTTTTTCATGCAGCCTTTTCAGCACTTCCAAATAGTAAACTTGGTTAACTGCTTGTCCAGTTGGTATAAATTTATAATGATTAATCCCTCTGATATCAAAAAAGGTTAGCAACATCATTGCAACAAGTTCACAAACTTAATTGTCAGACCTCATACCTATAATAATTACTTTAAATTTAAATGGATTGAATGCTCCAATCAAAGGCCATAGGGTGACTGAGTCAATAATAAAAACAGCTTCTGTATATATGCTGCCTATAAGAAACCCACTTCAATTTGAAGGACACACAGACTGAAAGTAATGCATGGAAAATGATAGTGCCTTCAAACAGAAACCAAAAAAAGCTGAAGTAGCAATACTTCTATCAGACAAATAGACTTTCAAACAAAAGCTGTAAAAAGAGGCATTTTATAATGATAGAGGAATCAATCCAACAAGAGAATATAACTCTTGTAAACATCTACACACCCAACATAGGAGCACCTAAACATATAAAGCAAATGTTGACAGACGTAAAGGGGAAGATCAACAGTAATACAATAATAGTCAAGGATATCAATGTATAGATCAGACATAAAATCAATAAGGAAACACAGGTCTTAAATTACATCTTATACTAGATGCACTTAATAGATCTTAGAATATTTCACCCAAAGAAGCAGAAAATACTTTCTTTTCAAGAACACATGTGGTATCTTTTCAAGATACACTACATGTTAGGTTACAAAATAAGTTTTAATAAATTTAAGAAGATTGAGACTATATCAAGAATCTTCTCTGGTCACAAAGAGGTAAAATTAGAAATCAATTACAAAAAGAAAACTGAAAAACACACAAACACATGGAGACTAAATAACATGCTACTAAACAATGAATGGGTTAACAATAATATCAAAGAAGAAATCAAAAGATACCTTGAGACAAATGAAAATCAAAACAATAATCACAAAAATTTGTGGGCCACAGCTAAAGCAGCTTTAAGAGGAAAATTCATAGCAATATAGACCTACCTCGAGAACAAGAAAAATCTCAAATAAACAATCTAAACTTATATCTAAGGGAAATAGAAAAAGAACAACAAAATAAGCCCAAAGTGAGTAGAAAGAAGGCAACAATAAAGATCAGAGTGGAATAAAATGAAATAGAGACTTAGAAAAACAAAACAAAACACACAAACAAAATACCAGTAAAAAAGATTAACGATGCCAAGACATGGTTCTTTGAAAAGATAAATAAAATTGATAAACATTTAGTCAAACTCATCAAGAAAAAAAGGTGGCCCAAATAAATAAAATCAAAAGTTAAAAAGAAGTGATAACCACTGCCACAATAATACAGAAAATTATAAGAAAACACTATGAACAATAATGTGCCACCAAATTGGGCAACCTGCAAGAAATGGATAAATTCCTAGAAACATGCAATCTTCCAAGACTGATTCAGGAAGATACAGAACAGCAAATAACAACTGATGAAATCGAATGTATATTTGGAAAAAACTCCCAACAACAACAATAAAAAACCCTTGGACCATATGGCTTCACAGGTGAATTTTCAAAACATTCAAACAGGAATTAATATCTTTCCTTCTTAAACTATTGCAAAAAAAAAAAAAAATTGAAGAGAAAGGAAGTCTCTCAATTTCATTTTACAAGGCCATCATTACCCTAATATCAAAACCAAATAAGCCGCTACAAAAAAAATTATAGGCCAATGAATATAAAGGTAAAAATCCTCAATGAAATATTAGCAAACCAAATTCTGCAATATATTAAAAAGATTATTCATCATGATCAAGTGCATTTTTTATGGGGTGCATGGTTGATTCAATATCCACAATATGATGCATTTTTTTTTTTAACCAGCAAGGCCCCAATCGGCCTACTATACCAGGGTTTACAAAATGTTTGATATATTAACATGGGATCAGTGTTCCCACAATTCAGCAAAGAATTGGGACTATGACGTTGGGATCTACTGGTTGCATCCGTATTGAAGAACCAGAAGCTTCACCTGATAGAGTGTTGGAATCCTTTATTAATGGTGAACTGAAGTACCAGTTTAGAGGCATACTGTGCAAGAACGAGAAAATCATCTTTCAGAATGTAAAGATCTTTATATATACCATGTCCCCAATAGAAAGACAACACAGATCTGGTAATCTAGAAGAGAAGCAACAGTAGTTTGCTCACAATCACTCTCAGATTCCCACACTCAGACATAAGACTTCCTGTATTTTCTCTCTGGACTCTGCGTGTTTATAAATTCTGGCTCACCAACGGGAGCACTTCCACTAGGGAGCATAGAAAAAGGAGCTATTGAATTAGAAGTTAAAATTGCCATCTTGGAACTTTGGGGTCATTGAGACAAGAGCAGGGAAAGAAAAGAGTCTCCATTTTTGTAGCGGTAGTTGACCCTGATTATCAGGATGAGTTAGGTCTGCTGTTGCATTATGGGGCAAGGGGAAATATATTTGGTATTTAGATTATCCACTTGACACTTTTTACTCATTTGGTCAATTATAAAGAGACAAGTACAGCAACCCAGACTTGAAAAAGGCAGTGTGACCAGGGCCCCAGACTACTAAAGGATGAGGATAAGGAAAGACACTAAGGGATGAAGGCTAAGGACATTTAGAAACTGGATAGTGAAAGAAGAACAGGATGAGAGTCCTCGAGTGCCTTGAAGCTGCAGTAGTGGTATCTGTAGTTCAACTCATTAATCTTAAAACAGTTAAATTTCTCTCAAATCCTAAAAACAAACAAACAAACAACAACAAATGACTCCCAGGATATATATGAAGAAATGGATCCAAGTAGCATAAGGCAGCTGTGGTGGATGTTATGATGTGTAACCTAGATTCTCCCTCAAAGAAAAACATGATCATGTATGTGACAGTCTTTTATTCATCCAATAAACAGTTGTATTTTTGTGTGATAGATACCATTCTATGTGTTGGGGATTCTGTTGTGACAAAACCCACATCCCTTCACTGATTGAGTTTAGATTGCATTTGACTTAAAATCTAGTATGTGCGGATATGTCCCAGATACAAGAAATACAAGTTACAGTAGTAAATAAGTGCTGCCATGGGTAGGGCTGAAGTAATAATAATAATAATGATAATAATAATAATAATTATTATTATTATTATTCAGGGAAATCATAAAATGCTTCACAAAGGATTTAAGAGTTAATTGTTTTCAAAGAAACTGAATTAAGTTTCTACATCGTCTCTTTCAAATTGAATATTTATTTAATGTCTATCTATCCCAATAATTTAAACATCCATGAAATGATAAGTAATAATCTTTCTTGTTTACTGTGATAACCTCAGGACTCAGCAGAGTGCTTAGCGTCAAGTAGTCCCTCAATAAATATTTTGTTAATTGAATCAGTGAATGTATGAATTAATGTCATTCTTACATTGATTCCAACAGGAGGCATTCATAAAACTCACATTACCAGATATCTACCATTGATAGCAGCACCCAGATTAATTTTATATTGAATAATTGGGGAAGATGTGTATATGCTGCTTCAAAATGGTTGATGCTTTCTTTGTACCCCACTCTAACCTGAAACATTTGTAGCCCACTCTAACCTGAAAGAGAATTTGGGGAGTGTAATTGAGCCTAGACAAGTTGACACATCATAGATCCAACACATTCATGTGTGATTGAAATGAGTCCACTGACTTATATTCTGGAAATCCAATAGAAAATTCCTGGGAACATCAAATGGCAAAATTCATGCTTTTAACCAATATTCTAATTACTTATTTACACCCAAATTACCCTCTGCAGACTTTAATGAAATTTGATTATAAGATTATATTTGGTAATCTATGCTAAATTGTTTTTCTTTAGGTTAGAATTTCTCCAATTAAAGGTTCTTGCTATGGGGATTTGTACTTTAGCATGTCTGATTCCAAAATTGGAGCTCATAGCTACAGTGCTTTTTTTTTTTTTTAAGGAAAAGACTAATTATAAAGGCTAATTATATTCTATGAGTAATTTTATTCAAGTCACAAGTAGATTGAATCTCACAGGTGGTTATGGGGCCTTAATGATGACAACATTCTTCTCTCCTGGGGCTTCCCACCATTACACTAGCAACTTTAGCCACCTTCTTTTCACTCATTTCCTCTCTTGCATTTGTACTGACCATGAGATCTGTAACAGATCTATATTGGATCTATGTTCCTATTTTACAAAGTCAGAGGTATTTTCCTTAATTCATTTATATGCTTACATTTCTGTGTTATAAACTTGAGCAGAGACCTGAATAAAGAAAGGAAACAAGTCATCGCAAAGAGTGGGTGATAATTCTCAAAAGGGACCTGCCTTGAAGAGGTTGTTTTTGTTTGCCACCATTATTGGGGTGCAGCACTATTGGCATCAAGTAGACAGAGCCTGGCATTGTGGTCATTCTACAATGTGTGGGCAACCTGCACAATGAAGAATTGTACCACATTCCTTATGACTTCTAAATGCCCCCATAGAATATTCCTATAGATTAAATACCTGTTCATAATTATCTAAGCCTAGAAAGAAATTTGAGCCAAGAAACGAATGATATTTCACAAGTGAATTCAAAGTATCATTGTCATGGATTTGCTATTTGTGGAATTTTTACAATTTTTACAGGAATAGCAGTGCCTTATAAATCAAGGGAAACTAGTTTACATTTTGAGGGTATCACCAACATTTATTCATCAGTTTGAAAAACCATTTACTATCAAGAAGATTCTTTCTCTTGCCAGTCATTTTCACACTGTTAGACTCAACACTACTTTTTCGTAACTAGCATTTTGCAACAATTCCATTATCATGAAATAAAATTAGACATCATATAACATACACACATATACCTAACTCACCTAACCTAATATTATATCTACACACAAAGGCTTTGAATTTGGAACAAGTTTGGTTAATTTGAAAATTAAAAAAAGAAAAAAAAAAGAAAAAAACAGTGTGGCTGAACAATAATAGAGATAAAGATAGAGGTGCGTGTGTGTGTGTGCGTGTGTGTGTGTGTGTGTGTGTGTGTGTGTGTGTGAGAAAGAGAGAGAGAGAGAGAGAGAGAGAGAGAGAGAGAGAGAGAGAGAGAGAGAGAGAGAGAGAGAGAGAGAATGAGAATGATTTTGGAAAAGTAAGTAGGTTATAGACCAAGAGTTTGTGAATTTTATTTTTAAAATAATATAAAGCTGTTGGAAGATTATAAGCAGAAGTATCAATATTCATTCATTCAAAAAATGTTAAGTGAAAACCATACACCATATTTAATCCAGTAGAAAAAAATTTCTTCTTCATAAAGCTTACATATTAATATAGAAAAATAGACAATCAATAATAATCGTGCTTTTCTCCGCTAAATGTAATCTTTGTGAGGAAAGGCATTTTCCCCCTCTTTTTTAAAAGTGAGAACATGATACTTGCACCGATCAGATCTACTCATACTGTACATTAAAACCATTGTTACTGACACTTTGAGGTGTTGGCTGGTTGAAATCTCTGAGGAAATAAAAATAGATTTATGACAGGAGAATTATTAAGTAAAGTTATACTATCTATTATAGCAACTAGTTCTGAGGCCATAATTAATATTTATTATCCCCTCCCTCCACCATGCAATCAAGCTGGTCTATCTTGCTTTCATGATGTGGTGAACCAGATCTTTATCGCTGAAGGTCTGGGCTCTTGGTTGCTTTGCCCTTATCAGGCCATAGTTATGATAATTTCCCTTCCTGGGCATAGATGAAACAAGAGAGGCTCCTATGAATTCCCACGGTCCCAGATGCTAGTCTCTGCCACCATTCTATAGCAGCAACCTTAGGTTCATATGACAATGAGAATCAATCACTGGTGCTGAGGAGTCTAGAGTGACAAAGCAGTACCTGCCTTAGGTTCAGGGGAACTCCATTATGACTCCTATAATCATTGATTTAGTGAATGTATCTTTTCTATTCTTATTAAGGAAAAGTATAAGTGAGACATCCAAGATGGTGGAACAGATAAACACTGTGCCTGTATCCTTCCATGAACATATTAAAATTACAACTAAATTATACAACAATCAACAAGGAGAACCATCTGAAGTCTAGCCAAATAGAAGTTCTATGACTAAAAATGTAAAGAAGAAGCCAGGTTGAGACTAGTAGGAAGGGCAGAGATGCAGAACAGGCCCCAAACCTTCTGTGGCAGTTGATAATCACGAGGGATATCTCAGCCATGGAGGTTCCCCCCAGAGGAGCAAGAGATCCAGTCCCCCACACTTAGCTCCACAACCTGGAGTACTGGTGCTGGGAAGAAAAACTCACACAACATCTGACTGTGAAAAACAGTGGGGATTCCAACCATCCTCTTAAATGGCCCACACAGAGACTAACTTTCTCGCAGGCACTCACCTTAGGCTCCAGTGGAGAAACAGTCACTCTGGAGGCATCAGAGACATGTGGGGAAGCAGACTGTGGTGTGTGGCTTTTAGGGGGAGGACTGACGGACAATAGGCATTTTTCAGTGGGAGGTCTTCCTCCCATGCAGTCAGCAGGTGGGTGCCATCTTTCCTGTGTTGTGTCCGCCCCACCAGGACCAAATCTGAATCTGACTGACCTGATGAGCTCTGCTGCTCTACCCTGCCAACTCATTGGGACCCTGCCCCACCCAACTCCCCAATGCCAGAGTCTCTTTCTCCATGAGTAGCCAGCCCCACCTGCATTGCGTTCTTTCTTGGAAAATTATCAGAGTCAGGCAGGTCCTTTGCAGCTGGCAACCAGCCTCAGTATGCTCTGAGACTTTTGCTGAGTATCTCAAGGCTCAGCACTGGCACCAAACCAGAATTTACATTAACCTGGTGACCACAATTCTTCCACTCTAGCAACTCCCTGAGGCCTTGCCTCACCCAACTTGCATATTGCACAAGGATCTATCAGTGGCTGAATCTTAAGGGAGCTGAAGGTGGCAGCAGGCCGCAGGGTGTCCTCACATTTTGTGGAGGTACATACCCTAGGTCTGGTATTGGTGGCAGCAGTCCTCAGGTCACAGCATGATCTCTCCTATGTGCCTCCAAGGTTAGCACAGGTAGCAAACAACCACAATCACTTTGTAGCTCCTACCAGGTAGTCCTTGGCCAGTCACAAGCAGTGGCTGACCTGGGCCTGCATTAGAGCCCCTCCCAAGAGGCCTCAGACCAAAACACATGGAGGTTGTCTTAGACTACAGCAGAACACTGCCCAATTAGCCCCACAAGTGGTACACACAAAGCGTGGTCTCAACAGGCACCGGAGCCCACTCGGGCATATCCCACTCTGTGGAGTAAGCCCCCCACACAGCAGCCTATATGCTGTGGAGGTGGCCAAACTCCACAACCAGTCATCTTAAGGGTCAATCCCAACCACTAACATGCCAATAGCAATCAAGGTTCAACTATAACAGGAGGGCACATACAACCCCCATAGGGACACTTCTGGAGCACCTCAGGTGACCATATAGACTATGCCACTGGACCCCACAGGACACCTACTACAAAAGGCCACCTGGCCAAAAATGGGAGACATAAGAGATCTATCTAATACATGGAAACAAACACAGAAAAAGAACTAAATGAAATGGAGGTAAGCAACCTACCAGAGACAGAGTTCAAAACAATATTTATAAGATGGTCAAGGACCTTAATAAGAACTTCAACAAAGAGATAGCAAGCATAAAAAAGGACATAGAAACCATAAAAAAGAACCAGTCAGAAGTGAAGAATACAGTAACTGAAATGAAGAATGTGCTAGAAGGAATCGCCAGCATACTAAATGAAGCAGAGGATGGAATTGATTTGGAAGACAAGGTATCAGAAAACACCCAATTGAAACAACAAAATGAAAAAGAATCCAAAAAATATCAGGACAGTTTCAGAGACCTCTGGGACAATGTCAAATGTAACAACATTTGCATCATAGGGTTACGAGAGAGAGATGAGAGAAAGCAAGAGATTGAGAACCTATTTGAAGAAATAATGACTGAAAACTTTTCTAACCTGGTGAAGGAAATAGACATATAAGTCTAGGAAGTACAAAGAGCCCCAAATAGATGAACTGAAACAGGCCCACACCAAGACACATTATAATTAAAACATCAAAGTTTAAAGACAGGGAGAGAATCCTAAAAGCAGCAAAAGAAAGCCAAACAGTAAATTAAAAGGGAGCTCCCATAAGACTGTAGACTGATTTCTCAACAGAAATTTTGCCAGAGGGACTGGCACAAAACATTCAAGAGGATGAAAAACAAGGACCTACAAACAAGACTACACTACCTAGTAGGGCTATCATTTAAAATTGAAGGACAGATAAAGAGCTTCTCAGACAAGAAAAAGCTAAAGGAGTTCATCACCACCAAACCACTATCACAAGGACTGTTAGAAGGACCACTTTACAAAAGAAAAAAAAAATCAAAATTATGAATAATAAAATGGCAATAGCTACATATTTATCAACAACTATTTCAATGTAAATGGATTCGATGAAAAGTCATAGGGTGGCTGAATGGATAAGAATCAAAAGTCATAGGGTGGCTGAATGGATAAGAATCAAAAGTCATAGGGTGGCTGAATGGATAAGAAAACAAAACCCTTACATATGCTGCCTACATGAGACTCATCTCCAATTAAAAATATACACAGACAGAAAGTAAAAGGATGGAAAAAGGTATTTTATGAAAATGGAAACAAACAAACAAACAAGCTGGGAAGCAATACTTATACCAGACAAAATAGACTTTAAAACAAAGGCTATAAGAAGAGACAATGAAGGACCCAGTAATCACACTTCAGGGTATTTATCAGAAGAAATCTAAAATACTACTTTACGGGGATGTGTGCATCCATTTTTTCATTACAGCATTGTTTACAATGGCCAAGATGTGGAGGCAGCCTGGGTGTCCATCAATGAATGAAAGTGTAGAGAAGAGGTGGTACATATATACAATGGAATATTGCTCAGCAATGGAAGGGAATGGGTTCTTGCCATCTGAGGCATGGATAGACCTGAAGGGTATTGTGCTGAGTGGAGTATGTCAGACAGCGAAAGACAGAGGCAATATGATTTCACTTATATGTGGATTCTAAGAACAAAATTAACAAACAAAACAGAAACAAATTATGGATACAGAGAACATTTTGATGGTTGCCAGACAGCAGGGGTATTGGGGCATAGGTGAAAAAAGGGGTAGGGACTAAAAAGTACAAATTAGTTGTTACAAAGTAGTCATGGGGAGAAGGGTATAGCATAGGGAATATAGTCGATAACAATGTAATAACTATGTACAGTGTCAGATAGGTACTAGATTTGTTGGGGTGATAGATGGGCAGGGGGTTGGACAACTAGTTGAAAAAGGTGAAGGGATTAAGAAGTACAAATTTGTAGTTACAAAATAGTCACAGGGGTGTAGAATAAAGCATAGGGAAAATAGTCAATGATATGGTAATAACTATGTATAGTGCTTCCATGTTTCCCCGAAAATAAGACCTAGCCAGACCACCAACTCTAATGCGTCTTTTGGAGCAAAAATTAATATAAAACCCGGTATTATATTATATTACATTACATTACAATATATTATATTATATTATATTATATTATATTATATTATATTATATTATATTATATTATATTATATTAATTATATTATACCAGGTCTTATATTATAGAAGACCTGGTCTTATATTATATTAAAATAAGACCGGGTCTTATATTAATTTTTGCTCCAAAAGACATATTAGAGCTGATGGTCCGGCTAGGTCTTATTTTTGGGGAAACACAGTAGGTGGGTACTACACTAGCCAGGGGGATCATTTGTTAAATTATATAAATGTCTAACCATTATGCTATACATCCGAAATAAATATAAAATAATGTTGAATGTTAACAGTAATTGAAAAATTTAAAAAGGGGGGAAAGTTGAAGGGGAATAAGAGGTCCAGGTATAAACCAAATAAGTCGTGAGGATGTAATGTAAAACATAGGGAATATAGTAAATAATATTGCGATGGTATAGTATGGTGTCACATGGTTGCTAGACTTACTATGGTGAATACTTCTTTAGGTATAGAAATACATCCTGAGTTAAGTATTGCTTAAATAATATAAGCTGTTAACTATAGCACTACTGAAACATTTTATTAGTATATATTGCAGTATTTTTCATATATTCTTAAAGAAATTAATATATAAAGGTCTATTAATATCAATTTGGAAGGACGCTTTTTATTACCACCATTAATCTGAACTTTCAATAAAGTTTTATTGTTATTAGTTTTCTTCAATATTAAAAAAATAAAAAACTAGTTGATTTTTACATTAATTAGAATAATACTACACATACTAAAATCATAAACACAATTTTTCATGTTTTTTCAAAATATGTACATTATAGAATTTATGTTCTGGTAATAAAAACACAAATTAGACATAATTAAGATATGAGGAAGATACTCTTTTCTAAGTTTCCTATGACAGAATATATAAAATTTAGAGGACTTTATTTTTCTTTTAATCAGAAGACACCAAGATATTTCAGAATAGACATCATGCAGCATGAAATACACAGAGTGGAACCATGCCCAATTTTCGTAATAAAAGCTGAAAACTGGCTAGTTTGCAGTTTTATTAAAAACCTGAATTTAGCTTATAGTCACTTATAAGTTCATTATATTTCCAGACAAATCTAACCTACACACTTAGGTCATTGTCCACCCTTTCCCTTCATCCTCAATAAGATCTAATGGAATATTAGCTCAGGAAAATGCCATTTTCCTATTCTCGTGCAATTAACATCCTTGATTGAGCACAAATATCTGGGACTTAATGGCTTTAAAACAGACAGAAGATATTAGGTGGGCACTTTCTACTAATGTGAGTGTAGAGGGTTAAAGTTTGAGGGAAATATGTGTCTGTAATATTTAGAACTTTCCAGAGAAACAAACAAAAAAAACAACAAAAAATGAGGACACAAAAATATCTAATTAATTCATTAACAGATACATAACAGAAGGTCCTTTTTCAAGGAGTTTACACGTCTAGAGTTTGTAACAAGGTAGCGTACATAATTTTCATTGTTTATACTTGAAAATTTTTGAGAAAAGCTAGCCAATGATGACACATTTCTAAACCGTTTACGTTGTCCCTAACAATACTTTAAGTTTGATATAGTGTTCCATACATCCCCCGTCTGACTAGGTCCAGTATCTTAACAGAATAAGAATTTACAAACCTGTGCTCCTGAACCACCTATTGCCTACCTGAAAAATTCCTGCTCATACTACACTTTAAGGTCAATTTCAATATTCATGTTCCCCAAACAGAACAATATTTTAAATCTTAATGTAAGGCAAAATTCTCCTCAAATCATTATGTTGTAAAGAGGAAACTGTTTGATACTAAAATTCTTATGAAGCCCTTCGTATTACAGGGTACTCCCTTTTATACTTTATTTAAAAAATAAGTCTTATTTATTGAAGACCAGTTAGCTTGAAAATTGTTTAATCAATGACAGTGCTGCATGCTTATAGAGTCTCCCTGATGGAATTGGTTTAAAAAAGAGGAGGGGGGAGAAAGAAAAAAATTATAATGTGAACTTAGTTTATTCATTTTAGTCTTGATATATGACCTGTATCAATCACAAGAATTGATACCTTTAAAAAAAAAATAAATAAAGTAAGTGATGCAATAAGTGCTCAAGCTGCAGAAATCATGAATATATACCTATAGGACAAATGCATAGCCAGCTCCCTCAAAACAATGAGAATGAAAACCTGTGGCCTAGAATAGTTTTCAGAAATAAAAGCAGTTTGTCTTTGAGTTTCAAATCTAAGCAAAGTAGAGGCAAAATAAATTAAATCCAAGTGAAGTAAAAGCAAAGGAAAAGTCTAGAAAACAAACCACTGAACACGGTTTGGTTATTACAAAATACAGAACAGATACTAATATCAAATATATTTGTGAAGGGGTACATGAGCTAGCTTCATAAAACGTAAAAGAGGAAAAAAACAACATGTGTAAATAAAGATGATTTTAAAATTTGTGAATCTTTAAATCTCTCTCCATGTAAATATCCCTAAAAAGCTGATAAAACCTAAGTAGTCCCTGAAATAATTGTGTTTGGATTTTCTCAATGTTCAATTGTGGAATGATGGAGATCCCCTCTTAGCAAAAACTATTATTTGTATGCATATTAATAATTAACTGATATGTGTGACTACTTACAATAATTATTGTGTACATGTTAACAATAAACAAGTAATATTATTTATGAACATCCTAACAAATGCTTGATATTTGTCCCTGTTGTCAGCAAATGCTGAAGAAGGAACTATGTATTATGTATAATGTCATCTATGTACCAGGACATTTACTGGGTACTGCGGACATAGAGGTTAACCATCTTCTTGATAATCAAAGTTCATTGTTGTATTCTAACTCCTTATACATAACTCTTTTTACTTCTAATAAATATCAGGAGAATTACATTACAATTGACTATATATTCATAGATTTCCTGCTTTCTCAGACCCCAAAAGAGTGTGAATTTCTTGAGAATAGAGGCCATTTCTTGTATTTCAGCACATAACATAGTGCCTGACACATAAGTAACATTAAAAAAAAAATGTTCCCTTAATAAAAAATTATTCAAACCAGTTTAAAAGGTATTTAATTCAAATAAATCAGGTCCCATGTTTTAAATATGTATCATTAAATGACCTCAAATCTGGGGCAACAAATGTTAGACTTCAAAAAGAAAAAAGCCTGTTTTATAAAATTTGACTGAGGCCTATTCTTCTAAGTAAAGAGAGCCCCAGAACAATATTAGATTAAAATCCAGACCGTAATCCAGTTTTAAATGGCATCCTTAGGATTTTCAGGTTCAGAAAGTCGATCTTGACTGGTGTCTTCCAGTAACTATCTATCATCTTACTGCTTAGCAATAATAAAAATTCTGATTAAAGATGATACAATATTTGACCTGTCAAATTGGAAAAAATTCACAATGATCATCTATAGTCTTGGCAAGAGTACTCATTATGATTGGCACTTTCTTTCTTACTAGTAGCTGTGCAAATTTTCACAGAGTTTTTGGAAAGCAATTTGGCAGTATATGTTAACTTTTAAAATCTTCATCTATTTTGACTCACAAATTCTAATTTTAGGAAAACATACTAAATTAGCATTTAGAGATATAGTATAAACTGGCTATACTGCATTATTCCTATAATTGTAAAACTTGATTTAATGTCCAAACATAGGAGAATATATAAACACATTTCAGTAAATCCATTTGAATATTGTTCAGATATTAAAAATATATTTTTAGAGAATATTTGAACATATAAAATTTTCATTCTATAATATTAAGTGAAAATAACCAGGGTTTGAGCCTGAGAATAGTATGAATGCACAAAATTACTAGTACAAACACTAGTCGAGCGAAATGTATAAGAACGGTTTAAAGTTTGGTGATATCATTTTTGATAAAAATAATTCCAATTTTTAAAGATACAGTTCATAATTTTTATTCAACCTGGACCTTAAATGCAATGGCAGCAGGCAACAAATTTAACTCACACAATTACTCAAAAAATATACCTATTTTATTTTTTGTCAATAACTAATCTGGCCTTCTTTCTAAGCCCTCCCCACAACCCACCCATGTCACTGGTTAGCAGGGAATATAATTATACTAAATGTCTAATCTGCTGCCGATGATTTAACCAATCCTTTAGACAGCATCTTAGATAGATGTCTTTTGGCAACTGTTATCCTAAAAGATATGTAGGTGATTGGAAGGAGAGAAATACTTATGAGGGTTTGTGGCACAAAAAATAAAAAAGCACCTCTTTCTAAAATCCTCATGCTCTTGTTTGGTATATACCTATGTTGGCCGGCATGTGCTTTTGTCAAGGATAATAGCCCCTGCTCACTGGGACAGTCTTTACTGCCAGCCATTTGCTGTTGAAGTGTGTGGCTCTATAACTTGTGTTTTGGTTTCTGTTGGTTTGAGTGGTGTTTTCTCTCTTCCTCCTTAGCTCATTGGGCTTCACATTGGCTCCAGGTAGCATTACAGATACCCTCAGGTCAGTAGCACTCCCATTTTTGCCTTGGCTTTGGCAGTCTTTTCAGTAGCCTTTGATACAGATATAGTGTATTCCATTATCCTACATTTGACAAGCCAGCCAGACTCTGAGCTTTTTCTGGGTCCTTTATTTGACATGTAGTCATATATTGCAGTAGATTAGGAGAGTTAACTTCAGTGCTTTCCTCCTGTTGGCCTCACTCTTGCACCAATTTATTTTAATGTGCCACAACCCAGATCGATATTGCTCCTGGACTAACCAGAAGTACACGGGCTTTTCTTTTACTTCTCTACAGCTTATCATTTTTTATTCCTGACTCAATCTTTCCTTAATAGCTTTCAAATGCAGCTTGTTGCTGATGTGCTAATGAGGATGTGAAAAGGAAATTTAAAGTAGCATCTCCTGAAAAGAATCAGAACAGGGGTTGCTTCTAGTGGTGGGGATGTTTGACTAGAAAGTTTCAGAAAGGAATTTTTAATAAAAAATATTTAATATAAAGATTATATAGTTTGGGTGATGTTTATACAGTGCATATGTTTGTCAAAATTAATCAAACTGTACACTTAAAATGCTATACCTCAATAAAAAATATATAATAAAAAAGAATTAAAAATCCTCTCTAAGGAAAGCATTATCTTTCTTTATGTTATTATCTTGCCAAGTAATTCTATATTGCATGTCAGAGCCTAAACTGTTCTTTTCATGGTTTTTTTTTTTATTGTGGTAAAATATATATAACATAAAACTTGCCATTTTAACTATTTATAAGTGCACAATATAATAGTATGAATTACATTCACAATGTTGTGCCAGCATCACCACTATTTGCAAAACTTTTCCATCACTCTGATTATTTAAGCAATAACTTCCCATTCCTTCCTCCCTTTACTCCCTGGTAACCTCTACTCTACTTTCTATCACTATGAATTTTGCTTATCCTAAATATTTCATGTAAATGGAATAATACAATATTTGTCCTTTAGTGTCTGTTTTTATCCACTTAATATAATGTTTTCAAGGTTTATTCATGCTTTTACACATAGCAGAACTTGACCATTTTTAATGGACCTTATTTCTTAGAGTAGTTTTAGGTTTACAGAAAAATTGAGTGGAAGGTGAAAGATTTCCCATATACCCCTTGTGACTGCCTATGCATACACACCCTCTCCCACTATCAAAACCCCATACCACAGTGGTAAAAATGTTACATTGATGAACCCACATTAACACATCATTATCGCCCAAAGCCCATACTTGACATTATGGTTCACTCCTGGTAGTATGCATTCTATGGGTTTGGACAAATCATCTATTCACCATTACCTTCACTGCCCTAAAAATCCTCTGTGCTCCAACTACTCATCTCTTTCTTCATAAGCCCTGACAACCACTGATCTTTTAAGTCTCTCCACAGTTTTGACTTTTCCAGAGCATCATATAGTTGGAATCATACATTTTACAGACTTTTTTCATTTACTAACATACATTTACGTTTCCTCCATGTATTTTCATGGCTTGATAGCTCATTTCTTTTAACATTGAATAATATTTAATTGTCTGCACGTACCACAGTCTGTTTATTCATTCACCTACTGAAGGACATTTTGATTGCTTGCAAGTTTTGGCAATAATGACTATAACTGCTATAAATATCCATGTAGTTTTTTTTGTGTGGACATAAGTTTTTAATTCATTTTGGTAAATACCAAAGAGTGTGAAGGCTGGCTCATATGGTAAGAATATGTTTAATGTTTCAAGAAACTGCCAAACTGTTTGCCAAAGTGGCTGTACCACTTTGTATTCCTTCCAATGAAAACCTAAATAAAGAAGTAAACTGAGGCAAACCCACATTACCAGAAATTGAGTTTATTCAGAAATAGCAGATGAATTGCAACTTGGCAAACACATGTTGTAGCAAGCTGCAAGCAAATCCACTGAGGGCTTGGGGCAGGCTATATTTATAGGCAAGGAATCTAAAGAAAGGGGAATACAGCTAAAGTCTAAGCAGTAATTTCATCGTCTTGAGATTGGGGAGAGATTTGAAGCGATATTCATTAATTAAGAGATAAGTCTGTCTTCTATAAATCAGGCATTTAATAGAAATCAGTTTCGTTGTTCTTAAGTTCTATTCATCTGAGGGCACATGTGTGAGAGTCTCCATTTCATATTGTTCTGATCCATTTTTTTTATTTATTTATTTATTTATTTATTTATTTATTTATTTATTTATTTATTTATTTTAAATCAGCTCTAGGGCTGCGGCTCAAAGGCCTTGTTCTGCTCCATTTTAGATTGAAATCTTTTCACACCAGCATGAATGAAAGTTCTTATTACTTCACATTCTTGACAGTATTCATTATTGTCAGTGTTTTAGGTTTTGGCCATTCTAATAGGTGTGTAGTGGTTTTTCACTGTTGTTTTAATTCACAATTTCCTAAAGATTTGTGATGTTAAGTATTTTTTCATATGTTTATTTTCCATCTGTATATCTTTGGTGAGGTGTCTGTTCAGGCCTTTTGCTCATTTTTTTAATCAGGTTGTTTTCTCTTTTTTTAAGTTTTAAGAGTTCTTTGTATATTTTGTATAACAGTCTCAGATATGACTTTTGCAAATATTTTTCTCAAGTCTTAATGCATGTTTATGGAAAAAGAGATGTGTTAAAATGTTAAGAATCATAACCATTGCTGATAGGATTAGAGGTGATTCTTATTTACCTTTCATTTATCTCATTCCCAAAGTTTCTACAGTGAGCCTATATTATTTATCTAATAAGAACAATAAAAACAATAAACATTAAATTCGCCTAAAATGGCAATAATAGGAAAACAAATTTAAACCCTGAAAACTAGAAACTAGAAATGACAACAAATCTATTGTAATAATCTGGGAGAACTGTCCTTGTCAGTAACTACAAGGCAAATGGGATTCAAACAAAAAAATGGATCTCCTAGTTTATAATGCTAAATCCAGAGAGAAATGTAGCTCAATTTTTTCCTGCCCTCACATAAAGTCAATATGACTTGAAGTTGTGGGGGCTGAAAAAAACTAGTATTTTTCCTCCCATCTCCAAAGTTGTTCTAGCTGGCATAACCATCAAATTAACAGAGACAGGAAGAAATCAAATGTTTAATACATGCACATGGGAAATTCACATACGAATGAAAATTCCAAAAACAGTGAGGCAACACTGGGTGTATGAGATATTTTTGGACAAAGGAAAAAAGGGCGGATGAGGTATTAGATTTCAGAAGTGAAATTGGGTGATTTATAGATAGTTGAGGAAGAGTGGAACACACATGGCAGGAAAATTCTTGCTAGCTAACAGACTTGGAGTCTTCCTGACTGATGCTAGGATAAAGATTCTTAAGATGATTAAGCCAAGGCTCCTTTCCTAAAGCAGTTTTTTTTTGTTTGTTTGTTTTGTTTTGTTTTTTCTTCTCTCTCTATCTGAATTTCTTGGGCAGGAAAGGCGGGGAGGATAGGGTCAAAGGTTCTTTCTGAATCTTGTTTCTTAATAAACAGCTTAAAATCAATATCCCAAAGGCAGCTACAGGGCAGCAAAATTTTGGTTCCTGTCAAAGTCAATATCAGTAGTAACTCAAACAGATCGTTTCTTGTCTCTGTGTATTGAGAGGCACTCCAGTCCTTTCAAATTACTTCCAAATTAGAAGCTGAGTACTCAGAAAGTCTCACACATTTCTTCAGGATTAAGTCCATGTGTGCTCGCATGACTACTATCCACATCCATATTGACTACGATGGAATGTGCTCCTACTCTCTGTGGCTCCATGGTCACACCATTTTTCCATTGCCTGGGACTGCAATTGAGGTAAGTGGTCTACTACTGTGAGTTTATGTACCATCAGAGACTAACTTTTTCCTGTACTCTGCCATCCAGTTACCACAGTTCTTTGGAACAGCAGTGGGGTATGATGTTGCTCAACATCACTGATCCAGCAAAAATGACCCTTATACTGTTGAAGGTGTGTGAAAGTCTGTGGTAAAGAAAAATGATTGTCATGTTTGCTTCTTGAATATATTAATTTTTAAAACATTTATTCAACTAGTTTTGATTATGCCCCTGAGGTGAAACAATTAAGGCAATGCTGAAGTGAACATTTTAGTCCCAATTCATACCTCCATGAAATTATATGTTTTAGAAGAGAGATAAAGGGACTAGGGAAGTTTATAACAAGGTAAATAACCTAATCTAGAGATCAAAGAAAGCTTTCATGAGGAATAGCATTTAAGCAGGGGTCCATAGACTATGTCAGGGAGGGGAAAATCCTCCCCTCTCCCACTCTTGAGTTCTTATGGCTGGAGTAATAACAAAATTGATATAAGACAGATTAACAGGAGAAAAAAATAATTTAATATGTGCATGAACATAAATGAGTCTCAGGGAAATGATAAACTGTTGCCAAAAAACAGGTTCTTGGTATCATCGGAGAAAATAATTAAAAAATGCACTAAGGCAAATAGGATTAGAATAAAAGCCAAGCAAACGATGAATTTATTAAAATGGACTACTTTCTGAAGAAGGTGAAGGAGGGTAGGTCCAGAGAAGAGCAGTTACCCCGAAGAAAAAGAGGCTTAGGAGTTTATTACTCTTAAAATTAGCGTATGAAATATTTAAGATTTGAGGGTGTCGTTATTGGTATTCTTAGGCAGGCCCTCGCTGACCACTCTTTTCCATCAGGAGGAGGACTTTTTGTCCTTATTTGTCTCTTGTCAGAGCTGTCATGGTGACTCAGGGAGCAGAGATTTTTCTTTGCTGCCATGCTAATAGTATTATAATCTGTTATAATTAGCTAAAGTTCACCTGAAGCAACAAGATGGCTTCCTGGGTCTGCTTTCAGCCACTGAAATCTAATTCTAGCTGGTCTGGTAGTTTCACTTTTCTTAAAGATGACCTCATCTCCTTCCTCCTTTGTCTCCCCTCACCTCCTCCTTTCCTTCTTTGCCCTCTCTCCCTGTGGCCCTATTCTTTCTCCCTACAGTAACTGAACCATCTCAGCTTTTTATACATTTTAGATAAAGAAACAATAAATTTGTGAATATTTGATAGGACAAAGAAACTTTGGTTTTGTTTTGGTGTTCATTAGTAAAAAAATCTAAGCAATGTTTGGGCTTGGGTAGTAAATTAGTAAGAAGCAACAAGGTTGTTTACACAAGAATTTTTTCTGCTCTGATTTCTTAACTCTAATAACAAGGATAACTCTCTCAGCCCCACTAGAGCAAGGAAGGCAACTTTCACAGGAGAGATTTATTTCCTGCATTCAATCAGGCAAGGGAGGGTCAACACACCCTTCTTGTACTGACTATTTGTCAAGTAACTTTAATTCAAAACTATCAATATACAATTGTGGGATACTTTTGGGCAACGTGCCCTGGGCCCAGACAAATACATAAACATAGCTAAAAAACCAAACCAAACCAAACACTGACCCTAGGTGAGTCCTCTTCTCAACAGATGAACCCATCTATACAAAGGCCCAGAGATAAAAGAATAAACATAGTGTCTGTGTATTCAAAGAACTAAATAAAGACCAGTATAGCTGGAGCATAACAAATGAGGGAGATCGATTAACTGAAAATGCAAACAAGATTCAGATCATATAGGGTTTTATAAATCATGGTAAAGATTGATATTTATTTTGATTAGGTTGAATGCCATTGAGAGATTGGAGTAATCATGTGTGGGAGGGAGTTTTTTGGATATAATATGGAAAATAAATTAGCAGGTAGCCAAGACTGTACAGAGGAGGAGAAGTTAGAAAGCTATGGCAAAAAATAAAATCTAGGTGAGATACACTGATATGGTGATTTATAATTAAAAAAAATATATACACATACATATATACACATACATATATACACATATATACATATATATACACATATATATGTATGTATATATATATATATCTTTGGTCTTTGGTCTTTGTTCCTATTTCTGGCACAGAACTCCTAAAACCCATAGAATTTCCTAAGTGCTAAGGGCCAAAAAGGTGTCTGTCTTTAATATGTTAATAAGATAACCTAAAAATAGGGCCTGGTTGACAGGGGAACCAAGCAAGTGATTAGAGGGTTGGAACTTTTAGTTCCATGTCCTAGCTCCAAGGAAGGGAGAGGGCTTCGAGATTGGGTTCAATCACCAATTTCCAAAGATTTAATCAATCATACCTGTAGTCACACAGCAACCTAGCAGTCTGTCCCCTCCAATCTTTCCTTAGGGAAAGGTGACCCTGTGGGATTGTCCCTCATTGGGGTTGAGTTTATGCTACTCTAAGTCTCCATGTTTGGTCCTTGTAAGCAGGGTCTGCAGTCAAAGACGGGTAAGATTTCTCACGGGAGAAACAACCTAAGCCAGACGGGACCCCCCTAGGACCCCCATGAGCTAATGTAAAGTTAGGAGGTAGCTGTGCCCCTCCTTCTGAGAAGCTGCTGACGCATGCCTCAACTATTGTCCTTTACCCTCAGGAACAATAGCATCTCGCCCCTCCTGTTTGGCTCATGGGATAATCTTATCTTTTGAGACTTGTTCCCCCAGGGATTGTATGCACCACACCTTGGTCATTTGGGGGATGGTATGTATCTGTTGCTTTGGGACGATTATGGGATTTGGAATGAAGGATTATTGTGGGGTGTAAGAGTTTCGCAGACCCTGCCCCTAATCATGTGATCTCTATTGTGAAAAATCAATAAATACCCACGGTGACCCGATTCGGGGCTCCAGTCCCTTGAGGCTGTGAGTCCCTTGGTCCTCTGTGATTTAACTATATTTGAGTCTCTGTCTCTTTATGAGAGTTTAATCCTCGCCGCCTCCCTCGCCTTCCCACGGCTTGTGTTGTGCAGGACGCAACACATCCCTATGTAATGAAGCCTCCGTAGAAATTTCAGAAGGACAGGGTTCGGAGAGCTTCCAAGTTGGTGAACACATGGAGGTTCTGGGAAAGTGTCTGGAGAGGACATGAAAGCTCCAAACCCTTTCCCCATACCTTCCCATATGCATCTCTTACATCTGGGTGTTCCTGAGTTATAACTTCCTATAAGACACTGTTCATCTAGTAGGTACAGTGTTTCCCTGAGTTCTGTGAACTTCTCTAGCAAATTAATGGGATCCAAGGAGAGGATTGTGGGAACCTCTGATTTATAGCAAGTCAGTTAGAAGTACAGGTGACAACCTGGACTTGTGCTTTGTGTCTGAAGTAGGGAGAAGGACATTCTTGTAGGGCTGAACATTAACCAGTGGAATCTGATGCTATCTCCAGGTAGATCATGTTAAAATTGAGTTGAATAGTAGGACACCAAGCTACTGTCCAAGAATTGCTTAGTATATAGGAAGATCCCCTTGATATCTCATCCCCAACAGACATATGCTGGAATTAGTTTCCAGAAGCCAAAAGAGGTATGATAGCACCTTTCACTAGGGGAAAACTGTAGGGATTGAAAGCAATAGTAGAGTTCAGAAAAAAAATATTTAGGAGGTAAATTTGACAGGACTGAGTCACTTACTATATGGAAGAAGAGAGGAGAATCGAGGGTAACTTCCACATTTTGGCTGAGATGTAGTAGAGGGATCAAAAAACAAAGTTAGCGTATCAGCAGGTTCCTCAGAGCTTCAGAGAAATTATTTTTTCCATTTTTATTTGCAGTCCTTACTTTAAAGACAATTGATCCAGGAGGCTAGGGGAATTGATACCGGTAATAGACGTGCTACACTTGGAATACATCCTCCCTTCTGTCTCTCCTACCCTGTTCCTTCTTCCTTTAAGAAAAGTCCATTCATGGGCATTTTATAAGAATATTTACTAGTCCAGTTCTCTTTGGTTACACCACCAGTGCCTCCATTAATCCCAGGAATGGAAACAGTGTGGATTATTTCTAATATCCTATTTTAGCTGCCATACAAATAGACTTTCTTTGTTTTCAATACTTTTTACATAATCACAGACTTATAAAAACCTTGGAAGTACAGTATAAAAGGTTTTTCCCAAAAAAAAACTCTGAAAATAAGTTGTTGATCTGATAACCCATCACTCAAAATTTCTTAAAGGTTTACTTCTCATAATCGTGTCTCCTATATAACCAAAATAAATGCATCAAAATAAGAACATTTTCCTAGATTTCTGGAACAATAAAATGTTCTAGGCTTATCTTCCATTCTCTGCCCAAGACCTGAAATCAGCGACCTTCAAGTATCCTTGATTCCTTTTAGTAAGGGATGGTATTTTGAAGCCAATATCTGGGTAATTTGTATGCTTCTAAGCCAGAAGTAAACAGAAGTTGGGAAATAAATACGAGTGTGCACGCGCGCACACACACACACACACACACACATTCATGTGAATACACATCATTACATCAATTCTGTCTACCTATAGAAACAATGGAAACTGATACTCTAATATTTGCATTTCAAAATATTGCATTTTAAAACTGATACCACAGGGTTAGTTTTTGTTTTCTTCCTCTAGATATTTGTTCACCTTTCTCTGATCATAGAAAAACCAGTTCCTATTTATAGTCATTTATTCGGTTGATCCTAATACATATAATCAATCTCTTAGGTCGATCTCAGCCTTCTTCCCCTTATAGATACCCTCCCCACATTCCTTGGGATCTGATACTCTTCTCTTGGTTACTGTGCCTCCTCCTCCCTCCCCTGTCCCCAGTCCGAACACGTACATTGTTCTCCCCCACTTAAGGGCTTTAGGACTTAATTGTTTAAAGAGTGAAGAGAATGGGGTACATCGGAAGCAGAAAAGGCACAGGAAGAAAGCAGTATAGTCTGTAGGCTACTTGCATCAGTTTGTCTGCTGAGCATACACAGTAATGGGCAATATCAATTGGTGGGTAATATCAACCTGGGGTTCAGGGTGAAATCCTCATTCCCTAAATTTTTGGTGTAAACGTAATTTTAAGAACATTTAGTTTCTTACCACATCTTTTAATTCAGACAGAACTATAACTTGCAAAAATTATGGCCATGGTTCCTTTACTGCTTGAGGCTGAGATATAGAACTCATAGTGATAATTCTCTCCTTTCTCCATCCTTACCTGTGTATTATTATTTTTTAAACATGAAACCAGATGTTTTCATTCCCAGAAACAAATAGAGAGATGATAAAGGGATGCTGGTAGGAAAGCAGTGGAGGTGGTGGTGGTGGTGGTCTGTGTGTGTGTGTGTGTGTGTGTGTGTGTGTGTGTGTGTGTGTGTGTGTGACAGAGAGAGAGAGAAGAGAGAGAGAGCATTCTATTGAGCCCATTACATTCTGGGAAACAGTGTTCTCTATATAATTTACGAAGGGTAAGTGTATGAGCGTCTGTTTACTTACATACATTACCCCTTCTGGTAAAAGCACCTGGTTTCCCTTGGGACCAAAAGTCATTCATTCTCAGTCCATGAATTTTGATATAGCTTATTTTAAGTGCATGTACTTTCAGCCAACTGAAGCATTTCATCTCCTTACCATTGTGATTGTTTCAAAGATGTAAGCAGAGTATTCAGAGCCTGAGACTAAATTCTTAAACTTTTGTTGGAATTAACACAGATAAAGTGTTCTTTTTATTTACTGAGCATGCTGAGAAGTAGGATATAAGGCTAGAACTGATGGCAACTATTTTGCCATCTTGAAAAAAAACAGTCTGCTTGAGAATAGAGCCACCACACAAGAAAGAAAAACCAAGATATAGTGCTATTTAACAGACTTGGTTATGTAATTTAAACTTTTATCCAAAAGATTATAGATACAGATACACATTTTTTTAGTGTTTTTAATGTATTCCATAAATGTTCATTACTATTTTATAAGCAGAAACATACTTACATCATTGAAAATAGACAAACCTGAATTCAAGTAACATTCGTATGACGGTGGTAAAATAAAGCCTTATTTCATCTTGACAATTATTAGAAGCTCATTTTATGGAAATTTAACAAAGAAAATGATCCATGTATATTACTTTATATCATGGTTCTATGCATCTAAAGAGTCTCCAGAAACTAATATTTTCCACGTGTAGCAGTCAAAAGATTTTGCTTTTAAGAATAAAAGTAAAACTACTTTTCTTTCTCAGCACATTTTATTAAAGAACTATCTCAATAGAGAAGTTACTGTATGAGTAGAAATAGAAAAATTACAAGTCAGTGAGAAATTAGTCTAAGGTGCCAAAGAGCTACATAGAGTCATCCTGTTGTCTCATCTATTCACATAGGTCACTCCCTTCCTTCAAGTCTCTACACCAATGTTAGCTGTAAGGAGACCTTTCCTCATACACTTACACCCGATACTTCTGCTTTGTTTTAGTACTTAGCATTCATCATCATCTAGAATACTACATAAATAGTTATTTTTAATTAATTACTTCCTTCTAATAGAAAGTAAATTTCATGAAATCAGAAGATTTTTTTCTTTTGTTTTTCTCTATCCCCAGTGCCTGAAAGAATGCCAGGCACATTACAGATGAACAATAAATATTTACTGAATGAATGAATGAATGAATGAATGAATGAATGAATATTGGGGTTAGTAGGGAGAAAGAAATTTCCCATGACTCTTCAGCTATCCCAAGACACTCTGCTGTAAACTGATCTTTAGCTCTTGAGTTATTTCCCTCTAGATTCCACCTTCATATTCTCAGTTATCCTGTTGACATCCTACACAATAAACACATAAATGACTACGTTGTCCTGTAAAGGCTGTGTCTTCTTGAGACATTACCAGAGAATCAACCATTTGGATATCCATGTGGACATGGGTTAGGATTAGATCCAAACATTTCTAGTCATCTCCCATATTGACATCTGGTTGGCTACACATCTGTGGTCATTGACTTCTTCAGTGTTCCTTCCATGAACTGTTCAAGTATTGAAGCTTTCATAAACTAGCTTATACCAAATACAAAACCTTCTCTTTGGTATAGAGAAGTGTCCCTTGAGTATTCTTAGCAATATGCTACTAGAATGTGTGCTCTCCAGTACCCTATACTACAGTTCTTTGAACCTTACATGTGGTATCTGGGCCTTCAACTCTCCATATAATTTACTCTGCCCTTTGTTTGTAATGTCTTCTGATGGGTGAAAGGACAATTGTGAGATCCCAGGCTACATTCATTCTAATAGCCATCTTCACCAAAGATGGTCACCATAGCAATCATAAATGATTGTCTTATTTAGAAAAAGAAACATTGTTTTGAGTAGGTAGAGAAAAGAGTAATCTTTCCCAGATTACATGTGGCTGAAATGGCATGTTAGGGTTAAGGAGCCTTGCTTTGTTTATTTACTTATTTTTATTTTTATTTTTTTTGCTGAATATTTTTTAATTCATTGGGGTGACAATTGTTAGTAAAATTACATAGATTTCAGGCGTACAATTCTGTATTACATCCTCTATAAATCCCATTGTGTGTTCACCACTCAGAGTCAGTTCTCCTTCCATCACCATATATTTGATTCCCCTTACCCTTATCTTCCACCCCCACCCCCTTACCCTCTGTTTGTTTTATTTTAAGATAAAAAAAATACTTGTATAATACTAATTGTAAAGACAAACACACACATATATGATATACATATATACATAATATGTATATACATAAGTATATATGTGTAATATATACATATACATTACTTGTAAAGACTTATTAAAATAAAAAAAAACTGATGATTCAGAAGAGAAAGAATGGGGAGATATATAGAGGTAAAATCCTTAAATATGTGAAAAGGGCTCTAGTGTCCAAAAGAGAATATAGTCTTATATACAACATATAGAGTTTACCTATAAAAACTGACAGGAATTTGGGTTTATACATTCAGATGAATTTGGTGGTACATTTGGCATTAACAGCATATCAAATTTCTTTCCTGATTATTTTCAGTCAGAAAACTAAGACACAATGCCTTCAATTAAGAGAAAAGAATAGGAAATGGTGTTGGGAGTTTGAGGAGAGAAGAGAAGTAAACATACTGTACAGCAGAGTGAGAGACTTTCCTTTTTTCAGAGAATTGTAGTGGAATGGTTACAGAAGCACCATGGTCCCACTTGAGGTTTGTGGGGATGAATTTAAAATGAGGCTAGTTAGTATGAGTGAGTGTTTTTATCAGGTCAAATTTAGATATTCTTCACCAGCATGAACACTAGTCACACTGCACTCATTCTTTTCCCTCCTCCATACTGATTAAGAAATATCTGTTTGCTAGAAGGTAACACTCTTAACAATGAGGAAATAACAATAAGTGTAGTTTAAGAAGCTCAACTGAAAATATTCTGACAACATCAAGTTTTGACAAAGATATGGAGCAACAGGAACTATAGCTCATTATTGATGGGAATGTAAAATGTAATGGCCACTTTGGAGGACGGTTTGGCCATTTCTTACAAAACTAAACATACTCTTACCATATGATCCAGCAATCACACTCTGTGGTATTTACTCGAATGAGTTGATAACAGTGTTCACACAAAAACGTGCACATGGATACTTATAGCAGTTGTATTCATAATTGTCAAAACTTGCTAGCAATCAAGATGTCCTTCAGTAGGTGCATGGATAAATAAACTGTGGTTCAAGCAGACAGTGGAATTCAGTGCAGAAAAGAAAAGAATTATCAAGCCACAAAAAGATATGGAAGAACCTTAAATACATATTACTAAATAAAAGAAGACAATCTGAAAAGGCTACATACTATAGGATTCCAACGATGTGATTTTCTGGAAAAAAGGCAAAACTAAAGGTACAATAAAACTATTGATTGCCAGGGGTTGGAGGGGATGGATGAATAGGCAGAGCACAGAGGAGTTTTAGGGCAGTAAAATTCTGTATGGTACTGAAATGGTAGATACATTCATTACATATTTTCCCAAACACATAGGATGTACACCACCCAGAGTGAATCATAATATAAACTGTGGACTTCAGATGACGATGTGTCAGTGCAGGTTTATTGATTGTAACAAATGTACCACTCTGGTGTATGATGTCCATAGTGAGGAAGGCTGTGCATTAAGGGGTGGGAGGTTATATGGGAATTCTTTGTACTGCCCTTCAAATTTGCTACGAACCTAAAACTGCTCTAAAGGTTAAAGTCTATTTCAAAGAAATACGTATCCCTACCATGAAAGTATCTTCCTACATGGACTTCTACAGTATTTGCAGTTTAATTTTTGAATATTTATTAAAGTTAAAACATAGCTTTTTTGGAAGCTTCCAAATGAAGCAAATAATCATAGAGAGGTTAAAAAATAAGAAGAAAAATTTATGTGAATAAGATCATGTACATTGCCAGTTCCATAGGAAACATTTCAAACCCCTTCATTTAAAAATTTTTTTTTGTGTCTATTTCCTTGGATTCTTGAATTCCTCATACCCTACTATGGTTTGTATATTGTGGACAGATGATAGAATGTCTTTATCTAGCAGCCTCTCCCAGGTTCACTTTTTTTAACCCTTTTTAACCTTCACATGGAAGCTCAATATATATATATATATATTTATATATAGATGGCTTCATTATTTTTTTGTTCACTATAAAATTATAAACTATAAAATTAAAGTTCCCTGACCACTGTGTATTTCCTATTATTTTTTTAAGTCACACGGATGATACAAAGTACAAAATGAGAAAAACTCATCTTACTGATTTGAAATAATGCATACTAAAAATAGACTACCCCTTCAAGAAAACTAAATAGACCTATATTTTATTACCTTAAAAACAGAAAAGTAAGAAATTTCTCCTTGGAAAATGTCTTATTTTTGTTCTTTTTAAGATTCCCTCTCTATTTAAGGAGCAGATAAAAAATAGAATGAAAGAAGGAAGGCAATCATCTGAAGAGAATAAATGTGAGTATAAAAAAATGATGCTCAGAGAAAAAAATAATTAGTAAGGGCATCCAGGAGACATATAAAATAGCAAAGCTATAACAGGTTACCATTAGCAAAGGATATAAAGCGAAGCTTGTCAGAGATTAGAAGTGATTACAAAGTCGAAGCACGCAGTGGGAAGGGTGGGCTCACTACTTTTCAGGGACAGGAGAATACGCAGAATGCATCAAGGTGAGGGTTGAATTTCTTAATAGCTACTTTACCTCAGTCATTGACAACAATTATAATAGGAACAGGATGCTGAGGGCAATAAGAGTTAATGAGAAAAACATGTAACTAGGCAAAATTTAAATCATATTTAGTTTAAAAAAAATGGATCCAAGTAACTTGGAATGTATTCAACTCTACAGAGTATATGATATCCACTCTAGAATACTAATTTTGTAACAAGGTAAATCTAGCAATAGAAGCATTCCAACACATTCTAGAAAACTATAGTTAACTTTTTAACTCTTTTTGCTTCTAAATTACAAAACTCTTACATGAACTTTGTAAAATACTGTATAAAATAAAAACTCTCCTTCATTATCCAACTTTCTTCAGATCTTTCCACCCCCTAAACAATTTCACTAACTCTTAGGTAACTATTATTGACAGTTTAATGAGCATACTTCTAGACGCCTTTTGAAGTCTTAGATACACACCATAACTATGCACATATATCAGATATAAATCTCCATTTACAAACTCAGGTATGAAAGAAAGTAACTTTCATTTTTTATAATTAGATTAAAATTTTTTCAAGTGCCCCAATTAAAAACCTAATCACCATTTGTTCTGGAGTCTTACCCCTTTGCCTGGGGTTGTGTCCTAGGTCTTGGAGACTTGTATAGTATCAAGGTGTCAGGAGTGGACCTGTCTTCTGAGCATGTCTGCACCCACAAAAGAACCCTAATTCCCATTTAGTCTTTGACCTTCATTTCACTGAGATCTTTCCTATGCCTTCCCTCATTTTCAATTCCAAGTTCTTTCCATTTTCATTTGTTCTCTAAGCCACATCTTCCTGGTTTGGAGTACATATGGCACCTAAATAAGTGCAGTAATCTCTTACTCATTCTTCTGCTTTTGTCTACAGTGTGTTTTATACATCAGTCAGAGATTGTGAAAGCATGAGCTAAATTAAGTGAACCCTCTGTTTAAGCCACTCCAGTGTATTCCTACCTCACCCAGAGTATAGCTTAAGTTCTTATAATGACCTACAAGGACCTGAAATCTGGTCTCTTTACCTGTTTGACTCATTCTCTCCCACTCTACACTGGCTCACTCTGCTCCAGATACACTACTCTCCTCCTAGTTCTGTGAACTCGGCCAAACACGTTTCCACCTTAAGGCCATTTTTCTGTCTCTTTATTTCCTCTGGTTACAATGCTCTTCAGACACCGAAAATCTTTAAAGTGTTTATTCAAAAGTCACTTTTCATTGAGGTGCACCACAGCTTCCCCATCTAAAATTTGCTTCTTCTGTAGCTAATACTTCATATATCTTTTAGAAGTTTTACATCATATAACATGTATTTTAGTTTTTTTTACTGTGTTTACTATCTGTTTCCAACTCTACAATGTAAGCTCCCGTGAAGGAACACAATTTTATTCATTGCTCTCAATGGATGGCTTTTAGAGCCAATTTAATGCCAACGGAAATCCCCAATTTGGGATACAATGAAGAAGGAAACTATTTACTGTAAACAGCTCAAATATGATACAACTCAGCAGGGAGAACCACAAGGCTGTGAAAACAGCATGACTGTGGAATAGCTCAATAGCCTTACAGCTCAATTAGGAAGCAGCATGACTGTGGAACACAGCTCTGAGGTGGCCCTTAGGTGAGGAGGCCCTGGGGCAAGGTTCCTCTCCGGCTAGATAGTTTTGCTCCAAGCTGCTATGTCCTGTTCTACTCCAGTCCCCTCTGCCTGCTGGCTTTACCTGCACTGCTCTGTGCAGCTCCTCTCTGGTCTAGGGAGACATCTTTGATTTTCAGGTCCAGCCAAGGAAACTCAGTCTTCACTCTTACATAAAAATGGACAGTGTGCTCCACAAGCCAGAGGAGAGCTGACTTAGTTAGAGAGAAATTCAAACTGCTGGTCCTTGATTGGTCACCTTCTTGCAAACGAGGATTCAAATCCTCACAGTCTGATTGGTCCAAAAAGCACTGTCCTGTTAGGTTGGGATGGCTTCCCTCTGATTGGTCAGTGAAAATGCTAATGAAAATATAGTTTTACGGCTCTGATTGGACCAGGAAAGTCTCACTCCTATTTGTTGAAATAGGATTCCAGGCACTCCTAGGAGTTGGCTGAAATGACAGACACACATTGAAACAGGCAGTTAAGTGCAGTACACAGGTGGCTTAGTGCAGGCTTCTTCCTGAAGTATGGTTTGCGTGAGAGGCCTCCATTTAGCAAATGACTGCTAGGCACTGTTTGTAAATTTGAGCCCAATTAGCCACCAGGAGCCCTTTTTGGTAGATATCTTCTTTCTTGGGGTCAACATTACTGTATTCCAAGTCTCTAGCAATGTGTCTGGCATATAGAATGCCTTCAATAGGCATATTTTAAATGAGTGATGGACAACTTACAGTTTGAGATGTCTGAGACATATTTTAAAAGGTTCAAAGGCATCTCAAAATTTCAGACCTGTTTTCTTTTGTTTGTTTGTTTGTTTAATTTTTGTTTTTGTTTGTTTTTTACTAGATAGGTTATTTTCTTTACTGTTATACTCTATGAGCAGAACAAGTCAATTAAGAACCTGTTTCTTTTGAAACTTTCCTGGAAATGGCTAAAGATCACTTCCATCCTAACACTTGCTAAACATGTCTGATAATCATACTATTTTGGAAAAGATGCAACCACTGAGCCCTAGTTTAGAAAACTTTGACTGTTCTAATTCTTACTTCTAAGTCTTTCGCAGTTCCTGGAATATTTACATAGAAAGAGGATGGCGAAAGCCTGAGTTATTTTTGTCATGAGTGCTGTAGGGACACAAGCTTTACAAATTTAAAAGCCAAGACAGACTCTTCTATTCAGAGAAACTTTGCTATGTCAAGCATTTTGAATGAATGAATAAATTAATGAATGAACGTAGATGTCCTAGTCACCCTGGGGAGAAGAATCACAGTATAGCGTAACATAACAGAAACAAAGAACAAAACTTCCAGCTAGCATATAAAGCATTGTACTATTTACATAGTTAGATATGAATATATAATATTTTAATATGACTGGAATTAAACCACTCATCACTTGCCTTTTCTTTCCCCCCACTTAATAAACCTTGCTAAGTTTTCCTTAATAGAATCAATGGTCATAGCTTATTCTTTTAAACAACACTATGGTCCTTAGTATTATTATAATCTATATTGTGATTGTAGCACAAAAAATATGCCACAATGAAATTAGGATAATTTGAGAAGGATTTAATAAAGGGTCTATTTGCAAGAGTGCAATTAAGGTATAATGAAGCCAGAAAAGATGGTACAGAAATCTCTAGAGAAGAGGCAGCAGCCAAAATTCAGGGAGGCTGAGATGAGCACAGAGCCAGGGCACGTGGAACATGCATCATGACCTCACTCTCCTTTCTTGGATCTTTAACCAAGATCCCCTTTGATCAAACTCAATGAGAAGCCAGAGAGCAAGGAAGCTCAATGATTTAATCTATTATGGGCAGCCTTCGATGGCAGAGAGAAGAATGAAGAAGGGAAGAAGAAATAACACATGATAATATATCCTTCCAGGAAAATCTCACTGACACATACTATACACATATATATCTTCACACTTACTTATTTCTATATTATAATTTTTTTTGTACCTAGAAATCTTTCTACATCATTATAGACAAACCTTCTCTTCTAAATATCAGCATAAATTCAGCTGTACTAGGAAATGTTCAACATATCCCATCCTCCATAGATAAGTTTTAGATTGTTGCCAATTGTTTGTCATTAACAAAAATGCTGCAATTACATACATACATATTCCACTCTTGTGAATATGTCTGTAGGCTAAATTACTAGACATGTAATTTTTTTTGTGTTCAAAGGAAAAGTACCTTAGCTTTTAGAAAATATACTGTATTTAGTATGAAATATATCATGCATATAGAAAATAGAATTTTAAGCTAACCTTCACTTAACCAGTATTCACATCGAGAAAGAGGAAACTGCTAGGACTCAAGAAGCATCCCCTTTGCTCTTCTCCCAACACCATAAAAGTTAACTGCTATCTTGATTTTTGTGGTAACTGTTTCTTTAGTTACTGATAATCACATTTATATATTTTTAAACTTCATATAAATGTAATCATTTGTTTTCTTTTCCCTCATTCATTTGTAATCTGTTTTCCTTCAGCTTGTTGGTGAGATTCTTTCATGTTGTGACATTTATTTGTGGCTTAGTCTTAGTCATTTTTCTTGTATAGCTTTCTCTGTGCCACAACTGATTTAGTCATTCTACTGACGATGAATATGTGGGCTTTTTACAGTTTTCTTTTTTTCTATTATATACATGTTAACGTGAAGAATCTTGTAATTATATGTAGAAAAACAGGGGCAAACATTTTTTCTGAGTGATGGCTATGAGAGAATTGCCTAGGCATAGAATATGCAGGTTTTCAATTTATTACATAATGATAAGCCAAATCATTTTCCCAAGACTTTTATAACTTATGCTTCTTCCATCGATGTTAAAGTACTTCTATTGCTTTATCTTCCTTAGTACTTAATGTTACATGTTGGCATAGTGAGAGTTTAGTTAAATTACTCAATAATATGGTTTCTTTGGCATCCATTTTGTGTGGAACTTAGCACACTCCACACTAAATGTAAGACACCCCTACGAGCAGCCTGGGAGCTGCTCAGCACCCTGGTATACCAGCATGTCAAGGAACTGGTTCTTCACTCTCCGGGTCTAGGGCCAGCCCTAATGATCCTGTCACAATTGTGCAAGGGGAGGCTGCCCCCAATCCCTGTAAGGTCGACTGGGGCACCCTGGAGGGAGAAGCAGCCACCTACGAGTCTGGTCACCAGGGAAGTTGATGGCAGATCTTTCCAGTGACAGTTCTTAGGGTCAAATCAGTGGGGATAATAGAGAATTAGAAACTGAAACTCAAAAGTTTTATACATCTGAAGATTCAAAAATATTTTAAAAGACTGTGCAGCAGGAGGGAGAAAAAAAAAGGGCCGACTGGCTGTTGAGAGTGTTTAATACTGGCTGTGAGTTACTCCTTATCATCACAGAAATAAGATAACTTGTAGGAATTTCCAAGGATGCGAAATGCATAACCTTTCAAAAGATCCCCAGAGCATTACCCGAGGGACTCACAGCTCCTCAGAGCTTGTCCCACCTCCTGGGGACAATTGTTCATTTCCAATTCTGGTGGCAAAGACAATAATCAGATACTTCTGGCTCTTTTAGAGGCAAAAGCCCAAGTCACTGTAATTCTAGGTAACCCTTCTAAATTCTCCTAGGGAACCTCATACAGCCTACAAAGGTATAGCAGGTAAAACTGTAAAGGGAGTATAAATTAAGCTGCATGGGTCTATTGGCACCATATTGCTAAAACATACCTGAGGCAATAAAACCTGTAAAATTATGATCTCTAAGCAATTTGGTAAGGGTGTGTCGCCTTAGGTTCTGTATTAAAAGAGGGCCATACTGCCCTCTTAGTATGAGACTCAGTTGGGTCATCAGTGCGTGGAAAATGACAAGACAATAAAAAATCAACATGGTAAGGGGAACATTCATCTGGTGAGTGGATGTGAAAAAACTCCTTAATGTTAAAGGAGTGGGGATTCCCTGTAAGTATTTATAGGGGCCTTTGGAAAAGACTGGTAGTTGGCTGGAGTGAGGGAGGGGGAGATTGGAGACCTGAGGGCTGGAAATGAAGCAGCATTAAAGACTCTGGTAAAGTTATGTCCATTTGGAGGACCACCTATTGAAAAACAGGAGGAGCATGTCTTTGAGTAGGCCTTTGTGCCCCTCTGTAAGTCCAGGAGCTTGGGGCTACTTAGCCAGATGAAAATTCCACAAGATACCATGTTTTAGAACCCATGACTGAACAACTTGGGAGGTGAAATGGGTACCTTGATCTGAATCTATAATGTCTGGTGGGCCAAAGGGGACGAGCACACACCTAGTTAAGGAGATTACATGGTGGGAATCAGCATTCCTGTAGCGGGCAACCAACAGGAATCCAGTGAAGGTACTGTGATGGTGGTTATATACCTATTAGCTCCAGCAGAGGGTGGTAATCATCAGATAAAATCAATTTGCAATCTCAAGTAAGGTCTCTCTGGAATACATGTCCCCACCTGGGAAGCTTCCAGAAATCTGCTTGGGAGTAAAGGGGACAATCATTTACCACTTTAGATAGAGCTGGATGAGGGGATCCGGAATCTGTATGCTCAGTCAGTGAGTGCTCTCACTCCCCTATAGACTGATGCAATATGGGTCTACTCTGCTAGTGGGTATAACAGATATCCAAAACTGCCACCTGTGCTCCTCTCCATATATTATTCATAATCCTGATTGTGCATCATGACCCTACCCCCCACACTTCTTAAGGTCCCTGGTTGTTCCCATGGCTCTCACCGTATGCCAGGGGACAATGGCTGAGAAAAGGATTTCAAACAGTAGCGAGTCTATTCATCACAGCCTTCATTATTATTGCCTTGGTTAAATGAGCTTTACAATGGGTTCAGGAAACAATACATAGGTCCTTTAACATATCTGATACATAACTAATTGCTATACTTCATGACTAGGCATCATCTCAAGATGGACTGTTTAGAGTTTAGCTAAACATCTTCATAATATTCCTGCTATGGCATCAGTTTTTTGTGGCCAAGTAGCCTGCAGGGGGCTTGAACTGACACTAGCCTTGCCCTAAAAGATAGCCTGCAGAGTCGCAAGTAAATATAAGTTCCTGAAATGACTGCCCCGCCCACCTTTGTGATAAGCACTCTCCCCCACCTCCCAGGGCCTTCCCTGTGAGCCCCTGTGAAGCATACCGAAACTTTTTCTCTTTTTGGTTTGAATTCACCAATCCAGCCTTAGTCCAAGATCCCCAAATCACCCCACAGTCCCTAATGAAGGCATGTGCCCATCTCTCTGTCTACAACCCTCCTTGACATCTCAGTGTAGCTCCTCAAGGCCTATACTTCCTCCAGAACCTGTGAGTAACAAATGTCTCTTTCAGTTTCCTTTGCGGCATGTTGTTGAATCCTGGCTTGCCATCTGGCACCCCCGGGCTCTGCTTAAGAAAAATTAATTTAAAGTCACAATTAGAATTTGTTTCACATCTATGAGAATGGCATATAGTTGAAACTTTAATTGGAATTTTCTGAATTTCTATTGAGGTTGAATGCTTACCTTTCACCAGTTTAGTAAATATTTATGTTCTGTATATATCTACTAAAATATTTTGCCTACATTTTCATTACCTTTTTTCACAGACTTCTAGTCTTGCATCATAATATGTGCCTCAAATATCTATTTGCAGCTTGCCTTTTATCTTTCATTATGGTATGTATTGATGAGAAACACTTAATGTAGGACATTTGTGTATTTTTTTTTAATTAAACATACCAGGACAGAGGGCATTAAGGTATTATATTATTTCATATAATTTTCTAAAAGTTGAGTAGTTTTGACTTTCATATTAGGATGGTAATTCACCTGGACTTGCTTTTTATGTATGATATGATGCAAAATTTCAATCTCATTATTTTGCATACAAATATCCAATTTTGTTAACAGTATTTACTGAAAAGTCCACTCTTTCTGACTGATCTTATAATAAGGCCTCTGTTATAAATGAAGTTCCCATATACATGTAAGAGGGTATTTACAGTCAATATTTAAGTTCATGGGTCTATCTGCATATACTATACTACTTTCAAAACTACAGTTCATATGATGTTTTATTTTGATACCTTGTAAAGTATCTTTCATCTTTTCTTATTTCTTAAACAGTGTCTTAACTTTTGTACTTCTGCATATATTTTAGAAATTGAAATATGAATTTGAGGAGAGCTGGTATCTTCCTAATATTGAATTCTTCAATCTATGATTATGGCATATATCTTAATTTACTTAGTTTTTCTTAAATTGTACTCAATAAAAGTTTTTGATTTTATAAAAATTCTAAGAATGATGGAGTAACTTGCACAGCCCAATGTTCCTATTGAGAACAACTAGAAAAGTGGTTGAAATAACTTTTAAAAAAAATGAAGAAATTAGAGTTCTACGAAAGAAACCAAGAATTAAAGGAACAGATTCTGAAAAGGAAGAGTTATGAGAGTGTGTGAGCCAACATTTTATGAGAAATCCAGGAAGACAGCTAATAAAAAGGGACAAAGATATGAGTGGTAGATAGTAAGTCTCATGGGATCAGAAGGAAAAAACGTAGACATAAAAGACAAAAGTTGGAAAACTGATTCCAGTTACTGTGGAAGTTTATACTAATACATTTATTATATTCAGAAGCTTAGCATGTAAGGTGAATAAGATGCTAAGCCAAACACCTCTGAAAATTATAGTGATATAGTGAGGTTTTGTTGTTGTTTTTCACTCTTGTGCAGGTAATGACTTAAATATTCAGAGTTCTTCTGCACTTTAATGATACTATTCCATTAATATCTTGCCTTTACATATCTAATGAGAATTTTTCTGCGATTCAAGTCATTATCCTCCTAAAATTAATGTATCAGTTTTCTCTGGATACTAAATGCATTCTTTGTTTTTGCTGATCATTAGTTTCATATAATGTGCCTAGGCAATATTTAAGTTTCCACTGTGTGGGGCTCACTGAGTTTTTTAAATTTGTAAATTTCAGTCTGTAATCAATTTTTTGTTTTTGTTTAGTTATTATTATTTCTTCAAATATTAATTCTTTCTTATTCTGTCTTTTCTTTTTTTCTGTGGCTCCCAGTACTCATATGTAACTTTTTAAGATTACTTTTCAGTTCCTGACGTCCTGTTTATTTTTTCAAATATTTTTTTTCTCTCTCTTCTTTTATATTGAATAAACTGTTTGGATCAATCATAAATTTCACTTACATACTTGCAGTTTTCATTTTCCTATTAGGTTTATCTAATGGATATTTTATTTTAGATATCGTATTTTTCAAATCGAAAATTTCCACTTAAAAAATATTTTCTATTCCTCTACTGACATGTCCTATTTTTCAACTCACTGTGAAGATGTTATCCCTAACTTCATTGAGTACAGTTCTCTTAGCTCTTTTAAAGTCCTTTAATGATAATTCCAATTTTTTTTTCTTTTATCTTGGGGTTGACATCTGTTCATTGTATTTTCCTTTAGGATGGTTCACATTTCCCTAACTCTATATGTTGGATAATTTTGGATTGACATTGCAAATATTAAATTGTACACACTCTGGATTTTGTCATATTCTTCTGATGAATGTTGATATTTTCATTTCACAGGAAGTTAACTGGTCCAAGTTTAAACTTCAAGTTCTGTTATGCTTACTTTTGGTGGTAGTTCATATCTCAGTAAGAATGCTTCGAGTTTGTCCAACTCTTGCATGGTCCAGGAGTCATAAACATGAGCATTGTTTATAGACTGAGATTGGGCTTCCCTTTTGGGCTTTCTCCTTTCTAGTGTTTCCCCTTTTCCCTCTACTTGGTATTTTCAACCCTAGATTTTCCACACATGAATACATTGAACTTTCTGTTGAAGTTTTAACTTCCCACTGCCATCACCACAATTGCAGCTACTATCTGCAAAGGGCCACAGAAACAAATAACTCACTCTGTCCTTTTCACTTACTCCATTTTTTAACACTTTTCCAAAGTCTACAGGCTTTGATCACTTTCTAGAGTCCTCTACTAATTGATTTTTGAATTTTGCCAGAAGTTATAGTTATTTTCTATGGAAGAGTCAGTTTTTTTGTTGCTTTTTTTTTTTAAAGGAAATCATTGCCTTAAGATAGAAACAGAACTCTTTTTCTCCACCCCTTAACATAGTTTTTAATTATCTGCTGCAATTCCTCATCTATTCAAACATGATGCCAAATTTTCTACCACATCCTTTAACATATACGCCTTATTTATAGTAAAGTCTTTGTCTATTTATTCCAACACCTGTGGATCTCAAGGTCTCTTTCTGTTAATTCTTTTATTTCATTTAATTTGGTGTCATATATCCTTGCTTCTTTACATGTATCATAATTTAATATTATGCTAGACAGCATGTATAAAAGATAGAGACTGAAGAAAATAGTATATCCTCCAGAAAAGGACATGGCTGTTTTCCTGACAGGGTGCTAGTACTAAGGGCTGAGTCAATCTAAGCTGCTATTAAGCTGAGTCTGAGCTCTGTTACAGTTTTAGATAGATTCACTTTACCATATGCTTCAAATATTTTGAGGACAGGGTCAGGATTTTATTTTCAATATAGCTTTGAGTCTCAGAACTTGTGTGTATCACTTTACAATTTATAGCTCAGAAGCCAACTTTCAAACTTGTAGGAGACCTTTTTCTGCATTAGAGTCTAGCCACCAGCTTTTTTTGTTGTACTGGAGAGTTGCTTTCCAGACCTCCCTTGGGCTTTTTGATTTATGAGGACTCTTTTCACCCTTCTGCCCTTTCCCTAGCCTTTGGAGGGCCAATTTCTATGTCCCTGATGAAAGTTCAGTGGTCCCAAAGGGATTTCTCTCAGCTCTTCTGATAAGACCCAGCCCTTATACGTTGGCTACATTTCACTCAGTGCTGTGTGTCCCAGAGAGATTTCCTTTTTCTCTTGACCTGTCCCATGTATAAACTGGGCGAAATACACTGAAAGGAAGGAATTTATTTCAAGTCTCTTGCCTTTTCCCAGGCTTAAATTCACTCAACTTGATTCATCCAATGAAGGCCTGTGGCAAACTGTGACTGTGGACTTATCATGTCACTAGGGCTCCTCTAGAGGCTAATTCTTGATGCATATTGACATTAAACACTGCTGAAAGTTTGGCTGGGTTTTCCTTACCTCGTTTATAAAGAATATTGTTTCTTATTGCCTGAATGCAGTCCGGGGTATCTTCTCCAATAGGAAAGACACAACTTTCTACATCTTTTAAAATATAGTTATTTTAGAGTCTTTTTGCCTACTCTGTTCAGGTATGGTAAAACAAAACAAAAAGGTAAATGATTTTTGTGTTATTGAGCTTGTTCTCATTGTTAGAATAAAAACAGTTCCATTTGATTTTTTTTTTTTTTTATATTCACACTGGTAAAAGAATTGTGTCCATGGCTTTTTAGTTTTCCCATATAGTTATTTTGTATGGTTTTATGAAGATACATAAAGAAATTAAAAATCTAGTCTTATACCACTATCACTTTCCCAAAATTACTGCCTGTTTTCTATTATTAATTAATTTAAGAAATGCTTACATATTAATAAACCTTATTTTTTGTATTTGTTGCAAATTTTTAGACAAGCATCAAACTCTGAATTGAAAAGAACATGAATAATACCTATATTTTGAAAATTACATATGGAAAATTAGTTGCCTAATTTTAAAATTAAGTGTTATGAGATGTTTAGAAAAATTATATTCAAGATTAATTTGAGAAAATCTGATATCCATTTAGATTTAATTTGAAATAATTTATGATATGTACTTAGTTCCATCCCTTTATATTTAAGGAGATATTTAAAAACTTATAGCAAATCAAAACATGCAAAGAGAAAAGAAGATCAGAGAAGAAACATAAAGCTCGAAGGAAGGCAAATATAAAACAATTCATGCCAATAAACACCCCCAAAATAGTTGATAAATAACTTTGTATTTTATATAGAATATAAAAAGTGTGTATATGCATTATGAATGTAATTAGAAAAACATGAATTTAAGAACATTTTAAACAAATGAGGCATACAATTTTTGATGATGTCTCAAAGCAAGGCAAAAGTGCAACCATTAGACTGAAATTAACAGCTGTTGGGTACAAAGAGCAAGAATTCCTTAATGCTGGCAATAATTTTGACTACTAACATATTTTCTACCAAGGTCAGGAATGGGAAAAGATTATGCTGGAGAGTGGACATATCAAGTGTCTCCAAAATTATGGTAGAAGGAAGCACTCTGTGAAGACTAAAACTCAACTGGATACCACACCTGGCTGTTTCTTTGTCAGTAATTCTTATAACAATCTGGTATGGACAATGAGAGAAAAAGTCTACTTACCAAAATGGCTTCTTTATATCAGCAATGAATCTAACAATGTGAATCAAGGTTTCTTGTAGTGCCTAGTATTAAAGAAAAAGAAAAAAAGCCATTTCTCCAGCTTGCCAAATACATTTAATTCTTTTTTAACTTTTGGAATATTGTCATAAAAATTCTGAGTCTACTTTATTTTTGTGTCTAAATATTCTAGATTTAGTATAGTAAAACAGAACCATCAATATTTTCTGCGGCAAGCCTAAACATTACTGCTTGCAATAAAATTGATGAAAGAGATTGTGATGTAATTATTAAGTCATTCAACAACCACTTATTTTGTATGTCTACATGTACTAACTCCTAGATATGGTATAAAGCAAGGAAGACATGGAGCCTATTCCTCAGGAATGTATGGTCTTTGGAGAAGATTAATCCCAAACATGAAATTCAATCCAGACTTAAAACAATCTTAAAATGGTTAGGAAGAAATTTCAGGATTACTAATTTATGCTTATTTCACATAATTTGATTGTTCTAAAAACTGTTTGTGTAATTATTAATCTAAAAAATACAGCTCATTAAATGGGCAATAGACATTAAAGTTTCTTTCCTATCATTTTGATTCTTAGCTCTTTTGCAAATGTTTCTATATACCTATGATTTGATATATCAAAAAGCTGCTGGGATTCTATCTGCCTAGTATACAAAACTCCTAGTTTTTGTAAAACCAAACACTATCTCATTACAATTACAGTGATTCTCCCATAATGAAAAGATATTCTCTAGGGTAACCTCAAATCTCACTGAACAATTTTTAAATAGCAGTTTCTATTATTAGAACTAAAATAAATCTCTGACTCAGTAGATATCTTACCATTACATATAATGAATAAGTGGGTGAATAAGGAAAAAAACAAACAAGCAATTTAGGAAATCTTTTTAGAACTCTATCCAATCCTTATATGAATATCTTGTCCCAGAACAGCACATTCTGTTGTTTCACGCTACTGAGTGGATTATAATTTAACTAACCAACTTGTAATTTTTTAAAAATACCTTGGAAATTGAGCAAAACAGCATAGTATATTGATCTAGTGTTTTTATTTTTTATTTTATTTTATGTATTTATTTTTCACTCGTTTGAGTGATTTGTTGACTGAATTGGCCAAATTGACTTATTGGGTTTATTTTTCATCTTGTAAAAATATCCATACCAACAGCATAAATTCATGAAGTGATATTTTACATTGATGAAATCAATAAATTTTTTTATAGAATTTTTTTTTAAAGATTTCATTGGGGAAGGGGAACAGGACTTTATTAGGGAACAGTGTGTACTTCCAGGACTTTTTTCCAAGTCAAGTTGTTGTCCTTTCAGTCTTAGTTGTGGAGGGCGCAGCTCAGCTCCAGGTCCAGTTGCCATTGCTAGTTGCAGGGGGCCCCCGCAGCACACCATCCTGCTCACCATCCCTGTGTGAGTCCAACTAGCAACCTTGTGGTTGAGAGCCTACTGACCCATGTGGGAATCGAACCGGGAGCCTTTGGAGTTAGGAGCACGGAGCTCTAACCACCTGAGCCACTGGGCTGGCACGAAATCAATAAAATTAAAAGTAACAAGAGCAAGAATTACAAGACTCATCTGATTTAGAAATTAACACATTTAAATTAATATAAATCAATCAATAGCCTTCATGTAAGATATATAAAAATGGCCCTAATGGTGTCTTAAGAAGCTAACTTGAATCAGTCAAGCTCTGCTATGCCTTGCTTATTGTACTTGGATAAGAAAAGAATATTGAGATATTTTCATTTTCTCTTTAGGTAGATAGGGAAAGGCCACATTTTACTTATACTCCCTATTACGCCCATGTTGAAACAGTAAATCAAGCAGAGAAGACAGTATTAGCTACATTTGAATGGCCTGGGATGGTTTTGTGTCTTGGTTACTTTTTCTCAGGGCATTGATACTTCTTCTGGTTGGAATCCAGCCCATCTGATATAGATTTTAAACTAATTTTCTCTAGAATCTTTTATATTTTAAACGTGGCCAGAGGACAAGCAACATTGTTATCACCTGGAAACTTTAGATATGCAGAATTTCTAGTCCTACCCAGACCTACTTGATCATAACCAGTATTTTAGCAAGATCCCCAGGAGTTGTGGATAAACATTAAATTTTACAGTATAGAATTTCCTTCTATCCTCACTCATTACAAAAAAAAAAATAGAAGTTTCATGGAAAATGAAAGAGACACCTACTGAAATGAAGGAAATGACTACTGAGCATAAACTACATAAAATACAGAGCTCACGCTGCATTATGAAGACATGAGCTAAATCTGTGGTTCTAAAACACAGCCTAAATTTATAGGAACACCAGGCTATGTTCCCCAAAATGATTTTGTCTTTTGATTATAGTGGAAATACATAATTATTGACAGCTTTTGAAGTCCTCCTAGCTTTTTCAACTGATTATCTTCAGATACAACTGAGGTCATTGTGGGGACAGAGCCAGGAGTGCAGTTCCCAGGCTCTTGGCCTCACCTGGAAAGGTGCTCACTCGTAGTAAATGGCCATCAGCTGTGGCTAGTTGGCCATCTGCTATAACCAGTGAGCCATTGGCCACTAATGTAACTGCTGTGGCTACACTAGCAGCGGATGGTGGCTGGCAAGAAGATGGTGGCTGAGCTAGCAAGCGCAATTGCAGTTAGCAAGTGGCGTTGATTGGTTGGCAGAGAAGCAGACGGCAGGTTGCAGATAATGTGGCTCCTGCTTCCTGTGTCTCGGACTCAGCCGCCAGCGAGACTATAGTGGTGTGACTCCCCTATCTGGCTCAGTGGGTGTTCCTTTTTGGCCTAGCCATATCCTGCGTTCTTATGTGGGGAGTGTGACCAGAGATTCCGTATGACAGTCATTTTTATTTGAAAGTTGAGCTTTGACAATCTAACCTTCCAATATTTAGGAAAACAAAATGGAATGACATTGGAACAGTGAGAGGCAGGTTTTTGTAACACAAAATAAATTGTGAGAATCAGGAGACATGGATTCTGGTCCTGAAACTTCAACTAACTACTGTTTAGCCTAAGACAAACCTCATGTTTGATTTTATATTTTACATGCTAAGATCCTTGACTGGCACTTAGTAGATAAACAATTACATTCTTATTTAAAAATTAATTAAATAATGAATCAATCTTAAGATTGATTAAACAATTCATTTAATCTCTCTGGGTTTTATTAAATGTTTCCTAACAGGGTTATTTCTAAGACCTGTAATGCAGGGTCTCAGATCCCGCTCCCTACACAAGAATGCAGGATATGGTGAGGCCAAAAAGGAACACCAACAGAGCCATAGATAGGGGAGTCATACCACTATAGTCTCCATGGCGGCTGGTTGGAGACACAGGAAGCAGGCTCCACATGATGCACAATTTGCTATCCATGCTTGTTAACCCCACTTGCTAGCTGCGATCCGCACTCCTTTAATCAACCAAGCCCACTTGCTAGTTGCAATCCTCCATCCACTTCTCTGTCAACCAACCAACCCCCTAGCGTAGCCATGGCAGTTATATTAGTAACTAATGGCTAACTGGTAACAGCTGATGGTCACCTAGCCACAGGGGATGGCCATCTGATTACAGTTGATGGCCATCTAATAACCGAGCCAGCACCTTTCCATGTGAAGCCTAGAGCTTGGAAACTGCTCTCTGGGACTCTGTCCCTACAAGACCTCTTCCAGATCTAGCATTCTAAGATTCTGTGAATTCGGCTATTTTGTGCAGTGACATTCAGGAAAAAATTGTCATTGTATTAAATTGTGAATTTTTAAAAATCTGCATGTAAGTGATGTATAAATAGCCAACTGAAAAAGGAAAAATTAAAACTATTTGCCTTTAAAAAAAGTGAATATATTTTGCCCATTGTCCTTGTATAGTTTTTTTTTTTTTGTCATGTGTAGACAAAGAAAGAACTAATAAACATGCTAAAAGTGAATGATTAAGATTTTGAGCATTTTATTTTCTTGCTGTTTGTTACTGATTTGGGGAGTGGTGGATGGTTGGGCATTGTATAGCCTCCGAGTTCAGAGACTCTCAGAGATGATTCTACTGTGGAACAGTGCTTCTGCTATCAATGACCTCTTTAAGGGACCATACAAGCAAGTATCAATGGATTTGCCACTAACTTATCTTATGCATTTAGCCTAGGCAAGATTCTACGTATATACTTTCAATTTCTACTAGTTCAACTAAATGGCAGTAAAGTAGCTAATATAGATTGTCACACATGTCAAAAAGCTACTATTCTGAACTTCCCTCTGTTGTTTTGGCCTCCAGTGAAATACTGCATTTAGGTTGTAGCATTACATTTCAAAAGCAACATAGAATAGAGTTCAGAGGAGAGCCACAAAGATGATAAAGGGTTTGGAAAATAAGGGAAGTGGGCATGTTCTGTCTGGAGGAGAGTAGACTGGGGGGAACCATAACTGTCCGCAGATACATTAAGGGATTTATAAAGAGGACAGGGACCAACTCTCATTAGTCAATGAGAACAGAACAAAAAGGAATAAGTTTCCACCCCACAAGGAAAAATTTTGCTTAAATACAAGGACTAACTTTGTAACAATATGAATAGTTGGGAATGGCACCAGCTGCCAGAGAAGGCTGTGGAATCTCCATCACTGGAGAGATAAAAGGCTCATTGGAGAAATGAAACCCCAAACCCATTGATCAGGAATGACTTAGTAATAATAAAATCAATTCCGCTGTGATTCATGGGGATAGATGAGTGCCCCTGTGTAGGTCCTTCCAACCCAAATGATTATATGATTAAGATACTAGCACCCAAGGGGAATCGACCTGTATATAAGGGAGGGAAGAGAAACTCTTTACAAGCCACAGCTGTAAATTTGAAAATTAAGTAATCAGGATGTTTAGCTAAAGGAGAGACTCAATCAGCGTAGGAGACGTGTAAGGAGATTGAATTAAAGAGCACAGTCTTTATTTTAAAATATTAATCTCACTTCTGTCAATGTTTCAAATAGAAAAATTGAGACCCATAGCATTATTAATTTTCCTGACTAGTATTCAACTTGTATGCAGCAACAATATTTTCAATTATCAATCAAAACTTGGAATTTCCTCATGGTCTGAAAACTAAAAATTGAAAGTAAGGTAATTCTTAGAAAAATAGTTTTTGTATGTTAGATTTAGGGTCTTGTATTTGTAAAAAGCATTTAAAATGATGTTTTTTTGCTTCATACTCACCCAAGTGTTGTAAATGATGAGCATGCAACTCTAATTAAGATTCACGATCCACATAATTCAATCGCAGTGTGGGTCAAAAATTACCAATTCATTTTTTTAATCTTAAAATTGACTTCTACGTCTGTGAATCCCTGAGTGAATTTCGGTATTATGGTATTATCTACAACGTTCTATTTCTCCATGCTCTCTGCTTTATCACATCGCCTCTTGCCATCGCTGCAGTAGTTATTTTGAATCTTTGAAATGGCAGTATTTAATTTTTTTTAGTTCATTTCCCCGTTCTCCACCTTTCCAGTTTACCTTTAAGAAAAAAAAACACCCTGCCGTTTGCTCCCCTGAGTAGGCTGTGTTATTACTACCGGCTACATCATCAGGGCTCCGGTGCCTGCTGTATGTAGTAGATCATCCTTGTGCTGTCATGGTGATGATATACGATGGAAAAAGCCATCCATCTGAAGATGCGAGGCACAAAGGCGGGAGCAATAATGAGGTAGCCCAGCACAAGTCCGCAATGCACAGCAGTGGACATTCCCCCCCCCCCCCAAAAAAAAAGTGGACTACTCTGCAAACTGAGAATCTTTAGATGGGAAGGAAAAGCCCTGGATTTTTTCTTTCTTTCTTTTTTTCTTTTTTCTTTTCTTTTCTTTTTTTTTTTTTGCTTAGAGACCTTTTATGTCTCCCAAAACATTAAAAAATAATGGATTCCTGAATTAAAAACCTTTCAAAGCTTCTCACTGCCATTTCCTGCTTTTATTTTTTCCTTGTCTCTCATATATATTTTTCTCTTTCTATTCCCTCTGCTGCCAACCTAAACTCAGACTCTATCATTCTCCTGCACTACTGAATTGTTCTCATTCTCTCTACCCTCTTTCTACTCTAATACACCTTTTATGCCACAACTAGACTATCCTAGTAAATCCTACATTCATCGTATCAATCTTCTAATCAGAGGTTTTTTAATTTCATACATACTCTATCTAATATAGTTCATGTTCCCTTGCTTGGCATGGAAGGCCCTATAAAATTTAGCCTTACCTTGTTTTTCTTGCTGTAAAGTACCTTACACTGACAAAAGGACTCCTTATATTTCAGAATTTGCTTTTTTATCCATACCCTATCTTGCCAAATAGAATAGTTGGTATTTCAGGATATGCCTTGACTTCTTATCTTTGTTCCTTTCTGGCCCGCCCACTTGAGATTCAAAGTAAATAATGGCACAAGCTTCATTGTAAGACATATCTGAATTCAAGTGTACTGGTTATGAGCTAGGACCAATTTCTTTATCTCTCTGACCCTCAGTTTCTTCATCAGTAAAATGGGGATAACAATTTTATTTCAAAGAATTCTTGAGAGGAATATATGAAAAAATGTACATGAAGCACTAAATGCATGACAGTCGACATAGGCAGCTTTTGTATTGTTTTGACATTATTATTATTATTTCAGTTCATTCTTTAAAGGTGTTTCAAATTCTACTTTCTCTGTGAGGCTTTTTTACCTCGCTTTCCTTTTCAATTGAACTTTCCCTATTCTGATCTAGTATAACATTTTTACGTGACATCTGTTCTATCCTGCCATCTTTTATACTTTACATGTAGAAAATGTAAGTCCTGGGGTGGCCGATGGCTCAGTTAGTTAGAATGTGAGCTCTCAACAAGGTTGCCAGTTCAATTCCCGCATGGGCTGGTGGGCTGCGTCAACTGCAACTAAAGATTGAAAACAGCAACTGAACTTGGAGCTAAGCTGCGCCCTGCACAACTAGATTGAAGGGCAATGACTTTGAGCTGATGGGCCCTGGAGAAACACACTGTTCCCCAATATTCCCCAATAAAAAGAAAAGAAAAAAAAGTAAGTCCTACCCAAATGTCTTGGTGGTAGAAACTGTCTCTTATCTATTCCCCATATCTCCTAAAATTAATCAACATATCATAGGTATTTAACATATTTTTTGAATAAATCAGTTTTTATATGTTCTTTCTTTTACCCAGTGCCAAGTTTAAAGAGGTTTTGAATCTACTTGGAACAATATTCAACTATGATGGAACAAAAACTCAAGCACATTTTGGTTGGCAGAACAGAGTAGTGCAATTGGCTGTTTAGGTCTCAGGCTGAAAGTAAAGTCAAAGTTAATTTTCTGGTAAGATCATTTTCTACCTTCATCGCTTAAACATTCTTTAATGGAAAAAAAAAAAAAACCACAAAAATCAGTCTACTGGTGCATCCTAATTTAAGTAACTCTATTTCTCCAAGCTGCTCAGCACTTAATGGTACTCTTTCTAAACCCAAGCAACTGGCATGCTTTGTAAACGTGTCCTCATTTCAGGTTTTAGCCCTTTAATTTTAATCCATTTTGCTATAAGAAACATGTCTACCATGGTACCATATGAAAAGTGCATCGTTTTTAAGGTGTTTTTTTTTCAAGTGCTGTATATAAGTTGACTCTGGCAAAAACAATAAGTTAGCTTCTAAATTTCCCTTTTTTCCTTTTTCTAATTCAACACTGGTTTGAATACAGTAAAATGGAAGAAGGGCTAAGCGGAAAATATTTTTTCTTGCAATCAATTAATAGTACGGTACTTATCCTCTTAAGATCACTGTTGCCATCAGGGGTCTTTGAATCAAAGATCAACCCTTGTTTTTTACTTTTGGATTAGTGGTAACTGTGTAACCACTGTATGATGCTGCATGTTCACCAGTCTCCTCCACCGGCACTTTCTCCCCTCCTTGCTGCGATCCACAAACATTGACCTCTTCAGCTTCCTGTAACCCTTCCCAACCTTGGCACATATTCTTTCCTGAGACCATGACTGCTCCCTGACTTCTCTGCATTAAAAATTCATTGAAGTTTTACATTAAAAATTCCTTCCCAGAAAAGCCTTGCCTAACTTATGTTACAGCCCGCTGCACTGATCAATCTAGATCAATCTCTGCTTCTGGAAACATGCTGTTCTTCTCCTCTATGATATGTACTACCCTTGTGATGAAAATAATTAATTTGCATACACACTTATTTAATGTATATTTCCCAGGATAGAACTAAACTCAAGTGAGTGAAGAGAATATGTTTGACTTACATCTGCATCTTCAAAGCCTATTATATAAAATGTTCTCAATAATATTTTCCTACATGAACAGATCACTAAACTTGGTCATTTCCAGTGAAACATTAGGTAGTGGGACATCCATTCCTCCTCTCACCCGCTGATAAAACAATCTCTTCTTCATGAAAAGACAACCTAAAAATGTTACAGAGACTTTTATTTACTATGCTAAAAGATAAGACAAGTCAGATGAAAGGAAAAAGTAACCTTCTCCCCCCAAAACTTTGCTTGTGTAGATTCAAAATGGGGAAATGAATCATCATTTAAGTGCTACTAACATTTTGTAGATAATTTAATATAATTTTGAGCCAGGAAATACAATGAAAACAAAGATAATACAAAGATAATTTTTCTTACTGATGAGGGACATTTATGTCTGCAAAGGTCTTCCTAATTGGTAAGTTTTTAATAGCTTGATCTTCCTAAGAAGATGACATAAGAGTTATCTAACCTTTCAAACAATTTGTGCCATTTGTTTAGTGGCTGTAAATTCCATCATCTAAATAAGAGCTTTCATAATTTCTGGTTTTACCAGAAAAATGTTGATCTGATCTGTGGACTTTAAATATCAGACTGAGATGACTGTGCTGTGTGGCTTTAATTGTCTGAATTTAACTGCTCTTATTTTTCCTGAATTAGGGAGGCAGAGGATTGGAGAGCAGATAACTAACCAGGCTGTGTATTTCTGTATGGGCTCTAATTCTTCTAATTCAAATAATAAGATTTTCTACTTAGACCTTTTTGAAGTAAACATTTTTAGTGTGGTCTTCTCAAACTTGGACACATAATAAGGAATATTTACTTAAGTCACATCCAATGACTAAAGCACTAAATGTACTATATAGAGAGCATGATTAATAACTGAATTCCATATGGGTTTGTTGTTGCCCATCCTGACACCTTCAGAGAGCCATTTTCACTCTTTTTGGAAAGAGTTGACAAATGTTCCTTCATTAGTAACAGGATCCTGGCTAGTTTTCCTGTCTTGGTTAATTAGTTTTATGCTTTTCCGCTTCCCCCTCGTGTGTGTGTGTGTGTGTGTGGGGGGGGGGTACAGTTCATACCAAGCAGTTGCAAACATGGTCTCTGGGGTTGGACTGCCAGGTTCAACTCTGGGGCTATCTCCTTAAAAGGAGTTTGGCATTGGACAGATTACCACTGTGTGTGTCGTTTGCTCTATTTAACCACTAATAGTACCCACTCACAGAACTAAATAAGATAATTTATGTGGAGTCCTTAGCACAGTGCCTTCTTTCTACTTATTAAGTGGTAAGTAGTAGCTATGATCACTGCACAAACTATGGATTCTGGTTTTATTGTGTCTCCCAACCTTTATATAGTTATATCTCTTTTCCTTACATTCTTTATTTTAAATACTATTTTTAAAATTTTTCTGCAAAATCTCTCTCTAGTTGTTTCACCCTTTCAGACCAGTCCAGGTACTTCCATCACGATCCTTTTCATAAACTGCCTTTTGAGCTTCCCTCATTTTATTGAGTTTATTCACTACAATGACAGTTGGAGATTCACGGGGCTCATTGCAATTCCCACTTACACTGCCATTTCTGGACCAAGGTTGTGTGTTTCACAGCCACATATGGCTCTTCGACAGCCCATCTCCTAGAGGCTGCTATCCTGGCTCTGCTGGGCTCCCATACCCAGATTCACTGATCCAAAATATCTATCTTTTTCTCCTGCAGTGGAAGGAACTATTTATTTCCTATAGAAAAATCCCATAGTTTTGACAGTGCTAGAGGAAAGGTAATTATTCCCTCAGAAAGTACATATAATATTTACAGATATTAGTAAAACTACTCTACAAATAACATGATTTGATATAAGAATACTTCTTAAATTCTTATTTTAAAGCATCCCAACGAAACTGTGAGGCAGAATGAAAGACATTCTTTCTCGCTTGATCCCTGTTGCTGTTTGAGAGACCAGATGAGTTTATTCTCACATTTTAATTTTGTATTTTCCGCTGCATGTTTGTTAAATACGCAGTATCTATGTGGCTACAGTCTACCTATCATCTTAATTACTCCTAAATAGGTTATAGGAGTTCTTAGATGAAATGAATTAACCCATGACTAGTAACTATCACAGTAACTTGAATATTAGCACACAACAAAGAGTATCTTAATATCATTGACAGTGGGTGTTGGTGTTGCTAGTAGTGGTGGTGGTGGTTTTGTTGTTATTAAAATGAATAACTCATGGATCTATTAGAAAATCACCCATACTTGACTTGTAACCCCTTTAGCAACAAATCATTCACCCAGGCACCAAAGTGAACTAAAACAGACACAGTTAGTTGATATTTGCATACTAATCAATAAACATATTTTTCCCAAGAGTTATTTCCACACTAACATCTAGATTCTTGGGGCTTGTGGCAATTTTTAAATGTTTAGAGAATGGACATGACCTCAATAGCCATCCTCCAATATTGCTTACCAATCACAATTTTATTGTGGAAACTAAAGATGATTTAAGGAGTATTGAAGTTAAACATTTAAGTATACACCACCATATTCTAATTGATTTTCATTTCCTTTTTATTGTATTGAGTTAGTAGATCCTGCTTACTAATTTCCTAAAATTGCATTTCACCTCATTTATTAGCAGCACTTCTTAAAGATTTTGTTTGTTAAGAAAAAATATTTCTGATAGCATTGAAGGGAATGTTTCTTCCCTCAAAAGCTATACTCAACATTAGTGTGTAAATCTAGTAAAAATTGATTTTCGCTTTATGAGAAACAATTTTAAGATTTCTGATATAAATCATAAAACTGGTAAAATACAGAGTACAGAGTTTCAAATATTTTTTTTTTCAGATTACAAAGAAACTGGAAATTGGATCCTTGTAGTAGACATACTACCAGACTGATTCATACCTCTACCACAATACCTCATAATATCTCTCTGAAAACTCTCTAGTAGAAAACAGAAGTTAAATTATTATTATTCTCAGAAATTCAAGGGAATTTAAGGTGGATTGGATAAAGTGCCTTCACTATAAATAATGCTGTCTCATTTAATGAGACAGATATGAATAATAATCAAATTATATAGGGAAGATGCAAGATGTGACACTCATTTTATTATTATTATTTTGCCTCAGGCTCTTCAACTCTAAAATAGATAATAGCTATATTAAATGTGTTCCCAATATGTGTGGCGTGATTAACATTTACCAAGCAACAACAATTTTTGTCATATTGAGAATTTGCATGTGTGTATGTTGCAGAGAGAGGGGGGAAAAATCTTTCATTCTCTCCTCTCATTCTTTTATCAAGCTAGATCATTCACTGTCTACCAGAGAAATGGTGTCTTTTGGTTCAGAAATCAGCTTTACACACTCAGTGTGAATCCAGGTAAAAGTTCCGGAAGGAATGCCTCTCTAAAGTAAGAGCTTCCCTGAAGAACAGTGTAAGAAGTCTAATCTTTGGCATACTCACATTTGCTGAAGTTTCCTTGACCTACACACTCATAGTCATGCTAAAATTTAGAACTCTCATGAATCATGTGGAAAACTTTCACTTCTGCACAAAAACATAGCTAAATTTCCAGCATGTGTTTTATGATCTGGCACCTTTTGACTCCAGGAGATTAGTATAAAATTCAATGCTATTCATGCCATAAAATTTGACATAAAATAGTAGAATACTCATTCACTGGTTTAAATGTTCATCAATTTCTTAAAGAAAATGTATCAATATTTTGAGGGAAAAAATCACTATGAAAATGGAATTTCAATCTGCTCCAGGTCCTCCAAAACGTAAGAAAAAGTGGAGCTACTAAAGCAATATATCTTCACTTTATGAAAGAATTTGGAGTAGAAGTCATTTTTTTTTTTTTAAAGGAGGGCACAGCTCACAGTGGCCCACGTGAGGATCGAATTATTGGTGTTATTGGCACCACGCCCTAACCAAGTGAGCTAACAGGCCACCTCAGAACTCAACTTTTAACTCCACAGATTTAAAAATTATTAATTATTAGAATATTGAGCTATAATTCACCAGTTGGAGATTGCTTAATGATAGTTAGACTTGTCAAATAAATAAATACAAAGGAAGGTAAAAGAAGGAAAGAGAAATAAAAATGAAAGACAGGAAGAAAAAGTGGGAGGAAAGGAAGAAAAAATAAAGAAGAAAGTTATGAACATTAAAAAAGGAGTTTAAAAATATATATTTCATGGGACCATAAGACACACCTTAACAAATTTAAAAGACTAGAAATTATATAATGTATGCTCTCAGACCACAATGAAATTAAAGTAGAAATGAATATGAGTAAAAGAGATGAAAACTTTCAAAATTTGTGGAGAATAAACAATACATTTCTAAATAAAACACTGCTCAACTAGAAATCTCAAGAGAAAATAAAAATATTTTGCAATAAATAAAAATAAAACTACCAAAATTTGTGGGATATAGTGAGAGTAGTGTTTAGAGGGAAACATATCACATTAAATATGTGTGTTAGAGAAGAAGAAAAACCTAAAATCAATAATCTAAGCTTCCAATTTAGGAAAATAGAAAAAACGAGCAAGGGAAATTCAAAGTAAAAAGGAAAATAAATAATAAAATTTAGAGAAGAAATCAATGAAATTGATAGCAGAAAATCATGAGAAATTTAACACAACCAAAAGCAAAAGGTTCTATATATATCACAAATATCCAATTAGAAAGTATAGTAGAAGAAAATATTTTACTCATAGTATATGCAAAAATATAATAAACTTATAAAAGTCTGTATAAATCATATGATACAGGTACAAAATTTACTAAATTATATAAAATAAAACGTTAAAATAGAGAACTACTTAATGTGTACTCAAAAACTAATAGGATAACTTTCTAAGAAAAACATAAAATAACACTTTTTTGTTTATTCATTATTTAAAGTAAATAAAATCATTTAAAAACTCATCAGAAGGCAAATAAAATTAGTCTAAGTATTTTGAGAATAATAATTAGAAGATATTTTTACTCTCAACTATTTAAATTCAATATGAAATTAAATAATGTGAAATGCAGGAATAAATGTTAAAATCAATAGAAATCTCAGAAATTGGTGTAATTATCCACACTAAGTTGGTACAAAAATCAAGATATGATTTTAAATCAGTGGTGGAAGGAAAGAGTATTTTATTAATTAGTTTGGAAATATTTGTTATTGAAGGGAAAAAGCAGGTTCAGATTATTCTGTTTTACATATAACCACAGGAAATTTAGGATTACTCTTTTAAGAAATTACTATGAAAAATGAAACTATAAATTCCAGACAAAAATTGAGGTAAATATTATTAGAATGAGTGTATAGTCATTCATATGCAAAAATGGTAAATAAAAGTTGATGGAAATGACTATAGAAAAATTTAAAAATTCTGTATGTCAAATATATCATAAATAAAATCAGAAGGAAGTAACAAACTGGGAAATATGTGCAGGCAAAATATTAATATCTTTATTAACAACAGAATGTTCAAATAGAAGGGAAAAAGTTAAACATCCAAATATTAAAAATAGCAAAGGAACTTGAACTGGCAATTTACAAAAGTAGAAATAGAAATGCCCAATAAACTTATGACATTGCATTCAAGCTACAAGTAACCAAAGATGAAAATTTTTAATTACTAATGAGATAAGTTTTTTTACTATTTATTAATCATACTAGTAAAGATTTTTAAAAATAAATTATATATATATGTATTCGTACATATGTATTACTCCTTGATTGTTCAAGGAAATTATACTCTCATAAACTGATCGTGTGTAAAATGACACAAATGTCCTGGAAAACAATTTGGAAATATGAATCAAAAGCCTCAAAATAATGTGCATTTGTTTTGAACCAACAATAAAAAATAATCACAGGTATACTTTGTTATGATTATGCCAAATTTGCCGCCCACAGAGAAAATTGGAAAAATAAATTATAGTATACGTGTCTGACATATAGCCTTCAAAAATATTTAATTTCATAGTAAATTCATGATAAATTGTTATTAAAAGGATAAATTATAGAATAATATGCATAGCATGCTCCCAATTTTGTGTAACCAAGCTAGCAGAAATATATATTAATGATTGTGTGTGAGTGTATGTGTATAACTGTATACATATAGTAATAGTTATTCTGGATTTTAAAATCAGAGATAGTTCTGTGTTTTATTTGTTTTTCTGTCAAAATTTTCTACTTTGGAAAAAATTCATTTAAACAATAAAACTTGAATTTTAGCCTCAAATAAAAATAAATAAAAGGACTAGGTGTATGACACAGAGTTAAGATAAGAGGTAGCATAATGCAATCAATAGTATTTCTAAAGAGGAACACAATTTAAAACTCAATGACATGTTGTTTTTAAAAATACAACACATTTAGACTGAAGTGTTAAAGGAATGGTAATTTCATTAATACTGCTTTACACAATGGTAAAAAATGGCATTATCAAGCCTCCCCTCCAAAAATGTAACAACTGCCGACTTTCAAAATGTTCCTGATAAAAGTATAGGTTATCTTGATTATCATTATGGAACATACTATTTCCCAAACCAGTTTTCACTGCTCCTATGTTACAGGGACAGATACTTCAGATGAAAGAATACACAGGCATCTATAAGCTTCAGCATAAAAGTCTTGAATAACAACACTGGTGTCCATCATTGCACCTCCCTGAAGGTGGGTGTTTATGAGAAATGTCCAGAGGACAAAAGTAAGGCAAGGAATTGGACAACCCTTTCATTGGTAACTTACATCCTGAAACAAGAGATTTGATTACCCTATCATTATCTCTGCTTGCTGAGCAGAGCTCCCAAAGCTATTAGTGGTCATAAAATTACCCAACTGTTTTTTAAATTCAACCATAGTATTTGACTCAGTGACCTCTTCGGTCAATGAATTTCACAGGTTGACTATACACATGCATAAGTCATTATTTACCTCAATTTGTTCTGAATTTACTGCCCCTTATTTTTATCAAGTATCTCCTTGTCCTTATCGTATTATGGGACAAGGTTAAAAAACAAAAGGTGTCCTTTGTAATTTTGAATGCTTCAGTAAAGGACTTTTGTAAAATACACTGGACTTTATAATCTTTTATTAGAAAAATGAAAAATCTATATTGTATCTAGTCTCTATTTTTTATTCTCACTATGACTTATTACAGCTGTAAATTCAATGTCTGCTATACCTCATCTTTCTAGTTTTTTCATATTAACAGCACAAGAATTACAATTATCAATATATATTTTGTAATAAGAAAATTCAAATTTGTAGTGATGTGAAAAGATTAAACTCTTGCTAATACCATGATCTCTATTAATTCAAATCTTCATCATGGTGAAACAAATACTTGCAAAATCTTAAATTTCAAGCTAACTGAACCAGAGTGGTATACCCTTCAATAAGGGCATTTGGGGCATATCTTTTAAAGTAGATTCTTTCATGTAGATTGTTCTAGAGAGATTTAGATCCACCAAAATTAGAGGAATAACTTGATAACTTGATCATCTAGTTGTGTGATTTTATTGTAATTCATCTGAATAAATAATTTTGTGTTTTACCACCAATTTGCTTTTCATGAATTGGGCACATGTTTTTCACAATGTAAGCACACCTCGAAGATATGGCATGTTGGGTTCCAGACCATCACAATAAAGTGAATATTGCAATAAAGTGAGTCACTGAGTTTTTCTTTTTTTGATTTCCCAGTGCATATAAAAGTTGTGTTTAAACTATACTGGAACCCAGTAAGTACAAAATAGAATTATGTCAACAGACATGTACATATCTCAATTAAAAATACTTTAATGCTAAAAAATACTAACCATCCACTGATACTTCAGTGAGTTGTAATCTTTTTAATGGTGGAGGGTCTTGCCTCGATATTGATGGTTGCTGGATATGAAGGTAGTGTGTGCTGAAAGTTGGGGTGGCTGTGGCAATTTCTTAAAATAAGACAGTGAAGTTTGCTACATGAATTGCCTCTGTCTTTCATGAATACTTTCTCTGTAGCATGCGATGCTGTTTGAAAGCATTTTACCTGCAGTAGAACTTCTTTCAAAATCAGTCAATTCTCTTAAACACTGTCTGCATAATTTAGTCTATGTAAGACTCTAAGTCCTTTGTTGTCATTTCAACAATCTTCAGAGCCTCTTCACGAGCAGTAGATTTCATCTCAAGAAACCACTTTCTTTGCTCATCTGTAAAAAGCAACTCCTCATTCATTCAACCTTTATCATGAGATTGCAGGAATTTGTTCATATCTTTAGACTCCACTTCTAATTCTAGTTCCCTTGCTATTTCCATGACCTGTGCAGTTACTTCCTCCACTGATGGCTTGAATCCCTCAAAGCCATCCATGAAGGTGGACACAACTTCTTCGAAATTCCTGTTAATGTTGATATTTGATCTCTTCCCATAAATCGTGAATGGTCTTAATGACATCTAGGATGGTGAATCCTTTCCAGAAGGTTTTCTATTTACTTTGTCCAAATCCATCAGAGGAATCACTATTTATGGCATCTCTAGCTTCATAAAACATATTTCTTAAATAATAAGACTTGAAATTCAAAATTACTCCTTTGGCCTGCAGAATGGAAGTTGTATTTGTAGGCATGAAAACAACATAAATTTCATTCTGCATCTCCATCAGAGCTCTTAGGTTACTAGGTGTATTCTCAGTGAGCAGTAATAATTTGAAAGAAACCTTTTTTTTTTTTTTCTGAGCAGTAGTTCTCAACAATGGGCTTAAAATATTCAGTAAATCATGTTATAAACAGATGTGCTGTCATCCAAGTTTTGCTGTTCCATTTATAGAGTACAGGCTGAATAGATTTTCATAATTCTGAAGGGGTTTAGGATTTTCAGAATGGAAAATGAACATTGGCTTCCGCTCAAAGTCAACAGCATTATTAGCCCTTAAGAAGAGAGTCAGCAGGTACTTTGAAGCACTAGAAGCCAGACAGTGACTTCTCTCCAGCTATGAAGTCATAGATGGACTCTTCTTCCAATAGAAGGCAGTTATATCTACATTAAAAATCTGTTGTTCACTGTAGACACCTTCGTTATTTCTTTCTAGATCTTCTGGATAACTCGTTGCAGCTTCTACATTAGCACTTGCTGCTGCATCTTGTACTTTTATGCTAGAGAGACAATTTCTTTCTTTATATCCTATAAACCAAGATTTACAAGCTTCAAACTTTTCTTCTGCAGATTCCTCACTATTCTCAGCTTTCATAGAATTGAAGAGAGCTAGGGCCTTGCTCTGGATTAGGCTTGGTTTAAAGAAATATTGTGGCTGGTTTGATCTTCTTACTAGACCACTAAAACTTTGTCCATCTCAGCAATAAGGCTGTTTTGCTTTCTTTTTATTTGTGTGTTCACTGGAGTAACACTTTCAATTTCCTTCAAGAATTTTCCCTTTGCATTCACAACCTGTCAATTTGGTGCTAGGGGCCTAGCTTTCGGCTTGTCTCAGCTTCCCTACTAAGCTTAATGCTTTCTAGGTTTTGATTTAAAGTGAGATGTGTGGGATGCTTTCATTTGAATACTAAGAGCCATTGTAGAGTTATTAATTGGCCTGATTTCAATATTGTTTTGTCACAGGGAATAGGGATGTCTGTGGAGAGGGAGAACAGCCGGTCAGCAGAGCAGTCAGAAAAAACAAAACATTTATCAATTAAGTTTGCCATCTTATATGGGTTCTATTCATGGTGCCCCCAAATAATTACAATAGTAACATCAAAGATCACTGATCACAGATCACTGTAACAAATATAACAATAATGATGAAAAAGTTTGAAACATTATGAGAATTACCAAAATGTGACTCAAAGACATGAAGTCAGCAAAAGTGTTGGAAAAATGGTGCTAATAGACTTGCTCAATGCAGGCTTGCCATAAACCTTCAACTTGTAAAAAAAAAAAAAAAAAAATACAATTTTTGCAAAGCACAATAAGGCAAAGAATGTATTCAGAGATACTCTCACAACTCAAAGAAACAATATCCATACATAGAATTTATGTTTTTTGCAGTACTGGGTTTTATAATTATAAATAGTTATGTTGAACTAAAATTAGCTACTTTCAATTATACAGTTAGGTATAATTTTCTTTTACATAGTACATTCTTTCATAGTTGAAAATACTTGCAGCCCGTTTTGTGTGTCATCATATTCATTCAAGATGCCTTCATTCATGTAATAAAGATGTCTGGAACTCCTTTAGAAATAAGGTGAGACATGATGCATGTATATGAACAATCGAAACATAAGGAAACAAACAGAGTAGTTTCTCCTTGGTATTTAGCGTGTCTTAAGGTATAGTCCAGAGAATATTTGCCTGACGAAAACACGAGTTTCTATGTTTCAGCCTATACCTACTAAATCAAACTCTCAGTGGCATGGGTCTAAGAGCCAGCCTTTAAAACTATAAATATTGAATCACTGTTATATACCTGGAACTAATATAATATTATATGTCAACTATATTTGAACAAAACACTAAAAAAAAAAGAAAAAAACAAAAAAACACACACAAAAACAACAAAACAAAACTAATTCTTTATCTGTGCTTATCACAATTCTCTTTAGATATCTTCTCAATTTTCACTTTTCCCTAGGGAAGCTCTTCCACACCTAGAGCTTCAGCCATATATTTGCTTTTTTAAATTAAATTTCAAATAAATTTAAGATGAGTTAAGAAGTTTTTCTCTTTTTTGTTCTTTGGGAAAACGTTTATAAAGTTGAAGTAATTTGTTTTTTAGAAAGTCGAAAAGCATTTTCCTATAGATCAATAGAATTTTGTTTTTTTCTGTTGAGAAAAGACAATTTATTACAGATACATTTTCATTTGAGATTCTTGAACTATCAGGCTTTCTGTTTCTTATTCAGATTTAATGTTATATTTTACCAGGAATTTGTCTAATTTGTCTATGTTTTCACAAAATTTGTCCATATTATTCTCCTACATTTTTGTCCTTATATATATTACTGTCTATTTTTTCTTTCATTTTTCTTTTGATTAATTTGTATAATATTATATATATTTTTAGTAATTATGTTCTCTGTTTACTATTTCAATACTTTGAGATCTTTATTATCATTCTTCTATTTTTTTTAGATTAGTCCCTGCTTTTTTCTAACATCTTGAGTTGCTTTCTATGTTCTTTAATTTGTAGCCTTTCTTATAGTCCTATAAGAATGTATAATGCTTTAAATTTCCTTGAATTTGTCATTTTTGTTGCTTTTCAAAGTTCAATATAGAGCATTTTCATTATTTTTTAGTTCTATTTATTTTTAGTCTTGGATATGATTTATTTTTATATTAAAATTATTTGAGTACTCTTTAAATTACCAATTTAGAGAATTTTAGTTAACTTTTTGTCAGTGACTTCTAACTTTATTTCATTGTTCTAGACAACATAGTCTATAGCATAACAATTATTTAAATTTGTTGAGGGTTTTTTTGGCTTATCATATGATCAATATTTGCAAATGGTCCATATGTGCCATACTTTAAATTTATACTTTTAACTTGTATGGCTTAGATTCTATATAATATGTTTATTAAATTTGTTATTCTATTTTTTTAGACCCATTCTATCTTGATCTAACATTAATGAAAAAAGTTGTGTAAACTTCCCATTATAATGGTGGATTTGTACACTTGTTTCTATTGTTCTATTAATATTTGCTTGATACATAATGAGCCAATTTTATAGTGCACACAGAATAGAATATATAATATATATGTATACATATATATGTATTCATGATGACTTGAACCTTATTATCATATATGACAATGCTTTTCCCCTTAATTCCATTTAGTGTAATAATATAGTTATCCCTGTTTAACTTTTATTACAATTTGCCCAACACAAGTTTTTCCAGATTTTTCATTTCAATAATCCATGCCCTCAAGAATTTTTCAGTTCAATATGACTTTTTGGAGTTATATTAGATGCATTTATATTTATATTGACATTTGTTATATTTGTACTTATTTCCACCATATTATTTGTGCTGTCAGTTTGTTCTGCTGTTGTTTTTTCTTTTTCCTTGTTTGGATTGATTAATTTTTTGGTTTTATTTGTATTTTATATTATTCCATTTTCTCTATTATTTTAAAAATTAGGAAATATTTTTAATTTATTTTATAGTTTTAAACCTTTTTAAGAGTTCAGCTGTAAAAATATTTTTGGGTTTAGTCTTGAAATTATTTTCATTATTATTTGAACTTCCCTCCTGAACTATTCAAGAACTTTTACCACTTAATCAACTCTATCTCATCTTGAATTCATATTATTAGTATTCAGATTTTAATTTTGTCCCTTAATAAAATACTATTATACTTATTGCTTTATATGTGTTCTTTATAGCATGTTTGTTTAATAGTTTGTTTATAAATGTATTTGGTTTCCATTCCTTTTTGCCTTTCAGACGTTAATTCTGCAATTATCCTCCTGGAAGATGCATTCTTTACACAATTTGTATAAATACTGCATTGGTAAACCCTCTAAGTATTTTTATTTTGTTTTGATACATTTTTTATTTTGTTTCATATTTATTGAAACATCATTTTGCTGAATATGCTTTTCTAAGTGAAAGTTATTTTCTCTGTGTAGTATGATGATATTATACCATTCTTTTTTGGTTTCTATTGTTTTCAGCAGTCATTTCTCAGTTTAGTTTCCTTTCCTTACTAGTTTGGAAAATGATTTTTCATTTTTACTGATATTTTAATCTTTCATTTTACTTTTTGGTCAGCAGTTTCACTGCACTATTCCTAAGGGTGGAGTAAGTTAGTTAGTTAGTTTTTGATGTTTCAATATATATTTACTGACTTACTGTGTATTGATGACTTCCATAACTTTTGGCACATTCTTAACTATCAATATTGTTATTGTTTTTTCTATTTCCTCTATGGTCTCCTTTTTAAACTCCACTTAGATATATGCTAGACATCTCCATTCTATCCTAAATATACATTAATTTTTCTTTTATATGTGCACATCTTGTCTTTGTTTCATTTTAAATAATTTTCTCTATATATTTTCTATTTCTCAAATTCTCTCTTCAACTGTCTCTAAACATTACAATAAGAATACATTCTGTGAATTTACTATTTAATCATTATATTTTAATTCTAAATTTCTATTTAGTTTTTTCCCAATTTGCCTTTATAAAATTGCTTTTTATAATTATATTTTTCTTTCTCATTTTGTTCTATATTCTTTTGGTATTTCTTATATTTTTGTTTTACATTATGTATTATCAAATAATTCCAATGTCTGAATCTGTGGATTCTAATTTCTTGTTTGTTTCTGTATGTGTTTGTGATATTTTACTATAAGCTTATATTAATTGTTCATAACTGATAAGAATCGTAAGGCCTACAATATATTCGTTCCTTAAAAAAAAAAAAAAAGAATTTACATTTGCTTATTCAGAGTCAAAGGATGCTATCAACCTGAGATTATTGTAGCTCCCTCCCAAATACCAGACTTTATGTTAGAGTTTTAGTTCCCACACTGCTCCAAAGCAACAAGTCTTAGCAAATACATATTTTACCTCCAGTCTGCCAATCTTTCAAATTTGTCTTAGATACAAAACTTCCACACAGATAGAAGCTCAAATATTTTTGTTGTACTAAATGATTAATTTTTTACTTATTAATTTATCTGGAAGATTTTCCTGATTTAAATATGACCTCAAAAATGCATTAGAAAGCATGTTTTAGAGGGAGTGTGGTTTTCTTTCAGTGAGAGGGATTTTCAGAATTTCTAGTTCTTTAAATTTCCTAAAAAGAGAGGTTACATTCTCACTATAAAGACCTGTGCATAGTCTATTAAATCATATAAATTCAGCATAAGCGTATGAAAGAAGTCGAAAGTCTTCAGAAGTATATTTTTAGTAATAGTATCTATACAATTTATACTATTAAAAATTAGAGGAAAAATAAATTAAAATACTAACTGTGAATTTAGTTTTGTCAAAATATTCTTTAATTAAACATTTAAAATAGAGTGAATAAAATACCTGTCATTAACTTTTCCCTCTCAATTTTGAAGTTGTTAAGAAGTAAAATAAAAAAAATAAATTAAAAACTTAAAAATGAGAAAGACTGGAATGGAAAATTAATTAGTAAATCAAATTGTTTTGTTAATTTAAAATATGTAGAATGATAATATGATTCATTAAATCTGACTTTTCTGATATCCCAACCATAGAGAATTACTCTCTCAAATCTATAATTAAAAATATAGATCTTTTAGGTGTTTGTTTGTTTTTGTTTTGTTTTGTTTTGTTGTTTGTTTGTTTGCTTTGTCTCAAGGTAACTGAATTCACTGTATGATTTAGGCTTGGAGGATGGTACACATCCAGGATGGTGTGAGTATGTGTTCCTATGTGCATGTGACACAGTGGTTCCCAGGACTTCTTCAATTCACAAATTTCAATATAATGGTCAGAAGCTATTTTGGACTAAATGTTAATGTATATTATGCCTGGCCTATGAACAGCTAATAAGCACTAGCAACATAATCATAGATAAACTATATAGGTAGTGAAGAAACAGACAGGGAGGCCATGTTGGTCTTATGTGCCCAGTAGGTGATATTCAATTTATAGTAACTTTAATTTCACATTATTAATGTTACCTAGAAATATATCAAAGTTGTAAAATAAAAGAGTTTGAACAATTATTATTTATGGTGTTATTACAGTTCTAGTGAAATATTCTTTGGAAGATAAAAATCCCAATAAAAATCCTTGGAAACTTTAGGATAATAAATAGCAGAAGGTAGTATCTTAATTAATTGAAATATAATTATATAGATATATTTGATGCAATAAAGAAGTTTGTAAAGAAATAGCATACTGTGTTTTCCTGAAAATAGAAATAGCATACTGTGTTTTCCTGAAAATAAGACTGGGTCTTACATTAATTTTTGCTCCAAAATACTAATTAGGGCTTATGTTTCGGGGATGTTATCCTGAAAAATCATGCTAAGGCTTATTTTCCAGTTAAGTCTTATTTTCGGGGAAATACAGGATTTCACACATTAAATGTATTACTCTATTGAAATTATTTTACAATATATAATCAGAGAACTCAGTAGTCAATAATCTTGACACAAATTTTAAGTTTAAACCTTACTTTTTCAACATCACTATAAAATGAGTAGGTAGAGAGTAACTAAGTAAATGAGAGTAACTAAGGCATGTTGTAACTTAAGTTATTAATTACAGATATTCAGGCTATACTTATATGATAATTACACAACAGATGGAACTGAGATACTATTAAAACTTATTGCCAATCTGAAGATAAAAATAATAACTACAAGTTATTAGTTTTTAGAAATTGTCATTTTGAATGCTAGATGTGAGGGCAAGGTCTATAGCTCTCTGTTCTCTAAATTAAAGCATTACAGAATCACTGTGTTGCTAAATAATGGTTGTTTTGCAATTAAAGAAAAAAGCAGGTGTGTTATTATTTTCCAGCCATTACATTAGCAGCTGCTTTGAAATTTTAAAATTTAAAATAATTTATTTTTGCCCCAAATATAAGGACGATTTCACTTTAACATTTTGTGGTGATCCTTCACTGCTCTATTCTTTTTTCATTTTTAATATTATTATTGTACTCAGGCACTTCATTTCAAACTAACAACTCCTCTTCAGAAATATTCTTAATGCTTTGAGCCCATCAAGACAATTACACATTTGAAAGAAGGCAAGATTTTGGGAGAAAAATACTTTCATTTTCATGCTTCTTTCAAGCTCTTTATTTTTCTTGAATCTGCTATTTCTTTCAGGTCTTTACAAGTCCTTTTTTCAGAACTTTTTTTTAGTTTTCAATGCAAAACTGGTTTTACAAGTTCTTAGAAAACAAAACAAAACAAAACAGTTGAGTGTAGTGTTATTACAGGGACTATTACACAAGCAAAGAACCAGGCAAATAACACACAATTTAATCAGTGTCCCAAATCATATGACTTGGGTCATGTGTGTGTCAGGCTGTCACCATTCATACAAATTTTTTTTTTTTAAATAAATCTTTATGGTCTTTGGACTCTCTTTTTCAGAACCTTTTGAACAATGACTTCAACTCAACAGCCTAGGCTGTGGCTGTAGACTTCAGCACAACAATCAGCGTTCCTCTTCAACAAATTGCAACTTATGCCTATTCCAAGTTATAAATGCTAGTCTTTTTTTCCAATAAAAAAAAGTGTGCGTGTGCGTGCGTGCGTGTGTGTGTGTGTGTGTGTGTGTGTGTGTGGCAAGTAGTGGAGCTGCTATTAGTGAAGATTCTCTATCTCAACCCTGTGCCACACTGACTGTATTAGAGCAGAGATGAACATCATGCAGACGAAAGGACAGTTGGAAATGCCTAGCTTTCTCAGGAGGCCATAGTCTCCACTGGAGGAAATGCAGATTCACCCTCCTAGGCTTCAGCCATGAGATTGTTAATAGCTCAAATTTCTTCTAATCCACTGGTATCTCCTTGCACACAGTATACTTACATCCCAAAGCAAGTGTTTGGGACAAAGTGCAGAACGTTGAAAATAGGAAATATAGCCTTGTTTTTTGAGTGTATACACAAAAGTGAAGCTAAATCATTGGGCTTCAAATTGTTAAAAGTCCTGTCAGAAGAATGAAGTGAGTAGTACAAATCCTTTCTTTCATGATGGAGACTAGAATAGAACACTCTGCCTTTGTCCCTGTGAATTGTAAAAATGACAACATTTAGAAAGACTTCAGAAAACAGATTGAAATGTTCAAATTTTTTCAAGAAGAAATGTCCAAAGAAGTGGAAAAAAAATGGAAGGGGGCAAGAGGTAGAAGGAGAAAGAGAAAGACAGAAAGAGAGCGAGAATATCACAGATTACATGGAACGCTTAAAAAATTAAAACATACCATTATTTCCAAAAATAATAGAGAAAAAGACAGACCTTTGAAAGTTTCCTTTAATTCAGTGATCATATAAACTCAATTTTGAGAGGAAGCATAATAAGTAAAAAAGATACAAATCCCAATGTAGGAGTGCAAAAGAAACTGGAGTTTTAATATGTAAATCATCTTAAATAATACACAATTTATTAAATTTTTGCAAAGTAAACATGTATCAGCTTGGTATGGGAGATGTTTCTGTGACATTAATATTTATATATGTGACTATATTAAGGATTTTTTTTTGAAAAATGTGAGGCAATTTTCTCATAGCATTTGGTTTTATTTTCATTTTTTTAAATGTGGTGTTAAACTGGGTGCCACCCATGCATCAAAAACACCAAGGTTTTTTTTCCATTAGTCCGAAAGGTGTTCTTCCATGGCTAGCAAGTAGCCTACAGATTATTTCACAGAGTTCCACAAACATAGAAAGATTATTTATTATGTGCTTGCTATAATTAACAATAAAATACCATTTTGAGTGCATTGAGATATTAATGTATGTTATTGTCTTAGCAATCTTATGCCATAGCTAGTGCAATCATATGAGGTACAAATCGACTAATTCACCTAACCAAATCACCAGCTAGGTGGACACCCAGCTTCCAATCTTCTGGCTCCGACCACAGAGTCTTCTGAGCTCTAAACCACTACAATAGGCTGGCCAGAGAGAACAATGAAAAAGAACCTACTTTTTTCTTTTACATTCTGTTTTTTTCTTCAGTTTTATCTGAACTGGAGAACTAAACAAATAAACAAATCAAAAACATTTGGATATTATAGATAGCAACACCTGATAAATAGCTAGCAACACCTGATAAATAATTTAAAGATTTCATGATTATTCAGGTTTGAATGATCTAAACTTTACACAAGTATGATCTAGATTAGTGCTGAATTCTTTTAATGCTAGAGCTGCAACATTCACAGATTATAAATGACCATAGGACCCCCAACTTTATCCATTTTACAACTCTGATTTCAATGTATTTTGATGTATCAAGGAGATAGATTTAATTAAAATCAGTTAATATCTAACTTGGGCCTAGAATTAGTTTACTCCTCACATGTTTTCAATCCCCAAAGAAAAAGAATTTTATATATATATGTATATATATATATATATACACACACACACAAAATATATATATATTTTATATATGTATATATTTATATTTACATATATATGCATTTTATATATTATACATATTATATATAATATGTATGTAATATATTACTATATATAATTATATGTATGGGAGAAATATATATATATATATACATATATATATACACACACACACACATATATATGTATATATATCCTTTAAAATATTTTGTTTTTTCTAACCCTAATGATGTCTGGAAGTTAAAAAAAAAGGAAATTAACGAGAGAGAAAGAGCATTCTACAAAATTTTTTAAAGCACTCAGGGATGAAATTAAAGGTCCTTTCAGAAAGAAGGCTAGGAATGCTTTCCCTCTCATTTCAAGACCTACAATTATATAAACTGTTCCTCTTAGATCTCGATGTCCAATCTTTAATCATATTGAAGAACCTGCTATTTATATTCCCAGACACTCCTCTTAATTTTTGCAGGTTGAAGCCACATTACTTTCCTTGACAAAAGCCTCTTTTGATTTCTTATTCAAACTATGTTAAAACATCTACTATTTCAGTAAAAGCTTTCTATGAATAAATCCTTTCATCTTTTTATTCTGAATTTTTTACTACAATGTACATTTTATATCAATTTTTACTAATGAACATTCAATATTTCCTTATAGTTTGTTTACTTTTTGCTTTATCAGATATTGATCAATTATATTCTGTAACTTATGTCTGAAGTGTCACCATTTATTGGCAAGCAATACTTTTTAGTAAAACTACCTCAAATTAATAATAAAAATTTAAAAATACAATAAAAATATCTCCTTCCCCTCTGACACATACACACATACACACAAACACACATGCACACACACTCACACACTCACATACACACGGAAATTATGTAACTAACTTATTCTGAAATTTTTAGTGGACATCAAATAATTTGCTAATTTTTGTTCATGTGTTTTTTTGTTACTACTATTTCATTAAGTTTGTATGTAAAATTTATTTTAATATAAAACATAATCTATTTTCTTTCACTAATTCAACAAATCTTTATTGAGAGCTAGTACATGGCATGCATTGTTTTAAGTTGTGTGAATAGAATGAGAAATGAGACACATTTTAGTCTGGGAAAAGTGGTAGCCATTGAGGAAAAACAAGTGAAGCTAGATCTTTACGTCAGTTCTCACCACCTCAAAATTGGAACTGGTCAAAATTTTAACTGTAAGAAATAAAAGCATAAAGGTGTTAAAAATAATATTTGAATTAAAAATATAATCTCTGAGATGAAACATCTTTTCATCAAGGATCAACAAAGAATATATTGTAAAGAATAGTAAATTGTATATATACATATGTATATATATATATAATATATGTAATATATATAGTTTTTTAATAACAAAAACTTATACATTGTATACTATTTTACTAGAGGAAAAGCATATGGAACAGATATGGTAGACAAAATTATAATGTTGGTAATACACAGAGATATCTTCAAATTATGTAAGAAAAATTCAATTGAATTCAAAATAAGTATAGCATATAAGCAGGATATTTTAAAAAATATACAACACAAAGATCATTTAAAAATGTATATTTGAATGCAGACCAAAGTAATTTAGGCCTCAACAAAATACTAGCAAACTGAATCCACAACATATGAAAATGATTATGTACTATGACAAATTGAGATAGTTTCCCTCCGGAATGCCAGATTGGTTTGACATTTGAAAATTAATTGACATAACATACTATATCAATAGAATAAAAGATAACATATGATCATCTCAATAACACAAAATAAAAAGCATTTAAAAAAATACAACACCTTGTCATGGTTAAAGCACTCAGAAGATGAGAAATAGAAAGAAACATCCTGAATCTGATAAATGGCATGTACATAAAACAAAAACAAAACAGCAGCCATCATACTTAATGATGAAAATCTAAATGTATTCTCCTCTAAGGTCAGGTGACCCCCATTTATCACTTTCTACATATCACACAGCTGCAGCTGTACTTCAGTACTCCAAGCATACTCAACGGAGAGCATTGCATTGACCATTCCAAATTCAGTTTCCCTTGGTATCCCTATGGCTGGAGCCTTCATTTCTGGGTCACCTCAAAACAGCATTTCCCCAAGTCTGATTATGATCTAAGTTCCTTGAGTAGAATGGCTTTTTTATTTCATCTAGTTCAGTAGACAAAACTGGCTGGCACCACGTAAAATTATGAAACAAACAAATAAACAAGTCCAATACAAAGATGATTCACTCTGAAATGAAAATGAAGTTGCACAACAACAGGATGTGAAATACACTAATTTATATAGGTAAGTGTATATGTAAATGAAAAATTTCTGTAAATACACAAGGAAATGTTATTACCATTGACCACTTTTGAGTATGCCCAAAAGTAAATTAATTAGACATCATTTTGTATTACAGTGATGAAAATCTGAGCCAAACTAAGTTACATGGAAAAAGGAGTGTGTCTCATTAAGTATAAATGTATAAATCCATCAGTAGTAAAGGCAAATGTAGTTCTAAGCCCAGGGAAATTTGAAATCATAGAAACTCAAATGAACTGAGAATTTCTTCCATCTGCCTTTTGAAAAAATCTCTTAACACTTTCTTCTGTATTAACTTCATTATATTATATCAACTTTATTCAAAAGACAGGGTAACATTATCACTTGAAGATTGGAGTTTACTTCCTTATAAACTTATTACAACTGGATAAAATCATACGAAATGTAAAGTTTAGGACTATGTGCCCAGTCCCTAAAATAGTCAGTGTGACCAAGAAACCTTAAGTAGTACATTTGACTTTGTTTGTGTGATATGTCCACAAACATGGCAACGGAGGAGAAGTCTGCACCCGGAAAATGGAGAGAAGGCTCTTGAGCAGATAAACATATATATAATCTAAGGATGGCCAATGGGGAGGAAATTGTACTATTTTACAGTTCTACATATGCCACATACTACCCTAATTAAAAGAATAATAAAGAACAGTATATAAGTAGGAATATATAAATACATGTCATGCTAAATAGTCAGGGTATGGACCTAATCCCCTTGCTACACTTTCTAATGTTAAATTCAGTATGAAATGGCAAATAAGGAAATGATTTCCTTGGGTATTGCTGCCCGGAATATACAATGGGATGGCATTGTAATCTGCCTCCCAATGTCCATTTTCCTCTACTTCCTTAGTAAGCAAATTGAGGAAGCTTATTCACATGGCCCTACACATTAGCTCCAAATGTATTTGCTACTAGTTTTGTGTCATATGAATGAAAAAGACAAGTTGTATTATCTTCCAAAAACAATCGAAAGAAAAAAGGTACTTGATCTTAGTGGAAAAGCTTTCAGACCATTGAGTATGATGTTACCTGTGGGTTTGTCATTTATGACCTCTGTTATGTTCAAGTATGTTTCCTCTATCTCCATTGTGTTGAATTTTATTGTAAATAGATGTTGAATTTTGTCAAATGCTTTTCCTACATCTATTGAGATGATCATATTATCTGTATCCTCCATTTTGTTAATATGGTGTATCACATGATTGATTTGTGAATATTGAACCATCCTTACATCCCTGGAATGAATCTGATCATAATGTATGATCTTTATAATGTTTTGTTGAATTTGTTTTGCTAATATTTTGTTAAGAATTTCTGCATCTATGTTCATCAAGGATATTTGTTTGCAATTTTCTTTTTCTTCTTTTTTGGTTAGTGCCTTTACCTGGTTTTGGTATCAGGGTAATCTGTCCTCGTAGTATAAGTTGGGAAGTATTTATTTCTCTTGAATTATTTGGGATAGCTTGAAAACGATAGGTACACAAAACAATGATGCCTACTCTCACCCGTTTTATTCAACATAGTATTGGAAATCTTAGCCACAGCGATCAGACAAGAAAATTAAATAAAAGCCATCCAAATTAGAAAGGAAGAAGTAAAACTATTACTATTTGCAGATGACATAATACTAGATATTAAAAACCATAAAGGTTCCATCAAAAACTATTAGAAATAATAAATAAATTGAGTAAAGTTGCAGAATACAAAATTAACATTCATAAATCTTATGTATTTCTATATCCTAGTAGCAAACTAGCAGAAAGAGAAATTAAGAAAACAATCCCATTCACAACTGCATTAAAAAATAAAAAAAAAATACCTAGGAATACATTTAACCAAAGAGAGGAAAGAATTGTACTCTCAAAACTATAAGACACTGATGAAATTTAGGAAGATACAAATAAATGGAATGACATGCCATGTTCATGGATTGGAAGAATTAATATTGTTAAAATGTTCATGGTACCCAAAGCAATCTACAGATTCAATGAAATCCCTATCAAAACACCAATGTATTTTTCACAGAAGTAGAACAAATAATTCTAAAATTTATGTGGAACCATGAAAGACCCCAAATAGCCAAAACAATCTTGAGAGAAAAAAATATCCACAAAGTTGGAGGTATCACACTCTCTGATATCACACTACACTACAAAACTATAGTAACCAAGACAGTATGATACTGGCACAAACACACACACATAGATCAAAGGAACAAAATAGAAAGATCAGAAATAAACCCATGCTTATATGGTCCACTCATGTATGACAAAAGACACAAGAATATACAGTGGGAAAACGATAGTCACTTCAATAAATGATGTCGGGAAAACTGGACAGATAAAGGCAAAAACATAGGCAATAAACTCTTTGACATCAGTCTTAACAACATATTTTTTTTATGTATTTCCTCAGGCAACAGAAACAAAAGCAAAAACAAACAAATGGGATTACATCAAACTAAATGCTTTTACACAATGAAGGAAATCATCAGCAGAATGAAAAGGCAATCTATTCAATGGGAGAACATATTTGCAATATACATATCCAATAAGGGGTTAATATCTAAAATATTTAAAGAACTTATACAACTCAACATCAAAAGAAAGAAAGAAGGAAAGAAATCAAGAAAGAAAGGAAGAAAGGAAGAACGGAAGAAAGGAAGGAAAGAAGGAAAGAAAACAAAGGAAGGAAGGAAGGAAAGAAGGAAGGAAGGAAGGAAGGAAGGAAGGAAGGAAGGAAGGAAGGAAGGAAGGAAGGAAGGAAGGAAGGAAGAAAGGAAACAATTTGATGAAACAATGGGTAGAAGATATGAACAGACATTTCTCCAAAAAGACATATAGATGGCCAACACATGAGAAGGTGCTGAAAATCACTAATCATCAGGAAAATGCAAATCAAAACCACAATGATATATAACATTACACTAGTCAGAATGGCTGTTATTAAAAAGTCAATAACTATCAAGTTTTGGTGAGGATGTGGGGGAAAGGGAACCCTCAAATACTGTTGATGGTGCAGCCACTACAGAAAACAGTATGACAGTTCCTCAAAAAATTAAAAATAGAACTACCATATGACCCAGCAATTTCACTTGGGGTATTTATCTGAAGCAAACAAAACAACTCATTCGTAAAGATATATGCACCCTTATATTCATCACAACATTATTTACAATAGCCAAGATATGGAAGCAATCTAGGTGTCCATTGATAAACGAATGAATAAAAAAGAGGTGGTACATATATACAATGGAATATTACTTAGCCATAAAAAATAATGAAATTTTACCAATTTTGACAACATGGATGGACCTAGAGGGAGGGTATTATGCTATGTGAAATAAGTGAGATGGAGAAAGACAAATATCATGTAATTTCACTCATATGTGGAATCTAAAAAAAAAGCAAACAAACAAAATAATACAGAAACAGATTCATAGATTCAGAGAAGAAACTGATGGTTGCCAGAGAGAAGGAGGATAGGAATATGGATGAAAAAGGTGAAGAAGATTAATTGGTACAGACTTCCAGTTATAAAATAAATAATTCATGGGTGTAATGTACAGCATAGGAAATATAATCAATTACATGGCAATAACTTTGTATGGTGACAGATTGTTACTAGACTTATTATGATGATGACTTCATAAGGTATATGCATGTCAAATTATTACGTTGTATACCTGAAACTAACATATTACGTGTCAAGTATATAATAAAAGGTAAGTAAGTAAAATAAGTGGTAGAGAAGGACACAACATAATAAAACTCTTAATCAGTAAACAAATTAATGGGAGACAGATAGCAAACACTGTGAAGGCCCTGACCCCTGTAGTAGGGGCGATTTTCCATTAGTCTATAATTCTGCTCTCTAGGAACCCTTTTGTCCATAGGTTTCCTTTATTCCTAGATTCTCTTCCTAGAAGTTGCTTTCCTTTCCTTTATCTTTCCTGACTCCATATAAAAGTGGGAGTTGGTTAATATGCACTGCTTGGGGAATACACCGCTTTTCTAAATTCAATTTCAGCTTGAGACAGATTAAAGGCCTAAGAATTGTTTTAAATGTTAAATACTCAAATTCATTTTATCAATACCATTTTATTCAAGAACTGAATTTTGAATTCAATATGTCTTTTAGTCAGTTCAATGTGTCACTATCCATACCTCAAATTCTTTTTGAGACATCTGTTTCAGATCTGCTTTATTTTCTTGTTTTCTTCTACTTTACCATTCTCATGTCCACCAACTCCTTAGTGATGACTGCCTTGAGATTATCAGGCTCGAAAGAGATAAACTCACCCTTAATTGGATCCTTGTTCTGTATCAACTGCGAAAGCCTATGGACCTTTATTTCTCAAATATTTTTTATCCCATTTCTAGAAATATTTTCCAATTGGTCAGGCATCTGAATTTAAATGAATCTCTGTTTCTCTCTATTTCTGCTTACAACTTGATTAATTCTTTCTTAGTGATGTTTCTTTATTTTTAATACTTTGCCAAGCACAGAAAATAGTAGGCAACGCACAATGCAGTCAACCTCTCATGTTACCCTGTTTCCCCAAAAATAAGACCTAGCCAGACAATGAGCTCTAACACATCTTTTGGAACAAAAATTAATTTAAGACCCGGTATTATATTATATTATTACATTACATTATATTACATTATAGTATGTTATATTATAAGACCCGGTCTTATTTTAGTATAAGACTGGGTCTTTAATATAATATATTAAAATTAATTAATATTTTATATTAATTTTTGCTCCAAAAGGCGCAAAAGGTCCAGTTAGTTCTTATTTTGGGGGAAACACGTTATAACAGGAAAATTTTATTGCTTTGCCTGGTCATAATATGGATGGCCATTTTTTGAGCTTCTATTTGGTTTCTCCACTGCTTTTGCTGGTTATTAGAGCAATGCCACACATTTTTTTTTTTTTAAATAGCATAGTTCACCTGAAATCTATGTAACTACTAATAATTGTTACCCCAATAAACTTTAATTAAAAAAATATATAGCATAGCACTTAACTTCAAGTTAGCAGGGATAAGATAGCCTACATAGCAAGAAAAAATAACATTAAAATTTTGGTAGCTTAAAATCAAAAAAGAAAAATGTATTCTCTCTTTTACCTCAGGGTCTAATGTGAGTCAGAAGGACTCGATTTTATGGTTGTGCAATCTGGAATATGGCAGCTCCACATTCACCACAGCAAAGAGAGTGACATGAAGATACATGGGTTTTTCACTTCCTCTGTGTAGAAATTACATGTTTTACTTCTGCTTACATTTCCTTTGCCAGAAGTAGTCAAATGGCCTTTATAAAGAAATATATGGATATTTGATTATTACAAATATTTTTTATATCTCTAATAATAATAATAATACTCTAGCACAGCTCTGTTCTGTTTTTTTCTGAACATTTTCATATTGTTACTTTAAAATTTTACTGAATCATTTCTATTCTCAATGTTCCTATAAACTAGCATTCCCTGTCTAATCATAACCCCAAACTCAGTGGTTTCTTTTTACATTGGTGATAGGAACAGAAATCAAACAACAAATTCCTACTGACTTCCTATTCTACACCATCCACATTTTCTCTAGAGACAGCAGTTATGGCTAAAGCAGTCCTTACTGGAATCCTGACTCTTTCTATTTCATTCCTAGTCATTTGTGTGTTATTGTCTAAATCTTCAAGGAATCACATATATTGTCAGGAACAACCATGAGACTTGAACTGAGAAGAGTGCTAAATATGTAGCCAACTTGCTCTGTTAACATTGGACAAATCATTCAATTTCTCTAAAACTTAAAGTGTTCTTCCTTAAAATAAAGATAATTATTTCAGTAAGAAGTGGGTTTAAGAAAGATAATGTATACAAAAGTGCTATATATCCTGTAAAACACTGTATAAAATAGACAATTTTAAAAACTAGTATTAAATATGGATAGTTTAGTTGGCCAATTACAGACAATTTTCAAATCAATGTTTTCATATGAAAAATTTTTCATACTGATTTTTTATAGCAATTTTGAGATCTAATTTTCATATCATAAGGCTCACATTTTCTAAGTGTGAAGTTCAGTTGTCTTGTTTTTAGTATATTCATAGAGTTGTACAACCCTCACCACTATCTAGTTTTACAACAGTTTCATGACCCTCCCTAAAAAATCCCATACTCATTAGCAGTCACTGCTCATGCCCCCCATATAACTAATAACCCACTTTCTATTCCTATGGATTTGCCTATTTTGGACATTTTATATAAATGGAATCATACAATATGTGCTCTTTTGTGACTAGCTTCTTTCACTTAGCATTGTTAATTCTTGTTAAGTGGAGCTGGATGGTGAGACATCTAGCTAGGCGAATGGCTAGGTGAAAGATCACAAAAAAAAGTGAAACAGAGAAGTTTGGTAAGTTCCACAGAGTCTTGTCTAAGGGGCCCACAGGGGAAAGACACTGAGAGGCAGGGGAGACTGTTGATCACCAGGAACATTGGGGGAATCATATTAGGAACTTACATTTACTTGTGACTCTGTGGGCCATTATCTAGGACATGTGCTTTCCTGAGGGTGCTAGTGTCACTTTAAGGTCCCTGCAGTCCACTTAGTCAAATAAAGTGGATGGTGAGGCAGCCATACCATGTAGTAGGTTTTGCTAAATTCTCAACAGTTATGTTTTCAAGTTTCATCAATGTTTTAGATGTTTGAATAACTATGGGAGGGAGTACCGGAAGATAGTCAATCAATCTGGGAATCAGGGACATAAAATTTCTCTTTAGGCTGCAAAGCTTGTTTTGTATCTTCAAAAGCATCCCCCTTCTCAGATATCTTCCATGATACCTTAAGCTCTTAAATTATTTGTGTGGAATTGGGTATGAGCCAACTGAAAATTGCTGGATAGTCACCAGCAGGATGGAATGAAGCTAACACCTAATATCTCTCAGGCTGGACTTTAAAAGTTAATTTTTTATTCCTTATTCCAAGATATACAATTTTTATCACTTTTATTTGAAGTTATTTATTATAAATTTAGGAGTTTTAAGGAAGAAACAAATATTTTCCATTTTGTCAATCAAGGAAATAAATAATGAACAGTTATACAAATATGAGGTTGAGACTTCATAAGGAAACTGAATATTTAAAATTTTTATTTTCTAATGCTTAACATATAACATAATCTTATTTTTTCCTGACATTTTGTTAACACTATGAACCTATTCATAATGCAGATTAATTTTCCTTTGCTGATTCAATTCTATTTACCACCAAAAACTCAGAGACAGTGCATGTGGGGTTCAGGCTAAAAACATGTTGCCTAATTTCTATGGAATGCTCCTTCTTTGTAATGAATTAATTCTTCTTTCAAAGAGTATTTCCAGATTCTATGTGGATTTCAAGTTAATTTCTCATTTTTTCTGTGATTCTCATTATTTAACTTTTGCCATTCTTTTTTTGACTCTTTGCTTTTGTTAATTTAGTATATGGTATAGAATATAATTTAATATACAATATAGTTTTTACTGATTTAAAATGTAAAATAACTACTAGGAATCTGTATTACATCACAGTATTGTACATTATATGCAGATAAAATTTTGTTTTAATAAAATGTCACAAGTGCGATTTGGAAGGTTTGATAGATACTAAAGTGGAAGAATATTTACCATTTGTCTTAATGACACTTTTGTATATTTGGATGAATTTCATCCACTCCTCCCCCCAAAAAAGCCCATAATCTATCATATGAGATACAAGGCACACACGAGGCAAGGGTAGCATTGAACACTTTTCGTAATTATTGAAAAAACTAGTTTAGCACATGAAAAGGCCAGATCCAAATTTGAACGAGATGTAACCTTTTCAAAGAATGGAGAGTTTTTTCCCCTCACTATATGCAGGTATAGTTATGCATCTTCGTTTCAGGAAGAGACACACTGGGAATAATTTGAAACACCATGAGTAAGGCAGTTTCTGAGATATTTATAACTTAAACCCAAACCTGGAAGTACTACAACTCCTAAGGGAAAAGTCTGATCTTTTACAATTTTCTGCAAAATGAAACACAGAATTATTTCTATTTGAATCAACTTTTGGAAGTTGGGAGAGCTGTTTTTCACCCCCTAACTTTCACATTTTAATGCCTAAAATTATCAATTGCTGATAGCGGACATTGCTGATGAAGCGTTTGTCTATTTAAGACAGGTTCTCAAATTTTAACTTCAGCATTCAGTACCTATAATGTCATTTGACTGTAATAAGGTTAAAAAGAAGGTTTGAAGGAGACTATCTGAATTCATTATAAAAAGAACTCACTATTTCTTCTGTCAAATGAATACCAAAGAGAAGCAGGTAGCATTCACAGAACAACACATAAAAAATAAATGCCTTAGAGAATTTGTAGAATCTTGTTTCATTAAGTTAGATTTGGAGGAATTTGTTTGTATGTAGCCACTAGTAAACATAACAGGTAGAATATGGGCTGAATCAGTCATTTTAGCATGCTCAAAGCTAAGTTTTATGTTGTTTTTCTCTAATTATTTCAGGAAGCACTACAGAATATCTATTCAGTATACTGTCACTAAAACCACTAAGTTTAAGCACTCTGGAAAGATATTTTCAAGAACAGAGTAAAAAGTAAGGCATAAACCCTTTTCCCACAGGCAAGCTAAAGCAACATGATAAATCCACATGCAGTCAAGCACTGCTTAACAATGGGGATACATTCTGAGAAATGTATGTGTTGTCAGGCATTTTTGTCATTGTGCAAACATCGTAGAGTGCACTGACTACACAAAGTTGATGATACGGCCTACTACATACACTGAGGCTACATGGCATAGCCCTTTGCTTTAGGCTACAAGCTTCTACAGCATGTTTCTATACTAAATACTGTAGGCAACTGTAACACAACTATAAGTGTTTGTGTATCTAAACATACAAAGAAAAAGTACAGTAAAAATATGGTGGAAAAAATTTAAAAAACATTATTCCTGTATAAGGCACTTACCATGAATGGAGCTTACAGGACTAGAAGTTGCTCTGGGTAAGTCAGGGAGTGAGTGGTGAGTGAATGTGAAGGCTTACTAAACACTATGGTAGACTTAAAAACACTGTATATTTGGGCTATACTAAATTTATAAACCACATGAGATTAAATCATGAACAACAGAAAATTATACAATCAAGAGAAACAATAAACATGAGATGTAAGAGGCTTCTGCTGACATAACAAAGAATACTGTTTTACAGCAAACGTTTTTTAAGTGGAAAGAGTATGCTCTAAAATGACGACAAGAAGTATAGTAGAGGAAATACATAAACCAGAAACATAGCCATTTTTTTTTTATCATTATCAGGTATTATGCACTGTACATAATAATACTGTACATAATAATTGTATGTGATTTACTTTTATACTACCGGTAGCACAGTATGTTTGTTTAAACCATCATCATTACAAACATGTAATGTGTTGTGCTAAGATGTTGGGATGGCTACAACCTCACTAGGCAATAGGAAATTTTCATCGCCATTATAACCTTAGGGGACCACCATCTTATATGTAGTCTGTCATTGATCAAGATGTCGTTGTGTGGTGCATAGTACATACTAAAACTGATAAAGTAATTGAAAGAGAAAAGATCCCTCTGGCTAGATAGTTGATTTTGCAGAAGACTTCTAGAAGAAAAAAGATATTGGGTAAGGTCTTAATTTTATTTCTATGGCTACTATTTCTATGAGTGAAACTGACACAAAAAGTGTTTTTAAAGACAGAGCACGAAATATGAAAATACAAATTATGCATTAAAAAGTGGCATAATAGTCCATTAAAAGCAAATGGTTTTAAGGACCATCGGCAATTTTGAATAGAGCCATTTATAATTTATGACTATGGTTTTGAGAAATTAATATTTTTATTGTGTAAAAAATCATAATCTAAAGGAAATTACTAGATTATAGTTTTTAGATAACAGATGCCATCTATATATTTTCTATCTTGTGTTTTCTCTATACTAATGATTCCCAAATCTAAATTTACAGATCTGACCTCTCTACAGATAGTATCTCAGTACCTTCTACTTTGTAGGTGCTCAGAAACATTTATTGGGAATTAAAGAGTAAATAAGTAAATTACTGAATAGTGAATAAATGTGTTTGAGGTGGAAAGTAAGTTAAGGGCTGCATTTCAGGATGAGACAGGAGGAAGTAAAGACGGTTTAAAATATTCAGTTTGTGTTATTGTAAGTTATTTTGTTAACAAGGAAACACCTATCCTATAATTACACCCTTTTGATGCTTCCCCTTAAAGCAAAATTTATTGAAATGATTTCCATGAAATCACTGTCTACACTTCCTGGTCTGTCATTTTATCCTCAACTCACTTTGACTGGACTCCTATTGGCACCACTTCACTGAGACTTTGTCAGGATTCCTACTTATCTTCATGCTGCCAAATCTAATGATTTGAACTAATTTATTAACCTCTGAGCAGCGTCTGAGACATGTTTTCTAGAAACAATTTCTTCCCTTGGTTTCTGTGATATGAAATATTCCGTCTTCCTATGCTCTTCACCACTCTTTCTAAGTTTCTCATTTTCTTGTTTTCTCTGTTACCCTTAATTTTTGCAGTGCTTCATTGCTATGTCCCACATCTCCTTTTTGCATGAAATGTATATTCTCCTAATGACTGAAGTTAGACCCATGGCCTTAAAGAACATCTCTATATTTATAATTCAGAAATCTAAACCTACATATTTGACCTTTCATCAGAAATTTAGATTTATAAATCTAACTGATTACTTGACACAAACACAGGGATATAAAATAGCATTATGGTCTTAGAACTCCTCATGTACCTCAAAAACTTGCCTTTGCTCTATTCTTCTTCAGCTCTGTGAGTGGTATCACAATTAACCCAGTTGTGCAAGGCTAAACTTTATGCATTTTATTTTGTAGCTATTTTATTTCACTTCCTAAATCCAATCAATGAGCAACTTCTTTCAACATTAATTCCAAAACATATCCCAAACCCATTCACTTCCCTTGGATCTACTCTTAATACTCTTATCTAATCTATCATCTTCATTTATTTAAATTACTGCAGCCAACTCCTAACTGACTTCCTTGCTTTTTTTGTTGTGCCATAAGCCATTGCCCATAGGGTAAGCACAAAGTTTTAAAACCATCAGCTATTGCAATCCCATTTAATGCTAACCCCCAAAACTTGTATCTCATGTAGAGTTTTCTATCACTGTAATAATATATTATCACAAACTTAGTGGATTAAAATAGCACAATTCTGGATGAGAAGTCTAACATGAGTCTCTCTGGACTAAAGTCAAGATATTGGTAGGGCTACCTTCTTTTCTGAAGGCTCTAAAGGAGATTCATTTTCTTGGGTTTCCAGCTTCCAGAAGCCACCTCACATTCCTTGGCTTATGGTTCCTTCTTCCATCTGCAAAGCCAGCAATGTTGCATTTATTTGTGTCTTTCTTTCATAGTTATGTCTTCCTCTGATTCTCTCCTTCAGCCTTCCTCTTCCACTTCAAGGATGTTTGTCATCACACTGGATCCACCAGATAATGCAGGATAATTTCCCTATCTTGGGGACAGCTGATTAGCAACCTTACTTCCACCTGCAATCTTATATGTCACAGCATATGGCGTACAGCCATATGGCATACATATATGCTGCAACATATTCACAGTTTCCACAGATTAGGATGTGGACCTCTTTGGGAGTCCATTATTCTGCCTCACAGAGCATCACGTTAGAATGAAATATAAACATTTTATTTTTGCTTCTAAAATCTTACTTTATTTAGGCTTTTCCTACAATCTCCAAATTCACTTTTTAACACTCCCTTTATATCCCAGCCATATCATCTTTCTTCCTATTCTTCAGTCTGGACATACAAAATCTGACTTTGGCCCTCCTTACTAGCTGTTTTCTCTGGTTGTGTGCTTTACTCAATCTTCACATGGCTGGCTCCTTATCATTTAAATCTCATCTTAAATTTCGCTTTTTCAGAGATAGTTTACTAAGACAACATATCTAAAAAATTATTTGTTGCATCATCAAACATAAATTCTCTATCAATATTTGCTATTTTCTGATTTACTATTTTATTTTGTATTAATTAACTTTTCTAAACCACACACACACACACACACACACCCTACTCTATGCTCCAGTATAAGTGTTGGCATACTCCTTTGCTTATTCATCAATGCCATTTCATTACCTAAGAATAGATTTCTAAAAGCCAGCATACAAGGAATTATCTGCCCTTGCCTGGCTATCCAAAACATTTTTTTTTTCCTTCTAAGTTCCAAAAGCACTAAGCTTTTTGTAATTTCCTATACATATACTATTTTTACCCTCTGTAACATTACTCATTCCATCTTTCTAAAATACTCACCCTCTTTACCAGTATTCCTTTGCCTGTTAACATCCACTTAAATGGAAAACTAAGTTCAGAAGTCATTTCTTTCCTGAAGTCACCTCTGACTCTTCTAGAGCTTAAGGTAGCTTTCACATTTATGCCAATACACTATGCTTATTTTAGTTACCATTTTTACATTGTCTTAGAATTTTCTGATTATAGGTTTATCCCCATAATGGTATGCAAACACATTAAGTTAATGAATGGTATCTTATTTTGTGTGTGTGTGTGTGTCTCTGGCTCCTAGTCTATTTCCCAGCCTATAGTAGATATATTCCCGTGGAGGAATTCTGTGAACATAGAAGAAACACACACTCAGCATTATCACATACAAGGGATGAGGGAACTTGTCCCTCACTGGTTAAGGGCTTTAGAGAAAAGGGAGGGCATTAATTTCTCAGCACTTCTCCCCTACCTCACAGATAGCAGGCTGTAAAAGTCCCCAAACAAACAAACAGAGAAAGTACAGGGGTTGGCAGTTAGAAGTAAGGCTAGTAATTGATATGAGTGAAGGAGAGGGGCAGGGCGTTACAGTGTCAGCTACACTAGACAGCAGTTATAAAACCCTCGCCTCACATTTTCCTGATACATCGTGAGTTCTGTATACCTTTCCTTGCACTCTACATCAGACATCGATAATTGTAGCTACAATTTGGTCCTTGTCATCACCGAGAACTTTTCTGCTTTGGAGGTGTAAATTCCAGTACCTCATTTCTGAACATAATTTCTTATCCTTCCGGTATTTTCACTCATTTTCATCAGACCTATCCCTAACTTCATAGTAATCTGCAGTCACCAATGTCCAATTTTGCCAGCTCCCTGTAACTTTGATCCCATCACTATAACACTGGCAATTTATGGGATATCATTTCAATTACTATTTATTGGAAACAACCTCCTCCTTTACCTCATTGCTCTTTGATTTCATATTCTTTCCAAACGCTCAATCATGGATAATTTTCAACATCTAATTTCTCAGTACCTATACCTTGCTGCTAAATATTGCAAAAGAAATCTCCTAACAGTGCAGATTTGTGCCATTAGAGATTTATGATTTACTCATAGCTGGGACCTCCATACTATTCTGCAATTCTATTATATATACTTAATGATCAACACTTCCTATTCTTCGCAAAAGCTATTTGAAACTTATATTTCCTTAAGCTCTCAATTCTTCCATTCTGTCTCTTTCTCAGCTGTTGGACTTACTTTACTACATATTTTTTCCACATGAAAAAATCAAGATGATTTTCTTTGACTCTTTAAGTTTTTCACTACCTGCAATGTATTCCTCTTTACTATTATCCTTATTTTCTTTCTATAGTTTCAGATGAAGATACTCGTATGTCTCTCCTGCTCTCTTAGGCCAACAGTGCTCTAGCTATTTTCCCCATTCTCTGTTTTGAGAACTTTGTCCACCATTTCTCCCATTTTTCCTGAATCTTCCATTTTTTCTTATGTATTAACTCCTTCTCACCATGTAAACATGCACAATGCTTTTCCATTTCATAGAAACTCATAAGTAAGTACAATAAACACTAAACAAATTATTCTATGATGAGACATGCCCAATAACTCTACAGTGTCTTTTTCCAAGTCACTACACTCTTATTTTTATTTTCTTATCTCTCATGCACTCTTAAATTCATCACTGTTTGATTTTAACTGCTCTAAATTCGTAAGGTGATTCATGACTTTTCATTCTAATTCTGTGAGCACTTTATAGGGATTAACTTCATTGAGTATTTTGGTGCATTTATGACTGTTGCTTATTCCTTTAGTCTTTAAAATCTTTTCACCTTGGTTCTTTTTAAAGTATCGTCTTCAGAATTATTTCTTTCATACTGGCTATCCTTGAGACTTCTCTATGTAGAGTCTACCTTCACTGTTAGCTCTTTAAAAGTGGATGTTCTCCTTATTGTATCCTTGGTACTCCCTACCTATGCCCTTGGTTCTTTATCCACTCAGTTTACCCAGACTTAGGACTGTAAACACCACTGCCATGCTATTACCTCCAACATTTACATCTCCAGCCCAGAGCATACCAAACACTCTATCTACCTTATGAAGAACTTCAACTAATTATGTACAACATGAATATTATCTTTTTTTCCTCATGGAGAATTTCTTTCTAAGTGAATGACTAACTCAAAACCCCCAGTTTGTACCTAAAGGCTCTGGAGGTGGGCATTTGACTTTTGGCCATTAACTATCTATTCTTTTTGTGGAACCATTCATTTATTTTCCGATAAAGTTTATTTATTTATTTATTTATTTATTTATTTATTTATTTATTTATTTATTTTATTTATTAGTTTCAGGTGTACAAGACAAGGTAATACTTAGACGTTCATCATTTATATCCCTCACACTGTGAACCCCCCTCCCCCCATCCACTATCCCTCCGACCTCACACTGAACCATCACATTATATATATAAAATTATAGTTGGCATTCATTAATGTTTAGCTTCTGGTGTACAATGCCATGATCAGGTATCCACAGTATCCCTGAGGTGGTCTATTTTCCGATAAAGTTTTATTCAGCTCCTACTATTGGCTGAACACCTTCGAGATGCTGATTGTGTGGATGATGATAAAGGCTCTATTCTCTAAGAACAGAAATTGGCAACTAATATCTATGGGTCAAATATGGCTCACAGCTTGCTTCTGTAATACAAGTTTATTGAAACACAGCCATTCATTTTTTAAAAATATTGTTTATGCCTGTGTTTGCACGACAATGGCAGAGTTTAGTAGTTGTGACAGAGACTGTATGTCCCAAACCTAAATTATTTACTATCTGTCTCTTCACAGAAGAGGGTACAATGAGGTTGCAGTACACATGTACTATTCTGCAGAAGATGTATTGAAAATTTGTCTAAGATGGTTTAAGGGGGGAAGTTAAGAGGCTGTCACTGGAGGCCAAGAGATGGTGAGAGACCTACTACAGTGAAAGTAGAGGTGAAAAATACACGTATTCCAGAAATATTTGCTAATTAAAATTCATAGGATTTCATCATTAAGTTGTTATGTTGCTGAGGTTAGGAGAGATAGGAATTAAGTATACTTTTCAGGTTTCTTATTTTGGTGGAAATTGATACCAACTACAAGGGAAGCTAACAGTAAACACAGTCAGGTTTAGAAAGAATGAAAATCTGCATAGGAGGAGCATCATGCTGCAGCATCATTTTTCCTACTTTTATTTACTTTATTTTTTAAATTTTTTAATATTAAAGTTTATTGGGGTGACAATTGTCAGCAAAGTTACGTAGATTTCAGTTGTACAATTCTGTAATAGTCACCTATATATCACACTGTGTTCACTATCCAGAGTCAGTTCTCTTTCCATCACCATATATTTGATTTCCTTTACTCTCATCTACCACCCTCTTCTCCCCTCACCCTCTGATAACAACTAAACTATTGTCTGGATCTATCAGTTTTGTTTCTTCATTTGTTTGTCTTGATCTTTTGTTGTTTTTAGTTTTATATACCACATGTCAGTGAAATCATATGGTTCTCTATTTTTTCTGTCTGACTTATTTCACTTAGCATAATAATCTCAAGAGTCATCCAAGTTGTCACAAATGGCGTTATTTCATCTTTTCTTATGGAAGAATAGTATTCCGTCATGTATATATACAACTTAAAGCAATCCCCATCAAAATCCCAATGGCATATTTTAAAGAAATAGAACAAGAACATCATCATATTTGTGTAGAACCAAAAAGACGCCCAATAGCCAAAGCAATCCTAAGAAAAAAAGAACAATGCTAGAGGTATCACACTCCCTGACTTCAGCTTGTACTACAGGGCAACAGTAATCAAAACAGTATGGTACTGGCAGAAAAACAGACACACAGACCAATGGAATAGAATCGAGAACTCAGAAATAAACCCACATAAATATGGACAGATAATTTTTGATAAAGAAGCAAAAAAACATGCAATGGAGCAAAGACAGCCTCTTAAATAAATGGTTTTTGGAGAATTGGAAAGGCACATGCAAAAGGATGAAAGTAGACTGCTATCTGTCACCCTGAGACAAAATTAACTCAAAATGGATCAAAGACCTAAACATAAGACCTGAAACAATACACTGCATAGAAGAAAACAGAGGAAACTAAAATTATGGACCTTGGGTTCAAACAGGGTTTTATGAATTTGACTTCAAAGGCAAAGGAAGTAAAAACTAAAATAAATGAATGGGACTGTATCAAACTTAAAAGCTTCTGCACAGCAAAATAAACCATCGACAAAATAAAGAGACAACCAACTGAATGGGAGAAAATTTTTGCAAACAATGCCTCCGATGAGGGGCTAATATCAAAAATATATAAGGAACTCATACAACTCAACAACAAAAACAAACAATCCAATTAAAAAATGGGCAGAGGACCTGAAGAGACATTTCTCCAAGAGGACATACAAATGGCCAATAGACATATGAAAAAATGCTCAACATCACTAATCATCAGAGAAATGCAAATAAAAACCACAATGAGATATCACCTCACACCAGTTAGAATGGCTATTATTTGTCCTAGTTTAATCTTAAGGACACTGAGCAAAGCTCCTTATAAAGGCATTAATGGGATTTTGAGTACACAAGAGATTTTTTTAGCCTTTTAATTGATGAAACTTTTAGTTACTAAGCATGTCAACCATATTCACTCAAACATTTTGTATTTCTCTAAATGACAGATTTCAACTAACCCTGTGCTGTTGATAGAAATTTACTATATAATTATAACCATGACAAATAATGAAGAAACACAAGGGCACAGAAACGAAGGAAAATAGACTTCAATAATAAAACCTAGAATTAACTTTAGACTTTGACACTCATTTAATAAGAGCCCTTTGATGAGACACTGGGTTTCAGTTTCCTCATATGAAAAAAGGAATTATAACAATAATATCAGTGGTGAAATACTATATGGAAAGTGCTTTGAAAATTATAAAATGCTATATAAATGTGAATTATAATTATTGTAACCTAATTGTAGCTTATCATTATTGTAATTTTATTAACACAGTATTTGCCTGAAAGATTTCAAGACTGCTGACTTTGAGAACACATTTGCACACATATATGCAAATATATACATGTATATGAGCAAACCTTGAAATAGATAATTTTACATCTTTGTGCATATATTTAAACTCTTAGTATATTTGTATATGTTTATTTTCAGATTTTCATTTATTCAACACATATTTATTATTACTCTATAAATGCACCATTTTCAGTATTGTAGATATAGCAGTAAATAAAACATTAAAAAAAAATCCCCTCCATTGTGGAGCTAACTCTCTACTTCAAGAAGACAGAAACTAAATTAAATAAAATATATTTTACTTATATGGTTAAATTGTTATGAAGAAACATTAAATAAGAAAGAGTTCTAGGGGCTAGGAAGCCTTGACAATTTTAAATAGTGTAAATAGCGCAATCCTCAAAGAGAAAGAAAGAGGAGGTGACATTTGAACAAAAAAGTGGCAATCCACATGGCTAACAGAAGTAAGCACAAAATGCTTGAGGGGAGAAGAATAAGTAGAATATTTGAGGAACACCACAAGAGCCAATATAGCTGGGCTGTAATGAGCAAGGATGGAGTAATAGCAGATGAGGTAAGAGAGGTTTGGGGTGGGAGGGTTGGGGACCTTATTCAGAGTGCTACAGGCTAACTTAATAGCTATGGTTATTCAAATTTACTATTGTCATCTTGCTAATTGTATTCCAGCTATATTATAGTTCCTTTTTTTTCTTCTCTGTTTTTGTCTTCCTTTGTGATTTGATGATTTTCTGTGGTAATATGTTTTTATTCCTCTCTCTTTATCTTTGTGTATCTACTATAGGTTTTTTCTTTGTGCTTACCACAAGGCTTACATAAAACATCATTAATGTTTATGGGACTAAGGCAAGAATGCCCTCCCTCTCCCATCACTCTTATTTAACATTAGACTAGCTGATGCAATAAAACAAGAAAAGAAAAAAAATATACAGATTGGAAAGGAAGAAATAAAATTGTATCTATTCACAGATGACATAATTTCCTATGTAGAAAGTTCCAATGAATTGACAAAAAAAAATTCTAGAACTAAAAAGTGAGTATAGCAAGTCCACAAGGTACAAGATCAACAAGAAAAACTGAATTGTTTTCTAATATACCAGTAATAAACACTTGACAGTTTAACTCGTTTAAAAATACAATTTAGAATAACACCTGAAATAATGAAATACCTAGGTATGTCTAACAATGTATGTACAGAATCTATATGCAGAAAACTACCAAACACTAATAAAAGATTCTAAATAAATGGAGTGATATTCTGTTTTCATGCATTGAAAGACAGAATATTGTTAAATATCAATTCATCCTAATTTGAAATATAGATTCGAGGCAAATCCACCCAAAATGCCAGCAAGCTATTTTGAGGATATTAATGTAACAATTTTAAAGTTAATATGGAAAGGCAAAAGAACTTAAATAGTCAACACAATATGGTATACAAAGAGCAGAATTGGAGGTCTTATACAATTCAACTTCAAAACTTGCCATAAGGTTACAATAATCAAGACAGCATGGTATTGGTGAAAGAACAGACACATAAGTCAATGGAACAGAAGAGAACAGCCAAAAGTAGACTTACACAAGTAGAATCAACTTATTTGTGACAGTGGAGTGGTGACATTGATTTCAAAGAAAAAAAGGCTAGTTTTTTCAACAAATGATATTGGAACAAAAGGATACCATTATGCCAAGAAAAGAGAAACAACCTAGACACAAACATTATAACTTACACAAAAATTAACTCACAATGTGTCATAGTTCTATCTGCGAAATATAAAACTATAAAAATTAAGAAAGCAGGTAGAAAAATCTATGTGATCTTTGGTTTCTTGATGAGTTTTTACGTACAGCTTTAACATCATGATCTATGAAATAAAAAAATAAGTAAATTGAACCTTATTAAAATTAAAAAGTTCTGGTCAGTGACAGATACTCCTGATGAAAAGACATGCCACAGAATGTGAGGAAATATTTGCAAAACACATATATAATAAAGAATTTGTATACAAAATATACAAAGAACACATAAACTCAACAATAAGAAATTAAACAACCCAAATAAAAAGACTGCATACAAATGGTTAAAGCAGCTTTATTCATAATCTCCAAAATGAGAAGCATCCAACATGTCTTTCAACAGGTAAATAAACAAACTATGATACATCCACACAGTAAATATTCTTTAACAATGAAAAGAAATGAAATAGCAAGTAATACAAAGACAGGTCATTCCTAAATGTGTATTTTTAAGTGAAAGAAACCAGTCTACAGAAACTACATAGTGTATGATTCCAATAATAAGACATTTTGGAAAAGGCAAAACTGTAGAGATGTTAAAGATTGCTGGTTGTCAGAGTTTGGGGGTAAATGAAAAGGGTTAAATAAGGTGTAGCACAGGAATTTCTTTTCACGTAGTTACACAATTCTGTATGATATTGGAATGGAAAATACAAGACATAAATGTTTGTTAAATCCCATAGAATTTACATCACAAAGAACGTGTCTTAATGTATGCAAATTGTTTAAAAAATTAGAAGTGGGGAGAAACGCAGGGTAGGACATGGATTAAGACGAGAAAATCTAAATGTATTACAAAGATATTAAATACCTACACTAAAGGGTGTTGGGGAATCAGATTCTGATCTAAGTAATTTGGAAATGAATGTAATCTGCAAAACTGAAGTCAAAAAGAACTGTACATGAGCACCGTACTCTCATTAATAAAGTTGTTCCTTATAAAACTAGGGGTTAAATTAAGAAAACGTAATACATGTGTACCTGTATTGAACAATTTAGTAAACATATGGCAGATGGTGGGAGCCAAATTTCTCACTGTTGGAGTTGAAATTTACAGATGAGCAAAGGGAGGAGGCTTAAATGATCTAGGTGGTAATGAGTTAGAATTGGATACATTAGTATATATTAGCATATAATAAAGTTCTTATATAATCAAGTTATTAAATATTAACACTTTTTTTTTCTGTTAGAGCACGAGGTTACCCAAGTGAAAATCAGCTTGATCCAATAATGGTGCCCTATGAAGTGTCTGTCTTTGTAACTTTGATTTGGGATTCTCATGTTTTCTTTTCTAGAATAGGCCTTCCTTCCTTTCCTCCTCCCTCCCTCCCTTACTTCCTTCCATCCTTCCTGTCTCTCTTTCTCTTTGCCTTTCTCTTTCCCTTTCTTTGTTTCTTTGTTTCTTTCTCTCTCTCTCTCTCTCTCTCTCTCTCTCTCTCCCTCCCTCCCTCCCTCCCCCTCCCTCCCTCTCTCTCCCTCCCTCCGTCCCCCCCTTCTCTCTCTCTCTCTTCTGGTAGGCAAAAATACACTCTTGTTTGGTATGTCAATTTCACCAGCTTCTGGGGTGGGTATGTCTGCTTATTATTTTGAGGAATCCCCTTGTTCATCCAAAGCAATTTTTTTCATGTTACAAAGCCTATACTTTAAGTTAAATCAGATGTTGGCAAAGATTTTCTGAAAAGGTACAGATAGTGCAATAATTCCCTCTTATCTGCAAGGGATATATTCCAAGACCCACAGTAGACACCTGAAATTGCATAGTACAAAACACTAATTTTTTCAACTCTGCTAGAAATGTGGCAGCAGTTTCTTTATCATCAAATGTGGCATCTGAGTTAATTTTCATATTTTGCAGTAGAAACTATTCGTTAATCTGTGTAATCATCCCTTACTTGCAGTAAATGGCTTGGTGTCACTTATTACAGAAATCCCTTGCTGAAGCCTTCCTAGGTTCCTAGGTTCAGTGATTTCTGGCACAACCAGTTGCTGTCAATTGGAACAAATTTTCTGTTCATATCTTCCACCCACAAATTTAATGACTTTTTCATCTTAACTAAGAACTTATGCACTGTGACCATAATGTTTGCAGTTTGAGGTGTAACAACAAAACCAACACAAATTTCTTATTTTTTCATAATCCCCAACACCTTCCCCTTTGGGAACCATCAGCTTGTTCTCTATATCTGTGTGTCTATTTCTGTTTTGTTTTTTTTAGATTCCATATATAAGTGAAATTATGTTGTATTTGTCTTTTTCTGTCTGACTTATTTCACTTAGCATAATTCGTCTAGGTCCATCCATGTTGTTGCAAATGATAGGATTTTATTATTTTTTTATTGCTGAGTTATTACATTATATATGTATATATACATATATGTACATACACACATACATATATAATGTAATGTACACATATACATATATATATACACATATATAACATATACATATATATACATATGTGTGTATACATGTATGTGTATATATACATATATGTGTGTATATATACATATATATGTGTTGTATATATAGATAGATATATAGATATATATATGATCACATCTTCTTTATCCATTCATCTATTAGTGAACACCTAGGTTGCTTCTATACCTTGGCTATTGTAAATAATGTAAGAATGAACATAGAGGTGCATATATCTTTTCAAATCAGTGTTTTTGTTTTCTTCAGATAAATACCAAGAAATATAATGGCTGGGTTATATGGAAATCCTAATTTTAATTTATTGAGCAGTCTCCATACTTTTTACATAGTGGCTTTACCAATATACAATCCCACCAATAGTGCATGAGGCTTCCCTTTTCTCCACATCCTCACCAGCACTTGAGACTTGTTGATTTTTTGATGATAACCATTTTGACAGGTGTGAGGTGATATCTCATTGTGGTTTTAATTTGCATTTCCCTAATGATTTATTGATGTTGAGCACGTTTTCATATGTCTGATGGCCACCTGAATATACTCTTTGGAGAAGAGTCTATTTAGGTCCTCTGTCCATGTTTTAATTGTATTGTTTGTGGGATTTTTGGTGTTAAGTTGTATGAGTTCCTTATACATTTTAGATATTAACCTCTTATCAATGTATCATTTGTAAATATCTCCTCCCATTCAATGGGTTATCTTTTTATTTTGTTGACAGTTTCCTTCACTGCGCAATAATTTTTTTATTTTGATGTAGTCCCATTGGTTTATTTTTGCTTTTGTTGCCCTTACCTGAAGAGACATACACAAAACGATATTGCTAAAACTGATGTCACAGAGTTTATCGCTTATGTTTTCTTCTAGGAGTTTTATGATTTCATGTCTTACATTTAAGTCGTTAATCCATTTTTAGTTTACTTTCAAATATGGTGTAAAAAAGTGATCTGATTTTATTTTTTGCATGTATCTGTCCAGTTTTCCCAACACTAATTATTGAAGAGACTGCCTTTGCCCCATTGTACATTCTTGCCTTCACTGTCGTAGATTAATTGGCCATATAAGTGAGGATTTGGTTCTGGGCTCTCTGTTCCATTCCATTGTTTATTGTCATAAACAATAATCAAAATACAGGGTACCAGCATAAAAATATATAAATATATATACACAGTGGGTGCCAAAAATGTGTACACATTTTAAGAATGGATACAACTGTATTGAAACTGTAATATTCAATATACACTGATAATAAAAGATGAATAAAAGACATGTTTGACTTCTGCAATTACAAAAGGTACTCAAAGTGGTTGCCATCAGCGTAATTTTAATACAGTTTTATTTCCTTTTTTAAAATTTGTATGTATTTTTCTGGCACCCTCGGATTATACCAAAATATAAGGTACTGGCATATCATATGTATATGTATGATATGCCAGTACCCTATACTTTGATAATGGTACCTCTGTAGTACAGTTTGAAATTTGGAAGCATGATACCTCACATTTTCTTTTTTCTCAAGGTTCCTTTGACTGTTTGAGGTCTTTTATGTTCCATATATATTTTAAGATTAGCTTTTCTATTTCTGAGAAGAATGTCATTGGTATTTTGATAGAGATTGTATTGACACTGTATATTGCTTTAGGTAGTAAGGACATTTTAATCCTTCTAATCTGTGAGCATGGTGTACCTATTTATTTGTATCCTCCTCAATTTATTATTTTTAGTGTCTAATAGTTTTCAGAGTACAGGTCTTCCACCTATTTGGTTAAATTTATTCCTACATATTTTGTTCATTTTTATGCAGTTGAAAATGAGATTAATTTTTCTTAATTTTTCCTTTTGATCATTCATTATTGTTGTGTATAGAAACAAGAAATTTCTGAATGTTAATTTTGTATTTGTAAACTACTGAATTCATTGATTAATTCTAACAGAATTTTGGTGGAGTCTTTAGGGTTTTCAACATATAGTTATCATGTCATTTGCAAGTAGTAAGATTTTTACATCCTCCTCTCTGATTTTGATGCCTTGTAGTTCTTTTTCTTCTCTGAATGCTGCGGCTTGGAGAACTTCCAAAACTATGTTGAATATAAATGGTAATAGTAGGCATCTTTGTCCTTTTTCTGACCTTAGAGGTTAAAGCTTGCAACTTGTCATCATTGAATATGATATTCACTGTTGATTTGTCACATATACTTTATTATGTTGAGGTATGTTCCTTCAATAATCTCATTGTTAACAGGTTTTATCATAAAAGGATGTGGAATATTTTCCAATACTTTCCTGCATCTATTGAGACAATCATATGATGTCTATCCTTTTTAATGTGTTGAATCATGGTGACTGATTTATGCATGTTGAACCATCCTTGAATCCCTGGGATAAATCCAATGATGTGTAATCCTTTTAACATATTGTTGAAACTGGTTTGCTGATATAGAGTTGAGAATTTTTGCATCTATGTTCATCAAGAATATTGGCCTATAATTTTCTTTTTTTTGTAATATCTTTGTCTGATTTTGGTATCAGGGTAATGTTAGCTTCATAGAATGAGATTGAAAACATGCTTTGCTCTTCAATATTTTGAAATAGATTTAAGAAGGATAGATATTCATTCTTCTTTAAATGTTTGGTAGAATTTACCTGTGAAGCCACCTGGTCCTGTTGACAGCCACCTTATTTGTTGGAAGTTTTTGTTGTTGTTGTTTTAGATTACCGCTTCAATTTTGTTGCTAGGAATTGGTCTGTTTAGGTTTTCTATTTCTTCCTGGTTAAGTCTTAGAAAGTTCTATTTTTCTAGAAATTTATCCATCCGTAGGAAAACCAGCATACATTTCTTCTTTATAATTTCATGAGTAGATTTGTTTGTGCTGTAGATCTTAGTAAACTCTGCATAAGATAATTTTTCTTCTTAAAAGATATACTTTCACAAAGGTGAAGGAAGCATATTTCACAGTTAAGTGAGGCACTTTATGGATTTTTTTTCTTACATATCTGAATTGCCAACATCACTACTATTGTGCCATTATTAAGTCAAATAAGTGTTACTTGAACACAAATATTGCGACACTATGCTAGACAATCTGATAACTGAGATTGTCTATGAAGTGACTTGGGGGCAGATGGCGTGTACAGCACAAATATGCTGGATAAATGGGTGACCCATGTCCTGTGCAGGACAGAGCAGGAAAATATGAGATGTCATCATGTTACTCAGAATAGTGTGCAATTTAAAATTCATGAATTGTTTATTTACGGAATTTTTCATTTAATATTTTTGGACCACATTTGACCAAGGATAACCAAAACCACTGAAAGCAAAACTACAGATAAGGGTGGACTATTGTAAATATATTTGACTTTATGGGTCATTTTATCTGTTCCACAACTATTCAGTTCTGTCATTAAAATGTATTTTATTTATGAAAACAGTTGGTCCCTGGCCCATATGTGATATTTTGCTGACCTCTAAGTTAGACAAGTACACTGAGATATTTAAATTTGGAAAAAAATTATATCTGGTCCACCATGGTTTCTAGAAACAAGGTCAGACAAATACAAACTGATTTTTTTTTTTTTAGCTAAGTATTTAGTGGGTGTAAGACATATTAATGATTAATCTCGAAAAATATATTATTACCCCTATTTAAAGACACTGAATTCATTTATACACTCAGTAAGAATATTTTGAGAACCCACCTGGTGCCAAATACTGTATTTTATACTGGGAATGCAGACAGCATGCAATCCAATACAGCAAATAAATTTAAATCTTGATTCACTTTTTATTCTAGAATATCTAATAGTGGAACTATAATGTTCACATTTAAAGTGTATTGCCTTACTATGTTTTCAATACTTTGGAACTTTATTGTTATACTTGAAAATCATGTCTTCCATTAAAATACTAGCTTCTCACATCGAATTTTTTTGAGAACTGTGTTACAAATGTTAAAGAGAAAGTTTACTTAGTGAATAAGATGGAACACTGATTTAGTCAATAGAACACAAAACTGTAAATTCTCTCAATAACAAGTAACTTGCATTCAATTCTTATATATGCATATTTAAAACTCTTCCATTGTCTTATGAGACCCTATTGTCAGTTCAGAAACCTAATTTAGTCTTTAATTTTTTTTCCAAGCTAACAGAAGCTCAGATACACTGAGAGACTAGAAGGTAATAAGTGATCTTCCAGACTCTCTGCCTTGATCTGGTTATCTAGGCTTTTGCATGCAAAGTTTTAGTGTAAAAGTGGAATGCTATATTCCATTAATTTACTTAAAATATAACATGATGTTGCATAACAAAATTTTTTAAATTCTATTTCTATTTTAAACTATTTATTAACGGGACTAACAGTTATTTCAATACTGCACAGACAAAACCAAAGCAAAGAAATAAATTGAATGCTGAGGCTGAAGTAAGCCTACCATTGTTACCCGTAAGCTCCATTGTAAATGTTTATATTAATCAAAATAGACTTATTTTTTTAAATAATTGCTTGCAGAATGAGGAAATGATACAGTCTTTAAAAATAAAACTGTGCTAACAAATTGTTTTTCTTGTTTTCTTATATAGCGAGGTTAATTGTAAGATTTTATTTGGGGAAAATGGGGGTATTTCACTGCAAATTTTGAAATTCATAACTCCAAAGAAGTTAAATCTCATGTAGTGACCTGTTACTTACCAGGGGGTGAATGAAAACAAAAATGAGATAACTGCCTTTTATTAGTAATCACTGAGAAATTTTGGAATAAATTGATAAAAAAACAAATATAGGTAATTCTCTTTATTTTCAAAGAGAGAGAAAAGGAAAATAACATAAACTGCAAAACTTGATAACTAGCTAGGAAGTTTTTATAAAAACATTAGATATTATTTGTAGGAAGTTTGGAAAATAATTTGTTACCAGGGATCTGGGAATAGGGATGAATGAAGAGTTACTACATAATTGCTGCAGGTTTCTGTTTAGGGTGATGAAAAAACTTTGGAAATACTGTTGATGGTTGCAAAGTATTGTAAATGTGATAAATGCCACTGAATTATATAGTGAAAATGGTTAAAATGGAAAGTTTTATGTTATGTATAATGTATATTTTGCCACAATAAAAGTTATTTACAAAAACAAAGACTAAAAAATGTTTAATTTAAAAAAGAAGAAGGGGCATATAAACTCTCTAAATGTTTTGAAGGTCTTTTTATATGGGTGTGGGCAGATGTTTGTAAGGGAGAATTTTTAATAATAAAAGTTACACAGAATAAATTTAAACTTTAAATCCCAATATTAATTTAAAATTATAATTGAGAAGGAGCACACATACACATACACACACAGACGCACAACTTGTGTTGTCTTCAAAATGGTAACTTTGGTATATTATGAAATTCTTTCTTTATCCCTTGCATATGGATAGTTTGGGGTTGGGCAGAATAATTAAACTGATTTGCAACAAGGTTTAGTGAACATAAGAAGATAGTTGAGTTGGGTAACATCACTTTTGGTTAAAACTTAGATATGATATATTAAAAAAATGATATTTGTCAACTCAAGTAGTTACTCCAAGGGCAGCTTTATCTAAGGATCTCCCCAGAATACAGAACAATTATATCATAATTACATGACTGGAAGCAGATGTTTATTTAAGAACATTTGTTTTAGACATTGTTAAAAAACAGAATTTATGATTTTATCAATATGTCTAGGGATATACTTAAAGGCAGGAAATTTTACTAAAACATTTCAGAGAGAATTTTCAACATATGGGACTATTTATCAAGGATCAATTAGGAAAATAGAAACCAGCTATGGAGTTTCAAACAAGGAATTTAATATAGAGAATTGGTTATTCAGGTGTTAGTTGGCGGAAGAGCCTGAATGGATACTGAAGAAACTGAGAGATAAGTTATTTAAGGATCAGTTACCACTGCTGGGATTGAAGAAACTGAAGAGAAGAGGATCCATGTGGATACTGTGTATTTTAACCTCTAAGAGGAAGGTTCACAAACCTGGTATTTCACCAAGTGACACCCTTTTTAGAGGTCAAAATACCCTCTTTCATATTTCAGCTTGATAATAATAAAAAATAAATAACAATTATTTCATCACAGTAACAATAACATTAATATGACAAGGTGTAACTAATTTTAATGCAAATGAAGACATTCATCTCTCCTCAAAGACTGAAGACACAAAATCTCAATAGTCATGTTGTGATATTAACATTTGTTTGACTTTAATCATAATGCAACATTAACGTTATATAGTAAAAAAAAAAAAAGATACCTAAGTTTTAAAGTTGTTTACCAACAAAAAATAATATGATAAAGAAAAAGGGATGAGATGTTGGTTAATATATGCATGTGATACATGCCATTGAGTCAGCTCGGACTCCTGGAGACTCTAGGAATGATTAATGTTCCCAATGTCCCATCCACAACAGCCCTGCTCAGCTCCTGGAGACTCAGGCCTATCGATTCTTTTTTTTTTTTTTTTTTTTTTTTTTTTTTTTTCATTAATTAATTTATTTGTTTCAGGTGTACAAAACAAGGTAATACTTAGACGTTCATCATTTATATCCCTCATACTGTGAACCCCCCTCCCCCCATCCACTATCCCTCCGACCTCACACTGAACCATCACATTATATATATAAAATTATAGTTGGCATTCATTAATGAAGGCAACCCATCTTATACTTGGTCTTTCTCCTTTCTTGCTGCATTCCACTTTTTTCCAGCATTATTGTCTTTCCCAAAGAACCCTGCCTTCTCATGATATGCCAGAAGCAGGATAGCTTCAGTTTTGTTGTTTTTCCCTCCAGTGATGTTTCAAGCTTAATTTGCCCTAGGACCCACTTGTTTATGTTCTTTGCAGCCCTGGGTATCTGTAGAGCTCTCCTCCAACACCTTATTTCAAATGAATCAATTTTTTTTTTCCTATCGGCCTTATTTACTGCACAATTTTAACATCTGTACATAGTAATTAGGAATACAACTGTGTGGATGACCTTAGTGTTGGTCTCTAATGATACATCTTTGGTTTTGGTGATCATTCCTAATTCTTCCATTGCTGTCCTTCCAACCATCAGCATTCTCTTCATTTCTTGGCTGCAGTCTCCATTTAAATTGATGACTGAACCAAGGTAAGCTAAATCTTTAACAATTTCAATGTCTTCATTGTCTATGTTAAAATTGTGTTATTTCTTCTGTAGTCATGATTTTTATCTTCTTGATGTTCAAATACAGTCCTGATTTGTCACTTTCTTCTTTCACTTTCATCAAAAGTTATTTCAAATCATCGTTCCTTTCCATCAGTAAGATAGTGTCATCTGCATATCTTAAGTTGTGGATATTTTTTCCACTAACTTTCACTCCTCCATCCTCTGAGTTTAGCCCAGTTTTTCACATGGCATATTCTACATATAGATTAAACAAATAGGGAGATAAAATGCACTTGTCCGCCACCTTTGCATATAGGAAATCGTACTGTGTCTCCATATTCTGTCCTGACATTGGCCTTCAGTCCACAACACATATTACATATCAGGACCATCAAGTGCACAGGCACACCGATTTCTTTCAGAGCAACCCGTGCTACTCATGGTCCACATAGTCAAAAGCTTTATACTGTAGTCTATAAAACATAGACTAATATTTTCTGAAATATTTTGGAGTGCTTCAGTATCCAAAACATGTTCATAATTAGCTCTCGAATGCCTCTTCCTTCTCTGCATCCAGCTTGAACATCCATCATTTTCTCCTCCAGATAAGGTAGAAGACTTGGTTGCATCACCTTGAGCATCACTTTACTTGTGTAGGAAATTTGGGCAATGGTCCTATAGTTATTGCACTCCTTGGCATCTCTTTTCTTGAAGATTGAAATGTATATTGAGCATTTCCAGTCTGTAGGTCATTGTTTCATTTTCCATATTTGTTAATATCATCCTTTTAGAATTTTAACAGATTCAGTCTCTGTGGTTTGAAATAATTCTATCAGCATCACATTTACCCCTAGAGATTTATGTCTTCCCAACACTTTCAGGGCAGCTTTCACTTCACTTTCTAGAATTATAGGTTATTCCTCATAGGAGTCTTCTACAAAGGTATTTGTCATCCTTTTGTCTCTTCTGTACAGATTTTCAGTATACTGTTTTCACCTTTGTTTTATTTTCTCCTCTACAAATAATGTGCTTCCTTGTTGGTCGTTCAGCATTCCTAGTCTAGTTTTGAATTACCCTTTTATTTCTTGAATCTTCTGGTGGAAATCCTTTATTTTTCCTTTTGTGTTGTTCTATCTCCTTACATTGGCTATTGTAATAGTTCTCTTTGGCTCTACATGATAGTTGTTGAAAAACAGGATTCTAACCCTGCTTTTGCTTCTCATTTGTCTTTAAAATTTTTTAGTGTTTCTTTTGTCACTTATCTTGATTTTTCTTTTGTTTTTAATTGTGACATTGTTTTTTGCACATTCTTTGTTAATACTATTTCTAGTTTCGGCCTACAGTTTTTATTTTCAGTCAAATATGTTTTACAGTGTACATATTGTTTTTTTTTTAATGTGTACTTTAAATCCACCAGGAATGTTATTTATATTATATTTTGGTACTATAATTATTTTAGCTTTACACTAATATTAGATATTAAGAGTTTGCGGTCAGTAACACAACCTGCCTCTGGTCTTGTTTTGGCAGAGAGAATACAGTTTCTCCATCTCCTGCTTCCAATTACATAGTCTATTTGATTTCTATATTGGCCATCTGGTGATGTGCATGTACACAGTCATGGCTTTGGTTGTTTGAAGTATGTGTTTGCAATGAACAAGGTATTGGCCTCACAGAAATTCATGAGCTGATCTCCTGCTTCATTTCTATGCCCTAGTCCAAAATTTTTTATGACATTTGATTCTGCTTTATTTCCTACTTTTATGTTCCCGTCACCTATAATTATCAGCATGTCTTGTTTTGGTGTATGATCAATTTTTTCTTGGATACTCATGTAAAATTTTTTAATTTCATCTTCTTCAGCCTCTGTAGTTGGAGCATAGTTTTGAATGGTGGTTAATAGGTTTTCCTAGATTGATATTATTTAGTTAAATCTTATATTATAGCCCTAACTGCCTGTGCTATATTTAGCCTCAATATCACCCTTGATCTTAGCCAAAAGGCCGAGAAGCGATCGTGCCTCAATATTAAAGCTACTCTGTTTCTTCTGAGTTTGTCACGTCTGGAATAGAACACTTTGTAGTTGCCTGACTGGAAATATCCATTTCAGCCCATGTTGGTTTGTTAACATGAAGCATTGCAATATTTAGATGTTCAATTTCTTTCTTTGCAGTTTCCAGTTTACCTCGGTTCATGATTCTTTTTTTCCATGTTTCCATTATATGTGTTGTCACGATCATAATTTTCTTTCTCCTTTGTACACATCAGCCCCTGGACATCCTTCCAGCTTTGGTCTAGTTGTGTTATTAGCAATAATGCTATTTGTACTTCCTCTCTGGTCTGATCTCCAGTAACTGAGTGCTTTCCAAGTCTCATCTTTTAGTGCTATCTCATGTTTATTTTGAACTGTCTCATCATAGGATTTTCAAGGGAAGGTGAAAGAAAAAAGAAAATGCAGCAATGCTTTACTATTGTCTTCTCTTACTCTGTGTGTGGGTCTAAGCCACATATGCTTAGGTCTGTGCTGTCACAACAACCACACCCAAAATGTAAGCTTTCCTATGGGAGGTTAATATATACATGTGTACACAATTATACAAAAGTAAATACCATTACTGATATAGTTATCATTTCTGGAATTGGTTATGGGGCCACAACTGGTCTTCAAATATCCCTGTTTCCACCATCAATTTCATGTTCCCTTTGACTTCAGCCAAAACTAGTGGCATTTTTTTATCTGTTAGTGAATCCCAAAACCTACATCTTTGGAAGACCTCCCATTAGATGTTTCTATTATACAATGATAATTCAAGAGTATCCCTAGAAAAAACCCTGGATTCTGGACAGATTCTTCCATGTCCCTATCAGGTAGCAGACATCGGATTTCTCCTCGGTAATTATGAAAACTTTCCCCAATCTGTATAGCATCCCTTTCTCTGCCTGACGGTTTGGTGTTTTGGGGGACTCCCATTGACAATTTTCAATCCCAACTTCCAATGCAGTAGGACCACTATTTGTAAAGGTTTTTTTGGTTTATTTGTTTTGTGTGTGTATGTTATTAAAGTTTTAGGAAATGAAAGTATTACACGTAATTGAAGACTTCCATGCCAAAGATAAGATTTGAAAAACAACAGATGCTTAGTAGTTTTTAAAGTATAAAACACCTAAGTCAAAGCACTTGGGGAAGAAATAATCAGACATGTAAATAACAAAAATATGTAGAAATAGATACAGCTTTGTCAAATTAATTTTATTTTACAAGTTTGCTGGGTTTTGTTTGAGTAATCGGCATTTATAGGTATGCATACAACATGGGAATTATAGAGAGGTTCCATCACACTGTAGTAGTGTGTGTGCCTGCATGCTGCAGTAAAGGAACATGGTTTTCATATTTCAGTGAAGTGCAAAAGAAAAGGCAATCCTCGTGAAATAGAAACAAACAGGAAAGAGAGAGTGCTTTTCTCTAACATATTAATGAAATGAAAATCTGTATTTTTGTTAGTTCAGTGATGTGAGAAATAGAAAATCTGTAGTATTTGACCCCATAGGTCTTTTTTACATATGAAGAACCACATGTAAAAAGCATATCTGAAATTGAAAGTAAATACTGGTTGGGATGGAGGAATTTGTTTGTATTCTTGTTGGCTATTTTAAAAATTCATTTCTATTATTACTTGTGTGTTTTTTTAATTGCAGTTTGAGCATAAACACTAAAGAGCAGAAAACACTATGTAGGAAACCTAACAGAGACAATGTAATGTTAAATGTGAAAGAACAAACAGGAATTTTTCTTGGAGTGGTACTTCTGTAAACAAATAGTGTTTAATAATACGAAATGGTTGCTTCTTTTTTAATGAAATTTTTGTGATGCCCAAACCAATCACGGGTGTCTCACATAATTTTTTATCTCCCCAAGCTTATGGGTAGACGTCTTCGGTTGACTCCACAATAAACTTAAAATATTTCCTAGCTCTGATCCCCGAAAAAGCCTAGAGAAACAACCAAGTTATAGCCACAAGTACCCTTAGGGCTCACTCTAGCAAGGGTTATAGATAAAAACGATTGACTGCCATTGATAATATATAAAATTAAATGATCATTATACCTTATCTGCTTTTACATATGTTTGAAAATTCCAAAATAAAATACTAAGATGTAAATAGCCTTAAAATATGAGTCAAATATGAGGTAACAGGAGCAGAAAGAGACTGGTGTCTAAATAAAGGAGTCAAGGAGAACTCAAATGGACTCACTGGCACTTCCACAGGGTGAACAGCAACTACTGACTCTGGCATTTTGCAAGTGGAATCACTGGCCGTGAGACATCTATCTGTATATGGTTGCAACAACAACAAAAAGCAAAATAAAATGTGCCTACCTTATGCCTGATGCTATCTGCATTTACATTTATAAAAAGTGGCTCATTGTACTTACACGTTTTGGCAACAAATAGCAAACTTTGTCTACAGAATAGAAAGGAAGAGATTGATTTTGAAGATAATTATATTTCTATAAAACATTAACCAAGTGTCAACGTAAGAATGTCCAAATCTGTGGAGAATTATTTGAGCCAAATTGATGACATAAGCAGGGGAGCAAGATATTAAATGTTTCAGAAAATGACAGTTTTGTAGTTTCTTTTATGCATGTGACATTAAGGAGGGAATGTAAGGAAGATTATATACAGATGGGAGAAAGCAAGGTAAGTATGGGATTATAGGATAGTTAACAAAATTCTTTGCTTTCTTAAGGGTGGTTATGCCTTTGAGGAGTATTACTCCTGGCATCTCAAAGGTGTGTTAACAAGAAAAATAAACAAGGCTTACTAAAAACCTTTCACTAAAGAAGTTATACATCTGGGGCGTGACTACCTACCATGACCTGCCCAGTTAGGAATTTATGATTTATTACAGTGCCCCTTTTTAATCCACACAAGAAACTATTTGATAGAAGAAGTGGGCTTTAGTACCTCTTCGGATATAATACATTATTTAAAAAATTATTGTGATATTTCATTAGCTAAAATAAATTTGATTCATAAGTTTTCCCCAAGAGAGACTGGGTGGTTTCTCTTTTCTTATATGCTTTGGAATGGGTGGTTGCTAGTAGATTAGTGGCTATATCTATTTAATGTATAGATGATATTGGTCCAGCTTTGCACCGTTATAACTAACCTCACGTCATAAAAGGCAATATTCATTAAGCAATGTTGCTATTTTAAGATCTATTCATTTTCTTTAATTTCTAAATTTGAATTTTCAAACACATATAAGAGAGAATAATAAAGGGAATTTGATTTATTCATCACACAGTTTTAGCAATTATCAAAACACACACAACTTTTTTTTTTAAATCTGTAACTACTACCCTACTGGGCATTAGGGTGATTATTGTTATTAGGTTGTTTTTAAGCAGTTTCAGTGAACAGAGCTGGGAAAAATGTGTATTTTTAAAGGAAACTTTTTATATTAGAACAGTTGTAGGTTTATAGATATATACCGTGAAGACAGTACAGAGAGTTCTCTCACAGCCCACCTAGAATTCCCTATTATGAACAACTTAGAATGGTACATTTGGTACAGCAAATGGACCTATACTGATAAATTACAATTAACTAAAGTCTATGCTTTATTCACTTTTCCTTAGTTTTACTTAACATACTTTTGCTGTTCTATAATCCTATCCAGGATACCGCATTACACTCAGTGTCATGTTTCCTAGGACTCCTCTTGGATGTGACAATTTCTCATATTTTCCTTGTTTTGGAGGACTATGGCAGGTATTCTCTAGAATATTCCTCAATTGGGATTTGTCTAAAGCTTTTCTCATGATAAAACTCTGGTGTGTTTTTTTTTTTTTTATTTTTTTGGTTGTTTTATTTTTGAGGAAAGGAACCACAGAAATAATGTCTAATTTTCATCACATCATTATCAAGAGTACACACTATCAACCTGTCTCACCATTGTTGATACTGCCTTTGATAAACTGGCTGAGATAATGTTTGTCAGATCTCTCCACTATAAAGTTACTCTTTGACACTGAAATCACATTTCATAAAGAAAAAATTTGATCAACTTGTTCTCATCAAAATAAAAAACTTCTGCTCTGAGGAAGATTGTGTTAGGAGAATAAGAAGACAAGCTAAAAAATGGAGACAACATTTGCAAACCATGATCCAACAACGAATGAATATACAGAATATATAAAGAACTTTCAAACTTAATAGTAAAAAAAAATAATTTAATTAAATATAGGCAAGAGACACAAATATTTCAACAAAGAGAATATTCAGCTGGTATGTGAAAAGTTATTCAAAATCATTAACCATTAGTGAAATACAAATATTAACTACAAAGTAAGCTATTACTACATATCTATAAATAGCTAAAAGAAAAAGTAGTTTTAAAAACATATATTTATATAAATATAAAATATTTATATTTTTATAAATATAAAATGTAAGTGTAAAATATGTAAAATATTAATACGTTTATATCTTGATAAATAAAAAGTAGACCACACCAAATCCTAGTGAAGATGTGGAGAAGTTTGGTCACTTATACAATTCTGGTAGGAATGTAAAATGGTACAGTCACGCTGTAAAACAATTTTGCAGTTTTTTAAAAACCTAAGCAAGCAATTAACATACAACCCAGCAATTGCACTGTTGGGAATTTTTCCCAGGGAAATTAAAACTTATGTTCACACAAATGCCAGTATGTGACTGTTTAATAGTAGTTTTATTCATAATAGCTAAAAACTGGAGGAGAAAAACTCAAATGTCTTTCATTGGGTGACTGGTTATACCAATAGTGGTCTAATTCTAAGTACAAGGGAAGAAATTATTTATGTATATAACAAGCTGGATAAATTTCCCGAGAATTAGGTTGTGTGGAAAAGGCTATTCTCAAAATTTGACTGACTATATAATTCAATTTATGTCACATTTTTAAAATGACAAAATTATAAAAATGAAAAATAGATTATTGATTGCTAAGGATTAAGGAGGAGTTTGGGACAGGATGAAATGGGTTTGGTTATAAAAGGCCAATGTGAGGGACGCTGGCAAGGAAAGAAATTGTCTGTATCTGGGTTGTATCAATGTCCATATTTGGGTTGTGATATTTTACTTTAGCTTTGCAAGATATTACCATTGGGGAAAACTGAGTACAGGGTACATGATATCCCTCAGTACTATTTATTGAACCTCCCTGTGAATCTACTATTATCTCAACATAAAAGTTTAATTAAGATATCTAATTCCTGTTTTAATTTTTTGGCAATGCATTATATAGAAGTATATTGGTTAATATCCAGATAATTTGAAATTTTCCAATTATCATCATGCTTTCTCACATAGTTGTGCTGCATTTGGGCTCCACAATATACTTGAGATTCTCCTGGGCCCTGAGTGACTTATGGACACTAGGTAATATCGGACAAGATTCCAATATGTCTCTAAGTCAGCATAAACGGAGAATAAAGGTGAAAAATTCAAGACTTCTTTTGTGCCTCTGGAAATAATTTTTAGACGTTGAAAGTAGATACATAGCCTCTGGGAATTTTCCTTCATAGACTCATTTTATTGCTACATTGTTGTAATTGATTCTGATTATGATGATTCTGATGATGATGACGATGGTGGTGGTGGTGGTGGTGGTGGTGGTGGTGGTGATGATAATGCGATGATGTTGTTTTTCTTAGTTGTGTGGCATGATGATTAAGCATACAAAAAAGAGACCATTCTCTTCATCACATAAAGGGGTATGTGGATGGCAGAACTCCTACATAACCTTCAGTGAGTCCCACTCCTACTATTTCTAGGGAGATAATTAAATCAAATTTATGTTTGTTTTCAGTCTATTTTCAAATGTTAATTTTACACTCCAGAAAAGTTTTGATAAAAATTAAAATGAGCTTCGAATCTTTATTTAAGACCATGATATCAGCAGATAGTTTTTTCTCCTCATCCAAGTCTAGCTGGATATCATTTGTGACACTTATCCACAGCTTGCCTTTGCTCACTAAACTATTTTCTAAAAGCTAACAGATATTAGATTTTGGAATATGGAATCAATTCATGCAACTCTCACACTTCACCAAGTGTGTGTATACTGCTGAAAGCTGAAGAGGGAAATAATTTTGTTTTCTTGTCTAGGTTACTTTATACTTTTTATATTAATTCACATGTAACTATAGAAAAGTAGGTATGTTTTCTATGTGTTAATATTTTTATTTAAGTTAAAGGTATGAATAACGGTGAATAACAATAAACTTCAGATATATCTTTTTTTCACAGTACAACAATACATTGAACATCATTCCTCATATCAAGGATACAAATGGTTCCTGTGCAATATTCCTGACGATGCAAAGATTCCTGATAAATATTATGAAGTAAACTTGCCTAAATGTCTAGATGTATTTTAAACCCAAAGTTTATGAATAGGTATGGAAAAGATTACAAAGCCATTTCCACTGAACTCTCAGAAATCATAAATTCATCTTTAAAGCAATCATTACTAAAATTCATGTTAAAATAGGAAAATGATTCTATTAGGAGACTATGTCCCTTTAGTTCTAAGTATTTGAAAAAGTAAAAAATAAATATACCAACTAAATGTACATTTATATTTTCTAAATAAAGCCTCATGGCTTTAAGCAGTTGTACAAGGCATAGTGACACACATGCCTGATTAATGCCTGCAATATAATCTACCACAGTTTGAAACAAGTCATTGCCTAAGGATCCTCGTCCATGAGTTTCTTGCTGGAATAGCTAAGTTTCAAATCTCCAGAAGTGAAGTCACGAGGCTCTGATGATTTTTTTTTTTCTTTCAGGTATGACCATTACATTTAAAAAAAAACATTTATAGAAATTCCCTCACCCACAAAGTTTCCAAGTGAATATGCTAATTTTCATATTTTTTTAATTTAATTTATACAGATTTGTATACAGGTTTTAATATTCCTGATTCTATGCAATTCTATTTGGCATGCCAAATTGTTCTTGGTTCAGCCCACATTTCTCAATGTCTTAAGTACTAGATTTAACTTATCACCCTTTGTTCTCTTCTTTATATCACCAGACTAATGTCAATTCTCTGGCGATCTGTGACTTTATTTTTCTTTAGCACTATAGGGAGTTCAATTTAAACATCACGATGTATTGGCCTGAATAAATTTAGATGGTATTTAGTCTTGAATCCTCCTAGCACATACTAATCAATCAATTCATTCATTCACTCATTCATTCATCCAAAAGAAGTAATCTGACTTTTCTGATGCAGTGTTTAAATTTCAGGAAAGTACAGGTTTCATGAAGGAGCAAGTCTCACCATAGATATATATATATAAAGCAGTAATTTCCCTATATTTTAGATATGCTTTTAAATTTCAGTGTTAAGCTGAAAGGTGCTAAATCAGACTGACTTATAAATATCAGTGCATCACTGATAATTCCTAAGAATTGAACACATTCAGGAGTTTGTTTATACTGACAATAAAGAAGGGTTCAAATTTAAAAAAATAAAAAGTAAAAAATAAAAGTACGCTGGGATTAACCATGTTTCATCCTTAATAGCTGTTAAAAGTTGATAAAGCATCGTATAGTGAATTGGTCTTAGCATCAGTGAAATATAATAATAGTATTACCGATGTCAAGAGCTGTAATAAAGCATTATAGATCATAGCGCCTAAGCCATAGAAAGCACCCAAATGTTCGCTACATACCAGTCATTCCATGGAAAAAAGGAAATTGTGTTTCTCTCCAAAGACACAGGCTAACGGTAAAGACAGACACATGGTTAAGGTCTGTTTCTTCAGGAAGTTAGAGATTTGTATGTATCAGATTTACTGGAGTGCTCTGGTTATAACAACTATGAAGCAGCATTGGGCAGAGGGTGAAATTAAACCATAGTGTAGTTGGAACAGCAAACTCAGTCAATCCCCCCCGGGAGTCCTGAAGAGCAGATGCCCCTAAAGAGTTATTCCCAATTGGAGCAAATGGGCCAGGCCTCTGTATTTCTGTATCAAACAGTTATTGAATGTGGGGTTCCCTGGGGAAGAGGGTGAGGCAGTTTCATTCAGTTGAGAGCAATTCTCGGAGAGGGACACAGTTGTAAGTTGTCAATAGGCAAACCTTCCCCCAGCTGGAAGACTAAGTGTCTCAGTCCTGAAGGGATAGCCAAATAGTGCATTACAGAATCCATTGCACACTTTTACAGAGAATATCATCATAATGATACTCACTAAGAAAGAAGTGTGAACAAAGTACTTACTGTGAAAACCCAGAGGAAAGAATGTCTCAATTTATTCAATAGAAGGAAAGGCTTCATGAGGGAGCTAATATTTGAGGTTGATTTTGAGTCCAGGCATAGGGGATGGGTTTCAGTTAGCAGGACCACAATGTGCATACATTTTCAAAGGATCAAAGCTATGAAAAGGCTTAGGTCTCTAATCAGTAATGATACATTGTTACTTTTTCCTAAAGAACACAACATATAAATCTTCCCTCTGCTGAATTTTACATGTACTTGGACTTTCATGACACTTTTCAAGATTTCCTCTTCCTCTGGTTTACAATTAACTTATAATTTCACCATAAGGAACACATCTTAAGCTCAGAAATCTATGTGTGTTTAATCCCTTTTAAAAATTTTATAGGAATTTTCTATTTATTTTTAAATTATCTATGAACTTATCAATATGAATCAAATCAAAATGGTTTTCAGTTCATTTATTATCCTGTTAGTTGATTTACCTGCTTACATCAGAGTTATACCTTATACATTATTCCTCTTTTGCAATATCCTTTGCCCTTTTCTACCAGACAGATTACCATTATTGTAAAGTGTACCAACTCTGACACTGTACTATCTGGACTCAAATCCTGGCTTAGCCATTTACTAGTTGTGTGACTTTGGACAATTTGCTTAATGTCTCCATGTTATAGTTTCCCGGGTGTAATGGAAATAATTACAGGTCATTATTAAACTTAGGTGAGTCAATATACATATATAATATATTTGGAGTAATGCCTGACATGTAGTAAGCATAATAAATGAGCAGATCTTCCTTCCTTCCTTCCTTCCTTCCTTCCTTCCTTCCTTCCTTCCTTCCTTCCTTCCTTCCTTCCTTCCTTTCCTTCCTTCCTTCCTTCCTTCCTTCTTTCCTTCCTTCCTTCTTTCCTTCCTTCCTTCCTTTCTTCCTTCATTTCTTTCCTTCCTTCTTTATTTTGGTGTTACGTCTATCTTTTAAAAACAGACAGAAGCCCAACTGACATTTCTCTTGTCAGAGGTCTTATATAAATACCATAAGATCTCCACACAGGTAACACTCTTCCACAGTTTTATTCCATGTTATTTCTGTGTGTACTCAGTATCATGATACCCTCTCTGGTCAAACAGTTCATCAAAATATTTCACATCACTCAAACGGTCATTCTGGTCATTTGTGCTGAATGGTGTGTTGCCAGCTTGACTCCTCTACCCCTGTCTAAGATTGAGTGCTGCAGATTTACATGAGAGCTGGCCAAGAGAATAACTCAACGCGACATGCTTCAGAAGGCCAAAAGGGAGCAGAAGCCATTACTGTCAGAAGTTTTGGTGGTCATACACATAACCAACATGCCCAGATATGCCCAGCAAGACCCAATTTTCTCTTGTTTTCTGACTCCTCACCCAGCTTGTCTTCCTGAGTTCTGGTCTTGACAACCAATAGTAGCTCCCTGCCTGCCATCCCTGCTTGACTCCAGGCCACAGAGGCAACAGCTTCCACACAAGCAGTAGTTTCCATTTGCCTCTTCATAACCTCACATTGGAGGGGCCCACTTCATGCCCAGACACCAAAACACTGCCCTTTTCACCCACACTAAGTTGATATGGTTAGTGACTATATCTCTAATACTCAACCTTTATTTCCCCAGTTTGTCATGCAAATTCATATACGAGATCCCTTGTTCTTAAAATACTTGCAATGATCTGTTTTTTTCTGGTTGAATTCTGATACATCAACCATATGACAGACTCAGGAGAGCTGTGCACACCAAAACACCCAAGAGAAGGGCATGTGAGTATATATATGCTATGGTTTTATGTTGCATTCGTTATACACAGGACAATCACAAGCAAGAATATAGCTCTTAGGCTTATAGTTCTCATTTACTTAGTGGCCTATCCTTTCTATACTCCTTCTATATAGTATGCATTCCAGTAAATTGTATTAATCCCAGATGATTCTACCCTCTACCCTGAGCTCCATGACCCGCTCTAACAAAAATAGAAGCTGAATGGTACTGCTGGATCACTATACTGGAAAGCCTGTGCCTTCCTTAAAGAAAATAGTATTGAGCCCTGAAATGTTGAGCATGGTTTATCTCTCTATGTATTTAGATTTGGGAAGGCAACTAAATAACTTGGAGATTAGCTTGTCCTTCTAAGGTTTGTGTATAATCTTTGTTAGCATGCATGTCCTGTACTCCAATTACTTTCAACTCTGTTTGGGTTTTTCATCCTTGCACACCTGTCTGGAAAGAGTGTCAGGCAAAAAGACAATGGGATTTAGGGCTCATCTGGTCTATTTCCCTTTTCTCAGGAATTTCAGCCCTGTGATACCCGTTACTCAATGTTTGAAAAAATTGCTTTATACATTTTATGCAAGTTTTTAGTTTTTTATGGCAGAGAGTTTCAATCTTATAAGTCCTGCCTCATTATTCTATTATGTCCATAAGTAGAGGACCCTCAATCTTCTCTTGACCAAATCTTAGTGTCCCAAGTGCTGTCTCTGTCCTCATTACAACCACTATTTTTGACACTGTTGCTAAATCTCAATTTAGTGAAACACTCGGTTAGCCTTTTGGGCACCACTCTTGGTTTTCTCCTCCTTTACTGGACACTTATTCTAAAACTCTTTTGTTGATATTCTTCATCTTTAGAGCCTTCAAACATTAGACATTCCAGGGTTGAGGTACTGCATCACTTTTTTGGAAACCTCATCATCCAGTCTCATGATTTTAAATCTTTGGTGATTATGACAATTAATTTTATGTTTCAGTTTGACTGGGCTATAGCCATTTGGTGGAACATAATTCTGGGTGTGTCTGTGATAGTGTTTTTAGATGAAATTAACATTGAATCCATAGACTGAGCAAAGCAGATTGCCCTCCCTAATGCAGCCCCCACCCAATCAATTGAAGACCTGCCTGAATGGAATAAGGCTGAGTAAGGTGGGTAGTTAGGCCTCCTGCCTAACTATCTGAGTTGGAACACTGGTATTTTCTGGCCTTTGGACTTAGATTAAAAATTAACTCTTCTTGGTTCTTAAGACTGCTGACTATTTGACTGCAGCTTACATCATTTGTCCTCCTGGTTCTCAGGCCTTCGGACATACACTACAACTATTAATAACTATTCATACATACTACTTTCCTGGGTTTCCAGCCTGCTAAGTTCAGATCTGGGCTTCTCAGTCTCTATTATCATGTCAGCCTACTATTTATAATAAATATCTTAATAAATGCATACATATATAAATATATATATATATATATATATTTATATATGTATGCATGTATTATGTATGTGTATATATATACACATACACACACATATATGTTGAAATAGAAAAGATTAGAAAAGTAGCAGATTGAATTTAGGAAAAGAAATTTAATCATGTTAGTTTGGAGATATTTATTACATATCAAACGTAGACAAGTTAGAAGCTAGATATGTAAGTTTGAGGTGTGGTGAGCAATCCAGACTTAAAATAAAGTATGTGGAGACATTAATGTATTAGGGTTGTATATGTAGAGAGGGTGTCAAAAAATGTATACACATTCTAAGAAAGGAGAGAAGAACTGTATTAAAATTATTCTGATGGTCCCCACTTTGAGCACCTCTTGTAATTGCAGAAGTCAAACGTGACTTGTATTAATCTTTTGTTATCAGTATATGTTGAGTATTACAATTTTAATACAGTTTTGTACTTTCTTAAAATTTGTATATATTTTTTGACACTCTCTTTATATATCCTATTGGTTCTGGTTCTCTGGAGAATATATTCCAGAACCAATAGTATGGATACACATACACACAGAGAGAGAGAGAAAGAGAAAGAGAGAAAAAGAGAGAGAAAAAGGAGTGTTTTACTCATGGCTAAAGATAAGTGAAGATATTCTTTACTGTAAGATGTCCAATACAAAGAAGAAAAATACCCTAGACTTCTGTCAATCAATTCCAATGCATCCCTTATGAAATTCATATCTTTCTGTCCTTTTTTTCTTTTCTAGCACTTCTTGAGATCAGTTGTTTGGTGCTAGCCTATCATTATTTACTTCATGAGATTGTTTTCCCACATACTAGACACACATTATCAGGTTTCATTGAGACTTTCACTAAGTATTTTGCATATGATACTTCATTCATTCTTCACCAAAATTCCATGGTGTAGGTATTATTATCCTAATTACAAATTATTCTAGATCATGAACTTACAGTTGTCACTCTTGAAAAGGAATAAGCTGGAGTGTTAAATACCAAATACTAAAATTTATAGATCATATTGTTCTAATGGAAGAGCTATGTCTCTACAAGGTAATTATTCTGAAGTTGTGCTGATTTTTTTCATTTGTTTTTAATACACTGTTTCTTTGTGAGCTTAGATTGAAAAACATATCAAACATAAGGTAGGTAGAAGTCTAAGTTACGTAAAGTTAATCATTGTAAACTTTGTTCTTGAAAGCATGCTTCCAAGTCACAGGAGCAAATATTTTGTGGTAAAAATGGAACATAGGCAGTAATAGTAATTACAAAACTACTTATGAATTATACCCTTGTATAATTCATATACTTATAAACCATATAAATTAATTATATTATCTCATTTGAATCTCATAGGAATCTTTGAAGTAGGGATTATTATAAGCCCTCTTTCACATATGAAGAAAATGATGTTCAGATCAGATAAATGACTTAAACCCACTCAACAAGTAGCAAATAGCCAAGTTGAATATTGAGTGAAAATTTCTGACTAAATTTTATACAGCTCTTTTACTAGAAAGGTAGGGTCTATTGAAATGGTTCTGGTTATAATAGTATCCTGTTTCCCCAAAAATAAGACCTAGCCAATCAGCTCTAATATGTCTTTTGGAGCAAAAATTAATATAAGACCCAGATATTATATTATATTATATTATATTATATTATATTATATTATATTATATTATATTATATTATATTATATTATATTATATTACATTACACTATACTATATTACTTATTATATTACATTATGACCTATATTATATTTACTATAATATAGGTTTATAATATAGTATAATTATATTTCTATATTATAGTAAAATAAGACTGGGTCTTATATTAATTTTTGTTCCAAAAGATACATTAGAGCTGATCGTACAGCTAGGTCTTATTTTCGGGGAAACAGTATATTCTGGTACTTTGAGTTGCTATAAAATGTATATGTCTGATCTTGAAAAGCTGAGATTATATTCATTATTAGAGGAATAACAATAAATAGCATCCTAAGTATAAAATCCCCTTAAAAGATTCAAGATGGAAAAGTAGATAAACACTGTGCTTTCCTTATCCCATGAATACATCAAAATTACAATTAAATGATACCATAATCAGCCTGGAGAACCATCTGAAGCATAGCTGAACAGAAGTTTTATGACTAAGGATATAAAGAAGTGGCCACGTTAAGACTTGTAGGAGGAGCAGAGAACCAAAACATGCTGGTCCCACATCTGCGTGTGGTGGTTAAAAATCTGGAGAGTTATCTCAGCCACAGTGGTTCCCTACAAAGGAATGAGAGATGCAAGGCCCCACACCAGGCTCCCTAGCATGCAGTGTTGGTGCCGGGAAGAGGAGCCCTCACAAGTTTTGGCTATGAAAAACAGTGGCGATTCCGACCTCCGGGTAGGAGAGAAGGCTGCGGGAAACCCAGACAGCCTCTTACAGGGCCTGCACACAGACTCATTTGCTTGCAGATGCTTAATTTGGGATCCAGCAGAGGTATAGTGACTCTGGGGACATCAGAGATATATGAAGACTGAGTTTTGTAACTTCAAGGGAGGGCTGGAGGGACAGTCCCCATTTTTCCTGTGTGGGGCCATGCTCCTATGCAGCCAACAGGTAGGCACCATTTTTTTCTGTGCTGAGCCCACCCCCGCAGGGCAAATCTGAATCTGATTGGCCTGTTGAGCTCCACCCTGCTGACATACTGAGACCCTGCATCACCCAACTTGTGTACCATAAAAGCTTTATCAGCAGCTGAACCTTAATGGAGCCGACAGGAGGCAACAGGCCTTGGAGTGTCTTGGCTTTTTGCAGAGCTACCCCAAACATGGTACTGGTGGCAGTCATCCTCATGTGTGGTCTCTCCCATGCACCTCCAGGTACAGCACCGCAGAGAACAATCATGGATCACTTTGTAGCTCCTACCAGGTACTCCCGGCTAGTCATAGGCAGTGGCTGACCCGGGCCTGCACTGCAGCCTGTCCCAAGAGGCCCCAGAACCAACATACTTGGAGGTTGACTTCAGACCACAGCAGAGCACCACTCAATTAGTGCCACAAGCGGCACACACACAAATGATGGTCTCAACAGACAGCAGAGCCCACTGGGATGAATCCAACTCCATGGGTAAGCATCCCACACAGCAGCCATAAGCTATGGATATGGCCAAACCCCACAACCAGTCAGCCTGAGGGTCAATACTACCCACTGACATGGCAATAACAATCAAGGCTCAACTATAACAGGAGGATACACACAACTCATACAAGGGACACTCTTGGAACATGTTGTTCAGGGGACCAGGGAGACTGTGCCACTGGACCCTACAGCATCCCTACTACATAAGACCACTTGGCAAAGGTGGGAGACATAGCAATCCTATCTAATATATAGAAACAAACATAGAGAGGCAGCCAAAATGAGGAAATATATATATATATATATATATATATATATATATATATATATATATATATATATGTATATATACATATATATATATGTATATATACATATATATATATATATATGTATATATACATATACATATATATCTCCCAAATGAAAGAACAGGAGAAAACTCCAGGAAAAATAACTAAACAAAAAGGAGGCAAACAACCTACCAGACAAAGTTCAAAGCAATGGTTACAAGTTAGCTCAAGGAACTTATTGAGAACTTCAACAAAGAGATAGCAAGCATAAAAAAGGACATAGAAACCATGAAAAAGAACCAGGCAGAAGGGAAGAATACAATAACTGAAATGAAGAATGCAATGGAAGGAATAACAAGCAGACAATATGAATCAGAGGATTGAATTTGTAATTTGGAAAACAAGATAAAAGAAAATGCCCAATCAGCATAGCAAAAATTAAAACAAGAATTAAAAAGAATGAGAGTTTAAGAGACCTCTGGGACAATACCAAATGTAACAGCATTCTCATCATAGGGGTACAAGAAGGAGAAGAGAGAAAGCAAGGGATTAGAACCTATTTGATGAAATAATGACTGAAAGCTTTCCTAACCCAGTGAAGGATATAAACATACAAGCCCAGGAAGCTCAGAGTCCCAAACAAGATGAACCCAAACAGGCCCGCACCAAGACACATAATTAAAATAGAAAAGTTTAAAGACAAAGAGAGACTCCTAAGAGAAGCAAGAGAAAAAGCAACTAGTGACTTATAAGGGAACTCCCATAACACACTCAGCTGATTTCTCAACAGAAATTGCAGGCCAGAAGGGATTGGCATAAAATATTCAAAGTGATGAAAAGCAAAGACCTACAACTAAGATTACTCTACACAGCCAAGCTATCATTTAAAGTTGAAGGACAGATAAAGAGCTTCCCAGACAAGAAACAGCTAAAGAAGTTCATCACCACCAAACCAATATTACAAGGAATGCTAGAGGGACTTACTAAAATGTATATATATATATGAATAATATATATATATATATATATATATATATATATATTCATATATATGAATAATAAAAGGGCATAACCATGTAACTATTAATGATAGCTTTCAATATAAGTGGATTAAATGCTCCAATCAAAAGACATAGGGTGGATAAATGGATAAGAAAACAAAACTCTTACACGTACTGCCTACAAGAGACTCACTTCTGATTGAAAGACACACAGGGACAGAAAGTAAAGGGATGGAAAAATATATTTCATGAAAATGGAAATGAAACAAAAAAATGGGATAGCAATACTTATACCAGACAAAATAGACTTTAAAACAAAGTCTGTAACAAGAAACAAAGAAGGACCCAGTAATCCCATTTCCTGGTATTTATCTGAAGAAACCCAAAATGCTACTTTGAGGGGACACATGCATCCATTATTCATTGCAGCATTGTTTACAATGGCCAAGATGTGAAGGCAGCCTGGGTGTCCATTGATGGAAGAATGGATAAAGAGGAGGTGGTACATATACACAGTGGAATACTGCTTGGTCAGGGAAGGCAATGGGTCCTTGACACCTGTGGTAGTATCGATAGACCTGGAGTGTGTTGTACTGAGTGGAGTATGTCAGACAGAGAAAGACAGATGCAATGTGATTTTGCTTATATGTGGAATCTAAAGAACAAAATAAACAAACAAAACAGAAACAGATTCATAGATACAGAAAACATTTTGATGGTTGCCGGATGTGAGGGGAGTTGGGATGGTAGGTAAAAAGCATAAGGGATTAAGAAGTACAAATTGGTAGTTACAAAATAATTATGGGGATGTAAAACAAAGGGAATATAGTCAACAATATGGTAATAACTTTGTACAATGTCTAGTGGGTACTAGACTGGTCAGGGGGATCACTTCTTGAATTATACAAATGTCTAAACATATGCGATACACCTGAAAATAATATAATACTGAATGTCAACTGTAACTGAAAAATTAAAAAGGGAGGGAAAAGTTGAAGAGCAATAAGTGTTCCAAAGTCCCAGGTATAAAACAAATAAGTAACGGGGATGTAATGTACAGCATGGGGAATATAGTCAATAATATTGTGATAATGTGCTATGGTGTCAGATAATTGCTGGACTTATCATGGTGATCACTTCTTTAGGTATATGAATATTGAGTAACTACTGTGTACTCCTGAAACTAATATAATATTGTATGATATATATTACAATATAATATTGCAAGAGACATATATATATATCCCTTAGCTTCAGGAATTTTGGAACTCTGTAACACCTCTGTTTTTGCTGTTAAGAAACAATCTATGCTTATGCATTGTTACATGGAATGGAGTGCCTCTCTTGTGGAAACACAATGTTATTCTCACCAGTCAAATGAAAATGAAAATGGCTAGATGTGTTTAGATAATTATTGAGATTGCTCACACTAAATACTGATTCATAATTATCTGATCCATTGAAATATGACGTAATACTCTCTATTGTGCTAGATCACTACATTGTACTTGGACCGACAAAAATTATCTTGGCCACTAGTATTGATCACAAAAAGAATTTGAATTTTTGCAAACAAAAGACTTACTAGAAAAGTGTGAAGATCTACAGCAGAGCTGAATTGCTGGACAATAGTGAATTCTGAATAATGCATTTCAGTCTGTGTTATTAAAAATGCAGTATGTGTCAGTCACAGAAAACCCAGATTTCATAGAGAAATTTTTTCCCATTCTCCACTGTGACTTGTGACTTGGAACGGGCAGATACATTTTTCACAAATTAAAGCTGAAATTCATAATGTTCCCCTCCCTCTCTTTCCAAATTCCCGGCAAAAATTTATATTAGGTACTTAGTTTAGGTATACTAATCAAGGGTATCTAAAATATTCTCTTGCTATGTGTTGAAGTGCACGTGTGTGCATAGCTCTGTGTGTGTTTACATGTGTGCATTGAATATAAAGGTGAGTTAATGTTAGTAGATGAGCACATAAGAATAGAAACAACTAGTTCATTTGTGTAACAAGCTTTACTGTCTTTTCTTTACTTAGCCTTAGAAATATAGATTAGAAATAAAAGTATTGTTGTATACAGATGATCCTCAACTTACCATAGAGTTGAAAATATCATACATTGTATATACATTTAACATGTATACATACAAGTATTTAATCTACTGGACATCATAGATTAACCTACCCTACTTTAAACATACTCGTACATTAGCCTCGTGTTGGACAAAATCATCAAACACAATGAATACACTGTAGAGCGCTGTTGTTTACCCTCAGTTGTTTACCTGAGAAAAGATCAAAATTCAAAATTTGTAATACAGTTTCTACTGAATGCATATCACTTTTGTACCTTTGTAGAGTCAAAAAGTTGTTAAGTCGAACCAACCACTCTAAATCAGGAACTGTCTACATATTTCTTTGACAGAAATTTAGGAAAAGAAGAGCAAAATGAGTGGTGGAAATTATAGTTTATACCACTTCTATCTTTCTTTCTTGAAAAGACATGCAAGGAAATCAGAGCCAACTTGTGGAAAGCAGTAGTACTTTTAAATATATTCAGTTTATAATTTGCTGCAGGACTATTCTTTATGCTAAGGACTATGTCTAAAGTTTGGCAGTTTCCTGTCACTTAACTCAGTCCAGAAACTCTCTCCTGCCTCATCATATTACATGGCTGCCTTCTGTACTGCGCATGTCCAAGCCCTTATTCTACAACTTCCTGGCTCCCTGCTGGCATTCCGATCACCAGTTACTGCCTCCCCTGCTTCTTTTGGCTGGGTGTGTTTCTCCACTTTATTTCCCTACTCTGAGCAAGCAACCAGCTTATTTTCACTGTATGGTGTTTAATTAACTGATGATGATTTTTTCCCCCTAATGTTTCTTTGGCCACTGCAAAGGAAAGGAAATAGAATGAAGAGAATCAAAGATTTTCTGTAAAAGAAAGGTCTGGTGGAAACACTGAGTGCAATGTGGATCTCTCTCCTGACTTGTAAAAGTTAGGGGGTGGTATATTGCTAGGTTTTATATCTAATTGTGAGAGTTTTGTGGGTATTTTTTTTTCCCCACCAACCTCCTCTTCTAAAAAGATAAGTTTTCTCTATGTGCCTGTACAGAATCATTCCTCTTTAACATTATCTTTACCTAACAAATCTTTCACCCTTATTACCTTTTGCCCAGTCCTCTTGGAGAACACATCCATTTTTGATGATCAACTTAAGCATCACTTAATTTACAAAATATTCCATAACCGTCCCATACAGTATTTTGTGACTTCTCTTTTTAAATCTCCTATTATACCACGTTCATGTACTTATTATAACATTTACAATGTCCACCTTTATTACATATATGATAGCCCTAAAACTAAATTATAAACTTCTTAAAAACAAAAACAGAATTTAATTATTCTCTTTATGCCAAGAGCCAATAACACTGGCTGACACCTAGAAGGTGCTTAATGTTTGTTGTGTAAAGACTGATGACAGGGAGAATATTTGAAAATTGGGGTGAACAAAGATACAGAAAGTTTCTTGGAGAAGACTTAGGAGCTGGGGTCGGGGGGAAGCTTTTTGGCTAGAAAAACTGAGGAAAGTAAAAATACACAATGAAAGCCTGCATACTTGCATTTTCTCATCTATTATGAAAGCTCAAAAAAATTATGTATGTGCCGGATAGACAGGTGGATTACCATAGCACTCTTCTCTGCTCTAAGTGTATGACATAGTAGCAAAAATGATGATGACAACTTTTACTGAGTGTTTGCCAAACAGATTTATGACATGGGACCACTACTGTGATCTTCATTTTATAAATAAGGAAAGTGAGGTTCAGAGAGTTTAAGCAACTTACCTAACATCACACAGCTCCTAAGTGGTGGAACATTGAATTGAAAGCAGGCGTTCTTGTTTCAGAACTTGGATTCTCAACTCCCAAACTATACTGCCTTTTAAAGAGTGACAGCCTTCATGCTATTTTTGCCTACCATAATAGCACCTATTACTAATTGATGGTGGTACAGGTACTTCGAGTTTTATTTTCAACACAAGTGAGATATTTATATTTATAACTTGAATATTTGTTCATTGTTTCATATGACCTGTGGTATACATGGAAAAGGTGTAGGCATACATTTCCAGATTAAACGCACTGGTCACTCAGAAAACAAAATCTAAATTGGGTCTTATCAATCATATATTCCAAATAACTGAATATGTCTTCAGCGATAACTATTTGAACCAATTGGAAGGTATAAAATACACATTGTTATTTAGTCCGATCATTCTCAAACTATCTCTTATAAGGGACCAGGTTTTTATCTTACCACTCCCATTTTGCATGCACTGAAATGGATTTCTCTCCACACTCCTGTCACACAGCTTTCATCAGACACAAGGCATCACATAAGTTTGCCATCAGCACAACCAGTCTACCTCCCGCTCCATAAGATTAGTTCATTTATCACATGTTTAGATAGCTCTGTAGTGTCAAATTGTAGAAGTTTCTAAACACTCCATTGCTGTACTTCACTTACCAGAGACCAGTAACAAGCAGTTTATGGACCAACATCGCTCCACAGATCACACTTTGAGCGGCACCGATTTAGACAGCTGGGCATAAGCCCCAGCAAGGTCTGGTGAACTCTGACTCAGGAAATATGGAATAAAATAAGGCCCAACTATGATATGATCCATTAATAAATGCCTTTCAAAAATCCTTTCAAATGAAAGACCAAACAACAAAATTACTACTACTTGCCCATGTTAATGATCTATAGCTAAAATTTTAGAAAACACAACTAGTAATATGAAGAAATAGTATTATAATAGATATCACAGACAGACATCTATTTTAGAGCCAAAATTGTCTTTGCTTAATATAACACCTTGTTAGGCTTCTTTGTGCAGAGAAGGTAAGACCCAGAAGAAATATTTACAAAGTGACCTCCCACAAAATGAAGACTGAATGGCTCTGTCTATGAAATGAGCAGAAATTGGTGGTGAGTAAGAGAGACAAGAGAGACTGTCACATACCAGAAATCCTGAAAACTCCCTCTCTACATTACATACAAAACAAAATTGACTGAAATATATATATATTTTTTTCTTAAATTCATATCTGAGTTGCAAAAAAGAAAGGAATTTCCACTGAAGACAAAAAATGAAAGCCTGAATTGATACCTGAGAGCAGGTGCTAAAACTGGTGATTACCTTAACAGAGTTTGTCAATTCCCATAGTCAGAGTCTTGGGTTTTAAAAGTACACGTGGAGAAAGACACATGACCTTGGACCCAGGTACAGTGAGGAGGTGGACTAAAGATGCCCATAGAAAGCCAAAGTATTTAAAGTGAAAGAGTGAACCAGATAATTATCTGCCCAGAAAGGTAGATGTAAGAGAAATTTACTTACTCAGTCTTATATTTGAGTGCATGAAAATAATATACCTCTTGAGAATTAGGGGTGTTGGTGTCAAATTACTGTGCATCACATGACCTGGAAAAGCCCATTTAAAATTTAATTTAAAATGATCATGGATTGATAGCCACTCAACACCAACCATAAGAATATCATCCTGGGAAAGGCATATTTAAAACCTAGTTCTCAAAGAATTCAATACAATTATATCATGAATAAAATGAGTTCGTAATAAAAACAAAACATCAGAGGAAAACAAAACTTAGGAGAGGCAAGGATGAAAGAGTACTAAATAACAAAATACATAGCTAGAGTTTGCAGAGAAAATTTGTCGGTAAGACATTATGAATGATTCATGTCCAATGAATTTTTAAGAACAAAGATGTGTGCTATTTAATACTGAAGAGTTGGAACTTTTTATAATTAAAGGCCCTCTGCAAACATTCAACAAGCTCTGCTATGTACACAAATGCCTTGGATGAGGGATTTTTGGAGAGAGAACCTAGGAAAAGAGGCCTAGATCCAAATATGGTTCATTGTTAATCAGAAATGGGAACAGCAATGGGAAGTCAGTTCAAGTGACAGAACTCAGTGGTAGCAGGCATTCAGATTGTGATTCCAAACCAATAGTTCTGGATCTCTGCAAAGCACCCCTGATCTATTTTTAGTGTTCAAGTTTATGCTCATTTAGTAGAATATTTGTCATAAATTATATTACTTATTTAGTAGAATATTACTACTAAGTTATTCATTTCATAGAATATTTATTTTAAATTAGAGGACCTATCAGGAAAATAGTCAAAAGGGAAAGGCTGGGAGCCATGGTAAAGCTGACTTCCAGGGTTCCTCCATTTCTATGTTTCTATGACATGATGTAGGGATTGCTTGGGTAGTATCCTTAGAGTTTACATTAATATGCCAAGTGTTGAATATTTTAAATACATGTAAAATATGTATAACTTTATATTATGTACTAATAACATTATAGTCTATAATTTCATTTGATAGGTGCTGGGACAGTGAGACTAAATCCTGCCCTTAAAGAAGGTACTTTGGTTTTTGTTTTAAAATGAAGGCTCATAAAGATAAAAACAAAAACAAAACAAAAAAATGAACAAAAAAACTAATACACTTGTTATAATTATTTGTTTACAATCAGTGTTCTTTTACTCTCACACCCCCTGTTGTAATCATCAGGGCCTAAGTTCTTAGATGGCTTATGTGTTTCTGCGGCATAAAAGAAGGGATATTTTCACTGGCCTCTGTTTGACACGTTTTTCTTGTCCTGATTAATCTCAGCTGTTCTCCTGGCTAGTTGTAATGACAGTTCTCTTGTTTCTTCACAGAAAATCATGGTTTTTCCTTCCAGAGACTGCAGAGAAGTCCCCATATTGTCCTCAGTCAGGTCACTCTAATGATCTCATAACACCCATGAAACTGTACTTCTCCATATTTTACCTGTTGCATTCTACACCTTTTTACCTTTGTAAATCATTGTATTCTTGCAATAAATATCTATTCTCATATGTGTCCTTCAACTTCTATACAAGCAACTATTTGGAGATCCAGTACAAAGGTTTTATTTTGTCTGAGCTGTCCCCCTTTTATTTCTTCACATTATTTCTCTTGCCTACTTATCCTGGAGCCCTCTACCCATCAGATCAATTATATTTATTTTTTCATATAGAAGATGTAGATAGCATAGAACAAAGAGATCATTTCTAGAAAATAGTCTGAAATATGGAAAGAAGAAGACTTTATAGTCTATTAGGGAGTAGCTGGATAAATATGTAGTAGATAAGACTAGAGTTGAAACACTGCTGAAGTCACTGAGAAAGGATCTAGTGCTTTCATCCCTATAAAACTAAGGTCCATGAAAAGAATAAGATGGTGCAAATCTCAAATAAGTTGGGGGTGGGGAGCAAGAGCAGAGAGGGCTTGTGATACTCTTCTGGTTTGAAACACTGGGAAGAAATGCTTTACAGGTTGTCATTTGCCAAAATTAAGTGGACAGAGTAGACTAAAAATAGTAGCATGACATATTGATTTAGAAATGTCTGAAGCAAATTTCACACATGTCAACCTCCAGAATTCCTCATAAAAATTATATAGCATTAGAGAAGATCTAGAATTTTCAAAAAGATCCTAAGAAGGATTCAAAAGTGCTGAGAGATCTGGTGAAGGGGACAAGATAAGCTGTGGTTTCAAGACAAGGAAGGCATAGTGTGCTCCTTGCAGGTGGAGACTCTGTGAGGAACGGAGGACATGGACAACAGCAAATGCCACCAAGCACCATCAAGCTAGAAGAAGATCAGTTACACATCATGGGAGCCAGGAAGGATTTAACTGTGAGGAAATAGCATAAGTAAGTGGAGGCAGAGATATTTTCCCCCCAAATCTTGATGGAACGTCCCTCATCACATGCTTAGATGACAGCTGGGGAGCAGTGAAGAAAAAAAGGGTAGAAGAGGGGAAACTCTTAAATGTCTGAAATCACTTAAAAGAGATTTAAAAAAAACTGAACAAAGACTAAGTTTAAATCTCGAGTTCCTAAATATTGAACCATAATGAAAGATTTCATGAGCTAATTCAGTTCAGTTAAATAAAATAAATTCATATTTCTGCATTTCCATGTCATATCGTGTATTCAACCGTGTATTGATTTGTTTCCATACACAGAGAATTTTACCTGTATTTGTATACCTGAAATTAAAGAAGAAATGTTAATACAATTTTGATAAAAATCTTGATAGTAAAGAAAAAAAAAGATTATGTCGCAAAGTTTTAAATAATTGTGCAACTTTTAACTTCATATTTCCCATGTGGATATGACCCAAACAGAGTACACTCGCAGCTTTCACAAAAAAGTGTCAACATGTTCTTTAAACAATGATTACCTCACCAAATAAGACAGCACCATAAAAGCACTAAACTGTGATGTATTGCCTTTTTTCTGGAGGTGAATAGCATTAAAGAATCCAGCATGTTCTCTTACTATTAAATTAATGCCACAAGCACTATAAAGTCTGACTTGAACAAGAGAGACACATAACCTGTGCAAGAAATCCGTGCTCAGAAAGGGCAGTGCAGTACATGAAGAATTAGACAAATCATCTTTTTTGCCATGGAACATTAGCCTTTGTGAGACCTATAACATCTGTCTATGTTCTTTCCACCCAGAAAGATTCTTGAAAATTTTATCTGTCCATCATTGTCTTTGAACCTCCTTAGCCTTGACCATTTTGCTTTTTTGCAGTTGAGGAAAATTTGAAATTCTTCTTTACTGTATGTGGCAGAGGTTGTAGTTTATCATCATTCAAATATATACATTAGAGTAGTAGCTGGCTGAATTAATGCATATTAATATGGAACAGGAAAGGACATGTTACATATTTGTTAAGAGTATTTTCACCGTTTGGTCACATTGGAGCAGTTTTTTGTTTTTTTCTTTTGTTTGATGTTTTTTTCTTTTTTTAATGTGTCAGCAATGATATAATGGACTTAATTTAACAATGATAAAAGTTTGGTTCTAAAATAATATTTGTGTTTTTATACAAGCTAAAATGATTAAAATTCTATCAAATTATATACTTTATAGATTCATTCTCACATATTTTTTTACAAACTTCTATATTTCAAGATGGTGCATATATTATAAAGAAAAAAGATAAAAAGACAAATAAAGTAAAATTGGTATTCTAAATTTTATACAAAATCTTGGATTTGATGATTTGTTAACTAAAATCACCTGTAATGAAAAGTGATCATTCCTTCCAGAACAAGGCTGCAACCTCTATGGCTTATCCCTGACTTTCATATTTGAAAAAATAAACCTAGCCCTATGTCATGAAGTCGGGGGAAAAAAGACATTGACGCATGAATCTGTGGTAAAATTTCACAAATACGCACTGACTGTTGGGAAATATACTCTCTCCATTACAGAGAAGAAAAAAGAGAAAGAAAGCCCCAAATCCCTTTTTGTTCCTATCAGTTGTCAATACACAGCAGTCTTAGCAATGGTCCCTATGACAATATCTTAGCTAGTTTCTATTTTTAAAGTCCTACTATGCCTCTCAAACAGGCTGGTTGCTTCATCTGCAAGAATATTTTTATTGCCTTTCCCCTGCTTCCTGAATATCCATGATAAGCAAGCTTTTGACTGTGTTTGTAACAATTAACATTTTCTCAGTTTTAATCATGTAAAATTCATCCACTATTTCCAAAACAAATCAATAAAAAATCTTCAGAGGCAAATTATTTTTCCAGCTAGCATGTGTTATTAAATATAAGCTGCACTGAGTAGCCCTTACTGTTAGCCATGGCTATTTTCATACTGCTAAGGAACTTTCCCCCTAAAGTCATATTTTAGTATCATCTAAGTTGCCCAGTCACAATTATATGAACCCCTTTAACTTAGGAGAAAAATAATGTGCTTTGCTAGAAGGATTTACTAGGATTTTTAGCCAACAGCAGGGTTTTAGAATAAACTGGCAGCCTAGGGGTTTGTAAACAGGTTTTGTTTGGTCCACATAATGATTCTTTGTTTGTTAAATTCAGCCAACATTTTAAAAACAGATGATTTAATATGAAAGTCTACATTTCTAGTTTCTCCTCACAAACTGAAAACCTCACGACTGTACATCAGAATTCCTATCTGGCAGCCATTAATAGAGCTGAGGAACTGCTTTCCTCTTTCTATAAATAAGACTCCCTGGTTTGTCTTCTTTCATGAAGCAGCTTCATTCATTGTGTTCTTTTTCTGACTCTTATAGGCTATGGTTTTTGGAGTCCCTAGAGAGAATATCCAGGATGGTGGAGAATTAGACAGATAATATATCATGTGCTGGTTCCCCTCCTGAACTCATAACCCAAGGAAAAAGAGAAATAATTCAGAAGTAAAATGTCAAAATACCAGCTTTAGTTTTAATAAAAACTCATTAAAATGTGCAGCTTTAAATGTGTGTCCAAATGCATTTTCAAATGTTCCCACCACATTAACCCTATCTTGAGTATAGAATGGAGTAGCCCACTCAAGTGTTTAAAGAACAGGCTCATACAAGATCGATGCCTCAGATCTTTGGTCTCAGGCAAAGAAGGGAGAAAAGAAGGCTAATCTCCAGGGTATTTTCATTTTCATTTTAGATTAGCTCTGTTCGAAAAGAAACGTGGACAATGAATGTCAGATTTTTGCCAACCACCAATTAGCAATTCATCCCTTCCCCAAAGAGTGGGAATGTTGTGAAGAAAGGCCATGTGGAGAGGGTGTTCCATATGGAAATATGAGGCAACGAGAATAATATTTCCTAGTAAAAACAATAAATGGGATATGAATCTTCATAAAAGGATACTATAAGAATGGGTAGTGACATAAACATGAAAGGATAATGGCAGTGACTTGAAAAAGTACTGACAGAGACCCCTGGATACCCTTTTCCTAATTTTTGAACAAATTAAAATAATTTTTATTTTAGCAGCATATTGCAATGCCAGTAAAGGAACAACTTCCCTTTCAATTGTGTTTGACCATGCGAGTCTTGAAACTGATATACAAGTGTATATGTGATGTAGAACTTCCAAGATGTATTCTTACAAGGATGGAAGAGAGCAATATTTTGCTATCTCATCATAGGCCATCTAAACGACAAAGAAAGATTGAATGCTATGCTGGGTCAGATGATATTGTAGTCCTGAAGATGACTGCAAAAAGTTGATGTTGGAAGGTAGGAATTAAAATAAATAAACTCTGGAACCAGAAAATGTTATAATTGGAAAGAATTTGTTTTATTTGCTGAGAAAAACTTTTAAAAAGATTTATTTTTCTCCCTAAGGTTTTCAGATTTTTCAGCAAAGCTGTTTTTTTATGTTTTAACTTATAGCTCTTCTACTGTGCATAGGATACAGATGTGATTCCAAGATCCATTAAAAAATATTTAATAAGCACCAATATTTTCCAAGAAAGTTATATGAACTAGAGGTCTAGCAATTTTGTTCTCTTGATCTCATCGTATCTCATTGCAAATATCATTGATATTTTGCTAGAGATGTGTTTATGAGCAGGACTCGCTTTCACTTTCTCACTACTTACTCCCTTCTTTCTGAAACTAAACCTATAAAATCACTACTATTATTAGCTATCTCCTAGAAATAAGGAAACTATGGCACAAGAGTTGAAATAACTAACTCAAGGTCACAAGATCAGTGAATTATGGAATACTCTCTTTACCATCAACTCAACTCAGTCTATTGCACATTTCTTTTTCAATCCATCAATGCCCAAGTCATTTACTATCAAACAATAAAATTCTTGAATGGCACCAAGTCAATTCATTTCTTCTCTTTCTTTACTTTAAAAGCACTCGATACTCCTGTAAAATCACCATCTCTTACCGGAAGAGGATTTATCTTAGAGTTTAAGATTTGCATATTTTGAATTCAGATCAAGTTACTGAGTTCTGCTTCCTTCTTTCCTAGGATTTTCAATCTCCAGCTAGCGAAAGCCTCTAATATCCCTCTAGTTGCAATCCACTTCCCTGTGTGCTCACACAGAGTTAATTGACAAAAAACAGCTATAAATTACTCTGGTCTCTGGTTTCTTTTTTCAGATTAGGTTTATATCCTCAGATAAATATAACCAAAATTCTTTCCTAGTGTCCTTTTTCCACTGTACTGATTTCCCTCTATTCACTCTCCTTTGGACATGCTGAGGTACTTAGATTACCCTTTCCTCTATTATTTATTGGGATGGCTACGTAGCTATTTTTTTTCATTTCTCTTGTAACAATCATTTCAAAACTTATAATATTATTTTACTGTACATCACCACATATAGAAAGTAATATATTAACACCAAAATTCCTAGGCAGGAACAAATGATCCAGCAGTAATACTAATAACCCAGATTTTATTGACTCATTGCCCCTGGCCCCCACCCTCCCAACTCCTGATGCAGGACCTCAGTTCCTAGGTCAAAATCTCTTCCAGTTCTTTCTGGAAGTTTAGTGGGTATAGTATAGGCAGTGAAGACAAATATGTATTTTACTTAATTGTGCAATTAGTAAGTCATCAAAATCCTTGTGTTCAGCACACATACAAGTATGCTCAGGGATAAATTCATTTAAAGTTTCCCATTTAATTTTTCCACCAATGTTCACTACTGGAAACTCACTTAAGGGGTCTTGCTCCCTGCAAAGCTGAAAGTGATCACCAGTAATATACAGAACATTCCCTAGAGCAGTGTTCCTCAAACTACCTGTGCAGCACATCTTTTTCCTTTAATCTGACACAAAACCAATACATTTTTAAAAATGCAATAAAAATGAATTTCTAGAAAAATAGCATGTTCTTGAATAACAGAGCGATGCAGAATTGCTGTCAAAGTTTCTGAATGCTTACTCTCAATCTCTGTACCAATAATGTATGGATTGGGTCCAAATATAGACCACACTTTGGGTAGCACTGCCCTTGAATGTGGTCTTCTAACATTCCACAAGTTGCTGCATCTTCACAGGGACAATTGCCCTACAATTTTCAGCCATACTGCATAGCATGAAAAAATCGATAGAAAACTCATGTCTCTAAGTCTGTGTTGCACTTTTATCATCTGAGTCCTAGAAGTAACATTGTCTGTGTATGAGTCACATAACTCCCCTTATGAAGAAAGCTCATTTAAACTATTTCTACTTTGTCCACTGAGTTAGGCCTGGGATATAAGGTCCAGTTAACAAAAATCACCATTTTGTCATCCCTGATACGTCTGTCTCACATCTTCTTTTCTTCTGAAACATTTCCCCAAGAGACAACCTTTCCTCATTCATGAACTCATGAAAATAGAAAACTCAGGAGTCACTGAACGACCCATCAGTTTATGAGAGTTTTGTGTTCATTGGAGATTTTGTCCCAATTCAATACATGTTAATTCAGACATTGTGTTAGCTGTTGTGTGAAAAAGTACAGATTCTGGGTTATTTTGTCATTCTTTTCTATGTAGAAAAGAAATTTAATATAGTATATTTACTAAGGGCCAAGATCTGTGCTGAGTGCTTTATCTAGATCACCTTCTCTCATCCTCAGACAATTTTATGAAATGGTACAGACATCATTTCCATTTTACATGTGAGGGTACTGATACTTAGGGCCCTAGTAACTTGACTGATGGTACTCGACCTGGGATCAGTAGATCTAGAATAATTAGTATTGACTAAAGAAAACAGGAACAAGAGAAAGTAATGAAAAAAACAGGTATACAAATAAGGTTTAAAAGTTGATGCAAGAGAAGTCTTGCTAAACCAAAGCACTATACCTAAGAACATACAGAAGAAACTACCTTGAGACTGGTAGGAGGACAAAGACATGGAAAGGGCTAGTCCCACACCTGCATGTGACCATTAAAAATTGAGAGCAATAAAAAAATAAATAAAAATATCAGGAGCAATATCTTAGCTGCCAAAGTCCTACACCCATTTCCCCCAGGAGCTATGGGTCTCAGCACCACACCAGGCTCTTCAGCCTAGGGTTCCAATGCCAGGGAGAGAAGTCACCAAAATTTCTAGATGTGTAAACCAATGGAGATTATAGCTGAGTAGTACAAAGGGTGGCTACACTCCAAAGTGATTCCCATAGAGGGCACGCGCAAGGACTTACTCACCGACAGATTCATACATTCTGAGTTCCAGCACTGGGGCAGCAGCTCAAAAGGCAAAAGGAACATACAGGGAAGAAGTGAATTGTCTTGCTTCAGGGTAAGGGCTGAAGGGGCAGCTTTCTCCCTGATGGAGGAACTGGCGGAAGCCATTGTTTCTTTGTTGAGCCCACTCCCTTCCCAGTTTGCAGATGCAGGCTGGTGCCATATCAGAGTCTCCATCAGACTGATTAAAGCTGTTCATTCACCACATCCTGGTGATTCTAATACCCCACCACATCCAAATTTCAGGAACATCCAAGATGCTGCCAGTGGCTTTTTTGTACAAACTGCCTGTCTTGGCTCATGCAGCAGAATTTACTAAAGTCTCTCAAAGATTCACAAAGCTCAAATAAGCAGCATCTGGCTTCAGCATGTCTGGTACCTCTGGCTGAGCAGCCCTAAGCCTGGGACTAGTGGCAGCTGGCCTTGGTTCATGCCTTGGCATTTCAAGGTAGCTCCAAGCATAGTGTGGGTGGTGGCCATCTGTGGATTGTTTTCTGGCTCATACCAGCTAGCCCAGAGTAAGGCACAGGCTGTGGCTGAACTTGGCCTGGAGCAGTTCCCTTCCCAGGTTTCCCAGTGGCTAGCTTTGAATGAAGCTAGAGCATCAACTGGACATGTCTAAGGAGGACACACCCAAAGGGCACATCTGGTAGGCACCTGAGCTCTACTAAAGTGAATCATGCTCCATAGGATGAGCCCCTCCCCAACAGCTCCTTCACTGTAGTCATGGCCAGTCTTTACAACCAATGAACCTGAAAGTCAATTCCTCCCATTGACATGCAAAAAGCAACCAGGGCTCAACTATAACAGGAGGATACAAACAACCCACAGAAGGACATACCTGAAGCACCTGCGTCTAGTGACCAGGGAGACTACACCACTGGGCCCAAAAGGACACCTATTACATAAGCCCACTTTACTAAGACTGGAAAACATAGCAGCTCTACCTAATACATAGAAACAAACACAGGGAGGCAGCCAAAATGGAGAGACAAAGAAACATGTTGCAAATAAAACAACAGAACAAAGCTCCAGAAAAATAACTAACAAAATGGCGTCAAGGAACCTATCAAATGCAGAGTTCAAAACACTTGTTATAACAATGCTCAGTGAACTCATGGAGAACATCAACAAAAAGATAGGAAACATAAAAAATGAAGATAGAAAACACGAAAAAGAACTAGTCAGAAATAAGGAATACAATAATTAAAATGAAGAATACATTATAGGGCATCAACAGTAGATTAGATGAAGCAGAGGATCAAAACAGTAATATAGAAGATAAGGTAGCAGAAAACACACAAACAGAACAGCAGAAAGAATAAAAAATAATGAGAACAGTTTAAGGGGCTTCTGGGACAATATCAAGCATACCAACATTTGCATCATAGGGGTACCAGAAGGAGAAAAGAGAGAACAAGGAATTGAAAATTGATTTGAAGAAATAATAATGGAAAACTTCCCTAACCTAGTGAAGGAAATGGATATTTAAGCCTTGGAAGCTCAGAGAATCCCAAACAAGATGAACCCTAAGAAGGTCAAACCAAGACACATTATAATTAAAATGCCAAAGGTTAAAGAAAGAATCTTAAAAGCAGCAAAAGCAGTTAGTTACTTACAAGGGATCTCCCATAAAACTGTCAACTGGTTTCTCAACAGAAATTTTGCAGGCCAGAGGGATTGGCAGAAAATATTCAAAGTGATGGAAACCAAGGACCTACAATCAAGATTACTCTACCCAGCAAAGTTATCATTTAGAATCAAAGGACAGATAAAAAGCTTCCCAGACAGGAAAAAGCTAAAGCAGTTTATCACCACCAAACCATTTACAAGGAATCTTAGAGGACTATTTAAGACAATAACAACAACAACAATATCAAAAATATGAATAATAAAATATGAATAACTACATATCTATCAACAATTACTTTAAATGTAAACAGATTAAATGCTCCACTCAAAAGACATAGGGTGGCTGAATGGATAAGAAAACAAGACCCATACATATGCTGCCTACAGAGACTCACCTCAGGTCAAAAGACACACACAGACAGAAACTAAAGGAGTGGGAACAGTTATTTCATGAAAATGGAAACAAACAAACCAAAAAGCTGGGGCAGTAATACATATACCAGTCAAAATACACTTTAAAACAAAGTCTGTAACAAGAGACAAAGAAGGATCCAGTAATCCCACTACTGGGTGTTTATCCAAAGAAACCCTAAACCCTACTTGGAGGGGATGTGTTCATCCATTTGTTTATTGCAACATTATTTAAAATAGGCAAGATATGAAAGCAACCTGGATGTCATTGGGTGTCACTGAATGGATGAATGGATAAAGAAGAGGTGGTAAACATATACTATAGAATATTACTCAGCCATTAGAAAGAATGCGAACTTGCCACCTGCAACAACATGGATGGACCTAGAGGGTATTGTGCTGAGTGTGGTAAGTCAGTGAAAGACAAATGTCATATGATTTCACTTATAAGTGGAATCTAAAGAACAAAATAAAAAACATAAATGAAATAGGAACAAAATCATAGATACAGAGAATGTTTTAATGGTTGCCACAAGGGAAGTGATTTGGGGGTGAGTGAAAAAGGGGAAAGGAATTAAGAACTACGAATTGGTTGTTACATTGTAGTCATTGGGATGTAGGATATAGCATAAGGAATGTAGTCAATAATATTGTAATTATGTATGGTGCCAGATGGGCACTATATCTGTTAGGGTGATAGATTGGAGATGGGGATAGGGTGAAAAGGTGAAGGGATTAAAAAATACAAATCATAAGTTATAAAATAGTCAATGGGATGTAAAGTAAAACATAGGGAATATATTCAATAATATGGTAATAACTGTATAATGTCAGGTGGATACTAGACTAGTCAGAGGGATTGCTTCTTAAATTATATAAATGTCTAACCACTACACTTGTATATCATATGTAATGTACAGAACAGGGAACATAGTTAATAAAATTCTGATAGCATGATATGGTGTCAGATGGTTGCCTGACTTATCATAGTGATCACTTCTTTAGATATATAAATGTTGAATAACTATGGTGTACGCCTGAAACTCATATAATTTGTATGTAGCTATATTTTAATAAAAATCTAAATGAATGAATGAATAAATAAATAAATAAATATATTATTTAAGGTATAATGACTTGGTGATTATCATTTCAATACATATGTAAGATTATAGAATTCTTTTGTGGTACATTAAAAAAACAACTGCTGTTCTAAACAAAAAACAAAATGTTGATGCAAAGATATAGGTTTCTTAACTAGCCAGGGATATATGGACTTACACAGAACAAACTGTATCAAATATCAACTAGGAAAAACAAAAACAAAAACAAAAAAAAACGAAAGATAGTGCTTATTTTGAGCAATAGTACAATGTCTGCTCATCTGACAGGTCCATCTAATCCCCTGGAAGTGACTGAATATCAGTCTGAAAGAGGGACATATATTATGAGGAGGTATGTGACTCTGTTCCTTCATTTTAGGAATGCATCCTACTCGCTTGGCCTGTAAATTTAATGTCACTCACACTGTGTTTCAAATCATGTATATCAGCTCAGATCTTGAGATGAAAGTGCAAGAGGAGCCCATGCCTCCAATAATATTGGCTCATTAACATGATAGTTTTGAGGTTGGTCTGATATCCATTGCACAGATTTCTGTCCCCTGATAACAAATCCCCCTGACTTTGGGTGCAGAGGTATTAACCAGGCTGTCGTCCATTCTAGGTTCTGGCTCTTCATAGCCATTGTTTGTCTCTGCCGTCAGTAGTAGTTGTACATGTGTACAAGATTTGTTCCTAATTTTTCCAGCTTACTGGGAAACAACCATGTTGAATTTGGCCCGTGGTACTGCTTATATGTTTGTTTTCCCTACCCAGTACTCCTACCATATCCGGCTAACATAGCCACTCGCTTCTCGTGGAGGAGGGCATTCACACACAGGCTGAAGTAGGACTGACATAACACTATTCACACCATATGCACTGCACTTATTTCAGAAACAGGCTTACGACTCAGGCTGGACCAAGTCCTCATTGGAATGCATTAGTCGGAGCTCTTTGAAGAGTTTCTCTTTGTTCTGAGGTAGTTCTTGGATTGCCAATGCTTTCTTGCCCACCAACTAGACAGCGAAGAAGTAATTGGAAGCTTTACTTGAGCTCCTGGTTCTACACAACCCTGAAGTCAGTAATTTATGTTATTTATGTCAGCATCAAAAAACTACAACAACAACAACAACAAAAAACAAAAAAAGAACAAAAAAACAAAACAAAAAAACTAAATTACATTGAATAGAATTATTGTTACTTGCAACCCACGTACTTCTGGTTAAATCACTAACCTAACTGGAAACCTGATGTGGTCACTTAGACTAGATTTTGTATCTCGACCTATATGTATGGTATTTCCCAGCCCATTTTATAACAATGGTACCCCTTCTTTTTCCACATTGCTGTGTTCTTTCCAAACTTCTGCTCTAACCAGACTTCTTGTCCTGGAATTTCTAAGGCTTTTCTGCCCTGCTACATACATATAATCTGATGTGGAAAATGGTGGATAAAAGTCCATGAAGCCCTCTACTGTGTATATTAACAATAGATTTCCTAATAGGAAACAAGGGCCAGTGTAGTAAATCATAAATTAAAGAACCTAACATGGATATAGATATAGATATAGATATAGATATATAGATGCCAAGTCCGTTATTCACTACTGCAAGAACAGCATCACCAAGATGATGCTGAAAGAGAATTCTTGGAAACAAAATAAATCAAAATGTCAGTATACACAATCAATAAAAGTAACTGACTTATAATGAATAAGAAATAAACCAAGTAGAGTGGGACTAAAAAATAAACTAGAGTATGTTGCCCAAAACTTTTTTGGAATAATCTATGCACTAAACTTATAAAGAGACACTGTAATGTGCTTATCAATTAACACATTTATTAGGATGATCCACGCATATTTGTTGATGACGGTTTAAGAAAGAAAATTTTAAGAATTTTCTTAGAGAGGTGACGTCATAGGAATGGCGGCAGTGGGGTGCACTTTTTGAGTTCTCCTCCAGATCTCATCACAAACGGGACATTTATAACCCATCAAAGGACTCTCTGCTCATCACGCAGAACAGCTAAGAGACTTATGCAAGGATTACTTGAATGTGGGCAAATTGAGCAAGCAGGGGAAGAGGGAAGGGAGCAGAGTGGAGATGCGGCCTGCACCTTCGGCTGTGGAGACATGGCCCGCATCTGCGGCGATGGAAACAGGGCCAGCATCCACAGCTGCAGAGACGCAGGGGATCCCAGGATGGAACAGAGAACACAAAAGCCAGGAGGCAGGCTCTTTCCCTGCTTCCCACAGCTGATCTCTCCCGCCCAGGGGGCAGCGTATTCCTCATTTGAGGCAATGACCTCAGCTGAGACCTCCAGTTAGGCCCTAGGCTGGACAAAGGACACAAACTCCATACCTGCCCCCCCCACTTCCAATCCTACCCCCACCCTTCTAGAAACTTAAACTGGCCCCTGAACTGAGGAGTAGTGTCAGATTACAGAGGACCCTTAGTGCTCAGGCTCTGGGAAGACTGGCGTGCAGCTCTGACCCAGGGAAGAGGCTGGGAAGAGTGTGATTTTTGCTGGGCTAGGAGAAAAGAGACTCCTCCACCCCCAGCCACCACCTTTTCTGGCCTGCAGGAAGAGTGTGACACAGCTGGGCTGGGAGAGAGAAGACCCTCCATCCCCAGCCCCCACCCTTTCTGGCCTGCCTAGGGCAGGGCAATTACAACTGCAGAGGCACTCCCAGGGATCAGCAGTGAGCAGCAGATGCAGCTCTGGGCTTTCAGCAGCTCAGAAATCTCCCGCCCACCACACACACACACACACACACACACACACAGAAGTGCCCTAAGACTCAGTACTGGACACAGGGCTGGTGGTGCTTCTCTCAGTGTGCATATGTGCAGGCAAGGACAGAAACTGCACTGACTTTGCATAAACTATCATCCAGACACCTCAGCCCCACGCATCTAAATCTGCAGTCCCATCGTCACTCTGGGCGCCAGGTGACTGGCTCTGCCTGCACAATATGCAGAGGACTCTTTGGTACAGCAGAGGACAACCTGGAGATTACTTGGTGGGCTTAAGCCAAGGCTGGGGCTGCTTTTTGTTTTGTTTTGTTTTGTTTTGTCTTTATATCTTTGATATCTTTGCCCGTGTCGAGTGGGGGTTGTCAGTTGTTTTTACATGTGAATGTATTTGATTTTTTTCTTTGTTGTTGTTGTTGTTGTGCTTGGTGATTTGCTTTGTTCTGAAATTACCCTACCAGGGCCCAGCTTAAGAGGCACAAGATTCAACATATCCGGAGGCCAACTCCAGACCAAACCAGAGTACTACCGGGTTTGACCTACAAGTGACACACTCAGAGGGAATTCTCTACAGGCACAAGAGCCCATAGAGGCCAAACCACATTTAAGTGGTCAACCCTCATGCAGCAGAACACCCTGCGGTGGGCAGAGCCAAGTCTCACAACTAGTCAGCCTAGGAGTTAATCCCACCTACTCACTAGTGAAAAGCAATTAAAGATCTTCTTTAACAGGACAATATACACAATATAAGAGTCACCTTTGGAGCACACACAGAGGAGTAGAATGAAGTAGTGCAAGTCAAATATAAAGGACACATACTACATAAGATAACCCAGCAAGAACTAAGAACTCTAGGGGATCTACCTAATATATCAAAGCAAACACAGAGAGTGAGCCAGAATGGGGAAACAAAGAAAGATGTCCCAAATAAAAGAACAGAAGAAACCTCCAGAAAGGGAACCAAATGAAACAGAGGTAACCAACCTATCAGAGACAGAGTTCAGAATACTGATGATAAGAATGTTTAAGCAACTTAGAGACAACATAAAGAAGGATGTAGAAATCATAATGAACAACCAGTTAGAACTAAAGAACACAATTACCAAAATAAAGAACTCACTTGAAGGAATTAATAGCAGGTTAGATGAAGCAGAGGATCGAATCAGCGACTTAGAAGACAAGTTAACAGAGATACCCCAAACAGAACAACAGAAAAAAAAAAAAAGAATAAGAAACAATGAAGATGGTTTAAGAGACCTATGGGATAACATCAAGCACAACAACATGCACATCATAGGAATACCAGAAAGTGAAGAGAGGGGGCAAGGGATCGAGAACATATTTGAAGTAATAATGTCCGAAAACGTTCCTAAGCTTGTGCAGTAAAGCGACATATAAGCCCAGGAAGTGCAGAGAGTTCCAATCAGGATAAACCCAAACAGGTCCACACCAAGACACATTATAGTTAAAATGGCAAAGCTTAAAGACAAAGAGAGAATCCTAAAAGCAGCAAGAGAAAGACAGAGGGTTACATACAAGGGAACTCCCATTAAGAATATCAAATAACTTTTCTACAGAAACATTGAAGGCTAGGAGGGAGTGGCAGGAGATACTCAAAGTGATGGAAAACAAAGGCCTACAACCTAGATTGCTTTATCCTGCAAGGCTATCATTTAAAATTGATGGAGAGATAAAGAGCTTTACAGAAAAGAATAGGCTAAAGGAATTTATTACCACCCAACCAGCATTGCAAGAAATACTAAAAGGACTTCTGTAAATAGAAGAAAGATGAAAACAATCTAACTACAAATTTAAAAATGGCAATAACTGTATACCTATCAATAATCACTTTAAATGTAAATGGATTAAATGCCCCAATCAAGAGACATAGGGTGACCTAGTGGATAAGAAAGCAAGGCCCTTGTATGTGCTGTATACAAGAGACTCACCTCAGATCAAAAGACACACACAGGCTGAAAGTGAAGGGTTGGAGTAAGATATTTCATGCAAATGGAAATGAGAAAAAAGCTGGAATTGCAATACTTATATATGACAAAATAGACTTTAAAATGAAGAACATATTAAAAGACAAAGATGGGCACTATATAATAAAAAAGGGATCAATCTGACAAGAGGATATAACCCTAGTAAACATCTATGCACCCAACATAGGATCACCTAAATATATAAAACAGATATTGACTGACATAAAGACAGAGTTCAACAGTAACACTGTCATAGTAGGGGTCTTTAACACACCACTGACAAGAAGGGACAGGTCTTCCAGACAGAAAATCAGTATGGAAACAACAGCCTTAAATGACACATTGAACCACTTGGATTTAATCGATATTTTCAGAGCATTTCACCCCAAAGCTGCAGAATAGATGTTCTTCTCAAGCACACATGGAACATTTTCCAAAATAGACCATATGTTAGGCCACAAAACAAGTCTTGATAAATTTAAGAAAATTGAAATCATACTAATTGTCTTCTCTGACCACAGTGTTATGAAATTAGAAATGAACTACAGGAAAAAAACTGGAAGATGCACCAATTCATGGAGGCTGAATAACATGTTACTAAATAATGAATGAGTTAACCAGGAGATCAAGGAAGAAATCAAAAGATATCTCGAGGCAAACGAAAATGAAAACACGACGACCAAAAATCTATGGGATGCCACGAAAGCAATCCTAAGAGGGAAATTCATAGCATTACAGGCCTACCTAAAGAAACAAGAAACATCACTAATCAACAGTTTATCTTCATACTTGAGGGATCTGGAAAAAGAACAGCAAAAGAAGCCCAAAGGGACTACAAGGAAGGAGATAATAAGGATCAGAGCAGAAATAAATGAAATAGAAACCAGAAAAACAATACAAAAGATCAATGAATCCATCCAAGAGTTGGCTCTTAGAGAAGACAAACAAAATTGACAAACGTTTAGCCAGACTCATTAAAAAAAAAAAAGAGAGAGGACCCAAATTAATAAAATCAGAAATGAAAGAGGAGTAGTGACAACAGACACCACAGAAATAAAAAAAATTAAGAAATTACTATGAGTAACTATATGCCAACAAATTTGACAATCTGGAAGAAATGGACAATTTTCTAGAGGTGTACAACCTTCCAAGGCTAACTCAAGAAGAAACAGAAAACCTGAATAGACTGATTACTACCAGAGAAATTGAATCAGTAATCAACAATCTTCCAACAAACAAAAGCCCTGGACCAGATGGCTTGACAGGTGAATTTTATAAAACGTTCAAAAAAGAATTATCACCTATCCTCCTCAAGCTCTTCCAAAAAATCCAGAAAGAGGAATGACTCCCAAACACTTTTTAAAAAGCCTCTATTACCCTGCTCCCAAAATCAGACAAAGATATCACAAAAAAAGGAAAACTACATGCCGATATCTCTAATGAACATAGATGCAAAAATTCTGAACAAAATATTAAGTGAACAGAATTCAGCAATACATTAAAAAGATCATACACCATGATCAAGTGGAATTCATCCCTGGTATGCAAGGATGGTTCAACATCCACAAATCAATTAATGTGATACACCACATTAACAAAATAAAAAATAAAAAATCACATGATCATATCAATATATTCAGAGAAAGCATTTGATAAAATCCAGCAGCCATTTATGATAAAAACCGTTAAGAACGTGGGAATAGAGGGATCATATCTCAACATAATAAAGGCCATATATGATAAACCCATAGCTAAAATTATACTCAATGGGAAAAGGCTAAAACCATTCCCCTTAAGATCAGGGACAATCAAGGTTGCCCACTGTCTCCACATCTATTCAACATAGTGCTGGAAGTTCTAGCCACAGCAATCAGACAAGAAAAAGAAATAAAAAGCATCCAAGTCAGTAAGGAGGAAGTAAAATTGTCATTATATTCAGATGACATGATACTATAGAGAACCCTAAAGGCTCCACCAAGAAACTATTAGAGCTGACAGATGAATTTAGTAAAGTAGCAGGATACAAAATTAATATTCAGAAATCAGTTGCATTTGTATATACCAATAATAAAACATCAGAAGGAGAAATTAAAAAAAAACCAATCCCATTTACAATTGCTCCAAAGACTATAAAATACCTGGGAATAAATTTAACCAAAGAAGTAAAAGCTCTGTACTCAGAAAATTACAAGACACTGACGAAAGAAATGAAAGAAGATACAAATAGATGGAAACACATACCATGTTCATGGATAGGAAGAATTAATATAGTTAAAATGTCCATACTGCCTAAGGCAATATACATTTTCAACGCAATTCCTATCAAACTACCGACGACGTTTTTCACAGAAATAGAACATACAATCCTAAAATTTATATGGGACCATAAAAGACCCCGGATAGCCTCAGCAATCTTGAGAAATAAGAACAAAGTGGGAGGTATAACAATACCTGAAATACAATTATACTACAAAGCTACAGTAATCAAAACAGCATGGTACTGGCATAAAAACAGACACATAGATCAATGGAACAGAATAGAGAGTCCAGAAATAAATCCATGCCTATATGGCCGTTTAATCTACGACGATGGAAGCAAGAATGTATGGTGGGGTAAAGACAATCTATTCAATAAATGGTGCTGGGAAACCTGGACAGACACATGCAAAAAAATGAAGCTGGATCACCTCCTTACACCATATACAAAAATAAATTCAAAATGGGTTAAAGACTTAAATGTAAGCTCTAAAACCATAAAATTCCTAGAAGAAAATATAGGAAGAAACTTCACAGACATTACCTGGAGTAAAATTTTTACTGATATATCCCCTCGAGCGAGGGAATTAAGAGAAAAAATAAACATGTGGGATTACATCAAACTAAAAAGTTTTTTCACAGCAAAGGAAACCATCAATAAAACAAAAAGGGATCCTACTGAATGGGAAAAGGTATTAGCCAATGATATATCTAATAAGGGGTTAATATCACAAATTTATAAAAAAAACTCAACTCAACTCTAAAAAAACAAACAACCCAATTAAAAAATGGGCAGAGGACATGAAGAGACATTTTTCTAAAAAGGACATACAGATGGCAAACAGACATATGAAAAAATGCTCAACTTCACTAACCATCAGAGAAATGCAAAGAAAAACCACAATGAGATACCACCTCACCCCAGTCAAAATGGCTATTATCAATAAATCAACAAACAACAAGTGTTTGTGCCAATGTGGAGAAAACAGAACACTTGTGCACTGTTGGTGGGATTGCAGATTGGTGCAGCCACTACGGAAAGCAGTATGGAGGTACCTCAAAAAACTGAAAATGGAACTACCTTATGATCCAGCAATTCCACTCCTAGGTATCTATCAGGAGAAATCCAAAACTCTAATTCAAAAATCTTTATGCACTCCTATGTTTATTGCAGCATTATACATAATAACCAAGACATGGAAACAACCAAAATGCCCATCAGTAGATGACTGGATTAAGAAACTGTGGTACATTTATACAATGGAGTATTACGCAGCCATAAAGAAAAAAAAGAAATCTTACCATTTGCAACAACATGGATGGACCTAGAGAACATTAGGTTAAGTGAAATAAGTCAGACAGAGAAAGATAAATACCATATGATCTCACTTATATGTGGAATCTAAAGAAAAGAATAAGTGAATGAACTAATCAGAAACAGTTTTGGAGACATAGAGGAAAAACTGAGGGTTGCTAGATGGGCAAGGGCATGGGGATAAGGGGAAAGGTGAGGGGATTAAAAAACAGCCCATAACCACAAGATGGCCACTGGGTTTTGAAAATTAATTGGGGAATGTAATCAATAACGTTATAAAGATTTTGTAGGGTATCCAATGGACACTTATCCCATTTGGGAGACCACCTCAGGGATGATGTAGATGCCTGATCACTGCACTGTACACCTGAAGCTGAACAATAATGAATGCCAACTACAATTTTATATATACGTATATATGTATATATATATACACATATATATATATACATATATATATACGTACATATATATATATATATATATATATATGTACGTATATACTTACAAGAAGCGGAGTACAGCATTAGGAATAGAGAGAGTGTAAATATAATGGCTCTGTGCAATGTCAGGGAGATAGTGGATGGGGGAGGCGGGTTCACACAGTGTGAGGGATATAAATGATAAACGTCTAAGTATTACTTTGTCTTGTGCACCTGAAACTAATGTAAATAAATAAATAAATAAATAAATAAATAAATAAATAAATAAATAAATAAAAATATATGTAAAAAATAAAACCTCTCCATCTACCATCATTCATTCAACAAATATTTGTGGGTGCCTAATAATATAAAATAAGTATGAAACCTTTTGATTACTCAACATCTGCCCAGCATTTTCCTGCTGTTTGGAGGGTTATACAATAAACCAAACAACGTTCTAGGAAACTTTCTGGAGCAATTTGCCATACGATAAAAGAGATAGCATAATTCTTCAAGTAGAGACCCATCTCAAAAGCACAACACAAAATTTGGTAATTATCCCTAGCTGAACACACTGGGGTAAGGGTATGATCAGAATGACTTTGCTGATGGGAGTCTTGGACGTCCTTTAAAATCACATTTAAAATTTATAAATCCAACAGTAGTTTCCACATGAATGTCGTTTATATTTTCTGATGAGATAAACGCCAAAAGTTTAGTCTCGTTCATTTATTCATTTCTTAAGAAATATTTACCAAGTATCTCCTGTGTCCATCCCAGATCAGGTGCTGAGGTTTCAGATGGGAACAAAGCAGACCCCCTCCCTGCTCTGTGACATGCAGTTCAAAGTGGCGCCAGGTACAGTGTGGCCAGTCTAACGTGCATCATGGGAGACCCAGGTGTTCACACAGTCAAACACCTGCCACTTGGAACAGGCAGATACATATTTCATGTGTGCTATAGAGAATCATCTCACACCAGGTAGCTGAACTTAGGGAGGCAAAAGAAAAAGAATTTTCTTAGAAACACATTACTGTAAAGCAACTTTAATCCTTTGTCTTTTATGCACTAATTATGTTTGCTTACTACTGACTGGATGTAGGATACCTTTATGGAGAGTATTTTTATTGCTTTATGGAAGAGTAAGCCCAAACAATTGAAAGGCAGCAATTGAAATCATTGTGGAGGAGATTCAATCTTGCAGACGGGATTGTCAATGCTGCTCAAAGGAGATATGACGTGCAGTGTAAAATCTTAACAAAGGTCAAAATGAGAGGCAAACAAAAGGAGAGATGCAAGATCACCTCATATGAAGGTGCTGCTCAAGGGTAAGAGCTATGAAAGATCAAGGTATAAACTATATCGGAAATAAACAATTTAAGATGGTCAAACATAAGGAAAGGATTTTAAATAGAGAACAAAGAATTAGCTGTGATCAATAAGGTAGTAATCTATTAAGGCTCTTTAGAACAGACATATTGTGATTATTTTAAAAACGAGGCAAACATTATCATGAAAAAAAATTCCAGAAAGAACAAAACATACAATCAAGACACAAAGTTGAGTAAGAAATACCTCAGGAGAAAGACACACTTTGTTTATAGTTAGTCCTTAATATTGTGGTTTTGAAAGGTAATGTTTGAAAAGACAAGTAGCAGATAACAGACCATGATGTAGACGTAAGACTGATAATGTAAAAGCAGAATGGAAACATGGGTATTTTAAAGAATAGGGAACAGAAAGTTTTATGATTTTACATGCCTCATCAAAAAATATATGTCTTGTACACCTGAAACTAATAAATTAAAATAAAAAATAAAAAAATAAAAAAAAAAGCTTTAAAAAATGTATGCTAATAAAACATATATGCAGATACAAGGAAATAAAGTACATGAAGCTCTTTGGAGAGTAAAGTGTCACATAAATGCAAAGCACTGTATTATTACACTTTGAAGTCCTTGTATTTGAAGAAGTATGGGAATATATATAGAACCAATGTCTTGCTTTGAGTAGTTTCCATTATTCCCCCTTTTTTTTTTTGAAGGTGGGGCAGCAGCATTTGAAAGAGTTAAAATGAGAGTTATACAGTCCACGTGAGTATTCATTTGTGAGCAACACTGTTGAAAATGACTAAAAGCAAGTAATTGAGAAGGTAGTGAAAACCTAAAAAGAGTAGAAAGTCAGTGAATAAAAGATGTATATTAGAAAGATTTGTAACTGATACCCACTATTGAATTAAAACCAAGAGCATACCGATTATTATATATTATAGATTATACAATGCCTCAGAAGACGTGGGATTAAATTTTTCAACAATCCATGATGACATCTTGGTATATACTACCTTGATACATAACATCTTGAAATATACCACCTGTATAACATACTGGATCCCATATAATACATTTTGGTTCCACAAAAGAACATGCATATATAGCACTAGGAACACATATTACTTTTCAATTATGATGTAAATCCTGATAGATCAGACCCCAGTTGCAATACTGGTTTGGAAGGTGAGGTGAGTCATTGTACAAAGGATTATAAACTAGTGGAACAAGCAACCAAAAGGGTGGATGGTAGGAACAACAGCAAGGGGACATAGTGAAACTGTGAAGGGGTACATTAGGAAAAGCATATTCAGGGGGTGGCCAGATGGCTCAGTTGGTTAGAGTGTGAGCTCTGAACAATAAGTTGCCTGTTCAATTCCCACACGGGAAGGTGGGCTGCGCCCCCTGCTACTAAAGATTGAAAATGGCGACTGGACTTGGATCTGAGCTGCGCCCTCCACAACTAGATTGAAGGACAACGACTTGGAGCTGATGGGCCCTGGAGAAACATGCTGTGCTCCAATATTTCCCAATTAAATTCATAGTAAAAAAAGCATATTCAGTGTTACTTATTGTAATTTTTTTTTGTAATTTTTATATATGGTAAATAGAATGACGTTTCATTCTTGTAAGACAAACTAAAGAAAGGATGTGAGATTTTTACTGTCATTGAAAGAGCATGTTGAAAGGACATATTTAAAATTTTCTTTCAAGCCTGCTTTTAGGCACGCACAATGCCACGTGCAGGAGAAATAAGAATTTAAAAGCATAGTATTTATCCTACTGGAACTTCTGGGCTAGTTTTGTACAGGCTACCATAACGCAATACCAGACTGGGGGACTTAAACAACATACACTTATTTCTCACAGTTCTGGAGGCTAAGAAGACTAAAGTCAAGGTGCTAACTGGTGTGGTTCCTGGTGAGGACTTTCTTCCTGGCTTACAGATGGCCACCTTCTGGTTGTGTGCATACGTGCTCTTTCGTCAGTGCTCAAGCTGAGATAGAGAGCAAGCTCTCGTTCTCTTCTTATAAAGCAGTAATCCCATTAGACTATGGCCCCACTCCCATGACCTCATCTAACCTAATTATGCTGAAGAGGTATTAGGGCTTCAGCATAAGAACTGGAGTGATTGTGCAGCGAACTCGCAGATTGATGGATCTGCACAAAGTGGATAAACAAGTAAAACCTAATAGGTCAAGAAATAAAATATCACAAAAATCTCAGTAGCTTCAGTATGTCCCTTCCGGTCACAACCACATTGCCCATCTAAAGGCAACAGTTATCCTAGTTTCTAACAGCATTAATTAATGTTAATTAATGTTAATTAATTTTGCCTATTTTAAAATGTATTTAATGGAATTATATAATACATATTATTTTGTGTCTGGCTTTTTTTCATTCACAATAATAGATTGATATTTATTTATATTGTTGGCATAGCTATATTTCACTTATTTTCATAGCTGCACAGTAGTCTATTGTGTGAAAATATCACAGTTTATTTACCCATTCTATTTTTGGTGTTCATTCATTTTTCCCCCACTTTTTAACGATTACACATAACTCAATTTATGAACATTTTTGTATGTATGATTTGGCATGCCAACATGCACATTTCTGGTAGGTATATACGTAGGAGTAGAATTGCTAAATCAGATGATATAAGACTATTCACATTTGGAGATACCACTGCACAGTTTTCTAGAGTGGTGCTACAAATTTTAATTCCTAACAACAGTGTAGGAGAGTTCCAATTGTGCTACATCTTTACTAGTATATGGTATTGTTAGTCTAATTTATTTTAGCCATTCTTGCATGGGTGTAATAAAATCTAATTGTGATTTTAATTTGTATCTCCCTGATTATGTTCTAATGTATTATTTTGCCAATTTTGTATTTGGTTATCTGGGGATATTTTTTTTTTTTGATATTTAGTTCTTTATATATTCTGCCTATACATAACTTGTCAGTTATATATGTTGCAAATATGTTCTTTCACATCGTGGCTGGGTTTTCCTCTCTTAATAGTAACTTCTAATAAACAGAGCATCTTAATTTTAATATATCTTAATTATCAATCTTCTCATTTATGGTTAGGAATAATTTGTTAGGAAAATTTTTGATGTATTTAATATGTGGAAAGCCCAAACTGAACAAATTAAAAAGGGAACTTTATAAATACTCATTTTAACACCTCTATCATTAACTGACAGAACAAACATTTCTATCAGTAAATAAGAAAGGAAGAATTGAACACACAATTACACACCAAAGTCATAAATATATTCCATATGTTATTTTCTACACGCTTTATATCTTATCTTTTATATAAAAATATAATTTAATAATAATATAATCCACTTGGAATTGGATTTTGCTCATGGTGTTAGAGAGAGTTAAAATTTATTGTTTTCTCAAAGAAATGTCCAAATGAACCAGCATCATTTATTGAATAGACAGCCTTTTATCCTACTGCTCTAAAGTGCCATCTTATTATGTCAAATGGCTTTATATGTTTTGGTCTATTTCTGGGCAACTTAGTCTATGTCAATGGCCTACTTATCCACATTTCTACCCATATCCCTACGTTATCTTAATTACTGTTGTTTAATAACAATTCTTACAATCTTGGAGTGTAAGTTTTAAAATTGTGTTCTAGTTCAATCTTGTCTTGGCCATTTTTAGCTGTTTGCACTTCCATATCAATTTTAGAGTCTTGTGAATGTCTACAAAATAAACCTTCTGGAATTTTCATGATGTTACCTTGAATCTATGGATCAATTTGGAGAAAATGGATATTTTATTCATGAACATAATATACCCTTCTTTATATTAAGGCTTTCTCTAATCTCTCAAACATATTTTGCATTTTTCTGTGTAAAGTTTTTGTACAACTTTTGTGAGACATTATTAGGCATTCAATGGTTTTTGAAGTTATTGTAAATAATAATAATTTTCTTAATTTCACTTTAAAAGTGACTGTGATTGGTATTTAGAAATATAATTGATTTTATTACCGACTTTATTTTTAAAGACTATCTTAACTTTAGACATTAATTCCAATTGTTTCTCCATAGATTCTTTCGGATTTTCTACATGTTTACAATATAATCTGGAAAAGACATTTTTGTTTCTTTCTTTTTGAATTTTTGTATCATTGGTTTTCATATGTAGCACTGGCTACAATCTTGAGTACGTATTGGATAGAAGTGTGAGGGTATATTTATTGAATTCTTGATTGCACGGGGAAATCTTACTATAATTGTTTTGTGTAGGAACCGTGTACCTAAAGGAGACTATCTTCTATTACTTGTTTACTAATAGTTTTTGTGATAGTTGCCTTTTTCTGAACTTTTGAAATAGTCATATGATTTTTCTTCTTTATTCTATTAATGTGATGCATTGCATTGGTTAACAATTATCTACCCAATTTTGCATTAGTAGAATAAATCCAACTTGGTTATGATTTCTTTCCTATACATAACTGGATTTTTTTAAGGACCTAAGAGAGATTGGTGTACCTTTTCCCATCTTGCAAAAAAAAGAAATTGTTGACCTTGTAAAACAATTGGAAATTATTCCCTCTTTGCTTTTCTCTGGAATTATTCTAATACAATTATGTCACTACTTCTAAATAATTTGCAGAATTCACTACTGAACCAAACACAGTCTATAGCTTTTCTTTGAATAAGATTCTTATTTAACGATACAACTAAATTGATAGATATAGAATCACTGCTTTCATTTTTCTTCTATTCTTCTTGTGTCAGTTTTGGTATATTGTTAGGGCTTTTAAAAGGGGGAGTGTTGTTAATTTTATTTAATTTTCTATTTTTTGGGAAATAAAACTTTTAACTTGTTATCATTTAATATCTATATTTAGTATCTTAGTGGCATCCTCTTTTTCATCTGACAGGCTAATTTGTTCTTCCTCCCACCTTCTTGGGCAGGCTAAACAAGTGTATCACTTTTATTGATAGTTCCATAGAACCAATTTAGATTTCCTTCATTTTCTCTGTATTGCTTTCTTCTATATTACCAATTTCCACTATTATTGTCATTATTTCCTCCCTTCTCTTATCTTTGTGTTTCATCTGCTGCTGTTTTCTAATTTCTTGAGATGAATGATTTTAGAATACTGATGCTGGTTTTTTTCTTTTACAATTTCATCATTTTATTGTTATAGCAAAATATGTGCAATATATTCCCACTAAGTATATTTTTAGCTGCATCCTACTAGTTTTGATAGGTCATATTTTCATTATCAATCAGCTCAAACTATTTTCTAATTGACATTTTGTTTCTTCTTTGATCCATAGTTATGTGCTAATTTGTTGCTTAATTTAAAAACATTTGGGAATACTCTTATTATCTGTTTGTTACTGATTTTTTTATTAATTCTACTACGGAAAGAACACATTCTGTATAATTTCCATTCTTTTCTACTTGTTAAGATTTACTTTATTGCCCAGTGTATTGTAAATTTTGATAATTGTCTCATAAGCACTTGAAAACAATGTATGTTCTGTGGTTGAAAGTGAATTTGAAATGATAGATGATGAGATAATAGAAAGATAGATAGATGATAGATAGATGATAGGTAGATAGATGATAGAGATAGATGATAGATAGATAGATAGATAGATAGATAGATAACATCAATTACATATGTGTAATTGTGTGGTTCAATTCTTCCTCTCTTATTTACTGATAGAAATGATTGTTCTGCAGTTAATGATAGAGGTGTTATAATGGGTATTTATAAAGCTCCCTTTTTAATTTGTTCAGTTTGGTCTTTACATATATTAAGCTCTATTATTAGGTGCACAAAAGTTTATAACTATTTCCTCTGAGTTTTTCCATCTTTATTATTATGAAATATCCCTTTCTTATCTCAAGTAATGCTTCTTCCTTTAAGGTCTATTTTGTCTGATATTTGTATAGCTCGATCAGTTTTCTTCTGGTTATTATTTACATGATTTGTATTTTTTTAATTTTTTTACTTTCAATCTTCCTGTATATTTATATTTATATAATATACAATATATTTACATTTATATTGACATTTATATCTTGTTTATCTATTTAAATTCTATAATGTTTTTTCTTTTCCCTAAATCTAGTTTGATAATATCTTTCTTTTAGAGGAGAGATTGGGAAACTTTTTCTGTAAAACGTCAGAGAGTAAAGATTTTAGACTTCGTGGTCCACATCCAATGTACGTCACAATTACTCAACAATGCGATTACAGTGCAAAAGCAGCCATAGACAATACACAAGTGAATGAAAGTGACTGTTTTAATAAAACTTTACCTATTTAAAAAAAGGCAGCAAGCCAATTACAGCTTGTGGAGTCTAATTTTCTCACTGTTTTAAAAAGCATTATTTAGGGCCGACCCAGTGGCTCAGGCGGTTGGAGTTCCATGCTCCTAACTCTGAAGGTTGCCAGTTCGATTCCCATATGGGCCAGTGGGCTCTCAACCACAAGGTTGCGGGTTAAACTCCTCGAGTCCCGCAAGGGATGGTGGGCTGAGTCCCCTGCAACTAGCAACAGCAACTAGACCTGGAGCTGAGCTGCGCCCTCCACAACTAAGACTGAAAGGACAACTTGAAGCTGAATGGCACCTTCCACAACTAAGATTGAAAGGAAAACAACTTGACTTGGAAAAAAGTCCTGTAAGTACACACTGTTCCCCAATAAAGTCCTGTTCCCCTTCCCCAATAAAAAAATTAAAAAGCATTATTTAAATTTATATTGATTCTTTTATCTTATATGCTGAGGGTTAAGTCTAGCAGTCTAACATCTTATTTCCCTTTTTCCTACTTGTTACACATTCCTTTTTTTTTCTTTCTTTCTTATTTTGTACTTGGTACTTAAGAATTTTTTGAATCATTTAGTTTTCATACTACACATACTTTTATTATTGTTTAAATGATTTTGCTGGAAATTATTACATGCATCCTTGAGACTTATTAGGCTCTTATGTAAATTAGTTCTTTGTTACTTCCTAGACAATCTTAGAAATCCCTTTATCTATCTCTTGCTTCTTCTATTGTTTATTCTCCCATATATTAGTTCTATATTTTTTCTCCAAAGATACTCTTACTACTTTTATGCATACATAATTCAGATTAAATCACATTATTTCATTCCATAACTTTCCTCTACATTCCTTATAAAATTCAATGCTTCCATAAATTTCCATTTGGTCCAAATAAGTTATTTTTGTTTTCTGTGCATGTTGCTAGGAAAGGGCAGGGTGGGGAAGTGGCATCTGATACTGACACATTTGCTTATTCCTTTTTTTTAATCTAAAATCATGATAACTACCTCAGTTAATTTCCCTCTTTTTAGAATCATTATCTCAATTTCTGGTTAATGTTTGATAGTTTCAAACAGATTTTTTAAAAAAAATTTGCTCACATTTTACACTATTTGCTTGTTTATTTATTTTGCTGGGAGTGTTGATCTGAAGCAAGCTAATCAAAATGATTTTTGTTTTTTCTCTTTGTATGTTCATATAATCTCCTTTTCCCCATTAAATACAGATGGGAGAAAGGAGATTCACAGCAACGTATTCTCTCCTATGCCTCTGAAATGAGTGAAAGACAACATACCATTCATCTTATTTTTTGTTCATTTTTTATACCAGCAGGACCCTGATATCCTATTTATGTTTCGGTATTGTAATTTTCGTGTAGACTCTCCTAATGTTCTCCTATTGCATCTTTTAGATTGATATGCCATTAAAGTTCCCTTTCCACAGTCGCACCCATTCAAAGTAGCAGGCACCTTGACCATATTACCTTCTTAATGGGTTATCGAATTGCTTATTTGGCCACTTAGTCATAATTTCAAATGCCTGTAACTTCACTTTGCAAAGCAGACCAAATTACTTCAACCACAATTTATCAGAATAAGTCTATATATTCTGCTAGGAAGTCTTTCAACTACAAGACATTACAAGATAACACTTTTCTCCATCTCATATTTTCCATGAAGTACCTTGATTTTTTTTTTTATCTAAAAACACATTTATAATCAGGATATTTATTTCCTAGCTACATTAATTCTTTTCTTTTACTCTTTATTTGCATAATTTAACTGTCATGAAAATTTCTTTTGTATAAACTAAAAAAAAGTAATAGTTACTTTCTTTGTAATTCTCCTCTCATCATTTGATACCATTTTAAAGTTATCTATGACCAATTTTATCCAAAACTTTAGACAAAAATAAAAGGTAATGATATAAGACATTGCACAAACATTATGATCTTTCATACACATGTTCCAAAGTCCTTTACCATGTTTACATAGTAAATGTGTAAACAGAGGCACAAGCAATATGATTTAACTTGCTTAGGGCCATGTACAACAGGCAATATAATAGAGTTAGTGCTAGATCAATCAGGTCATCAGCTCATCAATGTGCACTGTGTCCAATGTTGATTGGGGTGGTGACTCTTAACCAGGAGAGTGAATCAGATTTCCTTGTTTTGATTTTTAAACAAATGCATTCAGTGTCCTAACCCTAAGGTACTGCAATTTGGAACACGTGGTTTATTATAGTCCCACAAATGACTGGTGTACACAGACACTTGAGGAACACTGCGTTAGCCATTGGAAGATAAAGGGAAATGGTCCTTTATTTTATTTTATTGAAAAATAAAAACACACACACAAAAAAACGAAACACTTAAAATGTATAAGATCACATAATTAAAAATTGAATTTTCCGACACAGTGTTGGTTAGAACGGCTTCATTAAGAAGATTAGAATTGATCTGTACCTTCAAGAATAGGTTGGATTTGCAGAGCTGGTTGGAATACATAGAAATGGGAAAATTTTAGAATATGAGCAACAGCACAGAGGCAGAAATAATCGTTGTTTGGTAATCAGTGCAAAAAACGAGCTAGTCACCTCAAAGTAGAAACTGTTCCTATCTTGTTCAGTGCTTTATACAGAGTATTTACACCTATTGAACAAATGTGAATAAATGAATGAACCAATCAATCAATAATGAGATGGCATGTTCTCATGATGGAGTAGTGGAAAATAGGTATGCATATTTAGAACAAGATCAAATTATGGATGACCTTGAAAGCCAGAAAAGGAGTTAAAATGGGGACCAATAAATAAAAAAAAAACATATAAGCTAAATTTATCAGTGGATCACAAACAAAATGAACTTGAGGAGTTCCACACTTAAGAGAAGCCAGCTGAAAATGTTCTGCAGTAATATAGGTGTGCAATAATCAAGGTCTTGCACGACTTTCATAAAATAAAAATAAAGCATACCTAGCAAATAAAAAGGGCATGGGTAATGCTAAGACATGCTTCCAAGCACATTTCAAATATTATATAACATTACTTGGTTGTTCAATTTAATATTGTATGTTAGCTAATTCAATGATTTGTTGCCCTTAAATTGCGCTTGTCCTTTGAGTCATTTATCTCCTACTGTCTTTCTTCATCCTCTCATAACTATCCCCTTATTCTTGAACTTTTTTCTCCCTAAATATATTCAGCTAAAAACATTAAAGAGTAGAAATTTCTGGTTGTTGAAATTTTTATTATAGTTGGCTATTTTCTATTTGCATAGTACTTGAAAAACTCAATTTAGATTTCAATATTTTAGAATTGACTTACCCTAGAGTGAAGATGAAAGAATAAAAATAAAACATTAAAAAGATGCTTTAAGAAAACACAAGAGATGTTAATGTTTTTAGATATTCATTTTAGTATAGAATGTATATAGTTAAGGTAATTTAGCCAGAAATTTATGGTCTGTTACTTTAAATATTTTTAAAACTCTGAACAATATTTCACAACTTTTGTCTTCAGATATCGTACTTTGTAGGCTGTTCATTTCTTCACCCATGTTTTATTATCTTTTCATAAAGATTCTAACAACATGATTTAATGTGTATATTTACAGAAATATAAGTATTTTCATAAGCTGAGAATATGTAAAATAATGACCATACAGTTATATTATACAGCATTTACAGTATATAGAATGAAAGCTATGAGTCTGAAGCTAAAAAAATAACATAATTAGCAGAACTTTAATCAGTGGGACTATAAAAGAAAGAACTCTAAACTACAGAAGAATATCCTCAGCCCCACAATTAAATGAAGCATGACTGAGGACGTTCTAAGAGGAGAAAACAAAATAAAAGACCATTCCCATAGATAATTTGATATGTAAAAGAGTCACATTCACTCTTTCAGGCCAATGGGGGAATGACGCAACTAATTCAAGGAATTATCGTCCATCCTAATGGACTAAATGGGTACAGGGAGGCTATGTTTCCTCTGCTTTGTGTTACCAGGAAGTTTCAGCTACAATGAAAATCTATTCAGCTGGAGAACGAAAACTTGTATTATTATGGTTTAGGTAAGTTGGAAGCAACAAGAATAATTCTGAAGAGGCAAAAGAAATGATGCCAAATACAGAAACGATTGCTGGATTTTAATGGGCTATGATGGCTTTAGGAAGGAGAAATTAACAATTTACAGACTAAAAAACATCTACCTCTAAACACTGAACTGTATCAGTCCTATGTTAGCTGTATATATGTCCCACCATCACCACTTCTTATGCTTGTTTTCACACCATCCATGGATTAAATAATTAACCTTCAAAAAAATCCATGGTTATTTGAAAACTGAGGTTTCTGTCTTACTAATGCTGATTTAACTACTTTTAGATGAGATAGGAAAAAAAAAATTGGTTTTGCATATAAAAGCTACATTAGCTGGAATGTTTGCATGTTTATATGTTCGAGAACAGGCATCTATCAAGAATTCAAACCAAAGTGGAAGAAGAGTATTTAAATCATACATGGATCTTAGAGACAGAGAGAGACATCTACTGGTCCATTTATTACCAATCCCAAGCACCTCCCCCTCCACTGTAATTAATGTAAGGTTTTCTCTCTTTACAGCTGACAGCCAAGAGCATAATTAGAGCCTAATAAAACACGGAAAAGTCACAAATGCAAAGTGCAATAAACAGTAAACAGTGCGGGAAGAGAGGATCCAGGAGTGTGATGGCTGGGTAATGCCTTAGATAAACTGTGTGCACATTGACACTGTCACGCTCTCGGCAGCCCCAAGTGTGCTAGTAGCCTGGTGCAGACAGACAGCTTGAATTAATCCCCAGAGAAGCGCATGACAGGCGAGTGAAGCAGACAATTAGAATGAAGGAGGAAATTGGAAATGGCAAAGGTGTGAACATATGTCAAATTACAACTAAATGATAAATTACAATTCTGTCATTGGAATAAGCGGTAATTAAGAAAGATTTCAGCTATCCCTCTTGAAAAAAAATAAGAATCACATTTTTTTCTCAGTTTAGATTTGTTTCCTCAATTGTTTCCATCCATCCATCTCACACGTGGGACTGGATCTTCCTGACTTTGGGGCTGCATTATTTGTGTACATTAAGGATAATTCTTTTCTTTCCTCTTCCCCATTTTCCAGACTGGCAGAATGATAGTGTCAAAATGAACAGGAAGCTGATAGTATCTGATATAAAAACCTGCACGGAGGTTTAAAAAAAAAAAAAGTTTTGCTGCTGCAGCTGCTGCTGTACTCTAATTATTTTAAACAAGCAGTGCACAGTCCAGCTGACAATTAGGAAAGCCTGCTTCATGGCTTGGGGGATTCATATGAAACTTCATAATCTCAGTATACGTGTCCTTTTCGTTTAGACAGTAATGAATGTGGGTGGGGTTTCTTGGCAGTTTTGGCCACTTAACCACAATTTAAAACAGCTGTATAATAATCATGAGTTTTTGAATCCAACATCCAATTCCAATTTAGAGTTTGTAACACCTATGCTTGGTTACAACCACTAGCACCAATGCAAGGGAATGACAGAAGCAAAACTGCAGTGTTGGCAAAAGCAGCCCTTGAGAGGGCTGATTGTCCCATGGGACCACTGCGTGCCAAGACAGATGAGGAAGAAATCTCACCAAGGCAAATCTCGCATATAAACATGAGATGCTGTGTGAAGGGAGTTGTTCTTCAGAAGAGTCAAGACAGCATAGACTAGTCTTCAACTCCTTAAAAAAAAAAAGCAGACAGGTCTCTGACTTACATAACCCTTGCAAACTGTATAAAAAAGGGGGGAAAATAACATGCCAAAGGGAAGGGCCTTACAGGTCTGGACCCAAGGTGAAAATCTTTGATAATTTAGGACATCTCAAAACAGGACTTCATTTGATGATCACTTTCTACCTATTATTTGGCGAAAGTGATTAATTTTAGAAATGCAACAACAATCATAGTAATAGCAATAATACTTATTTACGTGAGGATTTGGACTGAAATAAAATTTCTTCACGTGGTAAGCAAAAACCCAATTCTAATGTTTACAATATAAGCTAACTCTAAATTTTCTCTGGATTATGCATGCTTTTGCAAACGTTTATAACAATAAATATAGTCCTAAATTTACAGAATGATGAAATACAATTATTTGGAGTCTTAAAAAAAGAGATTGAAATAGTGAAAGCTGCTCTTAGAACATATGCAAATATTTACATCATTCCTTCTCACCCTCCCTTTAGGGCAAAAGGAGACAAATATCCAAAAAGCTAAATAAAATTCTCTAACACAGAGGTCAGAAGCGCCAGTGATCTTCCGGGATAAATCAATTTCTAGCAGCTGTGGCCAGATATTGTAGTTCAAGGCCTTGAAAGCTTAATTGGGGAAGCATGTTAAAAGTTAAAGGGCCAGCGTCATGTTAATTACAGGAGGTTTTCCTTGTAGAAAATCTTCTCAGCACAGTGCCACCCTCCCTCTTTCTTAGATAAGAGTATACTTCTCCACCACACACCATCCTTCTATAATTTGACAAGGCTTATTTTAAAAACAGTTTATAGTCATCTGTATGCTTCACAAGTAATAGAGCCTAACATGTTCATTTATTATGTTCTTAATACAGTTTAGGTTAAGAAGCCTCTGACATTGTATACCAGAACTTCAGAAGGGTTCAAATATGGAACAAATTAATAGTTGGGTTTTAATTCTTCCTTCTTCTGAAAAGCAAAGTGTGAGAAAAATAAAAGAATTATAATGATTCCTCCAATATTTCTATTTTCCTCCCCAAAATAGAATTCCTCTCAGGAAACATGAATGTAGGAGAGTAGCCAAAAAAAATCTTGGACTTTCACTCCAATCAGGGGAAAATGTTCATTAAATATTCATTAAATATAATATAACAAATTAATTGTCTATATAAATTAAAAGGAGAATGATAGTCTTCAGATTATTTACTTTGTAAACATGGAAAAAGGCAAATCTGAACATTAGAAATAATTTTTTCCAAACATATAATATTCCACATTCAATTTGTTTTTGACATACATTTACTATGTGTCTATTACATCTAAACACGGTGAATAACTTTCTTCAAAGTTAGTAGGAAAGCACAAACTCCTTCTATATGAAATAATGTGATATGTAAAGTTAGTTTCTGAAAATTATATTTCTTTAACAGTAGGTTAAATTCTCATTTTTGCCACATCCATTAGCTTTCTTTTTATTTATTTACTTTTTTTATTAGTTTCAGGTGTAAAAAACATAGTGATTAGACATTTATATACTTCACAAATAACCCCAATGTACCCTGAATAGATTCTGAATGCCATGGTAAAATATTATTCCAATATTTGGAATGTGTCCAATAGCCAATGACATAAACATGGCAAAATATTCCACAAGTCTAATCTCAGCAGATCTGAATGGAGTTTTATTCAATAATTTAAGTACATGTGAGATAATAGAAAATATATATTTTGGTCTTTGTTCCTGGTTCCTGGAACAGAGCTCCTAAAACTCTTGTATTTTTCTAAGTGATAAGAGCATCTTTTGTTCTAATACTTAGTCTTTGACCTCAGTTCCTAACACAGAGTTCCTAAATCCCTTGAGATTTCCTTGGTAATAATGGTGTATTTTATTCTAATGAGTTAACTCTGGATGGGTTCCTGGATGGGGTCTGGTCAGTAGAAAGACCAAACCATGATTAAAATCTTGGAATTTTCATCCTTATCCCCCATTCTCCAGAGAGAGAAGAAAGACTGGAAATGGAGTCAATGACTAATCACGTCTATGTGATGAAGCCTCTATATAAGTCCCCAAAATTCAGAGAGGTTCTGGTCTGATAAACATGTGGGTGTGCCGGGAAGGTGGCATGCCTGGAGAGCGCATGGAAGTTCTACATTCCTTCACACATGCCTTGTTCTTTACATCTCTTCCATCTGGATGTTCAATTATACCCTCTATCATATTCTTTTATATTAAACTGGTAAAGAGTAAGTAAACACTTTTCCTGAGTTCTGTGAGCCACTCTAGCAAATTAATCAAACCTAAGGAGGGAGTTATTAGAAACTCCAATCTATAACCAGTTGGTCAGAATAGGTAACAACCAAGACTTGTGATTGGCATCTGATATTGGGGGCGTGGGGGCAGTCTTGTGGGACTAAGCCTTTAACCTGTGGGATCTGACTACTGAATTGAATTAAAATGTTGCACATCCTTCTGGTGTCACAGAATTGCTTGGTGCAGGAAGAATCCACACACATATATGATGTTAGAAGTGTGATGAGTATAGTAGTAATGTGAGTAAAAGAGAAACACAGGAGAAGTATAGGTTTTCTAAACAGTGCTTTGGCAAAAAGTTGATGAATTGCCACTTTCATCCTTGACTGAATAAATGGTATAGATTTTTCCTTTCACTAAGGCAAAAAAAAATCTATAAACCTGGAAAAACATATATACAATTATTTGTAGGCATTAAACAGTAGACAATGCAAGACTGTGAACTTTGAGATAATTATTGCAATTACCCTGGCCTCTGTCTGGAGATATATTATTGTTTGTGTGCCCAGGGCTGTCGAGCCCAAACTGAGTAACAATTCCATTGACCTACAGATTCAAAGATGACAGTTCCAGTCAGCTAAAGTGGCTGGAATTTCAGAGAAGAGTACTGGATAAGAAGGAGCAGCACAGTGTTAAAGAACATAAGTCTTCATGGGGTTTCAAACATGGGCTTTAGTTAAAGACTGGCATGGGTATGCACAGAATAAGACTCCACAATGCCTAGAGATAATCATTTGATGTAAGGCTGACTAAAGAATAGTGACACCAAAAGTTATAGCCAGCTTAAGAGACCCTGCTGAGCTATTTGACTATTCAGTACAGGTCTGGAAAGCCCATAAATTAGGTGTAAGAAAAAAACCTAAAATTGAATTTAAAACTGATATAGAGCTATTGAAATAAATAATAAACAAAGACTGATAGGACAAAACAAATCTGCCAGTAATCTAACTGCCAGACATACCCAGTTTCCCCCAAAATAAGACCTAGCTGGACAATCAGCTCTAATGCATCTTTTGGAGCAAAAATTAATATAAGACCTTGTATTATATTATATTATATTATATAATATCATGTCATGTCATGTCATGCCATATCATACCATAGCATATCATATTATATTATATAAGACCCAGTCTTATATTATACTAAAATAAGACTGGATCTTATATTAATTTTTGCTTCAAAAAATGCATTAGAGCTAATTGCCCAGCTAGGTCTTATTTTCAGGGAAACACAGTAATAAAACTAAACCCTATTTACAATAAAATGCATATTCTAGAGGAGTGAGCAAACCATGTCCCACATGCATGCCACCTGTTTTTGTAAATAAAACTTATTGGAACACAGCCATGCCCATTTGTTTAAATATCTCATGTTGCTTCTTTCCCACTACAAAACTAGGTAGTTATGGCAGAGACTGTCTAGCTCACAACCTAAAATATGTAGTATCTAGCCCTTTAAGAAAATATTTGTCAATCACAGATCTATATTCACTACAGTGTACTATAATAATGTCTAGCACACAATAAAAATTACTAGACATGCAAGTATGCTAGAATGTGACTAAAGCTCAACTAAAAACAATCAACAGAGAAAGACCATGAGATGACCCAGAGATTAGATTAGTTGTTAAAAATATTTGAGGCAGTTATTATAGATATCTAAAGAAACTTGTAGAAAAAAGATTGTCATAATGAATATCAGTGGATAAACAGAAACTAACAAAGAGCTAACGGAAAGTTCTCATATCAAAAAGTACAATATCTGAAGTAACATATGTACTAGGTAGGTTTAACAAAAGACAGAAGCTTAAGGAAGACAGAATTACTGAGCTTAAAGACAGACAGATAAATAAATATTTATCAATATGAAAAAACAAAACATATTGAAAAATTTTAAAGAAAGTTCAGGGACCTATGGCACAATATCAAGCAGTCTAACATAGATATAATTCAAATCCCAAAGGGAGATAAGACAATAGAGCAGAAAATAAGAGTTATGAATTTCCCATATCTGTAAGGAAGTGGGGAAGAAAGCATAAATTTTCAGATCTAAAAACCTCTGCAAAACCTAAGCAACATAAATACATAGCCAACCACATCTAGGTAAATTATAGTAAAACTGATGGAAGCCGAAAATAAAGAGAAAAATCGTAAAAGCAGTTATGGGAAAAAGGCTTATTACATAAAAGATAACAATAATGCAAACAATAACAGGCCTTTTATTTAGAGACAACAGAAATTGGAAGGCGATTTAAAAGATTTAAACTCCTGAAGTAAAAAATAATAATTTTGAGACCATACATAAAATCCAGCAAATAATGCTTAAACAAATAAGGTTAGGGTTTACATAAACAAAAGCTGAGGGCATTAGTTACCAAGAGAGCTACACTATTAGAAATATAAATGAAACTGTTCAGGTTAAAGGGAAACCAAACTAAATACAACTTGGACCTACAGGAAGAAATAAAGAACACTGGGGATGGTAAATATGTGGGGAATATAAAATATTATTTTATGTTTAATTTCATTAAAAGACAACAGATTATTTATTGTATAATTTATAAAATTTCATTTTGAGATAGTGAAATATATAGACATGTGATAGTGAAAGGATAACAAATAAATAAATCATAATGCATATACTTAATTGGTATATAGTAAAATATAATAAAATATTCTTACCACTAAGAATACTATGATAAGTTAGAGTTTTAATTTTCAAAGCAAATTTAAAATGATAATATAAATATAAACCACGATAGAGTAATCAAAACAGAATCCTAAAAAGATTTTATTTACCAAAAATGAAGACAGGAAGTGAAGGATTTAAAAAAATCAGATGGACAACTAGAAAATAAATGGCAAGACAATAGACTTAAATCCATATATTAGAATGATTATATGAAATATAAATGGACTATATTCTACAATTAAAAGGCAAAGACAGGAAAATGGATTTTTTAAAAGACCCAACTATATATCTGTATGTATATGTATATCTATATCTCTCTCTATATATAATTATATATATGTATATATATATGTACATATATATATATATATATATATATATATATATATATGAAATGAAACTGAAATACAAATATATAGGTATCTTGGAAGTAGTATGGTGGAAATAGATATACCACGCAGTTAACAAGCATAAGAAAAGTGGCGTTGTTATATTAATTCAATATCAAATATTTCAGGACAAGAAGTATTACCACAGTTGAACAGGAAACATTTTATTAAAGATCAATCTGTGAGGAAGACTATAATATTTCTCAGTGTGTATGAACCCAACAACAGTGCTTTAAAATGTATGAAAGGAAAAAAAATTACAGAACTAAATGGAGAAATATATAAATACAGAAACAGTATTTAACACGACTGTCATTTTAATTAATAGAACAAGTAAGCAAAATTGTTGATAATATTGAAGATTTGAACAATACCTCCAACAACATGACCTAATTGACATTTTGAAACATTACAACGAATTACTACATAATACACATATTTTTAAGTGCACATGGAATGTTCTAAATGATAGACCATGTGCTGGCTCATAAAACAAGCATCAGTAAAATTTAACATATTGGAATGTTACAGAATGTGTCCTCTTTCCAAAATGGAATTAAATTAGAAAGAAGTAATAAGATATTTAGAAAACTTTCAATATTTGGAAATCAAGCCACATGCTAATAAATAACGTGAATCAAAGAAGTAACCTGAAAAACACTTTCCCCAAGATCAAGAATAAGGCCAGGACTTTTGCTTTTGCCACTTCCAATTCAATATGAAAGCCCTAGCCAGTGCAAAAAGGCAAAAGGAACAAATAAAAGGCATAAACATTTGAAACAAAAAGTGAAACTCTCTGTATTTATATACAATGTGATTACTGCAGAAAACATTACACATTCGCTTTGTAGGAAATGTAAAGAAACAATAATCTTGCTAGAACAAATAAGTAAATTTTGCAAGGTTAAAGTACAAGATCAGTGTTTGAAAATCAACTGTATTTGGAAAGCTACATTTTAAAATTTGATTTCCCATAGAATCAAAAGATATATACACAAGACTTCTACACTAAAAATGTTGTGACACCTAAATTGATGGAAAGATATCCCATCTTTACAAACTGGAAAGCTTAATTTTGTTAAAATATCAATTTTCTCCAAATTGATTTGTAGATTGAATGCAATCACCATCAAAATCCCAGAAAAGGTTTTTTGTGTGTGTTTGTGTGTGTGTGTGTGTGTGTGTGTGTGTCTAAATTGACAGGTTATTTCTAAAATTCACATAGAAATACAAAGGTCCTAGAATAGCCAGGTAAATCATGAAAAGAACAAAGTTGGAGTAGACACACTGTCCATTTCCAAGCCTTACTATAAAGCTAGTTATCAAGCAATATAATAACAATGTGAAGGCATATAACTAAGCCAAAAGAATAGAATGTAGAGAACAGAATTAGATTCACATATGTAGAATTAGGTTCACAAATATAGGTCCCAAGGTAATTCAATGAGGAAAGGAAAGCTTTTTCAACAAATGATGATAGAAAAAAAATAGATTAACGTATTAAAAATAATGAGCATCAACATCTACACAACCCATGCAGAAAAATTAATTCAAGGTATTATAGACCTATATATAAAAGCTAAAAGCAGTGGAATATCTTTGTGATCTTGGTATAGGCAGAGATTTCTTAAAAAGGGTAAAAATGCTAACAAAAAATTGATAAGATGGACTTCATTAAAATTAATACTTCTGCTCCTATAAAATCACTATTGCAAAAAAATAAAATTATTTGCAAAATATAAAACTGACAAGAAACTTGTGTGCAGAATATATAATGAAATTCTACAAATCAATAATAAAAAGACAAACCACCAATTGAAAAATAGAAAACTGATCTTGAACAGATAACGTCTAAAAAGAAGATATGTGAATGATCATCAGTACATGAAAAATATGCTCAACATCATTAGTTATTGTTATTTAAAAAGAAAATGAGATAATATTTCACACTCATTAGATTAGCTAATATGAAAATATACTGACAAATCTAATGTTGGTGAGAATACAGTGTAACTGGAACTCTCATTCATTGATGCTGGGAATCTAAAACTAGTCGTTTATTATACAGTTAGACCTATGCCTACTTCATTATCCAGAAAGTGCACTCCTAAATAATTATCCAAAAGAAGTGAAAACATATACTCACAAAAAGACATATAGAGAATATTAACCACAACTTTATTGATAATATCAGAAAATTAGAAAAAAATCCAAATATCGATCATAAGAGAATAAGAAAACAAAATGTGCTATGTTTGTATGTTGGAATACCACTTAGCAATTGAAAAGTACTACTGATATATACAAAATCATTTATGTATTTCCATAACGATTATATTGCACAAAAGAAGTCCCCCTCAAAAAATGCATGCTGTTTGAAAACATTTTATAGAAGTTCAAAAATAAGCAAAACTTATTTTTGGTAATAGAAAACAAAACAGTAGTTACCTCTGAGGTAGGTGTACAAATTCAATAGTATGAGACACTAGTAAACTGAGTGATATAAATGTTTACTTTGTTTGGAGTGATAGTCACAGAGGTTTATATGTTTGTAAAACCTCGTTAAATCATACCCCTAAGACCCACATTACACAGTGTATAAATTTTACCGCAAATTGTAAAAATGCTTGGACAGGTCCATTGTTAATTAGAAAGCCTCTGCCACATAGATGTAATCGACAGTTAGTCTAATTCCTGGTGTTTCAAATGTTTCCCTGAAAACAATCAGACACTTTAAGCAAAGTAATGAACTCTTTCTGGTAACTGTGGTGCTGGAATAAAACTTGATGTGTTCTGTTCTATCATATGGATACATATCATGCTTGTCCATCTGTCAGCAAGACTGTGACTATTACAAACATAGCACTAAAACATTATTTTACATAGTAATAATCATCAACCCTTAGAGTTGGAGTAGAATCTTGTTTTAATGAATACAATTTCAATATCAACTTTTAAAAAATAATGACCTTTAACACCCTAGCCAATAGCAATTACTTGTTTTGATTTTCTGACGTACATATAAAGAAAACAATCCCATGATATTTTATAAAATATACCATGTTTAGCAAAAAAACACAATTTCTTCCTTGTCTTATTGAAATGAATCTATAAATGATAGGTATTTTGATTAACATTTTGTTTTTCCTCTCCTTACCAGAATACACAAAAGACTACTAACCATTTATTGAATGAAATTAAATGTGTTGTAAGGAGAGAGAAAATGTGAGAGGCAGAGGAAGGAGGGAGAGGAGGCAAGGAGATAGTTACCATAAGTTCTAAAAGTTGTTAATGCTTGGATTTAAAATGTTTGTGCTTAAATTATCTCAGAATTGTAATAAATGGAGAAATGGTATTAGCTGCTTTGGGCAGAGCTCAGTTATTAGAGCATTAAAAATGACTGTTGTGCCCTGAATTGCAAACAATTATTTATCAATATCATGTTGCCAAACTGACTTAGCAATAGTTACACATGAAGCTACTTGACAGAGATTCAAGATTTATACTCATACCAGTTGACTAGAAAGCAAATACTTCATAGCCTCCACCACTGTTCATATTATTGCAGTGCAAGTCAAGAAGAATGCTTGCTACTCCCCTGTGGAAAACAACCCAAGTAATTCTTGCACCCACCACTAAACACAAATATTGAAATACGTGTTGAAGTGTAATAAGAATCTTTAAGAAAGATAAAGATGTATCAAATGTACATACAATAGAAAGGTATAATATTATTTTTTATGAAATACTTGTAGCATTCTTTAAAGTATGCATATTTCAAACACTCTGCAAATCAGTATTATTTGTATATCAAACTATATTATATCTACAAATAAAAATAGAGTTCAACAATATTTTTTTTTCATTTTAATGAGGTCTAAATTAAAATATTCCAATTTTTATATTTCTTTGAGGTTCTTAAAATAGAAATTTATCTTCATATATTTTTCTCTTTAATTGCTAGATTTTTTAGAGCAGTTTTAGTTCATAATGTACCTTAGAGTTTACATTTTGTATTATATGGTTCTATGGATTTTGGCAAATGCATAACCTCATGTTTTCCCCATCACAATATCATACAAAATGGTTTCATTGCCTTAAAATTCCCCTGTCGTCCACTTATTTCTCCCCTTCACCCTCATACCCACCCCTGGCAACCACTAATCTTTTTACTGTTCCTATAGTTTTTCATTTTCCAGAATATCACATACTTGGAACTAAACAGTATATAGCTTTTTCAGACTGGCTTCTTTCATTTAGCAAAATACATTTAAGGTTCCTCCATGTCTTTTTGTGGCTTAGTAGTTCATTTCATTTTTTTTTGTTTACTAAATTTATTGGGGTGACAATGGTTAGTAAAATTATATGGGGTTCAAGTGTACAATTCTATAATACTTCATCTATAGATCGCATTTTGTGTTTACCACCCAATGTCAAATCTCCTTCCATCACCATATATTTGATCCCCTTTACCTTCTCCTACCTACTCCTTCCCCACTTACCCTCTGGTAACCACTAAACTGTTGTTTGTATCTTTGAGTTTTTGCTTGTTTGTTTGTCTTACTCATTTGTTGCTTTCAGTTTTATATCCCACATAGGAGTGAAATCATATGGTACTTTACTTTTCCAGTCTTATTTCACTTAGCATGATAATCTCAAAATCCATCCATGTTGTTCCAAATGGCAGTATTTCATCTTTTTTATGGCTGAGTAATATTCCATTGTATGTACTTGTATGTACCACATCTTCTTTATCCAGTCATCTATCGAAGGAAACTTCAGTTGTTTCCATGCCTTGGTCACCAAGAACAATGCTGCAATAAACATAGGGTACATATACCTTTATGGATAAGCGTTTTCCGATTTTTTTGTAGATATGCAGAGGAGAGATTGTTGGGTCAGGACAATTAAGGGTGATTGCTGACTTTAACAAAAAGTTTGTGAACTCCTCCTACAAAAAGTGCTACATGCCTCATTGCTGTATATCACTATGGTCACCTTCAAAGTACTCCTCTTGGGAAGCTATGCACTGATTCCAGCACCAGTCCACCCTTCAAAGCACTTTTGGAACTCTTTTTCTAGAATGGCCATCAGATCTGTCATCGTATTACCTTGATGTCCTGAAAGGCATCAAAATGTCTTCCTTTCAATAATTCCTTTATCTTCAGAAAGAAAACATTGGGGGGCAAATCAGGTGAGCAAGGAGGGTGTTCCAACACAGTTATTTGTTTACTGGCTAAAAACTCCCTCACAGACAGTGCCATTGTCATGATGTAAGAACCATGAATTATTGCCACAACGTTCAGGTCATCTAACTTTTTCACACAACCTTTTCAGCACTTCCAAATAGTAAACTTGGTAACTGTTTGTCCAGTTGGTAAAAATTCATAATGAATAATCCCTCTGATCAAAAAAGTTTAGCAACATCATTTTGACTCTTGATTTAGACTGATGGAAATTTTTTTGGTCGTGGAGAATTGGCTGACTTCCATTGTGCACTTTGATACGTTGTTTCAGGGTCATCTTGGTACACCCATGTTTCATCACCAGTGACAACATGGCCTAAAACATTGTCTTGCCTCATTGGTGAGTTCCTTCAGGATCATTTTTGCACTCACCTTTCACCAAGATTTTCAGTGAAGACCACATTCCCCACCTTCTCTTGCATCTAGTTATAGTCATGATACTACATTTTGGTCAAAAAACTTCAGCTAAAGTATGTTTCTTGCAACTTCTGTCTCATCTTTAAAGGGACTGGACCTTAATTGCCCATATGTCTGAGAGCTACATGCTGAGGATGACAAAACAATACAATGCAAGGAGGCAATGTTGTTAGGCAATGGGATAGGTGGCAAGGGATACTGATTATTATTACTATTAATGTATATTCCTCATTTGAAGAACAAGTAGATAATGGATCCTCAATGGAAAATTATCTCCCTTCTGCACTAATAATATAAGGTCAAGTATTTTCCTAGGATGTTTTTCGGGATATTTGAGTTCAAGATTTTACCACAGTGTGCATCAATGGCATTTCCGTAGGATGAAAAAGAGAGTCTTTAGCCAAGAATTGTACCAATTAATTACCAATTTATTTACCAATAATTTAAATTGACATCACTATTTCTGCTAGTCTTCCTAGCTAAAGATGAACCTAAAATATTTTTACTCACATATTTAAAAATGAATATACATGCTTTTTATTTTTGCCTTCCTCTTAAAGATATTAACATTTAGAACCAGCCTGTCTTAGATTCTGACATGTTCTCACAAAATATTTATGCAGACCACCAAGTAATTTTTATGCCAAGAATTCACACTAATTTAACTTAACATTTTTGAAAATTTAACATATGACCAAATTGTATGAAAGCCGAAGCTATTAGTGATATTTATATTTTTAAAATGTTTTAACCTTGGGGTCAATTAAATCACAATTTAAGCATATTTAGTCCAGAAACACTTGTTCTTTTTTCTAGGAAATTATAGTCATATTAAATTACCATTAATTTTATTATCACATTTAATATTTGGGTGGGGCTAAAAATGTGCCAGATGTTTCAAATATAATTTTTACTTGAGTGATGAAATTATCTTAATCCAAGCCTCAAACCACAATGTCATGTCTTCAATGACAATGACTCACTTACAATAAGTGTTCTCTGCACTCTGACAGAACTCATTATTCCAACTTCAACAGCAATAGCTGGTCTGTATGAGATTACATTACTGTGTAGAATATGAGCCATCTTTGTACATTGTCTCAGGCATTTGAGGTTATATTGGATGCACTGCATATGTGGAAACATAAACCACAATTGATACACACTTGAATATGCATATATAATTTCCAAATTAATTCAGAAAGTTATTTTTTCTATTAGCATTCTTCCTTTTCTCTCCGCCCATCATCCATTTTCTAAATATACTAATATATGAACTTAAATTAAAATTCAACACAATAAATTGTTTTACTCTCTAAATCTAGGTCTCAATCTTGAAAAACAAACTATTACGTCAAGTGAGAAAAATAAGAGCAAAATAATGATAGAATCTAGGGTATAGATAAGCTAATGTGTAACTATGGCAAAGAGCACACCTTCTTTATTTTAATTTACTGCAAGGCTCCTATCTAGTACAATACCATTCTGCTTACAGTTGAAGAAAACTCTGTACCTGATATTGACCTTTTGAAACAACCAAGGACAATCTCTTTCACAGATTAAAAAACTATAAAAGTGCTAGTTCTGCCACTGCCAGAAGCACTAACTGAACCTCTAAAGAGAATTATTTGCCAAAATAAGAAAGAGAGAAAGGAAATGGATCCAGACAAGTTTCTATGACATGCATCATCTTTAACAAGGAAGCTAGAAAAGAAAGCATATTAAATCAGTAATTAGGTAGGATGAATTAACACAAGTGGCTCGATGTCTTCAAAGCCAGGCAATGTTGTGTTATGGTTTTGCCTTAAAAAATTCCTTATGTGTAGTCAGCAGGACTCTGGCCTTTTAACTTTTAACATGCTTCTACAGTTAAGCTGCTGTGCTCTACACTCAAATCGCTGTCCACAGCTGCTGAAAATTGATTTATCCCCAGATAATGGCTGCAGTTGATGACCAAAATGTCACTGTGAAACTCTTTAGCAATTTAGGTGTGTTTGGCCTAATACAACCTGATTGTAACCCTATTTCAAAATGTATTAACATTTGCACAAATTCTTAAAAAAATGTTCAAGTTGTATTTAATATTCAACTTATGTTTTTTCAGAATGCTTATTAGAGATTTTTTTTCTTGTAGCAAAGCTTATGACATAGCCCTCAAGTTAAGTAGAAGCCATGGGAAAGATACCACAGTATCGTAGCTGAAAACATGCAGATTACAGAAAACACCAGAGCTAGATTTTGTGCAGAGATATTTGGAATTCAGCATTACACAGGGCCTCAGAGTACCCGTAAAATAGGCAATCACAATGAACCTGGACTAAAGGAAAACAAACAAACAAAAATATGCTATTGTTTAAATAACCTTTAAACATGGTAAATATATTACTGACTGACTTATGTGTAATATTGGAGATGTATGGTGGTAGAAATCTATGAATAAAATATTTTTGGAAGTATGAACAGATATATGGTTGTTTTCATTATCCACTAAATGGAATACTTTCAGTTCAGGCTAATCTCAGTATGAGTCTTTTAGAATCTTTACCAAGGAAACTTTTTTGAAATACACAATCACATGGAGAGTGGAATCAAATTGGTTAAATGTTTATGATTCCGACCATTTCAGGTCCCAAGGAACTTACTTATGAACTATTCACATATGACTGATTTGAACCCACTGAGGACTTTCTAAGTAAGATGTAAAATGTAATTGAGGATATTGATCCAACTTGGTAAGAGGTAAATTCAATATAGACTTCAACATTTCTAAAAGCACATATAGAACAATTTCCTGCTTCTGTTTTTAACAAAAACATATAGGCTACCATAAAGAATGTAGCGATATCCAAAATAACAGACAATGTCACTATAATATTAATAACACTTAATTCACAAGATCACTAAATAATACTTAGTGTAACATGCATTAAAGAAAAGGCCTATGTCTGATCTCTATGTACAAACAAACATGTTTTATTTCTTTCTAGGTGTCCCTGAAATATGTGTCTGATATAATTTTATATATAGATTGAATTCAACCACTTTCAATGCAGAACTACTTTCACCAGAAAGGCTGCTTTTGTCCAGAACTTTCTCTTTTTTCAAATGTAGTTGTTTATATTCTTCAAAAAAAGGAGAACAAGAGTATCATCAAAACATTCTACTGTAGAAAAAGTATAACAATTCTCTAAAAGCAATAAATTAATTATTTCAGAACTACTTAATGTAGACTATTCCTATATGGAGAGTGTCTGAAATATGAGATAAATGACTTGCCAGCTGGTAAGATCTAGAAATTCCTAATTCCCATAATAATAAGAAATCACCCTCAGGATTCAGTCATTGCAGTAAATAAAAATGTTAAAGGCAGGTGTAAATGAAATATCTGTAATGATAGATGTAAAGTAGAGAGAAAATTAGGTCACTAAATGGAAACATGTATAATGAATCATTTGATGTCATATGTAAAAGAGTGTTTGGTGTTTATTGATACATGATTTTTAAATGGAAAGTTCATATACAGAGCATTAGTTTTAATCTATGAAAAATAAGTGATTCTGTCATAATTAACACATTTACATGAAGAGCAGATTATAATTCACCCCCCTGTTCATGACAATATTAACAAATATCCTGTGCATTGAATTACAGTCTCTATATCACAATGAAGAAAGGCATAGAGACGTTATAACCCTGAAATTAATGGTCATCTCTAAGAATCAGCCTCATTTCCAAACATTGACATTTGGACATGAGAAATTCAGACACTTGGGGGGAAAAGGATTTCTATATATAATTTAAAGGTGTGTTCATTATTGCTTCAGATAGCTAGAAGGTTACAAAGAATTGCTGTGAGTTCAATTGTGTAATTGCTTCGTTTGAATTTTAATATGCCGGGAAGTAAATCACTGTATGTTTTGGTATACCTAAGAAAAACTCCTTTTCCCTTTAAATTGTTTCCCTTTAAACTAACATGTACCTCTCATCGAAGAGTGACCAAGGACACTATCTACAGAAGGATAATGTATTTAATGTTTTAAGTAACTAATTGATTTCACTCTATGAAGATAATTTTACTTCATCATTTTGGATGCCAACTCACTGAAATCAGGAAATTGGTGGAATTTTAGTATGTAAGTCGCATAAGCCAAAACATGTTTCTAATGTTTAACCTGGAACTATATAATTTCATCCTTTACCCGAATGATGTTTAATTGAAGTAAATGGAAGGAAGTTTGCCTATCTGAAATAATAAAATCTCTCTATGTTAACTGTATTGTTGTTTTTCCTCCTCTGGGTTATTAAAGGACAGGACTAGAAAAATCCCGTTTCCTGTTCATTTAACAAACATATTCACCTACAAAATGACTCCATTCCTGCCCAACTCCCCCCTACCCCCACCCCCAGCTCCCATTTGTGATTCCAAAGACCGCAGAGTTCCTGCGCATGCGCATCAACACCTGAGAGTGACAGGGCTGATGTGTGTCTTCTTGCGGTGCAGTGCTCATGGTCATGAGGGAATGGATGTGTAATGCTGTGCTGATACCAGCCAAGTAATATAATGTGGTGCCGTTAGGAACATTATTCATAGTTGATGAATACATACCTTTTCTAGTGAAACACATACATTTCAGAAAGAAATGCATAGATCATTTACTGAAGCACATTTATTATAGCAAAATGTGTACCTCAACTAATGAAACACATAGATCATAGAGTAAAATGATTATACTTATATCGAGCAGACTTAACCATTTATGCATGTTTTGGGGACAAACCAGTTTGGGTTAGCAGGCAAAACTGAATTTACAAATAACACACTGAACTTCTTCATGCATTTAGTCTTCATTATTTTATGTTTAATTTATCATTTATTTTAAAAAAGGAGTTCTGTGTGTCTTTTGCTCTACTGTTTCTTCTGCAGTTACTTATATATGCACAATTAACAGGATATATATCTTTTAACATTCTTTCTGGTGTGTTAATCAGCGCTAAACATGAGGAACAGAAAGAAATTGAAATATGATGTTAAGGAAAGGCAAGGATTGTTTGGGGGTGCCAATTTATTGCTTTCCTTCAAATAAAATTTAGCACTTGCATTTTGACACAATTGTATTCTGGGACCAGCAGCACATCTTGACACAATCTACCTTTATCTGCAGTAACAAATGCCAAGAAAAGCCCGAAATAGGTTGTGAGTCAGTGTCCCTGCCCCTCCAGGGTCAGCAATAAACTATCAATTTCCACTGTATAAATTCAGTTAGCTCTGACTCTCTATTGCCCTGAGGAATAGAGTGGGTCAAACACTTTGTTTATGACTAAGGAATCCCTCAGTACACCAAGCTTTGACCATAACCCTAACTCACCAGTGCTGGGAATGGATGTGAATTCCAGACTCTTGCTTTAGTGAGAACATAATTCACGTGGATGAACATTGCACTGAGGAACTTTGTGAGATTGATCTGATGTGTATCATTGTTCTGTATTGTGTGTGAAAGTCTGTTTTAGACTGGGTTTCTCTTAAATAAAACCTTGCAGAATGGCTTCTACCTGCTTGTGACTTTCCTTTAAAAAGCAAGACTGAATTAAAGAATTTGTTCTTCATTTTACTTCTCTTTTATCCTATTAATAGCTGTGTGAACAAAGGCACAGAGAAATGAAGGGGGACAAATTTTAAAAAGTCAAACGTGAAAAATGATTCCCAAAGGAAGATGAGCAAAGTCTTTCTATATGCATAATGCAAATGTTTTTGTTTTTCATTATTTACTGCAATGACACAATCCAAATTTTAATTGCTTATCTGCATTCATAGTGAGCTGATCTCAATTTCATCTCTTCTTTACTTGGGGGATCTTCTTAATATCTGAGGCATTCTTAATTTTTGAGGGAGACACTGACCTTCTGATATTTGTAGCTGACTTTAGAACTGCCATCCATTCCAATGTTGACTTGAAAACTTGTCTACCAATGTTCACTATATTTGAAAGCTTATTTATTTAAATGTACTTATAGCACATCATCATTCAATATTGCATTTGTTTTTTGGTTGTTTATATCCCTTCACTCATATTGTGCAACCTTGATTCCTTGAGTACAAGAGGTATAGGAGATAAAATGGGATTGTATGGAATATTCAGCCCAATATACAGTGGGTATTTCACTGAGCTACTCCACTTTTCCTTAAGTTATAGGAACTCATTTCATTATTCAGTGAACCCTCCAGTGACCCTGGGATTTCACTATATAATTTATGTTTCCTGATACAATTCAACAGTGTAATCTTATGATTTATGTGCTTCATTTATAATTTGATCATCTCAGTATAATGCATGTTTTTCTACATGATTTATGTACTTTGTCCCATAATATATGTGTTTCTCTATATGATATATGTATTCATCAGCTATGTATTATGGCCCTGGTGGCACATTTCTAGAAAAGGAGGTAGAATACCCCAGCCTGAGGGTAAGTCCTGAGGTTAATTGCAATCAATTCACCTTCCACACAATTACACTTTCATCTGCAGGAGCCTGTGAAGCGAGCATGCTTAACATGCCAGCAGCAGGGAGGAAAGTATGCCAGTTCCTTTTTTCCCTAGATCTAAGAAAAAGCAAATTCCAGCAGCAGATCAAGGAATCAGAACTGTATCTCTCTAAAAAATTTTTCAGGTGTCATTAATCATATTTCTATCTTTCTGATATAATATAATTCAATTTGTAACAAATATTTACAGAAAGACTGGCAACAAACAAGATTTCATTTCTAATAATCAGTTTTTTTCAAACTAATTACTATTTAGGAATCACTGAAACAACTCACAGGAAATTCTCCGCAAAGGATTTTTTTCAAAAGAACTTTCATTAACCTCATTCAGTAAATATTGAGATCTAACTAGGCATATTCATTTTCTCAAACCCTCTGCTTACATTGACTTACCTATTTATTTATTCAACAAATATGTATTAATTCCTTACTTTGTTTCAGATACATATAAAACAGATCAAAAGCCCGTCTTCATAAAGTTTCCATTCTATGGTGTGAGACAGACAATAAGTAAAAGGAATAAGCAAAGCAAATTTTATAGTAGTTTAGAATATGATATGTGCCATGCAGGAAGAAAAAAAAAAGCACATAGGGAATAAGGAGAATAAGATTCCCAGTTGGAAGGAGAGTGTTTTGAAAATTAAGTAAGGTACTTAATAAAAGCCTCGCTAAGAATGAGGCATTTGAGGGTTCCAGTCAAGATGTCAGAGTAGGTAAACGCAGTGCTTACCTTTTCTCATGACCACATCAAAACCACAACTAAACTACAAAACAACCATCATTGACTATCACCTGAAATCTTGCTAAACTGAAGCCCTACAAATATAAACATTCAAAAGAAGCCACCGCGAGACTGGTAAGGGGGACAGAGACGCAGAATGGGCTGGCCACCCACACCAATGTGACCATTAAAAACCAGGAGGGCTATCTTGGCTGCAGAGGTCCCTGCAGGAGGAGTGAGGAACCCCAGCCACTCCCTAGCACAGAGTCCCTGTGCCGGGGAGAGAAGTTCCCATAATTTCTGGTTGTGAAAACCAGCCGAGATTGTGGCTGAGTGAGACAGAGCGTGGCTAAGTCCCAGGTGCTCCTCTTAAAGTGACCACACCAGACTTACCAACAGAATCACTGGCTTTGAACTCCAGTGCTGGGGCAGCAGCTGGAGACGTGGCAGGGACATATGAAGGGGAACTGAGTTGTCTGGCTTGGTACAGGGACTGGAAAGGTGGCTTTCTCCTGGACAGAAGAGCTGGCAGAGCCCATTGTTTCTTTACTGAGCCCTCTCCTTCACTGCATACAGATGACCACCATATCTGAGTCTCTATCAAGATGACTAATGCTGCCTTTCATTTGCCACACCCTGATGATTCAAGACCCTGCCCCGCAGAACTTTAGGGCACCCACACCATTTCCAATGGTTTTGGTACAAACTATCTGCCTTGGCTCATGCTACAGACTTTTCCAGGGTCTCTCAAAGGGCTGCAGGATCCAGGCAAGCAGCATCTGGCTTGAGCGTGTCCTGTACTTCTGGCTGAGCAACCCCAAGTCTTGCACTAGTGACAGCCAGCCTTTGTTTGCACTTGGCCTCTCAATGCACCTCCAAGCACAGCATGGGTGGCAGCTATCTGAAGATTGCTTTGTGGCTCCTGCCAGGTGGGCCCATGTGGAGCATGGGCTGCAACTGAACTTAAGCTGCAGCAATTCCCCTCCTAGGTGGCCTTGGGGCTGGCATGCCCAGTGGCCAGCTTCAAAACAAGCTGGGGCATCACCCAGCTGCCTCCAAGGATGGCACACCCAAGGGGTGGATTGGAGAGGCACCAGAGTCCTGCTGAGGCAGGTCCCACTCTGTAGATCCAGCCCCTGCACAACAAGTTCTCCACTATAGTCATGGCCAGTCCTCACAACCAATGAGCCCAAGGGTCAATATCTCCCATTGACTTGCAAATAGCAACCAAGGCTTAACTACAAGAGGAGGACACACATCACCCCCATAAGGAACATACCTGGAGTGCACAGCTCATGTGATCAGGAAGACTGTGCCACTGAAACCCACAGCACACGTACTAAATAAGCCCACACTACTAAGATGGGGGGACATAGCAACCTAACACATAGAAAAAAACACAGGGAGGCAGCCAAAATGGGGAGACAAAGAAACATGTCCCAAATAAAAGAACAGAACAAAGCTCCAGAAAAAGAACTACATAAACTGGAGACATGTGATCTACCAGACACAGAGTTCCAAACACTGGTAATAAAGATGCTCAGTGATCTCAGCAAGAACTCAGCAAAGAGATAGGAAACACAGAAATACAGCTAGAAAACATAAAAAAAAAAAAAGTCAGAAACAAAGAATATAATAATGGAAATGAAGAATACATTATAGGGAATCAACAGTAGATTAGATGAAACAGATGATCAAATAAGTGATTTAGAAGATAAGGTAGGTAGATGAGGGTAAAAGGGATCAAATATATGGTGATGGAAGGAGAACTGACTCTGGGTGGTGAACACACAATGTGATATATAAAGATGATGTATTGCAGAGTTGTACATCTGAAACCTATGTAATTTTACTAACAATTTTTACCCCAATAAACATTTTTTTTAAAAAGAAGATAAGGTAGCATAAAATACCCAATCAGAACATCAAAAAGAAAAAAGAATCCAAAAAAATCAGGAGAGTTTAAGGAGCCTCTGGCACAACATCAAACATACCAACATTTGAATTATAGAGATACCACAAGGAGAAGAGAGAGAGCAAGGAATTGAAAACGTATTTGGAAGAAATACTGTCAGAAAACTGACCTAACCTGGTGAAGGCAATAGATATACAAGCTCAGGAAGCATAGAGAGCCCCAAACAAGATAAAACCAAAGAGGCCCACATCTAAGACACATTATAATTAACACGCCAAAGATTAAAGACAAACAGAGAATCTTAAAAGCAGTAAGATAAAAGCAGTTAGTTATCTACAAGAGAGCTCCCAGAAGATTGTCAGCTGATTTTTCAACAGAAACTTTGCAGGCTGAAGGGATTGGCACAAAATATTCAAACTGATAGAAAGACCTACAACTAAGATTACTCTACCCAGCAGCTATCATTTAGAATTGAAGGACAGATAAAGAGCTTCCCAGATAAGAAAAAGCTAAAGGAGTTCATCACCATCAAATGAGTATTTCAAAGAACCTTAAAGAGACTTCTTTAAGATAAAAAAAAAAATAATAAAATAAATTGATAAATAAAATAAATAATAAAATAAATTGAGTAACAAAATGGCAATAACTACAGGCCTGTTAACAATTACTTTCAATAAATGGATTAAATGCTCTAATCAAAAGATGGGCGTGTGTGAATGGATAAGAAAATAAGACCCATACATATATTGCCTACAAGAGACTCACTTCAGATCAAAAGACACACACAGACAGACAGTAAAGGGATGGAAAAAGATATTTCATGGAAATAGACACAAACAAACAAACAAGAAACTGAAGTAGCAATACTTATATCAGACAAAATAGACTTAAAACAAAGATGATTAGACAAAGACGAACCCAATAATCCCACTTCTGGGTAGGGTATATATCCAAAGAAACCCAAAATGCTACTTTGAGGAGACATGCTATCCATATGTTCATTGCAGCTTTATTTACATAACCCAAAAAAATTGAAGGCAACCTGGGTGTCCCTGAATAGATGAATGGATAAAGAGGTGATACATATGTATATTGTATACATGTACATACATATATATTCAGTCATAAACAAGAATTAAATCTTGCAATCTGTGACAACATGATGGACCTAGAGGATATCGTGCTGAGTGCTGTAAATCAGACAGTGAAAGACAAACGTCACATTTTACTTATAAGTGCAATCTAAAGAACAAAACAAATAAAACACAAACAAGTTCATAGATACAGAGAATATTATGACGGTTGTCAGATGGGAGAGGGGTTGGGGATGGGTGAAAAACGGGAAGAGATTGAGAAGTACAAATTGGCTGTCACACAATGGTCATGAGGATGTCAGCTATAGCATAAGGAATGTAGTGAATAATATTGTAGTAACTATGTATAGTGTCAGATGGGTACTAGATTTATCAGGGTAATAGATGGAAGGGAGTTTGGGGACAGGGTGAAAAGGTAAAGGGATTAAGAAATACAAATTGGTAGTTACAAAATAGTCATGGGGATGTAAAGCATAGGGAATACAATCAATAACACGGTAATAACTATGTATAGTGCCAAGAGGTACTAGTCCGGGGTATCGCTTCATAAATTATATCAATGTCTAACCACTATGCTGTACACCTGAAACCAATATAATATTGAATGTCAACTCTAATTGAAAAAAAAAAGGGGGAGATATAAAGAAGAGTAAGAGGTTCAAAGTTCCAGGTATAAAATGAATAAGTCATGGGGATGTAATGTACAGCATAGGAAATATAGTCAATAATATTGTGATAGCATGGTACAGTTTCAGATGGTTGCTGGTCTTATCATGGTGATCACTTCTTTAGCATAGGGAATAAAATCAATAATATGGTAATAACTATGTATAGTGCCAGGTGGTTATTTTTGAAAAACTATGATGTACAACTAAAACTAATATTGTATGTTAGCTATATTTTAATATGTTTTTTTAAAAAATGGGATAAATAAATAAATTAAATTAAATTAAAAAAAGAAAAGAATGAGACATTTGGACGAGGACTGGAAAAATGTGAAGGAGATATCTGTTTGTATATCTAAGAGAACAGTATGTGGAATGAGGAAACCATGAGGTTGAAATGTGCCTGGTGTGATCTGGAAGAATGAGGAGGCCCATGTGACTATGAGAATGAGCAGCGGGGAAAAGAGGGGAAGATGAGCTTAGGTATGTGTTAGTTAACAAGTAGATCATACAGGACCTTGCAGACCATTGTAAGCATTTTGGATTTTACTCTGAACAAGGAAGAAGGACTGGGAGGGGAAATAGTCCTTCAATAACATGAGCTGACTTCTGTTTTTAAAGGAAGCTATGCAGACATGTCTATAAGAAAGGAAGGAAAGGTGGGACATTGGAAGAGTAGTTAAGGGCTACTGCGATAGTCTAGGCTACAGATGATAGGGTTATAGCAGTGGAGATAGTGAAAAGTGGTGTAGGTATTTTCTAGGTAATTTTTTCAAGTTTACCTGACAGAATTTTCTGAGCAATTGGATATGGAGCATGAAAGCGAGAAGTCAGCTTATGTACAAGCAAATAAAGGAGAAGATTAAAGCAAATGCTTGAGTATTTGATGTACATATTTCCTTCACTTAAAAGAAAAATACATGGGGAACGTACTACACGGTTATCCACATGGAAAGTACTATTGATAACTAAAGAATTACTGACCAAGTCACTTGGATTCATCTTTTCTTGCTACATATTCATGCCGTCTGAAGTGATTTTCATGTCTTTGTTCAGTGAGTATCAAATGCTGTACCTTCCAATCTGATTTACTTTCCAAACAGGTTGATTTTCTAAAAAAATTTATAGTTACTTCTAATTCAAAAATACAAGTAAAGCAAAACAGAATGGGTAAAATAAAAGTGTCTGTGGTTATTATGATGATTTATCTGCAAAACTAAAATTATTTGAAATAATTCTGTCCATATTTTGTGCTTTTATTTTTTCAACACATACCTGTAAGAGCAATACCTTCCAAGATAAATAATATTACATTCCATCCCTCAATCACAGAGCAATACATAAAGAGACGTAAAAAGGGAATTATGTTAATATTTTCTACTTAAAGTAGGACATTTACCTAAGAAATTAAAAATATTTTAAATATAGTCATATACAAAAACTTCTTAAACAACAATTAACATTTATTTTTTGGCAACAAATAAACAAAATAACTGATATCTAATGTGATGTTTTCATCTATGTGGAAAATTATTTTCACATAGGGGAAATAGTCCTATGATGTCACTATTGCTTCCTAAACACTAAAGATAATGTAAAAAACAAACATTTTCTCAGTCGGAAAATGTTAATTCTGTAAATGTTTCAAATCTGGACTTCAAATGTGAAATTCCTATCTCCAGAAGAGGCCATAATCATCATTATCATATTGATGAATAGGTTTGAGGAAAGGAAAGAATGATAAAAATCTTGGGCAATGTTACACTAAGTTATAAAATTAAACAGAACATGTCTTGACTAGGACTGACACCTTATTAGGAAACAACCTGTAAAAAGCAGAGTTACCAATCACTGCTTTTTGAGGTATCCTTTAAAAATATCAGTTCTTTGAATTCAAATAAATTCATTTCCACATGTTTCTTAAAAATATTGGGATTATGAATTTTGAAAGTAAAAAGTATTATAATAGGATTCTAAAAGTCCTTCCCAATGTTTACATAAAATTTTCAAATCCAATTGCAAGATTCAAAGGATGCTCACCATTTTAAAATAATTATTAAAGTTATATTCATTAATGTTAAAAGTGAAATTACAAACATCAGGTTAAATCTATATTAAAATACTTTTTATTTCTCGGTTTGTTTCCTTTTATTGCCTAACACAAAAGTGTGACAATGTAATTTGAAAGGATAGTTGTATAAGTGTGTGTGTGTGTGTGTGTGTGTGTGTGTGTGTGTAAAACCATTATAAATAAGGTTTGGGGGATTCTCAATTTTGTTTGATTTGAATGCAGATTTCCTGGGGTCTGCACTGCCTTTGCCTATTCTCCATGACCTAGGGCACAGCATTAACCTCTCTGCTTCTTTATCTATACGATAATAAAAAATATAAAATGTAGTCTATATTGACAAGGAGTGGCTTAGTGGAAAATCCCCATTCTTTACTGAGGTAGATAACTAATAAGACCAAAAAGAAAGGGTCAAGGCATCCAAGCGTCCATTCAACAAACATAATTTGAGCACTTAATATTTATTAATTCCTACTAATTTTTCAAGGGTTTCAAAAATGAATAAGCATCTGTTACTCAAGAAAAAGATTCACTTACTAGGAGATTTAGTTATTTTAAGATGGTATGTCAACAGCTATAACAATGAATGAATAGGTGGCTGGAGAGTATGAAATAAAAGCACCTAATCAGCTTGATGTGGGAGTGAAAAGACTTCCATGACACTTCCTGGAAACTACAGCTGCCACCTGAAAGGAGATATAAAGGATGATAAGAGTCTACTGGGAAGAAGAAAGTGGGGGGTATTCTAGTAAAGGGAAAGAAAGGAGCAAAAACCACAGGTAATTAAAATGCTAATGCTTTAAATGCCTATAGAGTGAACAGTGTGAAATTAACCTGGATGGTAGACAGATCAAATTCCAGAAGATATTAATTTTATCCTGTAGGTTATAACTTTCTGCCTCTATACTGCGGCACACACACGAGCTCTGAATGGGTTACACCTGTGTTTTTTTTCAGCTTTCCAGTGATGATTGTGACCAGAATTAGCCAGATCCCCAGCATGAGTCACCTTAGACCTTGAACTGCTATGCCCATTTTTCTCACTGTACTCTAAAAATATGATTATTTCTTGTAACATCGTGAAATGAAGAAATTAGGAATCTGTCCTAGGGAAATGTAAGCCTTAAATAGTTTCTGTCAAGAGGCAAATTTGTTTTAAAGCAGACCCAACTACTCAGAGAAGTACTCGTCCACTAACGGAGGACTAAATCCCTCACTATTGCAGGAGAGAACACAGAAGGAGCAGAAAACAAAGGCTAGATAAGTACTCAGTTTTTGTGGCTGCATCACAGGACTTTGAGGTCACATAGTCCTCTCTGGGTTAATGAGGGAGCTGGTAGCCAAAATCCTACAGCGCACACTGGAAGGAAGCAATGTGTCTATGGTAATGCCTATGATATAAACTGGGCATTGTGGGGACAAAGCCCCGGAGAGCAGTTTCCAGGCTCTCGGCCTCACACTAGAAAGGTGCTGCCTCGCGTAGTAAATGGCCATCAACTGTGATCAGATGGCCATCAGCTGTGGCTAGTTGGCCGTCAGCTGTAACCAGTGAGTCATTGGCCACTAATGTAACTGCTGTGGTTATGCTAGCAGAAAATGGGGGCTAGCAAGAAGATGGTGGCTGGCAAGCGCGGATTGCAGTTAGCATGGCGGAGTGCAGGTTGCGGATTGCAGAGAAGTGGACAGCAGGTTGTGAACAGTGTGGCTCCTGCTTCCTGTTTCTCCAACCCAGCCGCCAGCAAGAGTATAGTAGTATGACTCCCCTGTCTATGTCTCCCTGGTTGTTCCTTTTTGGCCTCATCATGTCCTGCGTTCTTATGTGGGGAGCGGGAGCAGAGACCCCACATGACACCCCACACGACAGGCATTTAATGGGAAATTTGATCAAATGTAACTGCTAAGAGATAGGAATGAGTGGCCTAAAATAACAAATAGCATCCCAACACAGATCAGCATGGTACACTCAGAAGAGGACCAGTATAATTCAGAAAAGGAGAAACCTAAAAGAGCCATAACAGAAATCCACCTCAGTCAGATCTCTCAAAGGGGTTTCTCCAGTTCTCTAGTGGTGAGAAACTTGTATTTACATTGTATTTAATTAGTGTTAGGTTAAGAAATATTTTTATAATATTTACAAGGTTTCAAGAGTTATTCTACTTTTATTTTTTCCCCACAAATTTATTACACTTGTGGACTTTAAGGAGAAATACATCTGCCAAGAAAGACTCCTCATGGTTGACTGGGCCCAAATTTGTAACCAGAGGTCTAGCAGCCACTGCTGATGGAGGCAGCTCACACACTGCATTTCAGGGAAAAGTCATAGACTAAAGTACCGTGTGAGCCGATCCTTATAAAGGAGTTCCTGGAATTATCTTTCAACCAATGGGCTGAGACCTGCCCCAACCCATTAGAACTGCAAAACTATAACCTCATTTGCATCTATACTGACCACTTGGAGCAGCTCCATAACAGCCAATCAAAACACACGATTCCAACTAATCAGGACCAGTTCTAATTGGCTATTTGGCCAATCAGAACTGTAAAATTTAGATTCCTCATTTGCATAAAAATAGACTAATCCAGAACCAGATTGAGAACTTTCTCTATAAAAGGCAGTCTCTCCTTTGTTTCAGAGGAGTGCAATTTCTGTTTCCTCTGGAGGCTATGTGTCCCTGGTTTGCAAACTGTTCACTTGAATACAGTTTCTCATCTTTTTGCACCTCAGTTTGGAGACATTTGTTGACACATCTTATAGTAACTGTATGAGGTAGGGTCAATAGAGTCTATAATTATCCTAATTTTACAAATGAAGAAACTGGAATTCAGAAAGGTTAATAAAACTTCTACACTCACATTGTCATAAAACGTTAGAGTCAAGATTCACCCCAGTTTATCTTCATAATCTGTGACCTCAACAAATATGCTATGCAGTCTCATAGAACTCCACTGACTATATTTTGTGATTGTAACATAACATCGTATAGCTTACATAACACATATGTTTTGGTGTAAAAAATCTATAGCGTGTTCACTTCCTGGTGTTGATCCATCTTTTTGCTCCCAACAATCCATTTTCCACATAGCAATAGAGAATGCTTCCTAATATAATAATAATAATAACAATAATAATAATAATACAGATTATTCATTACTTTGCATGAAATCTTTCAGAGGTTTCCCATTGCTCTTACAATCCACAGTTGCTACCATGGTTTACAAAATAATCTATCCATTCCGACTTCTACCCTCCCAAGGTCACAACCCTCTTCTTTTATCAATCAAAGCCCTCCAGTTTTCTTATTTCCTTTCTTCTTCAGACTTTTTGGTGATTGGCTTCTCATTATTTAGTTTGCTTTACTAATGCTTTCACTCAGAGAACTCTTCACTGACCAAGTAATCTAAGGTAGACACTTCCCAGGCCTTTTGTGATGTCATCTTGTTTTATTGCCTCCAAACTATCATTCTCTGAAACAATTTTTTAAATTTGTTTATGTTTTTATTATTTATCTCCTATTTCCACAGTAGAATATTAACACAACGAAGGCAAGCAATTTTCATGCTGCTCACTTTGATTTCAGACATGTCAATATCTGAAATAGTTGACATTACCCAAAACTATGTATGTTTTGAATAAAAGAATGAATGGATTATCCAAGGAAATAGATTCACTAAAAGCTTTCATTCAATCAATCATAAAATTGTGTTTAACTTCTGAGGAAAAGTCACTCTAATGGCTAGCATAAAATGGACAATTTATGAAATTTCCTAATCTTTAGAGAATCAATATAACATAATGCACAAAACTGTGAAGTCAAACAGACCGATTTTGAATCCTGATATCTTTAATTATAAACTTTAAAAACTTGGATAATTTATCTAATCTAGCTATGTCATAGTTTCCTCAAATTTAAAATTAGAATAGTTATAGTATTAGCACATAGCATTGTGTTTAGACTAAATAAAATCATAGAGATGATTTTATATACATACACACACACACACACACATATATAAATCTTACCATAGAATCTGTTACTCAAAAATTGTTACCTATTATCATTATAAATAAATTAAAGTAAAATCCCCCTTTCAAATGGAATCAGTGGAGAATAGATGCATAGTCAGCACTGAAAATTTCAAAATAAAGGTAAATATATATTAATCATTCACTTATTTGTCTAAAACTTTTTTTAAAATTTATTGTTTTGGTTAAGATAATAGGATAAAGAGTTTTGCCACGCCACATGATCACTTGACATTTTCTCTGAAAATGTAGGAATAAAAAATAAATGCTTGATTTCAAATATTGAGAATTAGAATCCAACCCATTATAATTGTTGGACAATGTTAAAATGAGAAGAAAAAAATGTTTAATTTTTTTATATTCACATAACAATAATTATGTAAAAATTAACAAACATTTATTTTGACAAAAACTGTGAAATCCATCCTATTAAATGAATCCTACCAAATGTTTGTATTCTTTCCCAATCCTGAAATAACTCATTAATTTTAATAAGGACAGAAGTTTTGACAGACAATTTTCAGTACTCTCTCTTTCAGATTGAGTTCAATTGCTACCCTTCCCTGATGCTACCCCTCCCCCCCATAACATTTCTTAGTTTATTTCTCCCCAAACAAAAATCTTAGAGGGATTTCAAGTTAACAAGAAAATATCAGGGTATTTAACAATACAAATATGTATTGATTGAATGATAGTTTTGTCAGACATTTTTGTAATAAATAAACACTGGAAGCTATTCACTTTTTTCAGTATAGGCAATAACAGTAAGCATAATTCTTTTGAGACTGTTCTTAGGAAACTAATTAAAGCAAAATATCCAGGTCAGATAGCAAAGACCCCAATTTTACTAGAATCACAAAGGGTGGTCTAGCTAGTCTGGGGGCTTTCTCTATGAGAATACATATTATCTGTATTTCTATAATTATTTCCAAGCAGGAAACTTTTAGAGTAAGTTCAGATTTCAAAAGTGAATGAGGACATGGCTCACAGTGGACTTTACACTTTCCTTTGGTTTTTAATCTCTTTTGTAAAATCCACGTAATAGGAGTGAATAGGCTAGTTGTGTTTTTGTAGCACAAAACTGTCCACCTAGGAGTCACAGTAGTGAATGAACACAAGGGGTCACCAGCTATATTTAACATTTTATACCTAAAGAACCTAATCTTCACCTTGTTCCTTGGCTTTGGGATGCATGATCTTTCTTATCACTAAGTGAACTGCTCCTAAGGGGAAGTCTTCCCACATGGACATCTTCCTTGACAAATTAAAATCCCCAAATTACATATAAAGTGTTCTTAATAAACAAACAAAATAAGGAAACCTATTTTTTATTTCTCCCATTAAAGAAACAAAGTGCAGAAAAAAATGAAGTAAGTTAGTCTGGAAGAATAAAGTTATCAAAACAGATATGAAGAATCTCAATTATAAAGCCTGCTTTGCTGCTCTGGACTTTCCTTACCGGCAGTTCTGTGGAGCTTTTATAACTCTAAAAGCATCTAGATTTTTCTTTCATTGATCAGATTGCCCTCTTTTCCTTTTCTAACTTTCATTTGATTAGACGTGAATTTGAAAAGGTTTGTTGAGGCAGCCCAAGAATGAAAAACAGGAAAAAAAAAAAACCACACACATTTAAAGGCTCAAGCAAACAAACTGTTAAACTGTAAGCAGCGATATACAACACTGCTCTCTTTACAGGAGGCTTGGGAGGCATTTCACTGAACTGTCTGAGAAAGAGCTATGTAAAGCTAGGGGATTGAGGGAGTTGAAGTGAGAAGGCACAAAATTGTAATGCTTCCCAGAGTGGTCGAGCTCGGTTCCATCCCCCAAGGCGCCGCCCCTCCCCCTCTTCCATCCTCCTCTAATGAGAACACATTAAGCCTTTCTCAATGCCCTGATGTGCTCTTACACTGCAGAATCCTTGCATTGCAATGCACAATGCAGTCCGAGGATTTCTAACATTATAAAGAGAGAAAATGCTTTCTAGACAGCTCATCCAACCCCTCCCCAGCGCTCAGCAGGGATTTAAGTGTGTCTACTTCTACTGAAAGTAAATGCATGTTTTTGCTCCCAACTAACAGGGACTTTTTCCCTATTTCCTGCTCACAAAGCCATCTGTATATTCTCTCAGCATCTTACTCTTACACTGTGGACTTTGTCAGAATTTGGAACTGTAGACCACACACACATAGTTTATGCTTTTGGTTTATAATACCTTCACATTTTATTTCCTCACACGCATTGCCCATTATTTTTAAGCTCTTCATGGAGATAAAGGAAATATTTAACACAGCTAGAAAGACTGGAAGCCCAAATTGAATTTAGGAATAATTCTGTCACTTAATTTCTATTTTTTTTACACTATCTTAACTATGTAGGGATCAAGTATTACATTTTCAAAAATTTATCCAAAAAAATTCTACCACACCACCTCTTTTGACTTAGTTGAAGATGAACATTTCATATAATTAATTAAAATTCAGGTGACTGTTCCTTCAGGATTTCCAAGATTATATACAAGGTCTGACAATTAATTTCGCTAACTCATCCTAGAAAAGTGCTACATACCTCATTGCTGAATATCACTATGCTGACCTTTGAAGTACTCCCCTTGGGACTTGGGAATCTATGCACTGACCCCAGGGTCTAGTCCACCCTTCAAAGCAATTTTGAAACTCTTTTTCTGGAATGACCATCAGAGCTGTCATCATATTACCTCGATCTCCTGAATGGCATCAAAATGTCTTCCTTTCAATACTTCCTTTATCTTCAGGTAAAGAAAGAAGTCATTGGGAGCCAAATCAGGTGAGGAGGGTGTTCCAATACAGTTATTTGTTTACTGACTAAAAACTCCCTCACAGACAGTGCCATGTGAGCTGGTGCATTGTCGTGATGAAAGAGCCATGAATTGTTGGTGAAAAGTTCAGGTCATCTAACTTTTTCACTCAGCCTTTTCAGCACTTCCAAAGAGTAAACTTGGTTAACTGTCCAACTGGTGCAAATTTATAATGAATAATCCCACTGATATCAAAAAAGGTTAGCAATATTGTTGCAATAAGTTCGTGAACTTAATTGTCAGATCTCATAGTATATTCAGTGAATAAAAACTCTGAATTTTCTTCCCATGGGAAATGATTTTCAAACACCCATACTGTACTGTTGCTAAACCCCAGGACAGTATCTGAATCACCAAGCAGGCACTACAAATGATGGCTAGCAGCTCTGACCAGGGGTTAATTAATAGGACACCAAACCAATTTCACACTAGTGTCATTGGCCCCTTCACTACTAGCAGATTTACCAACATTTATAATAAAAATCAATGCAATATAATGATGGCTTTACCATAGGAGTAAGTTTTACTTATCCGGTGGAAGGAGGACACGTAAAGTTTTGTAGTTTCAGTTTTCAGATGATTGTTTTGTTGCTGTTGTTGGTTACTAGAAATTTAACAGGTAACATTCCCCCAAATACAATTCACCTATTAAAACAAACTCAGAGCCGCAAGTGGAAGAAATGCTATGTTCAATTTTTAAACTTTCATCTGGACAGATAGCTAGGAGAGTGGGTCCCAGCTGGGATTATATGACAGAGAGATAAGTAGTATAGGTTCAGGGTGAAAAATGAAATGTAAATTGTTAACTGGCACCTGGGCAATGGAACTCCTGTCACATTCAGGAGCTCAACCATCAATACTTACACTTCCCTTGCCCTGTACTAACGCTAGCTTGTTTCTGAGAGGGAAAAATATGCCCCTCCCCCTTCAGGCAAAAATGAACAGCTTCATTAGTCTCAAACTCTCTACCTAACACAGGGTGAGTTCAGAAAGAAGCAGTCAAGTAAAATGTTGGCCACCTTGAAGAACTGCTGGATGAATGAATTGCTATTTCTTTTTGTTTAGTTTTTGTTCTTTGCCAATTATTTGTTGGTTGCTGTCCCCCAGGTATAACTTCTATTTAATATAATTTATTCCAGTCAGCTAATATTTATCGACTAACATCTATGCACAAGGACATTAAGAAATGTGCTGACAACTGAGAAAGGTTGGTGGTGTTATATACTCAAGGTCTCCTTGCCATCTACTGTGCAGTTTTTACCAAGAGCTGTGATAAAGGAGCTTGCTCCCACATAGTTCTGTAGCTTTCTTGATAGATTTACACCCAGTCTTGAGTGTGTCCTTGCTTAGTCCAGGTTCCAAGGTTCAAGATCACCCACTTCCCCTTTTCAAACCGGAAGACATCTCTCTCAGCTAAAGAGCAGACACAGAACCTGATAGTCATTTTATTATATAAGTTGAGACAGCATGCATAGAGTCCCCAAATACGAGAGGGGTCACCTACACCAAGGACATGATTCAATCTCTGGTCAAACTCTACCTTGGGTTTTTCTTTAATTGGTCATCATGTACCTTGTGATCAGTGCCTACTACAAACATGACTAATTATACCAACTATTCAGTTTTGTTATATAACAATTTAAAATTAAACCAAGTTCATGCGAGTGAACACACAGACATACATACACTGTCTAATGAAAGGAATTTCTAACTTCTACATAGGTTTATTCTTTTGGTTTTGTCAACTTGTTTGCTGATCCAGCTCCCTCTGAATTTTCTGCACCTGCTTCCTTTAATCTGAGTGTTTTGGTACAATCTCTTCAGACCAGAGTGATCTGAGTGAGAGGCTCTTGGATTATTCCGAATCCAGGTACTTCTCAATCCTATATTTTCCCTAGTTACTAGGAAGAACCATTGTTTGTTCTAACTTTGAGTACATACACAATTTCATGAAGGAGCCAAAATAGAAAGGAAAAACTCAGTGTATTCTTTAAGTCTGGTCTTTAGGCAGCAAGATAGCCAAAGATTTCTGACATGGGGCAATTACCCAAAGCAGATCTTCAGATAATTTCCCAAGTTTTTAAACTGTGTTTGAGGTTTTATCTTTTTCTCCTCCAAATTTAATAGCTCTCTTTCACTGGCTCGTGCTTAGTTTGAACATATTAGAAAATAAAATAAAAGTTAACATATATCATTAGAGAGAGGCCTGAAAAACTAACCTGATGGTTTGACATACTTTAGACATTCTGACAGCAAAATTCTAGTTCTTAATTGGATACTTTAATTATTCCTTATTGGTAAAACAAATCTTTATTAGTAAAATCAAAACTCAAATTCACCTTTTTCTTGTTGTATTAATTGTTATATTTTCAAAGATAAGTCTTCATTGCTTATCCCTACACTCTTCTGTTTTTTTTTTTTTTTTCTTCCAGTCTTTTATGCTTGTTTGGAAAGCCAGAGAAAATAGATTCAAAAGGCACTTCACAAACATAGTTATTTTTCTCTGATTATTAGTAATCATGGGAACTTTTTATAGAACACCTAAAATTTAAATGCAGTCTAGAGGAAAACAATAAGCCTTTGTGTCTGTTGAGTGAAACCTCCTCTTTCTCTTTGTTGTCTGAATGTATTTCACCCTGCTGTCAAAGTGTGTCCACTCTAACCTTTCCTTTCGCACTCTTGGCATCTCTCCAGTCTCCAAAATGCCTGTTTGACTCTCATCTGACACCTATATCTGATACAGTCACAACACTTCTTTGCATAATGAGTAAGCATTCCCTACCCATCAGAAAGTTAATTAAAAAAATGTTTAGATTTTTGTTTTCATAGACATAACGATATAAATGCAACTTCTGTTCAATTAAGCCCCAGTGACAGAGATGGGGGAGGGGACGAATGGTTCTTTTAATAAGAGCAGGTTTTATGCTTATTATCTTAAAATTGGAGATATGGATTTGTGATTTTCCCCTCCTCCACGGAAAAAAATCTTTAAATAAAGATGTCTTCATCTGAATTGACCACCGTTTATAAAAGCAAATCTGGTTGGGGCTCTGCTGCTTATGCTAAAGGAGCATTCCTCCCCATTACAATACCTTTTGCACATTTATAGGAGGAATAAAGAAAAAGATGCATGATACATGTGAAGGAGCCTTCTCTGTGCCATCCAGAGAAAGAAGAACTAAAAGGATTATAAAAGTTCAGATTAAAATGATATAAAATCTAGTATTTGGCTCCAACACTAGTGCCTTGGTCCTCTGAAGCTAATCTGTATGCACTCTGTGACCTCCTCGCAGCGAACCCTGCTAAATATATTATTCCCACGGGGGCTTTCACTGCTGCTTGGTGTCAGAAATCAATATGTATGAGGCGCGTGGATGGGAATTTCTAATAGATCTGCCTGGCCCTGTGCTGCTTTTCAATATCTGCCTTGGACTATTAGTGCCGGCTCGGTGCCTGTGAAATAACCGAGATAATCTTTTAAGGTGCACTGTTAAGGTGGAACCTAAATGTTGCTGTTTCAATTAAAACAAAAATTATATTCATAAATCAGTCAGGTCTCTGTAACCTTGTATAGTCACTCCAGAAGGCTGATTAGAAACAAGATGGAATGTAAAGCTTTAAGGGGTGAAATGCTTTTTTTAACTTCTATTTAGACTTCCGAGGAAGGTATGATATGTTAAGGCTAATGATTTGTTATTTGGGAAAAGGTATGAAATTAGAAAGAAATTTAGAATGCTCAGAGTTCTACAACCTAATGGTGTTTATTTTCTTTGCTTACTGTACAGAAAAGAGAAAAAAAGTCATAATATATAGAAAGCAAAGTCATTTTTTTCCATATTAGATGAGAACACATTTGTACATGGGCTTTTTTCATATAATTTATTCACACTAAAATTATTGCATGAGTGATTATTTTTGGATAACTGCACAAATTAATTTTATCACCATCATGCAATTATGTCATGTCATTTTTTGTTCTTATATCTGTATAGTTATTTGGAGATAAAAGTAGGCAAGAAAGTGGTTCATTAAAGTTCCATGTAATCCACCCTCATTGATGAATATCCTCCCTCCTTCAGTAGCCCAGCAGCCTAAGCACAGTGCAGACAGCTCATATCCGTGCACTGGTAACGCCATGCTAGTCTCTGGATTCCGGTTTTTCCTCTTTGTTTTCAGAGGAAGCTGTTCCAGCTCAGTGCACAGAGGTGCAGCTCACAGAAACAACTGACTAAGGTGCTTCATCATTATTATTAGTAGTAGTATCATTATCAGCATGAATGAGGACAAGGGAGGTGGACTATAACCCATACATACATTCATCTGGCTTTTCAGACAGCAAGGCTGGGTTCAAATCCCTGAGTGAGGTGTGGCAGGAAGAGAAGCTTCACCCAAGAGGGTCACTTTTGGCCACCTTCAGCTCTGTTGCCTAGTGAGGTTGTCACCCTCCCAAAGGTTGAGGAACTGGCATATAACTCTTTTTTTTTTCTTTTTCTTTTCTTAGTTTCCTGCACACTTCACTTAGCACAGCACAATCCACTTGACAATCCTCCGAAAACGCCCTGACTGCTTGTCTGGCCTTCTTTGGATTGTGTACGAGGCCGTAACATACAATCAGGGATGCAGGGATGGACCCCAGAAACATGAAAAAAAGGAAGCACAAGGATGGTAACCCTCAAGTCATGAGGAAGCTGTCTCTAAAAAATATCCTTGTCTTCTTAAGCTTTATTTGTGGTAATGTTGAGCAATTGTTTTTTGGGGAAAAGTTCGTACTCTTTTTAAGAAATACTCATCTCATTCATTACTGAATATTTACAAATTTTTAGTAGGAATTGAGCATATTAAGCTGTGATTATTACTCATTGGCAAAATTTCCTAGACAACATGGAAGACAACTCCCTTTATATGCTTATTTTTTTTAGCAATGTTAACCCACAGATATATTTTTATAAAATGATTTGTAACGGTACTTCAGAATTATTAGAAGGAAAAGAAAAGCTAAAAGCACAAAAAACCAAACTATTCTTTGACTTCTTTGTTGAGGAAATGGAATTCCATATACTAACTTTATTTAAAATATCACCAGAACCCATAAAAATAAAATGTAAATGTTTATAAAGTGTTGTACCACTAGAGTCATTTTTTTCTCCTTCATCCAACAAGCCAGTCAGCTCAATTTTCAACTGAGTATATAATACAAACAGTTATGATCTAGTATGAGAAATCCCCAGCAGTTTAATCTATCTCTAAGTCTTTCCTCCTCCAAGTTCCTCCCTCTCTCAACCCTTCAATTAGACATTTGTGAAAACAAACAATCTATGTGTTTTCTGCATCTCCCAGGGAAGTGTAATGTTGTGAAGCAAGGGTTATAGGCTTTCAGCAATAGGAACAGGAATTATGATTGAGCTTTATAAATGAGGATTTTAACAATTTTTTTTTTAAGGTTGGAAAGGAGAAGGGAAACAACAGCCTAGCTGTCTGCTCTGAACTGGCTCTATAAGAGTAACTGTTCTTAAGAAATGTCACTCAAGTTAATATCAGGATAAAAGAGAACAATTTCTGAAGGTGACATCAATATATTGGTTTCTAAGCTAAACCAAGCCAAATACATTGTTAAATAAACAACAACAATAACAAAATGTGTGGGGAAAATGAGCATAGGAATAAGAATATTTATGACAGAAAGGAAAAACAATAATATTTTGCTTAATATTCTTAACCCTATAGTTGGAAAAAAACAAGCAAAAAAAACCTTTTGATGAATTTGCGTCATCTTTTTAGGTATTTCTTTTATGGCAGTGTCACCACAATTATATCTATCATGGGAGATACATTTAAGAATTACATTGTGTAGCATACTCATCCTCATTAAGTATCCATTACTTCTATAATAGCAAGAACACAATGAGAAATAACTATGGGAATTTCTCATGGATCTGTCCATCTACCCAAGCAAACAGAATACTTTTCTTTGTTAATACATTCTCCAAACATAGTAGTTAAAATAAGCAAATATTTTACAGTCAACATTATTGACGTAAATTCCACCACCCAGCTAAATTAGAATAATACACATTCAATGTAATTCTTAAATACACATTTTTACTCCTACCTGGGATTAGAGATAATTCAAAACAACACATCAAACCATTTTATAGAAAGAGTCTAAGCTTGTGTCATAAAAGTCCAGCTTTATATCTTGACATTTTGTGCAAATCTAGAAGAAGAATGTTTTGTTCCACAAGTTCTGTGCTTTCATCCAATGAGATAGGAATATCCTACACAGAAATTTAAGAGGCAATGGTTTTTATTTCTGTCTGAATTAGTTCTTTTTTTTCTGCTCATTTCTTTTCCATTCATTTCTTTTCCCTTTGTCTCAGTATTTTGGCCAATAAGAATACAGTGTTTGATTAACTACATCACAAGGAAGAAGAAAACAGTAAATAGAAGTATACGGCAAATGGGTGGCCTGTCCCTATGAAATTATAAACTCCTTGAGAAAAATGAACCCATCGTTTTCCTTTATACCTCCATGGATCCAACTAGAAAGCTTGTATTGGGCATCTTTAGGTCTCAGTCAGTGTGGTAGGCAAATAAAAGGACTAACAGGGTTCAACGCCCACATAGAATTTATATTCTAATAGAGGTGAATGACCTGCAAACAATATTTAAAGTATTATATAGGAAATTCAATGTAACCTCTAGTTCTATGAAGTCTGGTTTTCAGTCTGATTCACCAACAACCCCAATGCACAGTCCTGCTCTGATACATAATTAGTCAATCAGTCAATGTCCAATCAGAAAGAGAAGTCACTCAAGGTATTTCCAGGAGAGGGGAATTAAATGTAAGGATCTCACTACAAGGAAGTTGGAATTGCTGTAGGAGCTAAAAGAAGTAAGTTGGGGCTGGTGAAACAATACTGAGAAGACGATACCAGAGAGTATGGAACTGCTCCTGCTCCAGGCTGAAGCCATGAGCCTGTACTCACTACTGTTCTGACACTGCTGGAACTGCACCACTTCTGAGGAGAGAGACCCAACCCTAATATACTAGTGCTAATCCTACCGGGGTGCTGCCACTAGAGCTATGAGAATGGGCATTGCCTGAGCAGGAGCTTGTCTCCCCTGCTGTCCTCCAGGAGGCATCTCCTGTAGCTGGGACTGGGTAGGGGCAGGCTTCTTTTTTACTTTTGTCTTCCAAACTCCTACTAATACCTTTCATTGGCAGAACCTAACTAGAAGCCAGCTGACAAGGGAGTCTAGAAAAGTAGTTTGCAAGCTTTCAGCTGATGGGATGCAAAGGAGAACAATGAAGGATGGAAATAGAGCTGAGAGACAATAGGCAAATAACCAACACTGTAGCTTTCAAGTAACATTTGTTAAATGAGCAATCGAGGTATATAAACTACACAAATGTAATAGAGAGAGTACTCTTAATTCAGCCTAGAATCATGTTTAACTCCAATGATTTCCAAATGTTTTTGGCAGCAAAACCAATACTTTTCAAATGAAATTTTAATACAAAGCACTAGTATGCATTAAGTGCCCAAAGCAGACACGTAAATTATGTTTGTATGTATTATAATACAGTTTACAAACTAGTAAGAAGTTGTTAAGAGTAAATAAAGCTGTTTGGTAAATAGAAACTTTTTTTATATATACTAGAGATTCTAGATGTTGCTTGCAGTCAGGACCCACAAAATTCCAAGTGAATCTTAGATTTCCTGAAGCACCTAGGCCGAACCTACAATTCGAATTGTACCTACAGTTAGAATTGTAGGCATAACCCTACAATTTCAAGGAGGATTTAGAAAGTCCTATCTAATCAAAATAGTGCATTTGATGGATAATCCCAAGTTATAACAGTTATGAAAAAGTCCATAGTACTAATGGTATTTCACTATAGTGAATCTTAATTTTAATATAATTAATCAACAGAGTAGTATATATACCCAATGATATTTAGTTTATCAAAACTTAATGACTACATATAATAAATGCTTTGAAATTTAAAGTCCTATAATAGAAAGTAAATAAATTATATTTACCTATAAAATTTAGGATACTTCCTCTCCCTTTACAGGCCCTGATAAGATGAAGAATCTAGCTTTGCCTACATCGCTCCTCTTCTCAAATAATTTCAATATTTCCCCACAGTCCACAAGACAAGCAATAAATGCCCAGCTGGACTAGAATTCAAGTGCTTCTCATGTCTGAAATGTAACAAACATTTCAATCCTATCTTTAAGATTTATTTACATGAGTCCTTTTCTTCAATTCATTGGTCCCTGCATATTATTCACATTTTTCTACATTTTCACCTTCAATCAAGCCCTTCTTTTTATCCAATTGTTCTCCTCATTCTACTCCAGAACACCCCCAAATATCCACACTTAAATATACTGCAGTGGCCTTTACTGGAATTTGTCACCAGTGTGAGAGAGTGTGTGTGAGAGTGTGTGTGTGTGTGTGTGCGTGTGTGTGTTGAAAAATGTTGAATCTAATTTGAGAACACCTTTCACCAAAATTCAATTTCAATACAACTTAAAACACACAGAAAAGATGACAAACCCATGAATCATGTATATTTTACTAACGTGTACCTTTTACATAGCTCAGTACTCAGTACTCAGTATTTGAACTAATAAAATGAAAAAAATAGTGTTTCTTAAGTCCCAGATAATTCTAAAATTTGTAACTAATAATTTCTATACATGGATAGGCTTCTACCTCTCTTTCCACCAAGGACAGACATCAAAAAGTAATAAATACCCCTTTTTTTGTTTAACTGAACTTTTTTTTGGTTTAACAACTCAGTATTACTTTCATAATCTTTCCCAACACAATGCCCCAAGCAGCCATTATCCATCATCAGAATGGAATACGAGATAGTTATTTGCTATCTATTGACACTCAATTGGTCTTTAGAATATGGCAATTAGTGTATTTATTTAACATTTAATGTTAATTTAAGTAGACGATAATTCCTATGAAGACAGGGACAAAAATCTATCTTCCCAGACTATCCAGGGATCTACACATACTAGGTGATAAATAAATATTTGCTTTAAATGATGCTTTAAATGATGAAATCCATGCAGAAGCAGAAATATGTAGTTCCAGGGTATTCTGATTCATTTCTACAATGTAACAACACCAATGAGTATGCTCAAAAAAGGCTAAAAAATTATAGTAAATTATAGTAAAACATGTTCCCATTATTGAATGTTATGCTTCTATAGAGCATGCTCAGTTGAAATTGCTGACACCACAATTCTCTTGAGGATCCCAGTCCTCAAGAGAAATATAAGCCCATTTGGTCATATAGTCTCCTGCTGCCCTACCCCTTTACCTCGAAGTTATTCTACAATTTGAGATTTCTTTCCTTGTGCTTAAAATATAGCCGAGAAAAACAGTGAAAGTCACACACACATTGCCCATTCTTGTAAATGATGATGTGATCAGCTCTTCTATAAATGCCATATAAGAAAAAAGCTTTCATCAAATACTTATAACAAAATATTAATGTATTCACCAAGTCATGGGAAAGTAATGCGTACTTTTACCGACTTTTACTCACAAAAGGCAGATGTAGGCCAAGGTGTGAGCGGTAAAAACATAATCACATTGTCACCAAAAAAAAATCATCATGTGGCTTTGCAGCTAGGACTTTCCCATTTTTCCAGAAGCCACAAGGCAATAGCAGCTACACTATGACTGAAGAACTCTCTTCCAATGTGGACTGAAAATGGCACAGCTCTCCTAGGAAAAAAAAATCCTTCATTTTAATTATCTTTCCAACCTGCCTCTAAAAAGACCTGAAGAAAGGGGTCGACTTACAAACTGTGGAATAAATTGTTTCTCCTATATTCTTTCCTTTATAAAAATAATGATTTTGATAGCAGCTAATGTTTCAAGATGAATCCAGCCAGGATCCTTCCAGCAAACTCTCGTTCATCATGCTTGGCTTCTCTATCATATCTCCCTGAAACTAGATAATCCCTGTCCCCTTTTTACAGACCTTTATACATACTACTTCATTAACTTCACAAAGGCCTGGGTAAACTGGGGAGAAGGGTAGTAAAGCAATACAAGACATGGGAACAGGTTGCCAAGTCTCAAGCAATGCACCAAATGCAAGGGTGCCACTTACACAATTGAGTTCATAAACTAAGATTTCCAGTTGTTTATTTTTCTCTTATCTCTGTTAACAAGTCCATAGGTCCTTGTATACATGTATTATAGACAGTCAAAATTAAATAAAAAGTGGATTAATTCCCCAGGAATGATCTTGTCTGTGTGTCTGTGTGTGTGTGGCTGTGTGTGTGCGCGCGCATGCACACATCCGAGAACTACAGCTTTCTGGTGGTATATATACCATCAACCAGAATAATTCCAGCAAAAATAATTTGAATTAACTAGCTACTCTAGAGTAGCTTTGTACAAAATAAAGTGAGATTATTAGCAATAAGTAAACATTATCCAAACTGGCTACTTACCTAATGAATTTACCAGATAAATATTTAGTTATCTGGTAACAACAGGATGACTTCTGTCGGGTGAACTTAACTTTTTTGGACATATTTTCATTTGTAATTAATCTTTATACTTGATAGAGTCCCCTTGCTTGTTTAGTTAAACTCAAAATCAAGAAATAACTTTTTAACAGATTCAAAAATACGATTTCATGAAATAACTATATATATATGTAACTATATATAAACATATGTGTGTGTGTGTGTATGTGTGTGCCTATATATGTTTCCATTGTTTCATATATACAAATATAGAAAACACTGAAAATATATTGTGAGGGAATCCCAGATAAGCCTCCAAAAAGATATGACAGATTTTTCTGAGCTAACTTTCTAAGATTATGAACCATATTATTAGAATATTGAATATAACACAACTGTAAAATGGAAGTAGTGGGTCTTAACCCAATTCCTGCAGAATGTGTATTAATTTCCTGTGACAAAATCTGTCCTAAATACTCTTTAGTACACCTTTTTTCCATGCCACTGAAATTTTAATTCCAAATAGCCAATCAGATCTAAGTGAATCACTTCATTTGGTTTAATAATAGGTCTCAATTGAGATTGGTAAAAAGTACAACATAGGGATTAGAAATTGAGGAATGCAGTATCATCAGAATTTAATTCTCCTTGAGTTCATCATCTATATCTCAACTTCTCAAACTACCTTTATTTGTTCCCTGTCTCAACAAATACCTTTATTATTATCTATCTAACCAGTTGGCTCAAGCTATAAACTATTGACTTCTCTTTCTTTCTCATAGTCCTCCGCATACCTAGAAAAGTCCTAATTATAATACTTCTTTATCAGTTCTGGAATCAACCTCACTGCCACTACCTGCATCCAGGCCACCATCATCTAGACTAGAATTTGAATTATTCACCAGGTTTAAGCTGCTTCTATCCAGTTCATTCAACAAGTTTTATACAAAGTTGTCTACTCAAAGCCTAAATATGATATTGCCGCACTTCAACTCAAAATTTTTCTCTAGTACTGTAATTTTCTTCAGAGAAAGTCTAAATATGGAATAAATTGTCCTTCATAAACTAGTCCTTGTTCTACTCTCCAATTTTACTGTGTTTAATTCTACTCCTCCTATGCATGGCAGAGGCTGCTATATGTTTATTAAAACCAATTTATTTTAGAGTTAGATTTCATTTCCCAGCAGCCTTTGCTATTAGCTGTACCCATATGACAAAAAGCTGACCAATGGAATGTGAGCAGGGACAATGTGTCTCTTCTGAGGCAGAGTGCTTAAGACATGGGTGTGCTTTCCCATAGTGTAGTTTTTCTATCTATCTGCTAAATAAAGAGGACTTAGAAGGCTTAAAAAGGATAGATATATAAGACAAAGGAAGCAAGTATTCCTGAATTCTTACATGGGAGACTACCCCACCAGGAATACTGGCAGTGGGTTAGAATTTGTAGTTTATCTTTTAGAACAGTTAGCATCCTTTTAATTTCTACATGATTCTATAGCTGACACTAGTTACCAACTTTTCCTGGAATGTTTCAGGTCTTCACTCGGTTCCAGATTTGGCACATGCTTTTGAGTGTCTAGAATTCTCTGCCCTCCCTGTTCCTTTAATTTCTCTCACTCCTGAACATGTCAGATGTTAAACTCCACTTGTTCTGAAAGCTACCCTTTCCCAAGGCCAAATGCGTACTCCTCTCGTGTGATTTCATAACACATTGTGCCTACTTTATTTAAGCACTTGTCATACACACTGTATTATAATTGCTTATTTATCTGTCTATTCCTCTAGATCTAGCTAGCTATCTTCTCAAAAAGTGATTTGTTCATTGTGTATATTTACCAAGTGCATTCTTGTAGTCATTCCATTCCCAAATATTTATTGATACCTTATATGCCAGGCACTATGCTAGACAAAGTGGATAAGATAGTAAACAAAATAATTCAAGTCCTTGCCTTCATAGAGCTTAAGAGTGGTAAAACAATATAAATTGTGATGTATGTCAAAAAGAAAAATTACATAGCAAATAAAAGTGTATCAGGGACAGAAGGACTAATTTGGATTATGAACTGGCCTATCCAATGGCCTTGAATTCTGAAATACAGTCTCTCTCATTCTGTGGGCAAATTGCCTCAATCATGATTTATAAATAAAAGAACAATGTCAGTATAACATGGAAATTACATTGGTTTCGTGCAGTTTTTTCTCAGGTGTATTACTATTTTGTTCCTCCAGTTTCTCACACAGCTGAACCCAGCATGTGTGTACTGGGGTATCATTCTGAGCATGATACTCATTCGCACCAAGCTCTTGCTCTCTTATTATAGCTCAGTCTTGGCCATATGTTCTGTCTTGGAAATATTAATACATTCCATAGTCTCCCTGATAGTTGTGCATTTCTCCCTTATCTCTGTAACTCAGCTACCTCAAACTTTTGTTAAAAATCTTTCCATAAACCTTCCTTTGCCTGTTTTTTGAAGGGTAATTTTCCTGTATTTACTCTAGTAGTTCTTTGGTATGAGGAAACTAACACATCTTTTAAATTGTGTTAGTATTTTTATTAGGATAGTTACTAGATTTTGTTAGTGCATTGATTACAAACTTTCAAAGTTTCTCAGTTTCAAAACAAAAAGAATGAAAGTTTCAAGTGGTCTACCCCAAACCTATCATCTCATATGCCCTGCTGTTCTTCTGTAAATGTGATGGAACACAACGTTTTTCAGGAACCTATTATTGTGTTTTAGCAGAAACTCTCCTTCCTCCTTGCACGATCTTCCTCTTCCTTCTCAATCTACTTCCATGAAGTTCCCTCTGGAAATTAACAGGTGTCCTGCTCTCTTGCCATACACCAAACATTGGGCATGTCATGTGGTTCCATCTATATACAGAAAACCTGTCCAAATTTACTTGTCTAGCTGTGAACCTGACCTCTCTACCCAAATCGGTGAGAGTTTTCTGTATAAGGCATTTCAAACTGCATGTACTGTCACTAACAGAAATGAAATGTGGAGAAGACAATTCAGCTTATCATCTTGCAGTGACAGAGCTCTGTGCCTGGTTTCTTTGTCACACTGGGTAATGCCACTATATCAGCAGCTAGCTACACAGGAAATCTTGGCATAATTGTCAACTCATCACTGTCCTTTGTTCTGTAAATCCATTTTCTTCAACTCTTGCTGTAATTGTACTTTTACTTCCCAAATATGGTCCTTCTTCACTGTGCTTTCACTTTGTCCCCTTTTTACATGTTTCATATCAAAATCCTCTCATTATCAGGCTTTGTGTGTCCAGTTACAGTGTAATATTGAAAAACAAGTGAGTTCTAGGGCCGGACAGACCTGCATCAAAACTTTACTCTGTGGAACCTAGAGCAAATCATTCCACTTGTCTAAATCTCTATTTTCTTATATGCAAAATGGGGATAATAATGCTTATTGTACACAATTATTATGACATTCAAATGATTATATATAAATTAAAATGCGTTAAGTCAAAAACTCTGAATAATAAGATTTTAAAAAACAATTAGGCAAGTATTTGCTAAGAAATTTAAAAGTTTAATATTTTAAAAGGTTTTATAGGCTGTTAAGAGATACACTGGAAGCTCAAAAAAATAGGAAAAAGGAGTGAATGGATGCCTAAAGCACTAAATATAAGATACTAAAATTAGAGAAATATTTTAATCATACTAGTAATGAGACAAATTCCAATTTGAGATATTATTTTATCATAAAATTAGTGAATAACAAAATAACAAAACCCAATACTGAGATGAACATGTATTAAATAGAGACACTAATGGTTAGGAGTTTAACCATTACATACTGTCTTAAAATTATTTTCACAAAATTTATTAGAGCTTTTGATTTTTTTAAATTTTGACTTAGTAAATATCTTTCCAAAAAGTTCACGCCATCAGCATTATCAGACTTCTTCTTTCATAGGAGAAAATTTGAAATATAAGGCAACTTACCAAGTAATTATGATATATGGGATTATGTAGCTAAAATGATATCTTAATAGTGCCCTTTGAAAATGAAAACATTTTAAATAGACATTTAGCATGCCTTGGTCCCACTTTATGTGCTAGGTTGACTATGTACAAATCAATTAAAACCTAACTGTGAGATGTTCATGCATTTATATGTATGAAACATGCTCACTTTGTTTAGCAGATAATCAAGAGAATACTGTTCAAATATGTATTTTAAGCTAGGTTACCAGATGTCTAGCAAAAAAAGAAAATGTCCCTTATGTCTCTCCTCATACTCGTTTGCTGCAATAGTCTCAGACAAGCTTTTAACATCTAGAGTGTTTGCTATTCTTTTACTTTTTTTTTTTTTTACAATTTCTCATTCAGTAATTTTAAAATTTACAGTAATTATTTTTCTAATCCATCTCATTCACTAGGTTAGCCCCATTCCAACAATTCCTAGAATCCACCACCAATTTAATCTATTGAATATCCTAATCTTTATTATTTATGATCCCTCTTGATATTCTTTTTCCCCTTAACTAACTTAGATTCCATGTTACATCATTATAATACTGCATTACATGAACATAAGTCCTTTGTCCCTTCTATCTATTCATGGTTCTTTCCTGCTAAATCTAACTATTTACATTAGATCACACTCTTCCGGTGAACATAGATAGAGGAAAACTCACAGCCATGTTGACAGGTTTTACTTTTAATCAATGACCACAGATTTCACGTGAGCCTTCACTCTGGCCTATTAAGCCTCTCCATTAAGCCCCAATTTACCTTCCTGTTCTCCTGAACTTCTACTTATCTGCATTTTCTCCTCCTTGCTCTTCCAATCACCAACACCTCATTCCCTGACTCTCAGATGATTCTGTTTCCTATTTCACTAAGTAAATAGAAGCAACTGGAAAAGAGTTTCCTTATCCTCTTCCCACCCAATCTGCATCTAATTTGATGATGGAGGCATTCTGTCAGTTTCATTTCTTCTCATCTGCAGAGTGAAACAGGCCCACATGATGCGTCTACTTTTTATTCAATCTGTTTCTTTAAAGCTAAATTTAAGGCTTCAGCACAATACTCAGAAATTGGCATTAGGATATGTAGAAGGGCTTTTCTGATTAACTTTTTTTTTTTTTTTTTAGTAAATCATGAATGTCTCCTATGGTTCCTGTGAAAGTCAGCCATCAATTGTTATATCATGCTATCATCTATCTAGTAGGAATATTCCAGTTTATGGATCATGTTGCATAATGCATAGCATTAATATTAATCTAAGGATTTTTATCTTTGCATTTTCCCTCACAAGGCACACATCCTGTTCATTGCCTTAGATTACAATTCAGGAAACTACTATGGAAGTGTGAACCAGGAACCTGGTACAAATGCCCTTTTCTGTTTCCAAATCAGTTTCAAGGTCTGTACCACTCTGTATACTGAACTATAAGGGAAAATTGTGGCAGTTCTGAAAGAGAGAGATGCCACATTTTAGAGCTCTGGTTCTTTTAACTTAGCTACCATGCGCCACATATGTGCAACAGACAAACAATAGTGACCAAATATTACAGTGGTAGTCAGGGTAAGTAGAGAAAGGACAAAGTAGGTTCTGGTTAAGAAAATCAAAGCACAAAAATGTTAAACAAATTAAATATAAAGCAGTATCCAAACATGTAAAATAAATAAGATTGCATTCCTCAAAAAAATGTTTTAAATAATGGCACATTATAGAGTATAGACAGACATCTCTATTACTAGAACCATTTTTAATGGAGCCCAAGGGTCCTTTGTTTATACATTTTTTCCTATTCTTTATTCTTTTCCCTATGTTCATAAGTATTACTAAAAGAAAGCAATAAGAAGACAGTATGATGTACCAGAAAAGTTAAAAGATTGGAATCCTAGCCTCATTTTTAATGGTTTGTGGTCTTGTGACCACAACTTAGTTTAACTCTCTAAGTCAGAGTATCTTCATCTGTGAAATTAGGAAAATAGGATGTCTATAGCCTAGCTATGTACCATGTTTCTGCAAAAATAAGACCTAGCAGGACAATCAGCTCTAATTCATCTTTTGGAGAGAAAATTAATATAAAACCCTGTCTTATTTTACTATAAGAACAGGTCTTTATAATATAATCTAATAATATATAATATAATATAATATAATATAATATAATATAATACTGGGTCTTATATTAATTTTTGCTCCAAAAGATGCATTAGAGCTGATTGTCCAGATAGGTCTTATTTTCAAGGAAACAGGGTAGTACAGAGCTAATACATATGAGAAATTGACTACCAAAATGCTTAGCATACTCTGAATACTAAATAAGTGTTTATTTTTTTAATCATTGCAGAAATTTTGCTGGTACTATCCTCGTCGTTCTTTTACTAAGTGAAACACCCTTCCTAAGTAATCTCAACCATTTTGATAGAAGCCACTAAATTTATTTTATGGTGACACTCAAATCTATATCATTAGTGCAGGGCTCTTTTCTGAATTCCAGTATCTACATTTGAGTGGCCTAAAATCCAAATAAAACAGAAAAAGAAACCCACAACCTAAAGTGAACTATGCTGTCTTACCACTTTATTCCAAAACTTATCCTTCCCTTACACTGCAAGTCTCATGAAATGGTGCTACCAACCACCAAACCAGAAACCAGGCATCATCCCAGGGTTCTCTTTCTTCTTCACCTCCATTTCCAATACATGGGAAAGTGTTATCAGTCCTACCCCTTCACCATCTCTTTATGCTATAATTTCTTTAACCGATCTCTTGCCTCTTCCTGTTTCTTTGTTCTCCATGTCTCCAGATGTGTTCTCCTTCAAATGTCACCAAAGTGCTCTGTCTAAAGACAAAGCTTATTTTACCACTATTTAGAGTATCAACATCTCTCCTCATAACACACAGAATGAGGTCCAAATTCCTTTAGTTTGACATATTGGATCCTCTAAGATCTGCAGACTTTTCTGGACTCACATACTCTTTCTCCCACGGTAAGCTCTGGTTATCATGAGTTTGCAGTTGTCTACGTACATGATTATGTCCCAGGCTTTCTTACTTCACCAGTTCTGTTCTCTCATCTGAGAATGGCCTTTCTGCCTCAGTCTCAGCTCCATCCTGTCATTGACCCATTGATAACGAGTTCATCTTTCCTGTCATCACTCAAGTATTACTCCAGGAATCTCTCGCTGATATCCTCTTCCCAGATAGAATAAATCAGCCTCTTGTGTGACCTTTCTGTATTTTATATCTACTTCTATCACCTGTCCTTAAATTTGCAATCCATTCATGTATTTACATGGTTGACTCCATTTCTACAGTTCAAGTTCCTTAAAGGCAACACTTTTATCTAATTCGTCCTCATGGTGTACTCAAAGTCTGTACCAGCTGGTTCAGAAGACAGATGCCAGACTACACGCTTGTGATTTGAGGAGTGTTTAATAATGAAGCTTATTTTAAGGGGTGTGGCAGTAATTGGGGAGACCAATAATGAATAAGTCAGAACTTGGAAGGTAACGCACATAGAGAAAGGCCATACTGAAAGGATAAGGGAAGGGAGGAATTACAGAATGCAGAGAAGATAGTTATGTAGACAGGGCCTCCTGTGGTGCAAGAGCTGTGGCCTTTCCTACATGGGTGCCATCGGCCTAAAGCAAACCACACAGGGAGAGAACTAAGGTAATAAACACTTTTGCTTCAGTGTCTTCCTTCCCTGCTAGTGGCTTCTCATATTCTGAAACCAACACCCAGAAGCCAGGGGAAATGCAGCCCATTGATGTAATCCATATGGTTAGCCTTGGGGAGGGGAGGGTGGGTAGAGCACACTGGAATGACAAAGGATAATATAATGCAGGGTCTAAAGGGGCTGCCAGATCCTAATCCTTAAAACTTCTATGTTGAGTGGATATTTATTGAATGATTATTCATGTGCCTTTGCAACTTGTACAAAATGGACAGTAAAGAGTTAAACACAAATGCTCTGGAATAGCATTTCTGCCAGCTTTACACAGGATTATGTTGTGCAGCCACTTCACTGCTTCAGCAGAGAAATACTTTAAAGGGAAAGAACAAGAAGCCTTGGAGAAAAAGGTTCTGTCACATTTCCTGGGGGAGAAATGTATTCCTGGTGATTTTACCCAGAAGGTGGTCCTTTCTGACAAAATGGTGATGTTTACGGAGGAGAGATGCAAAAAATTATGAAGGCTTGCATATGACCACACATAAGCAAATAGACACAACAAGAATGATGTCCAAATGAGAATGCCAACAGCAAAAGGATAAAGAGAAGTGAGTTTTAGAGATAGGTGGGGAGAAGCAGCAGCAGCATGACTGGAAAGGAAGGAGAAGATGGAAAAATAAAGTGAGATAATAAGGATTTACTGCAAGGAAAGCAGGTAGTGGTATCAGCAGGAAAATGAGATATCTGCAGAAGGAATCAGTAAATCTCCCACGAAACTCATAATAATTGCGAGAGCCTTGGAATAGCATGTCTGCCAGCTTGGAAGATTGTCCAAGAAATGACAGCCTGCTCAGCCAGCAGGATCTGCAAGGACAATGTAGGCTCTGAAGGAAGACAAGGAAATAAGACCGAAAGATGAAAAGATCTGGACCCAGGCTATCCAGATGTAAACTAATGCATTCCTAATAATTGGTTAGAGATCTCTTTCATTAACTGTACATGTACGAATTAATTCTTTGCTAAACTGATTATCATTTTTATGTTCTGTATATATAGAGCTAGTTTCAAATAAATCAGAGTAAATTAAGTTCTAATCACGTGGTGTCTAAATGTCCTAACCAGGTATTGTTTATGAAAGAAATGCTGACGTCATCAATGCTAGAAAAGAAAAATTCTACAAGGCAGTGCTTAAGAATGTGGACTTCACATCAGGTATATCTTTATGTCAATTCTTGCTTTACCAATGAGTAGTTATGTTAACTTGGTCTCTGTCTTGGTTTCCTCTTCTGTAAAATGAAGATAATGAAGTCCTGCCTTCAGAGGTTTCTTAGGAGGATTAGAGGAGTTAAAACGTTTTAAATTATACATAGTTAACGTGTGCTAACACAATGCCTGGCACATGTTATATGTTGAAATCCTAAACTAATTATTACCTCTAATGGAGCCTACTTTTTACTTGTTTTGCATGAGGTTGAGAGGAAAAATAAAAATTGTTACATTTTGAAGACTGTAAAATATTACACAATTTAAAATATCATTATTACATATAATCATTTAATGGTATGGGAAAATTCACCTAAAAAGTAGTTTGAGCATAGCAATTAGTAGCAAATCAAAATTCTAGATTGATATTGGATCGTTAGATTATCATATAACATTGTAATTATAGTGAAAGATTAATGCATAGTATTATTTTATGAATTAACTATGTTAGTCACTAAGCCACAATATCATAAAGTGCCCCAGTTTTTTAAACAATATTTTTCTTGAGATACGGTTTTAACAAGAAAACAGAAAGTAGAACGCCATATTTGTATCATCTAAATCTTAGATTAAGAGTTATTCCACTTTACAAGTAAAGCAATTACCTGTGTTTAACACATAGTGGGCGCTTAATATTGAAATTTTTTAACTAAATAGCTGAGACTTGTTTTAATCAAAATTATGGTAAAAGTCAGGAATCAAACGCATGGAAATAAAATCTTAGTGATTAATTACTTTTACCTAAATGAAAGTCTTTGTAAATATAACGGATGCAATTAGCTGAAAAATGAACAGGTTTTAAACATTGAATTAATGAGTGTGAGCCATGGAAAACACCACACTTCCTAACTATTTCCTCCAACAAGTGAAAATTATAGGCTAGCCAACATCCATTCTCCTTAAAGTAATGTTTATCATTGTGTAATTTCTTTGCCATAACTTAAAAAATACAATTTTTGAGTCAAAATGTTAGATTTTTTTCCCTGTTCATTTCTATTTTTTCTTGGTACATTGTAGAAAAGTGTTTTTAAAAAATCACCTTTTTCATCAGAAAAAGCAAAGGAATAGACTGATTAAGGAGTACTTACTTGACGTCATTGAGGCTGCAGTGTGCTCAGGAGAACAAGTATGAGTCCTTGGCATTTTCCTGGTCCTTGCAACAACACAAGCTGGTGAAACATGAAGAGACCTGAGGTCAGATATTTTGGCTATTTTAATTTGGAACTTAACTTTATTCTGTACCTACAACATCTGTAAACTTAAATCAAAATCATTCTTCTGTCCCAACATCCCTGAATAAAATATCACACTACACTTTCCCTCCACTAATGGTGATTCACTAAAGCAGTGTCAGTACTTTTGAAACTGGGGAGTACAAAGGACATTTTTTTCTTCCTGGTCAAGATGGTAAATAGGTGAATGCTGTGCTTACCTTCTCTCACGAACATTGTCATGTGGGAACTCTGGTCCCACTCCCCGCACCAGAACACAGGACATAGTGAGGCCAAAAATGAACCAATGGAGCCACAGATAGGGGAGTCATACCACTATAGTCTTGCTGGCGGCTGGGTTGGAGACACAGGAAGCAGTAGCCACACAATCCGCAATCTGCCGTCGGCTTCTCTGCTAACCAGCCCCTTGCTAACTGCAACCCGTGCTTGCTAGCTCAGTCATGGCAGTTATATCAGTGGCCAATGGCTAACCAGTTATAACTTATGGCCAAACAGTTACAGCTGACGGCCATCTACTACCCGAGCCAGTACCTTTTCACTTGAGGCTGAGAGCCTGGAAACTGCTCTCTGGGACTCTGTCCCCAGAAACACATCAAAATTACAACTAAACTACAAAATAACCATCACTGAGAATCATCTGATGTCTAGCTAAACCAAAGTCCTACAGCTAAGGATATGCAGAAGAAGCCACTTCGAGATTGGCAGGAGGGGCAGAGACACTGAACAGGATGGTTCCATACCTGTGTGTGACCATTAAAAACCAGGAGGGCTATCTCAGCTGCAGAGGTCCCTGCAGGAGAAGTGGGGGGCATCAGCCCCATACCAACCTACCCAACACAAGATTCCAGTGTTGAGGAGTGTCACGCGGGGTGTCAAGCAGGGACTCAGCTCCCATTCCCCACATAAGAACGCAGGACATGGTGAGGCCAAAAAGGAACACCCACGGAGCCATAAGTAGGGGAGTCACATCACTATATTCTCGCCGGCGGCATCAGCCTCTCTGCAACCCACTCTTGCTAGCCCCCATTTTTTCTGCTAGTGTAGTCACAGCAGTTATATTAGTAGCCAATGGCTTACGGGTTACAGCTGACGGCCAACTAGCCACAGGTGAAGGCCATCTGATCACAGTTGATGCCCATATACTACCCGAGCCAGCAACTTTCTATGTGAGGCTGAGAGCCTGGAAACTGCTTTCTGGGGCTCTGTCCCCACACTCCACCCCTACAGGGTCTCGCCTCACAATCTACGTGACAAGCGTCTTCCACGAGGAGCCTGGAGGTGAATGCAATATCCTGGACATAGCCAGGCTCTCTGAGCACAGCCAGGGTTTCTCAGGGCACCACCAGTACTTCTGGGCATAGCCAGACTTCCTGGGCTTCTTAGGGTACCACCTGTCTCCCCGGGCACAGCCAGGATTTCTCAGGGCACCACCAGTACTTCTGGGCACAGCCAGACTTCCCAGGCTTCTTAGGGTACCACCTGTTTCCTCGGGCACAGCCAGGGTTTCTCAGAGCACTGCCACTCTCTCTGGACACAGCCAGACTTCCTGGGCTCAGCCAGGGTTCTCAGGGCACTGCCACTCTCTCTGGGCTCAGCCAGACCTCCTGGACACAGCCAGGGCTTTCAGGGCACTACCACTGTCTCTGGACACAGCCAGACTTCTTAGACTCAGCCAGGGCCTCTCAGGGCACTGCCACTCTCTCTCTGGGCATCTCGGGGTACCGTGCTGGAACAACAGCTGCTCACAGTCAAGGTGCTTACATATTTTCGATGGTGGCCAGTCAAGACACAAAAGCAAACATCCGCCAGTCCCACTACATGGTGGCATGTTCAAGCGGTCCATTAAATTAGGGATGGAAGGCAATTACCCATAGTCCATAGTCATTCGCCAGGGCTGTCCTGAGGTTGAGGAATGACCTTGACCTCACCCTCGTCTCCCACGGAGGACTCAGCAAGCATTTCCTCCTGGGACTATAAGTCCTGCATCCGGGCTGCCTCAGCAAGCACTTCCCAGCCCACGGGGCCGCAAGGACCTTCGCTTTCTCCGGCTTATGCTGGTTGGGGAACCGTCCACGTCTTTCCACTCCTCCACGGGGGTCCAGCTCTCTGGCAGCTGCTCCTCCTGGTTTTCCTCACCCTCACGCACAAACTGTTCCACCACACTTTGGAGAGCTTTGGCCAGCATCGTATCCTGCTCACAGCGCCATTTATCACGCAGGGGACCCTGCTCGCTGTGCCATTTGTCACGCAGGGTGTCAGGCGGGGACTCAGCTCCCGCTCCCCACATAAGAATGCAGGACATGGTGAGGCCAAAAAGGAACACCCACGGAACCATAAGTAGGGGAGTCATATCACTATATTCTCGCCAGCGGCTTCCGCCTCTCTGCAACCCACTCTTGCTAGCCCCCATTTTTTCTGCTAGCGTAGCCACAGCAGTTATATTAGTGGCCAATGACTTACGGGTTACAGCTGACGGCCAACTAGCCACAGCTGAAGGCCATCTGATCGTAGTTGATGGTCATTTACTACCCGCCAGCACCTTTCTATGTGAGGCTGAGAGCCTGGAAACTGCTTTCTGGGGCTCTGTCCCCACAGGGAGACAAGTCCACACAATTTCTGGTTGTGAAAACCAGCAAAGATTGTGAATGGGAGAGATGGAGGGCGGGCTGTACTCCCAGCTGCTCCTCTTTAAGGGCCTACGCACAGCCTTACTTGCTGACAGACTCACTTGCTCTGAGGTGGAGAGGCAGCTCAAAAAGCAAAAGGGACATACAAGGAGGAACTGAGTTTAGGCTGAAGGCTGCAGTTGCAGCTTTCTCCCAGACAGAGAAGCTGGTGGAAGCCATTGTTTCTTTGTTGAGCTCTCCCCTGTCCCTACGTGCAGACACAGCAGATGCCATATCTGAGTCTCCATTAAACTGACTAATGCAGAGACCACACCCCACCCAACTTTCTGGAACACCCAAGCAGCTTCCAGTGGCTTTATCATACAAATCGCCCCTGTAGCTCTTGCTGCAGACATTCTTAAAGCTCTCAAAGAATCACAAAACTGCAACAAGCAGCATCTGGCTTAGGTAGGTCCCATACCTCTGCCTGAGCAGCCCTAAGCCCGACACTAGGGTCAGCAAGCCTTAGTTCCCAGCTTGTCCTCTCAAGGCCCCTCAAAGCACAGCACAAGCAGGAGCCATCTGTGCATTACTTTCAGGCTCATGCTGAACTTGGCCTGCAGCAACTCTCTTCCCAGGTGGCCTTGACACCCAGTGGCCAGGTTCAAACTGACCTAGAGCATCATCTGGCTGTTTCCAAGGATAACGTACCCAAAGAGCACATGGGCAGGCACCAGAGTCCTGCTAAATCAAATCCTGCTCCATAGGGTCAGTCTGTTCCCAACAGCTCCTTCACTATAGTCTGGGCCAGTCCTCACAACCAGTGAGTCTGAGGGTCAATCCCTCCCATTCATATGAAACCATAACCAGAACTCAACTACAAAAACAGAACACACACACAACCCACACAAGTGACACTCCTAGAGCACCCAGCTCTGGTGACCAGGGTGATTGTGCCACTGGGCCCCACAGGACACCTGCTACATAAGGCCACGTTACTAAGGCCAACAACAAGACATAGCAACTCTACATAATACATAGAAACAAATGCTGGGAGGCAGCCAAAATGGGGAGACAGAGAAACATATCCCAAATAAAACAACACAACAAAGCTCCAGAAAAAAAAAAAAACAACAAAAGAAAAACACTAAACAAAATGGAGATAAGCAACCTACCAGATGCAGAGTTCAAAACACTCATTATAAGGATGCTCAATGATCTCAGCAAGAACTTCAACAAAGATAGAAAACATAAAAAAGGAACCAGTCAGAAATAAAGAATACAACAATGAAATGAAGAATGCATTACAGGAAATCAACAGTAGATTAGATGAAGCAGAGTATCAAATCAGCGATACAGAAGATAAGGTAGCAGAAAACACCCAACCAGAACAACAAAAAGAAAAATGAATCCAAAAAAATGAGGACAGTCTAAGGGGCCTCTAGGACATATCAAGTGAAACATTTTCATCATAGGCGTACCAGAAGAAGAGAGAGAGCAAGAAAACCTTTGAAAAAAGGTTTTCAATTTATTTGAAGAAATAATGACAGAAAACTTCCCTAACCTGCAAAGGAAATGTATATTTAAGCCAGGAAGCATATAGAGTCCCAAACAAAATGAGCCCAAAGAGGCCCACACCAAGACACATCATAATTAACATGCTGAAGTTTAAAGACAAAGAAGGAATCTTAAAAACATCAAGAGAAAAGCAGTTAGTTACCTACAAGGGAGCTCCCATAAGATTGTCAGCTGATTTCGCAACAGAAACTTTGCAGAACAAAAGGGATTGGCAGGAAATATTTAAAGTAATGAAAAGCAAGGACCTATAACCCAGATTACTCTCTACCCAATAAAGTTATCATTTATAATTGAAGGACAGATAAAGAGATTCCCAGACAAGAAAAAAATCTAAAGGAATGAATCACTACCAAACGAGTATAACAAGGAATCTTAGAGGAATTCTTAAAGACAAAAAACTAAATTAAAGAAAAAGAAAGAAAGAAAAAAACATGAATAATAAAATGGCAATAACTACATATCTATCAACAATTACTTTAAATGTAAACAGATTAAGTGTTCCAATCAAAAGACATAGGGTGGCTGAATGGATCAGAAAACAAGACCCATACATATACTGCCTAGAAAGACTCACTAGGCTCAAACAGATTGAAAATACACAGGTTGAAAATAAAGGGATGGAAACAAGTTATTTCATGAAAATGGAAACAACAACAAAAAGGTTGGAGTAGCTATTCTGATACCAGACAAAATAGACTTTAAAACAAAGTCCATAACAAGAGACAAAAAAGTATCCAATGATCCCACTACTGAGTGTTTATCCAAAGAAACCCAAAACGCTACTTCGTGGGGATGTGTTTGTTGCAGCATTGTTTACAATAGCCAAGATATGAAGGCAACCTGGGTGTCCCTGAATGGATAAATAAGTAAAGAGAAGGTGGTACATGTATACAATGGAATATAACTCAGCCATTAGAAAGAATGAAATCTTGCTATCTGAGGCAACATGGATGGACCTAGAGGATATTGTGCTGAGTGTAGCAAGTCAAACAGCGAAAGACAAATGTCATATGATTTCATATGATTTCACTCATAAGTGGAATCTAAAGAACAAAATAATTAAAAAAAAATTAAACAAAAACAGATCCATAGGTACAGAGAACATTTTGATGGTTACCAGATGGGAGCGGGTTTGATTGTGGGTGAAAAAGGGGAAGGCGTTAAGAAGTACAAATTGGTTGTTACACAGCAGTCATGGGGATGTAGGTATAGCATAAGGAATATAGTCAATAATATTGTAATAACTATGTATGATGTCAGATGTGTATTAAATCTATTGTCATAAATGGGAGGGGGTTGGGGCAGGGTGAAAAAGGTGTTGAGATTAAGAAATACAAATTGGAAGTTACAAAATAATCAATTGATAAAAAGTAAACTGTAGGGAATATAATCAACACTATGGTAACAACTATGTATAGTGTCAGGTGGGTACTAGACTAGTTAGAGGGATCACTTCTTAAATTATATAAATATCTGACCACTATGCTGTACACCTGATGTAATGTACAGCATAGGGATAATAGTCAATACTATTATGATAGCATGGTATGGTGTCACATGGTTGCTGGACTTATCATGGTGATCACTTCTTTAGGTATATAAATGTTGAATAACTACAGTGTACATGTAAAACTAATATAATATTGTGTTAGCTATTTTAATAAAAGTCTTAAAATACAGACAATGCAAGTGATTCTACTGAGTTCCCTAAGAGAATGGACCCTTCTTCCTACTGTCTCCCTACTGAGAATCTCTCGATTGCAATCATGGATCTCAGTGATGTTTAAAGGGAACTATTTCTTATGAAAAGTTGCAAAAAAGAAAATGCTATTTAATCTGTGTAAGCTAAAATTTATTGAGCACTTACTCTATGTTAGACACTTTTGAACACTTTAGATGTATTGCTTCATTTGAGTTCATAACAACATTAAGAGGTATGATTTCCAATCTTACAGGGAGTTGTGCCTAGGCACAGAGAAGATAAAATCCTTAACTAACATCACAGAGCAAGTTACTAAGTGATAAAACCAAGATTCATATCTAGGCTGTCTGGCTCCAGAATCTATAGTCTGAACCATGATCCTATTGCACAGAAATTGTATTTTGGCTAAAATGTAAACAAACCTGATTTTTCTCTTTACATAAAATATATAATTTTGTTGTTTAACACCACCATATTTTTGCTTATGCTCCCTCTATTCTTCGTTTCCTTTCCTGGCTGCTGTTCATTCTCTGAGACGCAGCTTGGTAACAACATCCTTTAAAACTTCCTTGGAATAAACAAAAGGCATTAGCTATGCATAATGCAATACCCAGGCATAACTCCATCAGAGTTCTTTATTCATTTCTTCTGCAACAAAGTTCTCATGGCTGCCACGTCTCAGGCTCTGCGCTAGGTATATGTATCATTTAAATTGCTTGTTTTAAGAATCACTATCTTTGATGGCAAGCCTTAATCAATTTTGTATCTCCCAAGTTTGGAAAAATGGCTAGCACATAGTGTGCTTAATATTTTTTAACTGAAATAAAGATTAATATGTTGTGCCTAGTTACATCAATATCATTGATCCATAGCAACAGACCAGGCTATTCCGAAGACCAAGAAATGACAGGTAGAGAGTCAGACAGAACCATAATCCTTTGCCATAACCAGCTTCCTGTAATTGTTTTATTTAATGTGTTTAAAAATTTTAAGTATTTCTATGTGTCAAACCCCATGTTAGGTACTGAAGAGAATATAGGTATCAAAAAGGAATGAGGTTTATTCCCAGCTTACAAGGAGCAGGTAGTCTAGTGAGGAAAATAGTGTATGTACCACGCCATTTAAAATGAATGTGGAAATGACTGCATTAATAAAATTCAAAAAAGAAAGCACTTTGGGCTGGAGTAATTAAAGCATGCTTCTGAGAAGAGGAGGCATTCAAATTGCAGCTTGAATATATAGAAGTCTAACTGATACCCAAAAAATAATTTTTTCAGGGACAGAGAGGAGCTTAAATAGAAACATCATAAAGGAAAAATATTTTGAGCTATTAACTAAGATTTGCCTCTTGTAATGTATTTCCTTTTATGCTTTGCCTCCTTCCCTATTCCTCCTCTCACATTAGGGGAGAGATAGGATATCAGGAAATACAAAGAAAAACCTTTCGGTTTTCAAAAACTAAAGCTTTTAAATCTCAAAAGGCAAGCCTTTGCAGTGAAAGAAACTAAGCCCTGAACCATTCAAGGCATAAAGTTTATGCCATAAACAAGGAATAAAGGACCAGATCTCCCCACTCAGACTACATAAAGATTCCACAGACTGAGGAAAATGGAAGATAACCCAGGAGGAAGCTAGGGCTTAGATGGCGTTAGGTTCCTAAAAAGGGCCCTGTACTCTGCCCTACCCCAACTTTGGAAGGTATAATTAAACCCTTAGGATTGAGATACCAAAAACAGGATGGGACCTATTCAAACCCAAGGATAAGAACAATAAGAGCCAGCCTTGATCAAGCACTTAATAGGACCAGACATTATTCTTACCAAACTTTGATCATAACCAGATTATGAGGGATTTACCAGGATAGTAACACCATTTTACAGATGAAACAACTTGATCAGAGGGAGGTTAAGTAATTTATCCAAGGCCATTCAATTAGAAATGGCAGAGTTGGTATTTGAATCTGGGTAGTCTGATTCTAAATAGGGCTCATAATCATTGTGCTATCTAAGGAAGACACAGAATTACCTAAGATTTAGTTTCTAACACCAGCTAGGATTAGAAATCAACATGAAAAAAAGACGAAGTACAGATAAAGAAAAAAAGCCACATTTTTTGAATGACTGAAGTGTGGACATAATTGAAAATAATGACAGCTTTTCCGTGAATGATCTCTTTTAATCCCTCCAAGGGCTCTATGAGTGAAACCATTATTATCAATTAAAATAAGAAAAAGTGTAAGATCATATATATTAACATGGCCACGGTACCATAGTTAGTTGGTGGCCCAACAGTATGTGATCTCAGGCAATCTGACTCCCAAATCCATGACTACGACCAAATCTAATGACTATGTCATCCATTAGTTCAAGAAGTAGCAACTTTGGTGACCATTAAAATGACTGCTTATATCTTCTGCTATGGAAAACATGATAGGCTAATGGTCCCAACTATTATCCCTCAAGGTCCATCTCATGTTCATTCTAATGCTACACCTACCGGTTGCTCCCATCCAATGACTGATCATGGCAAGGCAACATGAGGCTCCTCCAATGTGGATTTTGGTGTAAGGACTCTTATTGGCCTGACCAAATTTTTATTGGACTTGTGCTATAGTCTGAGACTCTTCCTACCTAATTTCTCTTCCTCATCCCTCTCCTAACACAGCTGTCAAACCTATATCATGATCTGAAGCTTGCCCTCACATTCTGCTGCTTATTTACCCAATAAATCTCTTACATATCTAACCCTCTTTTGACATCTCCTTCTATGTGGACCCGACTAATACAAGTGGTACTAAGAGTGGTCTGAGAAAACAAGTGGTAAGATGAGGATTTGGTTATGGCTCACTAACCACCCATTCTGAGTGGAAGGTGGGTCACAGAAAGTCCCTGACACAAGGCCCAATTGCTAAAAACTTCACTGAGTGATGATTTGTCTTTCAGGTATAATGGTTCAGACATTTGAAAGAAGATGGAGTTGGCTAGTTACTACTAAATTGTATTGATATTGACATCTCACAGAAAGTGACACACTAAGGGTCATTAACAAGTAGTTAATAAGTATGGAAGCCAGAGGGACTCTTATAGCCTACAGTAAGCCCTTCTCTCCTGGAATGGTAGAGCAGAACAGCTAAGTAGCAGATCAAAGATCTGAAGGAGTCACAGAGTTCCAGAGACCTTAAAGTACTCAGAAAAGGGCAAATATGTTAAAGTCAGGACACTGATTGGGAAAACCTGAGATCTCGAAAATGTAATAGGGACACACAGATGTCCCTGAGGATGTTGGCACTGCACTGATCCCTTAGAGCTTGCAGAGAAAGTTTATAGGTCCCCCCACATATTAGAAGATGCTACAGAGGACACTCTTCTGCAAGGCAAAATGTATTCTCCTTAGCTAAGGCCCTGTTTACACCTCCTATTCTGGCTTCCAGGACCATAACTAAAGTTAAATCCCAGAATTGCACAGCTGGGTGTTGATAAGGGAGGAAAAAGACTATTTGGATGCACTTGTAAGAATTACCTTGCACGTACAGGCAAGAGCACGGAAAGTAGCCCTAGAAATGTATTTAGAGACTGCTTAATCAAGAGGACCAGAATGTAAGACTGGTTAAGAGAGAATTAATTGACTTGGGGAAAAGGGTACTTTCTCCCGACTTAACTTTTCCCAGGTTGTGCATCCTGGCAAAGACCCTGAAGGAATGGACAAATTAGGTGCTCGCATAGGTCAGCTCGCATAGGTCATCCTTCTTGGAACTTCGCTACAATCTATCACTCATTCTACACTATCTTCAATCCTGTACTCTCCTTACACAAATGTCACACATTTGTTGTTTTGAAGTTTCTCCCCACCTTCTCCTATTCCTTTCCATAACAAATTTCTTACACCTCTAATCCCGTCTTATTCTCTGTTTCTAGGAAGATCTCTACTAACACAAAAACTAAACACAGCCATTGGTTTTATAGGAGCAAAAAAAAGGAAATGAGGTTGAAAACTAAGATCTGGATCTGACCATGTACCTTAAAAGTCAGGCTGAGGAATCATGTCTTCTCTCCTCAGTGAGATGTTATAGTGAAAAAAACTGATGAAGATTTATAGTCAATAGTTGGCCTAAATGAAGGTTGTTGTGAATATAATAATTTTGGAGTCAGGGTAAGAAAAGAAAAAAGGACTGGGAATAAACGTTTGAAAATTATTTAATTTTTAAAAGAAAACTTGAGGTAATGCGTATATCACTTATGTTGAAGGGTGAGATAGTTATATTCAAATGCTTGACTAAACCAATGGCAATAACAGGAGGTCAGTAAATCCCTTTTTCATTTTGCCTTGGAGCAGTCCCAAAGGCCCAGTTAGGAGGCTTTGTCATTCACCCTTAGCAGTGCTCCAGTGATTTAAGAAATGAGACAAGGGCCTATGTAAGTTCAGAAAGTGTCACTTGATTATCTTTGAAAAGTTAATACATTTACAAATGCGTGTATTTCATCTGCAAATGAATCACCACACACTTTGACATCTGAAGAAAAAAACCTCATTACGTAATAATTAAGAAAGAACGGTTTGTCACCAGATAAAGACATTTACTGGGCTGAAGGTGAGGAAGAAGGGAGAGCTCAACAGAGTTCGCTTCTTTCAAAGTTTGTTTAGTTTTTTTAGTACTTTGCATTTCTTGAAATATTTTCTTGCTAACAAAATAGAAAATAATTTATAAGGATATGATTCTCCTTTAAAGAAGCAAAATGAACTAACATTAACATTGTGCTGAAACTGACAGCATCTAATATAGATGAGGCTTATAAAATGTATGCTTGTTTGGCATCTACTTTAGTTGTATACTTTTTTCAGTGGAAGTTTTTGAGGAATATAATATTTTATGTCATTCCCTAAATTTGTAAGCTCTTTGTGACATTAACTCTAAGCAGTTACCTTTTGAGGAATGAAGAGAGCAGTGGATACACTTAGTTGACTTCCTCATCCTAAAGAAGAGACATGCAAATAAGTGATTAACTTAAAAAAATCAGTGTTTATGTGTATGTGTATGTATTTTACTAATGATGACTCAGGAGTGATAATTTGAAAATTCATAAATATGAATATAGACTCATTATTAAGTCTAGCCACTTATTTTAAATAAGATGTTCCAATTAGATTGAAAGCATTCATTGTCATAAATAAAAGAAAGCATAATTAAGTTTTCTACAAGCATATTTAAATGTCACACACTTCTTAGATTTAACAGCAGTGTACCTGAATACAACTTTTCATGTTGATATCTGTAATACAGTTATGTCTATTTTAATCCAAAAAAAAAATGTCTCATACTATTCAAATGTAACGAGAACCCGAATTCAGGATTTACAAGTTATTTTTCTTAGCATTAATTAATTTAGGTGTTTTATTTTTATACACACATATTTTAATCCCTCTACATGTTTGTATAATTATAAAAGGTCAAATTATCTAAAATTTTACAATTCTTCTACTCCAACTTGGAGAGCAAGAAGAAGAAACATTTATATATGTACAAGAACAAACTATAAGCTGAAATTCATAAAACAAACATATTTAATTACTTGAAGTTTTTCCATGTTGAATATTCCATGTTTCCATGTTAATGAATAATACCAATTGATTGACCTGCATAACTGAAAAGCCCTAGGCTTAACCGAATCTGGGTATTTAGGATATCTTGTTAGATGTCTTTCCCTCTGTCTCGCATCTAGGCTTGATCCTGTTTCGCTTCATTTTCAAGCAGATTCCCACTCTTGGGAATGAGCAACATAGTCACCAATAGTTCCAGTCACACGATATTCCATTGTGGCAAACCTTAGCAGAAAAAAAATGTTTCTCTTTTTCCAGTAATTTCCAAGAGAGAGAGAAGAAAAAAAAGAAAAATCCTGATTCTGTTTGGTAGGGATCTTGTACCTAGCTCTGAATCACCAGTCTGTATATTTATTAATCAAGATGGGCTCTTGTGTTCCCTCCCTCCTTACCAAAGCTAGGAGTATGAAATCAGTCCACCTGAACCACAGGGAGAGGAGAGGAGGATCTCTCTCATGTTGGCTGAAAATAGAGTATGGATGCCAACACTTGGGAAACAATAAGTGATAGAATTTTGCTGGAAAGTCTATCAAACTTATTTGTAAATCGACTTCTTCATCCCAGAAGTAGTATTGTGCTCATGTAGACTCAATCAGAGACATAATGGTATTGTGTGCACCTGTTGTGTGTGTGTGTTTGTGTTTATATGTACACATGACTAATTAATAAAATGGATATTTCAAGTTAAATACAGTTATCACACAATTGTACAGAAATTAATTATCCTATTACAATTCAGTGAAGAACTCAGTTTCTCTGCTTCCTCTTTCCTGCCATTTCCTTGCCCATTAACCCTTTAGTAAAGCATAATGTGGTAGACATTTACCATCATTTTCTTGCCTCCTTCTGTGTTTCCTTCCTCCTTTTATCTCTTAGTACTTTCTTTCTCCTCTTTCCTCCTTTCAGTCCTTCCTTGCATTTCGCCTTCCTCTCATTCACTTTTTTTTCTACCCAATATCAATTTCCCTTTTTGTTTCTCATAGTCATACCCTAATTTTCTTTGTGAACTTCTTTCACTCTCAGTAAATGTAATCAGGAGAGGCTTATCTCTACCCAGATCTTAACTAAAAACTTCACTCTTTAGAGTGACTGCTTAAGTGTTGGGCACATAATATAATGTAGGTCAGCTGAATCCACCAAGAATTAATTTTGGAATTTTTGCTTATCAGGAAAGAAAAATTTTCCCTACAGAGGAATCCCTAGCAATGGAAAATAAACATTTAGAGGTCCTAGAGTCCACAACATAAATAGATAAGTCCTCAGAGTAAAGCCAACTGAGAATTACAGAGATAGAGAAAGATAAAATAGTGTGATCCTTGCTTTAGTTTTTCCTCAGGACTTTTTCAATTGTCTGAGATAATAAATTCTTCTTCTGTTATTTAAGCCATTGTGAGTAGTTACATTTTCTACCTTTTTAAAGGAGTAAACGACTATGAAATAAAAGATTCTGAACAGTGCCACTCTCATGGAAACCAGAACCTCATTTACTCTTCTAGAAAACAGGATGTCTAATTATATTGCATCTAATCATCTGATTTGGTGGTTCCAAGTTAGCAACTCACGAAACAATTGAGAAAGTTGGGAATAAGGTTACGAATACATTAGAATAAGAACATGGATACATTGGTCTTTTATTATAATATTATCTGTTATTTACTTTTTCACCCTTTTCCTATACAACTCTGCTATAAATTGTACTTTGACTATGAACATAAAGAAAGGAGTGACACACTTTATTTCTTTTTAAATGTTTTAAGACTTCTAGTGAAATGCCTTTTCAAACTAACCTGTCATAAAAACCTATTTATTTTACTCACCAGTCTTGAATAAACCAGTAAGTAGTCTACTAAATTTGGCTTACCTAGAAGTCTTTTTTGTTTGTTTGTTTACTTCTCTTTTTAAAAAATAAGCAGATAAGACAGATACCTATATGTATCAAAATGATCAAAAAGAGCCATTCAGGGACACTCTTACGGCACTGAATTACTTCACTGTCTTAAAGTTCACAAAGTAAGACATTAACTTTAGGTTGTGAATAAAATACAAATTTATCTTTCAATTATAATTGATATTTTAGAGTTTACTATTTGTGGCAGCTGTAGGGGCAATTAAAGAATTCTAATTAAAGCTGCTGGAAGCAGATAAAACCTATACCAGATTCCTCCATCGAATACAGTTTCTATCTTTTAAAGACAGTACAGGATCAACAGTCATTTTAAATCTAAATCAAGTGCAGGTTTATTTACCTATTACATGTGCCTTCCTCTAATAACGTAAGGAATGTCTACAGATTGTGTAATGGAAGATCCAAATGTACAACATTGGCAGTGTGTGTGATAATTACCCACAAGAATTAATCAGCATTCCTCATGCCATATACAATGCAGTTAGAATAGAAACAGCAAATCTGTTCAAGCAGTGCAAACAAGCTGCATAAAAGGCTAAACAAGTAAAAGTATATCATCAGCCATGACTCAAATTACATCTTTAAATTGTGTGCCAGTTTCCTTTAAATTAGCCATGTAAGAACTAGGTCTCTGACAGACTTTATAAACTGAAAAGTACTACATCTTCTCAGCTTCACAGTTTTGCTATGGTGTGGGAATACATTTAATAATTCAGCGTGTATATTAACCTTTACTGAATGCAACATGTATAGTGCTGCGGATACTTCTGTGATGTTTTCTCAGTAAGGCAATGATAAAACTCACAAAAACTCAAAACTACAGCCATCTACAGTGACAAGGTTGCCCAAGGCCCTAAAGACAGTGTTGATTGTAGTTTTATATTTTTCAAGAGAATTTTTTTCATTCTTTACATTTCATAAGATTTGCAACATTTTCCACCAAATTGGAATCAGCAGTCCAGTTTTTTTATTGTAGTCACTGTTTGTTTTCTTGTTATGGGTGTATTGAAGGTCCTCTGGATTTTCATGGACTAGAATAATTACCATTTAGTTCTTTCAGATTTGGAGCTACTCTAGTCCTCAGAATTCTGGTGTTGAAGATTCAATAGGGAAACTTATGGTATGGAGAGATTTCTCTCAAATGGTAGGTTTGAAACTTAAACACCGGTCGAAGGAAATTCTGGTACAAAATGCTTTCTCTTGCATACAAAATAGAAACATTTCTCTTCAAACAGTGCTCCCTGTAATGCAAAGATTCAAGGGTAAAGAAATAAAAACAATACATATTAAGAAATTTGCTAATATTTTTATGGTCTGAAGCCAATGTTTTCCCTTGTGAAGAAAAGCTTATGCAAATCTGGAGTCTTATTATTCCTTTCTTGTTACTGGGAGTCAACCAAACTTAATTCAATCCTCAATTTGTGGTTTTAACATCTACCCACTTTATGCTCAAACATTTTTGTCCCTGGTGATGTTGAATAAGAGATAATGATTTCATATTCTTTAATGGCATTGCCAAAAAAGAATATAAGAACAGAAGGACAAATTATGTTATACCAAATACAGTAGAATTATGCTTAAATTTTTTTTAATGCATGCACTAGCTTAAACATTTTTTAATGCACTAATTCTGGTAAGCATTAAACTTTGAACTTGATGTATTTATATTTGTGTTAGGAGAAAAGATTGTCCTATGTAATTATTGCATTAGAGTGTGTATGGCTAAACACAAATAAGTGTAAGCTTTAGCATGCAGTGGATATGGGATAAATTGAGGGGGATGAATAGTCGGTTGCCTGTGGATAAAGCGTCACTGGGAAGAGAGGGAAATAGAAGAATTTATGTGCAGAATTTTTCCTTGGGTTTCCATTTTTCTCTACCTTGGTTAGTGTGGGAGATGGGCACTAATCGAATAATGATTAGAATAAAGGTGAAAGTACACTTGTAGTTGAGTCCCAGGTCTCAGTCCTTGCCCTTCCTCTTCTTATCTATCCATACTCATTACTTTGACAATCTCATCCAGGTTCATTGTTTTGAAATATCACCTATATCCCCAGCTTACAAATCTACCTTGAACACCCAACCCCATATATCTAACTGTATACTTGACATTTTTACTTGAAGGTCTGAAAAGCAGCTTAAACTTAATAAGTCCAAAACCAAAATTCTGTCTTCTCCATTTCAGTAAGTAGAAACTTCACTTTTCAAGTTATTCACATAAAAAAACCTATATCTATTATTAATTCTTCTCTTTCTTACCTACTTGAAGTCTTACTTGCCTACAAATTCTATGTCCTTTGTTTCAACTATATGAATTCAAACTCTTGCTACAATCTCCATGGCTACCACCTCTTTCTACCATCTTGTTTCACTTAGGTTATTGCAACGGCCTCACCAAAGTAGTCTCCCTTTATCTATTCTTGACCTTCTATAGTTTATGCTCAACACAGAAGCCAAAGTAGTTCTTTTATAATATAAATTGGGTCATTTCCCCCTCTAATCAAACCCTCCAAAGATGTCCTTTTTCACTCTGAGTAAAAGTCAAAGTCCTTAACATGATACTACACAATCTTTTCTCTCTTACTTCTCTAACCATGCTACCTATTATTTTCCCTCCTACCAGTTGCACTCCAGACACAGTGGGCTTCTTGCTGGTCCTTGAAAACTCCAGGCCCATTCTCGTCACAAGGTCTTTGTACTTGTTACTCCCTTTTGCAGGTAAGGTGTTTCCAAGACATCCACATTTCTTACTTCCTTGCTTCTTTCAGGTCTTACCTTAGATGTTACCTTCTCAGGTAGGCTTTCCCTAACCATTTAAAACTTTACTCTCTTCCTCATCCTCTCACTCCACTGGCACTCCTAATCTCATTTCCCCTCCTTAATTGTACACATAGTCCATATTACCATGTAATATTTGTATTTATTTATTTGTTTATGACCTCTTTTCACTAGAACATAAGTTCCATGGGGGCAAGGTGTTTTGTCCTATTTGCTTAAGAATATATTCTAGCTGCCCAGATAAGTGAACAGCACATGATAAATGTATGATATATATTTATTGAATTAATTCATTAATAACTGCTATGAAGAGGTAGAAGTTACTTTGAGAGCCTGTAATAAGTGAATTTGACCGAGTCAAAAAGTTAGGGATAACTTCCTTTTAAAAAGTGAAGCTTTAGCTAAGTTCTGAAGGAGGAAGAGGCATGATCAAGGAGGTGAGATAAGAAAAGAAAATTCTAGGTATTAAGAACAATGTGAACAAAATGTCCTGAGGGGGGAGGGAAAACCCATCTTGCAAGTGTAGGGACTGGAAGAAAGTTTAAGTGACTGGAGCATAGAAAGAGAAAAAAAATGACATCTCTTGCCACTCCTTCACTGTTTTTATTTATTTGCATGTTCATTTCAACCATTGAGTTCCATGTGATGGCAAATGTGTCAGGAACCATGTTTTATTCATCCTGATGTCCCCAGTTGCTGGCACATTGAAGATACACAATGATACTAGTTGAATCAATAAGAAATTAAATCAATTGCTGGTTTGTCAAAACACAAACACACAAAATATCCACACTGTTCCTCTCACTGCTGCTCTGCATGACTATGTGATTAGGGATAAAGGCCTTTGCTATGAGGTCCAAGTATAGAAGCTACAGATTAAGTCATCTATTAGTGGTTGGATGTGCACTTGAAGCTTAATTATACAAACATAGCTTGATAATATATTGATATACTTAAAATGTTCAAATAATTTTCAACAGTCCCTTAAATGACTGAAAGTAGGAAACAATGAACTGAAGTATTATCTCATTAAAGAGCTCCTAAAAAGCCCAAAAGATGCCACATAGCTTCCCCAATTGTTGATTCCCAGAGAATGTATATTATAAGATGCTGAGTCATCGAATTCAATTACAACTATACAATGGTGACAGAAGCTTTTCTACTGAAGATTTAATAACCAACACTGTCCTTAGCTATTGTGATGCATAATTTAAACCCTGTTGACTAAAATACACACACACACATACACACACACACACACAAGTATAAACACACAGACTGATCTATGTCCACCCACACATATTAATTCAATACTAACAAATAAAATTATAAATATTTTCAAATAAATAAAAGCTATAAATAACATTATGAGGCAATTAATGGAAAGATGAGAAAAGTTCTTGAAGGTTACAATGAATAAGGATTTTCAACTGCATATGTTTTACTATGGTATCAAAGGATAAACAGTACAATTTTAATGTTCTCTTCCAACCTTCTTTCTAAATCTGCATTTTTCCTGAAGCCATATAATTTTAAATAGAAGATCACTTTTCAGAAAAGTCATAAGCAGATCGTAATTCAAACCAGGCAACCAGATTCACCTACCATCTACCAAACAAGTTATGAAATTCAGTCATATTAAAATTGCTTTGCATGTAGTTTATCATGATAAAAGTAACTTTTATAAGTGCTATTCCTGAAAAGAGATCTGTACACTATTTCCAATTTGTATAATTATAACACCTGCTAACTGGAATAATTTTTGTCATAAGTAACGTATTGTAAACAAAGCACAGACTTAGACTAAAAAGATAATTTGGTTGACATTTCATTTTATATAAATACATTGAAAATAAGTTTTGACTTAAAAATTGGCAAAAATATCTCAGTTGCAAAGCACACAAAGATCTTAAGAGAAGATATTAGCATAATAGAAACAAAATTTACAAATAAGTAAAATTTTCTGTGTGTTGCTTATGTAGTGTATGCAAATAAAATCTAAAATGTGTGCATTGTGCTTACCTCAAATAACATTTTTTTCTCCATTAAAAAAGACAAATGAGTAGAAATAAAATGGAGAATAGCTTCTGCATATAATACATAAACAAAAACAATTTTTGACAATAAACACAATTGAAAAAAATATATGATTTTGCAGAAACCATATGAAATTATCCGGCTCATAATAAGTTATAGAAAAAATTCTGGCCCTCTCCTTTTGTTTAATTCAAAGTATTTTGAAGAACTGTCATCATTACATATGAACCTCCAAGTATGTGTATCCTTGAAGATTTCAGGTATTATGTATGAAAATATATATATTTTGCCATATTGTTGCTTACACAAAAATATAATGAAGAAGTATAAAGACTCACCTGAAAACTTGCTGAGTATCCTGGAATTCTCATAAATCAAGTTACCGAATTCTTCTTTCTTACCCTATGTAATCTAACTCTGTTGCCATAGCCAAAATATTTCATATTTGTGTTATTATACTAACGGAACACATCCTGAAATTTCTAAAATTTCAAAAATCCTCTAATTTAATATTATTTTCTGGGTACACGAACACTTTCAGTTGTTTGAAGTTCCATGTTTGCAACAATGTTAAAGATTTCCAAGATATGAAACTGTGATCTACATTTCTTTCAGTTTATGAAGCATCAAAAAAATTAGATCTTTGTTCTGAAAAGCAGTGAAATAAGGGTTAATAAGCACATTCACCACCAAATAATAAGAAACATGGTTGGAGCACAATATTCCATAATAAAAAAAGGTAACACAATAAAACTTTAATTTCAGAGTATTTCTGGGAGTGGCTGAAGATAGAGTTCGAATGTTGCATATTTCTTCACGCACATTAATACTTTCAAGTACTATCACCAGGACTATTCATTCATAAGGAATTCATGGGTGCTTTCTCCTGGCACACTTATGATGGAGAAGGAAGGAGAAAAGTTTGGATACACTTATTTCTTCCTCTAGATGACCTTTCAAAGCTGTCAACAAAAATATATCCTTCAGAAATGTGAAAAGAATCATGTTCTTCTTTTTTCCTTTCTTTAAATATATGAGAAAGACAAAAATATATGAGGAAAAACAAAATGAACAAATCGGTATGTTTTATGAAAGATTTATATACAGTATTCATTTTGCTAACATAAGGGCAATTGTATAATTATAAACTTTTTATCATAAACAAAATTAGATTGTCAAAATCATATGCTCTTACGTAAAAGCCCACAAATAAAAATTTGTTCATGGAAAAATAGAGATATTTTGAATACTAAAGTCCTTTATTCAACAACACAGAAATTTCACAAAAACAACTTTACTGGGCAAATTGAATGTGTTTTTTTTTTTTTTTAAAGATTTTTACAGTTTTGTACATGCCCCATAAGTAATTTTCTTTAATAAATACACTGTTTTCCAAAACTTCTTTTTTATAATTGCACAAGCATACATACACCTTACACAAATATCTATTAGAAAATGTAATAGATAACTGCACAGTTCAGAATAGGAGAACACTGTGAAAGGAGTACATTTTGTGGCCCATGTTCCTGATATATCTCTGAGTTCCTCGCAATTGTGAAAACAGAATCCCTCCTAACATAGTAGCTGTCTTTCATTCACTAGGAATACAGATCTCAGTGTGAAACTGCCAAATTTAATAAAAACAAAATCTGAAACATTTAGCTGTTAGATGAGAACCAACTGTTTGATATCACTGTGAATCTAACCATGATCAAAGACCCACTACAGCTTTTTGCTAACGTATTTGACCCAGAATGGTGTGTTCATTTAACTGCTTTCGTTTTCTCATTATTTGATTACAGATACTATCAGCTTAAAGACTTTATGTGTTTTAGTATTAATTGTACAACTTACATGCCAGGGGTTCTGAATGAAAGAAAAGGAATATTCCTTTCTTTTAGTGATTGCTTAATATTAATTCATAGGAAGCTCACCATCTCTTGCTCCCTATAAATGTGTTTAGAAGAAGGATGTTGGGTGTTGAGGATTAAGCAACCAGGGGGCATTTTTATATTCTCTTATACTGGAGGAAGATTCTTTTTGTCTATTCTCTCAAGGATGGACACATTTCTGTATATATTCCTCCACTTGTACACATACAGGTAGAATCCATCAGAAAGCCATTTTGGTCTGAAAACCTGGAAAGAGAGATTTGCATTATGGTGTTCTTGTGATGTTAGTTAGGGTGCTGAGTGACAGCTGACAATGAAATCGGTGCACTATGCACCACCACCCCAAGGATTTTCCATGTTCTCCCCAAATGCTGATAGTATATGGCACCCCTTCGTCTACACCTAGAGAAAGCAAGTCTCCTGTGTATGTAGACCTCTCTTTACAAAGTTATATTTGGCTTATCTGATATGTGATTTTTTAAGCTGTGTAGATAGTTCACATGATCTATATACACTGAATATGAAACATACAGTGAGGAATTTTTAAAAGTTACATTTCATTGGTATTTTAGAATGATGAAAATGTAAACCTTTAAATCACCTGCGTAGGGTCATAATGATATGCTTTACAAGTTCTCAGTACATAGGTTTAGAGGGAAGAGAATTAAAGTGAGGCCGAAAGAGTAATATCTTTTTTCAATATCATCAACGAGAACTTTATACGCACCCTACATTATATAAATAGAGTTTTACCAAAAACATAAAAAAGGTGGTGTAAAAGAACAATATCAAGAATAAAAACATATAAGAATTAAAGAAAAGCTACACTTTTCCATTTTAATAATCAACAGATTTTCTTTCATTAAAAAATTGAATTGACATGTAAAACACCACATTTTACAATATACAGATTTATAAGTTCTTTAAGAAAACCAACCAACAAAAACACATCAAGACATGCAACACTAGCATGTATTTTAGACTCTTGGTACATTGCTATGAGATCTTTATACGTTACTGTATGCCTAATTTAGCCTGAATAGAAAAAAGTTTGTTTCACTTCTGTAATAATAATTATTTTCCAAAAAGCAAAGCAAGCTTACCATTCGTGTGTGAAAGTAAGTTTTAACTTACTTGTAATTAATTAGCAAATTGGTTAAAAAATAAGTAAAATAAAAATGGAACTAGAAAGAACTCATATAGCTCTCATTGTTCCTACAGCAGAAATAGAAATTCTAACTAGAAACCCTCAAAGGAATATACAACAAGTAGAAAGCTATCTCAAAATTAATATACAGCACATTTTAGTCTGTGATTTTTCAATTCTCTTCTCTAAACGTGGATAGGTGTAATACATGATGAATTTTCCTCAAAAAGGCAATTTGATCATAACTGTAGACATTGCATTCATACTCTAGGCAAGTTAACTAACACACACTTGTTTTTCACATTGGCATTTGTAACTTATCCACCCTTCCTCCCTCCAGAACTCTCATGATGAAGTGCTCCTTCCACGTTTTTAAAAATCTCCTCTGTTAAATTACTTCCCATTCAAAACTACAAGTAGGCTTTTAAAATTACTCATCTGCTAGTCTTTCTAAGATTTTGAGTCCTTTTCATCACCCTTTCTCTTCTCAAGTTATTTTTCTTTGCATGATCCATTTTGCTAACAATTTTCAAAAGGCTAAACGGATGTCGTAGGCTAAAATAACTGGCTAGTGGATAAAGAACAAAAAATGACAGTATCATGGCAACTTCAATACTCTGTGTTTTTGCTAAACTCTGTTTTATTGCTGAAGCTGAAAATAGTCTCTATGATATCTGACAAAAAAATAAATAAACTTTTTAGGTATCATGTCATCACAAATAATATTTGTCCTCCTGGGACAGCCTTAGGAACCCTGACTGCCATAAGAAAACCAAATCCTACATGAAAAGGTGACCCAGGACCTATGAAGCATTGCTCCTTTGTATTTGGGGGCTGTTTGCATTTATGGAATTCCACAGAGTGGGGCCCTGTCTTCTCAGGAATGACAACAGCATCGAGTGACAAGAATGGACATGGCAGCAATGGAACATTCCACTGAGGGCCTAGAGAAAGGCCACAGGTACAACTGTGAGGCTATGAGAAAGGAAGATAAAAGGATTAAAATGCCTCACTTTTATGCAAGTGTTTAATTCTTTTTAACTTAAAAATATACCTAGCCGTGCCTCAATGCAGGAGGCCTGGATGTGTTCAAATTTTAAAACAAAACTACCCCCTTAATATCATACACGGAATTAAAACATTTGGATACATTTTATTGTTTATTTTTCCTACGAAAATATAAGGCAAAAAATAAACAAACAAAAAATACATACAGCTCTGCTGGACTGGTCAAAAGATGTCAGTCATGGATTTCTCCCCCTAAGATATGGTACTTTACTCTGTATCCTAGAAAACACTGTTTAATTTTTTTTTAATACAACTGATTCTGCATGTTCCAACTACTCTGAGTACTCCGTCTTACAGTGCAACCCAAGACAAGTCAACTACACTAAGTATTTGGGAGGTATACCCTTCTGTACAGCTCGTTTGTAAGCAATGCAAGTGCATAACCACTACTCTAATATAGTGCTCAAAAGATTAATTGAAACTTTCATCACATCTTCCCCTCTTATAACAATACAACTGAAGGTCATTGCTGGATGCATCATAATCTTTTCATCTTGTAAAACTTGGCATCAAGTCTCTACAGAAAGATGCATGGCAAAACATGCCACTGCTGTTGCTGCTTCTAGAAACAACTGGCAAAAAATATTTAAAGCTAAAATTTATTGCTCCAGATTTAACTCGAAGAACCATACTGTTGTGTACAAACTGTTAATCTCCATAGATGCTCAGACGTGATTGTCTCCTTGTGTCTAAACACACAAAATACAAGCTGCTATCTGTACAGTTTACAGTACTGAAACACATATATTTGAAAATGAAGTACAGATATGTACTTTTGCAAAGATACATGATTTTACAGCAGGGGTTTACCTAAACTGATTATTTTTTTACAGCCACTTTCAAAATAGACAACAACTTCACTAGTATAGCTAAATTACATCAAAGAAAGAATCAGTATATTGAAAGTAAATAGACTGGCCAATTCCCCAAGCTCCCAGATTATTTTTATATGTCTTTTTTCCTTTTCTTTTCCTTTTTTTGAAGAAACCCCTATACGTAAAATGAAAATAATATCTGGATATTTTCTTCAGTGGTGGACTAAGCAGTTTCTTAAAACAAGACATTAGTTTGCCCTTCACTTCCAAATGCCTTGAAAATAAGATATACTACTGCTTTAAAAGAACCATCGGAATGCTTCAGCGCTGGGAACAGGTGTTCTCTATAAAAAAAGAGCGAGAAAACAAGTTAAGCTTTCTTTCCATGCCAATATAAAATTAGATTTTTCTCCTTTACACCTCAACAATATTTTTAGTCAGCGATACACAACATAATGACTTGTATATTTCAACATTTAATAAAAATGTAAGTGTTCAATCTTAGAACATTACAAAAATTAGAATATTGAATTTCACGCTAATTTACTGAATATAATGATTAAAAAACACTGGTCTAAAAAATAGAGGCATCACAGCCTAGAACAGGGATAGAAATCAGAATAAAGGTGAAGGTTCAAACTATTACTCAATTGCAGGAAGACCAGCCAGCAAGTGGGCTGAACATCTGTATCTGCTACATACATATGCACCCTATGCAAGGCTGATGTTTAGAAGTCAGTGAAGTAATCTTACGAGAATTTCTTTTGTGTCAGGACTACAATAAATATTACATCAATCTTACTTCTATCACTTAACAACTACTAATGCGAAACATTCCTGCATATAATCTAATCAGAACAAAACTGACAAAATATATCACTATTTTAAAGTAAGTCTACATTTTCACCAAATTAATGTCATATATATGAAACAAACTTATACTAACCAATGATACTCAATGGAACATAACTATCCCTTTGTACCATAAAAATATTATAGATTTCCAAAGGACTAATAAGCTAGCACCCAAATATGAGAAATGCTTTTAACAAAAAGCTTATAGTTACTATGGGTTTTCTTGTTAAACAGTAGTTAAGTACTGAATTTTCCTCTGTATTTAACATTACAGCAATTCATCATGCCATACTTTTTTTTTTTATAAATCATAATCACAAGAGTACATATTAAAGATACATCACAAACAAGATAAGCGTAAATTTTCCTGTAGGGGCAAATGAAAGAAAATTGATTTTATTCCTTAGACCAGTCCAAGAAGCCTGTGTAGACCATAAGATGACTGCTGAGGATAAATAAACTTGTATGTTGAATGTTACCAAAATATTGAATAGAACATACACACACACACACATACCCACACAGTAACACATGCACATACCTGTTAAAGATTAACAGCACTTGAATTTCATATTTCAGAAAATACATTAAAAATGCCACTATAAACACTTTTCACTAATTGGGGTTAGCTTATATTTACGTTTCACACATGACTTATTTGGTTGACACAGTCTTACTTTAGTAATGCCATCTAAAAATAAAAGTGTATTACATTATTAAGATGTCAATTGAAATTTAAATGTATAAACAAAGTTTTCTGGAAAGCAGAGCTATTTTCACCATCGGCATTAAAAATATATATTTTTAAAAATTGTCCTCACAGTCAACACAATAAATTTCAAAGTTAATGTGTTAAGCACAAACTAATGTTATCTAATCCAAGTTTGCATATATATATATATATATATATATATATATATATATATACACACACACACAAAGATATTTAACTCATGGAGTATTTTCTGACAGCCCAAATAAAAAGGTCCATTGTTACCATAAAAAACAGTTCTTGTATTTTGCTTCTGATCCTCATGGTTTCATCTGTTTTATTCTCTCTAGCTCACTAGGCATACCTGGATCCCCATCATTTGGTTGAGACAAAACCCTTTACTGCTTTCTAAAATTAATTTTTGAATGATAAATGTAATAATTGCATATGCTCATCACATTTATTTAATCATCATTAAAGGAATTAAAGGAAACATAATATATTCATTGTAATATTCATGCTTCACACACACACACACACACACACACACACACACACACACATACAAACACACATATAAGCAGTAAATGAAAACTTAGAAGTTTATACCAGATGCCAACTTGCTGCCTGATGCCAACTAAGAATAAATTTTATCTAAGTATGCATACTTGTATAAATGTAGTCGTTTTTAACACGATAAGTTAGATCCAAGCATATCTATGCAATTACAGACTCACATATGAAAAATAAACATGTGCATATATATTCATGTATATTCACATTTACATGTATAGCATATGACAGAGATGCCAATGTACTCTCAGATGCCAACTGGAAACAAGATTGTAAGTATATACTTATGTATTTTTATATCCTGATAAACATATATGTTTATAAGAGATAAACAGAAAAAATGTATGGAGTATATTTTTTAAATAAGATGAACTCCTTATGTCTTAAATATATTTTTAAGTGTCTTTTCCAACTTTTTGCTCTTCCTGTGTCTCTTTCCACTACTCAGTGTCATTTGCAATACTCAGAAAAAGCAAGCTTTATAAAATACCTGAGATCGAAGGTCATTGTTTTAAGGAAAAAAGATAAGCAATTTTCAATGCTTGTTAAAACAAAAATTAATTAGATAGTGCAAGTATGAGAAAAGAAAGAGCTGGTTTTCTATATTAAAAGGCTCTGTCACAAAATAGTTCTGTGATGTGCATACACTGAGACCACCCTGTATCTCCATATACGTATAAGGATATGGACAATCCACTGCTCCAGAGGAAGGGAGAAGATAAGCAAGGAAGCAATGATTTAAAAATGATTTCTCTCTTAGATTAAGATCTTTGAGGTCATGGAGCCTAAAAATGATTAGTACGGTAATCACCTAAAAGCTGTGAGAAAATTTAAGGAAAATCACTGGCACATCAATTAGAACAAATTATCAAGGCATTTAACCAGAAACTTGAAGTGTCCCTTCTCTAACAGTTTTATTTCAGGGTTACAAAAGTAACAAAGCTCCTCAGTGCCCCCATAGGCCACACAAAAAGCATGAGGCATATCCAATCTCCTGCCCAATTTTCACTGGGCTCACTGGAAATTTACTTTAGGGCTGGACTGCACTCTTTTCAAGATGGGTGAAGCAATACTCATTTCACAGGTAAAATATTGGGTTAAATTACAAGGTTTTGATTAAGTCTGTACTAATTTGGGAACATACCTTCTCCAATTTTGTCATCTAATGAGAGCATCTTTGTAAGAGGACTTCCATTTTAAATGGCACAGGAGCTCTGAGCACCAACGTGGGGGATTATACACCCTGACCCCGCTTCCTTTGGGTTATATAAATTCAGGAGTCCCAGCTGGGGAAATCACACTCTTGATGAGATTACAGTGACTTTCTGGATCTCAGTGATGCTTGCAGGAAATCGTTATCCTGAGTGACAGGAAAGCTAGATTCCCCAGGAAGAGAAGGGGACGGGGAAGGAAAGACTAGAGTTGATCAGCATTGGTTAAAGCCGCCCTCACTGCTCATACAGGTGCCAACACTGATGAAGAGCCATCTTGCTCTCAGGAGACTGGGAGAGAAACCTGCAGCCGCAGTTTTCCTTCAGGTACTGGTGTCAAGCATGGTGTTCCAGAGAAGTCATCCCTATATGAGCCAGATATGAAACGACTTTCAAGCTTAAAGGAATAGCTTCTGTTTCCCTCCTAAATAACATTAAAAAGCCAGTGTATTTCCTTAAATAGAATGCTACAATCCAAACCCAAGTACATTTTACATTTACTTTTTAAAATATGATTATATATTAATATGGCTATGGAAGAAACATATTTCAGTTTCATTTTCATTAAATCAGCAATGAAGAAATAATTAAACAACATAAAATAAATAAGATTCCCAAAAGCAGCCACCTTAAGAATTAAGCTTGACTTTCTCTTTTTTGGTGCTTGCTAAGCCGTCACATGGACCATGTGGCATCTTCAGGGCCTCCACATACTCTTGTTAAAATATATTCAGTCTGATAAAAATCGCACTTCCTAAAAACTAAAAATGGTGTTTCTATAACTCTGTACATACGGAGCTAGGTGGAACTGGCAATTCATATCTCAATACAATATTTAAAATATAGCAGTATTCAGGAGGCAGTAAAACTAATCGTTTTAAGTGAGCTCGACATGAGTTTTTGAAGAGCAAATTAAAGATAACTCAATGCTAAATTTTACTGCAGAATACATGTTATAAAGTGAGGTAATACGGATGACCTTAGCAAATTCTGTAACTAAAGTTAAATATCTTCCCAATGTTTACTCATACACTTTCTAATCCAAAACTCAGTGATTTGCCTAAGCCTTCAGAACTCTACTGTGAAACACGATGGCTGTAATGCAGTGATTTCCAAGCTGAAGTTAGTATTTTGGGGTACCATATTCTTACACTAATCAAAAAACAATTTCTTCCACTCCCATTTATTATTAAAGAAACGTAAGTCATCCAATCATTTTCTGATTCCCACGTAATGATGCTTTTTCCAACCAAAAGCAAAGCAATTTCAAACTGTAGTTAGGCAATACAGCCTCTTGAAAACTCTTTTGAAATACCGTTTTCACTATGAGGAGTCCTACTGTAAGTTTTTGGACTCCTGGGCATTGAAGGCCTTGAAATTGGAAACCACCACTGAATTCGATTTACTCTTCACACTAGAACTTGAAAACCTTAATGAACCACTGAATTTTGCAACAGAAAGTATGTGAATAAATATGACAAAAGAAAATAGCAAGTCACTAGTTTGCCTTTAAATATATTAGAATATGTTGTTTTGTCCTCTTCTGATACTTTTCAACCTTTGGGGTGTTTTAGATAAACAAAAGGAAAAGAATTCCTGATGGTAAAAAAAAAAAAAAAAAGTACTTGTTACCAAGATTTGATTCACAAAGTACGCTAAAATATCAAGTTACATATACTGACAATATTTCAAAACTTACTAGTAGAAAGTTGTATTGTATATAAATGGAAATGGGAAATTGTATTATATATAATGTTAAGAATGTGAATAGACACACATTCACATTAATACAAATCTTCGGATAATGAATTGGTCTAAAATGATACCTAGCAAATGTTAGAGACCCCCTCAGATGTTTATAGCAGAAATATTTTTCTATACTCTATTTACAAATAACATTTTAAAAATCATAATCCAGCAACTACAATAGAATTATTAGTAAATCCAGGTACAGCAGAGGTCAGTAAGTCTGAGAGAAAAATTATCTTATGATAAATGATAATCTCACAGTCCAATAATTTCCTATTATAACAAAAAACAACTTTACATTGTAATAATAATACCTTAATTTAAAAACATGAAGATTGATGTACGTATGCACTGTTTTCACTTTTTTTTTTTAAGATTCACTTTTTTTAAGATTTTTTTTTTTATTGGGGGAAGGGGAACAGGACTTTATTGGGGAACAGTGTGGACTTCCAGGACTTTTTTCCAAGTCAAGTTGTTGTCCTTTCAATCTTAGTTGTGGAGGGCGCTGTTCTGTTTTCACTTTTTAAGTTATACCTAACTTACTTTCTCCTTGGATCTTGCTGTAATATATATACTCATATGTATCCTATATGTCACACACACACACACACACACACACACACACACACTCGGTTAACTTTCCTCATAATTCATTTTTATTTCTCATATACTCTGTATAAAGCTGTGTATACTCACATCTGATTTTGGCTATTATCCATATGTAAACTAACAACACCTATCCATGTTACCACTAATTAGAATATTAGACCCCTCTTTAAAAAAAGGAAAGCACCAGATAGGTAACTGAGTAATTTAAGGACCCAATTTTTTGGAGGCCTAAAGGAATAATTATAGGGAGCATTTTACTTGTTTGGTTTCCAAATGAACATTTGTGGCCAGGATTTCTCTGATTAATGGTAAGAGAACTAGAGATGGCTTTGTCATTTGAATGGGTGCTCTGAGGGCTCCTGGTACTTCTGCCTTGAAAATAAGCAGAATCACCATCACCACTGAGATGGCAGGATTTCAGACTATGACAGCAAGACTTTAGAAGGTAAGTCTGGTTAACTTTTGTAATGAAAGACGAGTTTGTATATTATGTTGTGAAGGTACTAAGTTAAGTCAATAGGATGGTAGAGCCCATTAGGAAAACAACTGACCAAATGGGAATTTGCGTGTGGAGTGGAAGAGTAGGAAGGAAAGTAACAGCTTAACATCATGATTCACACTGGTCAAGGAGTGACCAGAAAAGGCACCCATTTTTGGTCCTAACGTCTAACATAACTACTTTATTTAGGCAAGCCTCTTGATTAATGCGATATATGATTATTATATTTCAATCATATAATATGATTATTATAATTCAATTATATTTGAAGTATTTGGTAAAACACGTCAAACCTCATCATTCCAACAAATAAGTAAATTCATTTATGAATATATATAGATGGTTATAAATAAATCTGAATACACACACACACACACACACACACACACACACACACACTGCAGAGACAAAAGTTAAATTATTCTATCTCCCCTCAAAGTCACTCTGCTAATTCCTGCTGAACGCAACAATACCTTTAGGTGAGATCATTGCTAATCAACTATTGAAAACAATCAGCATTCTTTTCATGACCAAGTTGTTGGACAATTTTTAAAATGTAGGTCAATTCTAAAGCAAACAGTGAACTTTCTTGTTCTTTTATATAAGAAAAACATTCATGTAAAATGTGAAGAAATGGAAGGTAACTTAAAAATATATATTAAGATGTTATTTTTAAAACCACGAGAGCTATAATTTGGACAGCCTCTAGCTTATATGCAAATAAAATATAATAGCTACACCTAACCTCTATAAAAGCAATTCAAATTATGGTACTTCTCTTTGATTACTATAGATCTGAGAATTTAGGAAATATTCATTTTTTTCTGTATTACATAAAAAGTGAAAATAAGTTTGATACAATTTTCTCTTAAGCTGAATTCTGTAAAATTTTGGATGTAGTCATTGAACTTCATTTTGTTCAGAATCGTCTATGATAAAAATCCAAACACTGAGGCAGACCAGCCTAGAAAACAAAGCATTTTTTATGTCCATGAATTACTTAGAAGAATTTAGAGAAAATTTAGAGCATTTCAGTCAATTAGATGTTATCACAATAATGCACTTGGTTAGAACTATATTTTTGAAAATAATACGTAGCTTTTGGAATAGTTCATCTTTAAACAAATGTTTAATAACGGCAGTTACCATCTGAATGAATGTTAAAATTCAAAATCGTTCTGACTTTCATTCTCCGTAATTTTCTTTTTTAAGTAATAAAAGATATACAGTAAAAATTATTAGAATTTAATTTTATCAAATTATGATATGTTACTCTTAAAAAGTGTAATTTGGGTAATCTCCCTTATTCAGAGGACATGCACTTGTAAGAATTCTCTACTACCACAATATCAGCGAGACTTGAAGTATTTAGATTCAAATTTCTCCTCAGGGAATTTTCATGAACTACTTTTCCTATAAGTATCATGTGCTCCATCTTTTTGCAAACATACTCATTTTCACATAGTTAACTAGCAAAGTAAATTAATAAGCCCAACATTTTCTCAGGCAGATGATTTATAAAATGCAGTGATTAATATTCTTTTTGTAATTTTTCTGGAGTCTTTTTCATCTGTGCAATTCTGTATTTTCCAGTAAGTTCTTCTCATAATCTTTAAAAATTACATTATTTTTGAACAATTAGTTCTGTATGAATGCTGGAAAGTGTCTATCTCCCTAAACACCATCCATCATTAATTTTGAGCACTAGCTTTTTCATCTTGGCCTTTCTATGTTTCTAATTGCAGACTTGAAAGAATTAATCTTAAAAAAAAGAAAAATTAGAAGAAATAAAAAACTAGTTTCCCTGAAAATATTTTTTCCACTCTAGTAAACGAGAAGAAACAATGCTTCTAGTGGGTCTAAACCCAGATTTATGTCATCTTTTCAAAAATTTTGAGACATTAACCATTTCCACTAATTTCTTATTTAAAACAGATTCAAAAAGATGACCTTGAGCATGATAATCCTTTCTGCCAACAGGCTCCTTTCTGAATTCCTTTATTCTGTAAAACTACAGTCAGCCTGCCTACCCTCCTTTCTTCAACCCCTCCCTCCCTTTCTTTTTTTCCTTCCTTTACTTCAGTATGGCCCTGTCTCTTATTCAGGTCAAATAAGGGTTGCCACCCAGTACTCTGTAAAATATGTTTAAAATAACAAGTCATACTGTAGATTCTCAGTATGTTCAAATGTTCAAGGCAAGTTATCTTTTTTTCATTCCTTGAAAATTCTGTAATACTAACAGAAAACAAGAGTACACCACACAACTGCATGAGGTAGCCAGGTAGAGACCATGGACAGCAGTTTGTATTTCTTATCTAAATCTGGGGAAGAATTAAGCCAAGGATGAATTAATGAATCTCAAGATTTTTAAATAGGTGTGAGATGCTTCCAGAGCTTTCTAAAATTTCAATAATATCATGTTAAATATGTCCATTTCTTAGACTGAGAATTAAGATTGTAAGTGGGAAACTAAGTATCTTGGATGAAATAAGATACTCTATTGTTAGGGAACAACACAGGTATTGGAAAAAGGCAGTTAGGAATAAAGAAAAGTTTTGAGTTCTTTAAGCTAGGGTATGCACATGGGTATACGTGTGTGTGTGAGTGTGTGTGTGTGTGTGTGTGTGTGTGTGTGTTTATTCACAGCACTTACTACAAGTCTTAGAAAATAACAGTCCCTACCTAAAGATTTGTTGACTTGAACTGATCAATGGTTTACCATGTATTCATGATACATCGACCTGTCTAGGAGAAATAAAGACATATTACTTATAGAAACACATTTAAATTTTGTGTTTTATCTTGTTAACATTGTTCCATTCACAAATATAATTTCTTTCCTCTCTACAGACTTGTTCGATAGTGTTGTTGCTGTCACTAAACTATTGTTAAACGTTTTTGACTGCAACCAACAGTTAGAAATACATTTGACAGAGCAGCCTAGTATGTGCCTACATACAGATTTATGCATGCATACATTATTGATGCAGAAGTTTAAAATTATCACATAATTTTACATGTGATACACTCATATATTTTCATTCCACTCTATTCTACTTTCTAAAAATCCTGGTGGTAAGCCAACAGATTGGTTTCAATGGACCACTAATGTGCTATCATTTGGAGTTTGAAAAACACAGCTTCATGCCACACAAATAGCATATTTATGTGAAGAGAATCACCCAAAGAAAATCCAAAGCCCTTCCATTTCATAATGAATTTAACTCTCTATATAGCAGCCTTACATACAAGATCCAATATATATGTCCTTCGGTACGAAAAAAATGCCAGTGGTCTCTATTTTGTTTTTCATGAATTGACATTAGAGCAAAGTAAAGTTTACTGGGAGATTCCACATTTTCTCACTTCTCATCCATCTACATACAACTGAGAATTTTATCTCTTTTCCTTATTCTTGACTCCATTAAAATCATCACTGATCTCATTTAACCAATAAACAAGAACATTTCCCACAGATAAGTCTTTTCCCAGCACAGTTATTTTTCTGGCACTGATTCACCATAACTCAGAATCATCATTTCCACACAATTAAATTTATGTAGTCTATTATTCTTTTTAAAATGTATTTCATCTCTTGACTATGTAAAGTTTTGGAGAATATACATCTTCTCCAGAAATTGCCAGATTTGCTGAAATATACAGAAATACCCATGATTCTTCCTGATCTATAAACACATATCCCTTTTTCTTCTCATCCTACTACTTGATCTCTATTCTTTTGATACCATCAGTCATCCAGAGTTTTTTTTTTTTTAAGTCCTTGAGCAGCAAACAGCACTTTAAGCACAGTTTTCCCCATACTCCGACACTTCCTTCACTTTCTCAAGAATTTTCTGGAAATATGAATTTAGATATTTAGATGAAGATGAGACCCAGATAGGACATTTTCCACCCATCTTGGAAGTATTCGCTTTTAGTTACACTTTGGAATCCTTCTACTAAATGTTTCAAAGGGATAAAAATAATACTATCAGCTTATAGCACAATCTGTTTTTCCTTGTCTCTAAGTCAGCTGCCACTTCACTGAACTTGAGCCTCAACTCTGACTCCCAAACCAATGTACTGAGTCAAGTCATGAAAAATATTCCTTGTTTTTAGTTTCCATTCTCGGCAAAACTTCTATAACTGCAGAGGCAGAGCAGACATCCATATCCTGTCTTGACAAAGTTCCTTCTAGATACTACTGCATTGTTTCCTGGCTTGAATATCCTTTCCCTTTGTTTTTAATGCTGTTTTGGTTAGTATGCCTAATCTTTTAGGGCTTATCGCTGTTTTCTCCCAGAAAACCACCAGCCTTTTCTATTACAGCTCACTGACTTACTTCACAAATACTCTCTTCTTATTAAAAAGAAAAAAGAAGTCTCTGTAGTCACTTTACTCACGTTTTATTTCAAACAAAATGTCCACCTGTTTGATCCCAACACACACACACACACACACACACTCACACACAAACACACACACCAAACCTATCTTCCCAAACAAAAGTAACTGTACAGTATTCCAGTATTTGTTAAATATGTTCTCCAACTAGAATTCCTAAGCAAGCATTTAACCATTTATTCCTTCCAATGATTTTCTCAAACTCACAATTCACATTTAGAATCATTCCCTATATCTGTCCAAATAAAGAAAATAGTAGCCAAACGAAGGTACGGAGTTAGTAAAGTGAAACACACACACACACACACACACACACACACACAATATTAAAAGATAAATTAATCGTGCTGATGTTCCTTTGATGGAGAAAAAGGAAGAACACTAAATTATCTAATTACTGACTACTGTAGGCAATTTGACAGGCACAGGAAAACTTGTTTATTGGGTTTATCTCTTTCCAAGTAAAATCAAACCAGGTTTTAGTGAACTGGGTGATTAAAACCAATGTTTAGAAAATGCAAGTCACAAAATAGTCTACCTGGGCTTTAATTTGTGAAAACTATAATAACCTGTTGCTCCACTGAATTATCTCTAAACATAATTTTCTTCTACTCTACTTTTTATTGATGACTTTAAAATAGGAATGAGAAATTGCATAGCATCTTCCAGTATGCAAAAAAAACATTAACCTACATACAATATTAAAAAGCTATAAGATAGGTTGATATTAACCCCATCTTATAGATGAGGAAATAATAAAGTCAGAGAAGTTGTACTGATGTATTTAACGTTGTTTAAGTGGTAACTTACTTAGTGCTTGTGGAGCCTCTTCCAAAACGTATTATCTAAATGTGGTCATGCAGCCCAAACGTAATTCTTAATCATAAAACAAATAAAAAACCAAGAAACTAGTAGTCTATTTTCTGATTATAACTTATATTTGGTTTATATCAGCCAAAGAAATACATCTTTAGTATCAGTTCTTTAAAAAATTAATTTTTGGCTTTGCCATTGTAAGTAAGAAATGTAATGTGAAATAGATGAGTTAAACATTAAGAAACAGAAAAACAATACAAAACAAAATTTAACAGGCTCCCTCTCATACCTGGCTATGGATTCTTCTGCTCTTAAAATACATTAAGAGAAAGCCCTGAAGTTTCTTTCACAAAGGAAAAATATTTCTCATAATGTTTTAGAGTAGAAGTTAACAAGCCTGCTGGGATCCTTTCAGCCCCTGCAGAGCTAAGTCTTCAAGATTATTAAATGGCTGTCGCATCTGAAGTATGGTACAACATAACTCAATAAACAACAGAAAACATATGATGCTGAATGCAGGGATGCTTTTCGATTACTCTGCAGAATAATTCAATTTCGGGACAGGTGTTTGCATGTGATGGAACAAGATATGACTGAAGGACAAAAGCACCAGTGTGCCCCTACCCTCAAGATTTTGAACCTCCTAAGGATAATAGCATCACGCTAGATGCAAAAGTATGTTAAGAATGAGCAGAAACGTAAATGAAGGCACAAAATTTTGCATGCACAACATTTTCAAAATGTCCACTAATTACAAAAAAGAAAAAACTTGCTGAAAACAAGTTTTTCTAAAAAGTCCTATTTTCTAGAGTGCTTCACTTCCCCAGCCAAGATCATCTCACATTCTAATCGACTGAAAAATCACACTTATAAAAATGAAAGATTTTACCATTACTTCAGGTTCATTTATGCTTTTAAAAAACTAATCTAAAAATAAGACCACAGCTATTAATAAAAGAGCAGTCCTTTCTCCAATTTGTATATTTACATGGGCCTTTCTATAAATCTTGAATTTAACCTATTAATTATATATTTTATATGATGAACACACGAGTTTAATTTTTTTCGTATAAGATGAGGAAAAATAAATGTCAGAAATGGAAACCAATCTACCCTTGTGAAATTTATTAGATAGCAGGGCATTTTGTTATGCTTAAAAAGTAAACTGTTTTCTGGTAAAAGTGAACTACATATTCAGACAATCTGACCAATTGAGGTGGCACAGTAAGTTCTAAGAGTACCAACTACTTCAGAAGTGTTTTATGAAATACACTGCAACCTATTTCTGAGAAATACTCAAATAGTTTTATGTTTTACTTTTGATTCCAGAAAGAATATTCTACCAGTGTGTCCAGGGTCACCCCATCATAGACCTTCAGCGTCAAACCCATTAAACCAGAGCAAATATGGATGAAATGCCCATCCTTTTTGCACACCTTTCAACTTTTAGTTTTACAGACTGTGTTTTATTCAATCTTTTTGTTTTTATCAGTCTGCAAGTCAAACTATACAAAACTCTTAACTATTCACCCAGGAAAACAGTTGGCTAAGATTAACCAAAATAACCAGCAATATAGTAATCAATTTATTAAAAAGTTTTAAAATCAAGTAACTTTTATTTCCCTCATCTCTACAGTTTCCATTCTTATTTAAAATACCCAAATATTTTTATCAGATTAAATTGAAGCCTAAAGTTTGTTGTTGCTGTTGATTTACTATGATTCCTAACTGTTTATTTGTATTTTGTTTCATGATGATTGAATTTTGAAGAAATAATCTAATAGGACAATTTACAAATGAATTTTAATTACTTTTTTTTCACTATTCCTAACTGCATTCCAAAAGATTGCTCATAATTTACATGATATTGGATAGGTTGGGGGTATTGTTTTCATTTAGAAATTATTAAAAGTGTATGGTTCTTTCAAAAATAATTTTGACTATCTTGAGTTGAATTTGGTGATGGAAAGAGAATCTCATTAGACTTGTATCACAGTCTGATACCTTGGTTACAAATCTATTTTGTGACTTCAGTCAAAGCTGAATTTTTCTGTGCTTTTCTCTTTTCACTTATGAAATTCAGTATCTTTTTCCTACATTATTTCTTTATTACATTCTAGTGTTAATATCTGTCATTTTGTTTGAATTTATTGAAAATAAATTCATCTTTCCCTTTGACAGATATATATTTGCATCTTGAGATTAAAACAAAAATTTATATTTTTATGCTGGTATGCTTTTGATTCTTGAAACTGAAAATTGAAAACTCATTTTTAAATTACAATCTAAAATGACTAATTAGCAGATGTTTCTATTTAAAGTATAAAACGTGTATTTTTACCTATAATTTTTTTTAAAGTCACCAAACTTCAAAAACTTATGACATGTTCATTTATTGATTGGTTTCATTATTCAACTACAGAGTTTGAGTGACACACCTACTTTATGTATGACCAATGAATTTCTGCAAATGTATTTCTTCAGGAAGCAGGTGCTTTCCTTCTGTACAAATTGCAGACAACACTGTGTCCACAATTTTACAATTGCCATTTGTGTGGTTGGGGCTCATAGAACAGCATATATATGTCATGTGTACCCCACCCACCACCCCTAAAACACTTCTAAATCAAGTCATCAAGTTTGGGGCAATATCTGGATGTTTTCCACCAAACCCCTTAGAAATTTAGCCTAACTTGTGGAAAATAATTGTTGGCCGGTACATTCAGCAGATAAATTTTAAATAGAGAAAAGAAAAGAAAGAGAATGGAATTATCCTTATTCCTGACTTTCTAGTTTCTCAGTCTTTTCACTCTAATGTGTCCCTTTCATGTTCCTCCCCCAGTGCAGGGAAAGCCTGGGTGGTGGCAGTGTGTAACTCACAGCAGAGAGCCAAGAGTGGGGGCAGGGAAATCTCCCGAGGCGCTGCTTACTAATGTAATTCCATAAATCAGCTAATGGGAGAGAAACCAGATCTGTGTGGTCTCTAATGCTGTCCCACAGAGATCAATCATGTCACCTGAACAATGTTCACGGCCTAAGAGGCTGGGGTTGCCCTCGGGACAATTTTATCCCTTGAGCCATATCAAGTTGGGATATTTTAAAAAGTTAGATCTTAGTATCAGAAATGTAACTGCTGTAAATATAAAATCTGAAGGATCACCTTCATATGAGACAAAGTGCTATTATATAATTTATTATCATAATATATAACCACGTTTCTTAAAATACCTGATAATATTGATCATTTAGGATGCAAATTTTTAAGATAAGTTTGTCACATACAGGGCATACAACATTTGTAATAACTGCTTTGAATAACTGGTGATAATTTTTAAATAAAGTAATTGACAAAATGAAGTGTTATATGCAGTATCACAGAAAAATTAGTTTGATGTGCATTATCATATGGAATTTTATTAAGGAGGTGATTTTATAGACAAATTTCTAAGCCATTAAGATGCTCCTAAAATGAGACTAAGGGGAAACTGTGGAAATAAGTAAAGCAGTTTTAAAAGGAATGCTAGATGGAAGGCTTTAAAAAAAACACGGGCAAGAATCCCAACATATCCATGTGAGTGTGGCTTAATTTCAGTTAACTCACCCTGAAAATCTGCTTATGCCTCCAATCTTTTGGATAAGAGTAAGTCAAAGAAAAGAAGGGCACATGAGGTTTGATGTGATAAATAAAAATATAAGTAATGATTATTATCCAGATATTAATCGGTGTCCATAATTTAAAGCTAACAAATAGTAGCTACTGAACTTACCCCTGAAATCCACAGGTATATCCGTAATGAATCCCCAAATTACTATCCTCAGCTAGGGCATCTATCCAATCTTTAAAACATCTCCATAGATGATGATAACTTACAGGAACCAAATCAGAGAGGGAAGCAGGTCAGCAGGGGTGCCTTTCACTAACACACAACCACTGCTCCAGCTTTGGTTCAGTCATGTAAACCCTGTCACTCTGACATGCGGCCAGCTGGTTTCCTACAACCATAACTGGGTGGTTACACATGTGCTTAAGGCAATCATGCTGCCATTGCCTTTTAAAAATGACCTAGATAGAACCATAGTCAACTAAACACACACACACTTTTTCATTTTTTCTGTCAAAAAGGATTCTACTAATAATTTGAGCCTTTAACCACGCCCCATTCTCTGGTAGGAAGGGTATGTACTTAGCAAAACATCTTCAGAGAGCTCTACAAACAGAAATTTGTTTCCCTATCATTCACACCCCATCTTTTGAAGAGCCACAGAACTTTCGTGCACCTGGAGTTTAAAAAAGAAGAAAAGGCAATACTATGGAATCATATCAAATCATGATCAAAATGCCCAAGGAATGTAAGCATCACAAGTTTGTGGGGAAACTATCAAAAGGGAGAAGTAACGAAATTTATGAAATTTGCTTAGAGGGACAAATCAGCAGAAAACCTATTGGTATTCACATTAAATTCCTTCAGAGTGGTCACTCACTAAATACATCAGAATTATACATTGGTCCTATCCACTAAATACCCTAAATTGGGATGCAGGCAGTGCCATAGGTCTAGCTAAAAATGAGGCCTATTAGTAATACCAAATCTATAATTCTAGACACAATAGTTCAAGAGGAAAAATAAAAGCCATGTAGTTCTTAACAACTGGGTATTAAGAGAAAATTTCAGTATGAACAGAGCTTTAATTTACCATGGGCCTTACAGACCTAGAGAAGTTCAAAAGCTAAAAACTAATTTTTGCCACCTAAGAAAATACATGGACCTATATATTTCAAATTGCTAGTATCTTTACTCAAGCACAACTGCCAATGGAAATGTAATACCCACCCACCCTGAATAAAATCAAACTTTTGACAAAGGGATGAGTTATTTTATAGAGGAATAAATGCAATATTTTGATGGAACTGATCACAATTAATGATGCTACCAATATATACCGATTTTTCTTTGAATCCCAAAGTGATACATGCTTTAATTTATATTAATATAACTTTTTAAAAATGTGTATCTTATTTGTGTTCAAATCTGCAACAAAGATCTTTAACTCTTTTGTTCTTTTAAAGACCAGTCCTTCATGGTGAAAACTCATTGAAGCAGTGTTCACAATTTTTTAAACGAAGGTGTCCTTCTGATGATAATTTGTGAGAGCCACTCTTACCCTATAATCCAGCCCACAGAATACTCTCTGAGGCTAAAAATCCACTACCTATGTTCTCATGTACATATGAACATCTAGCCATCCACTCTGTAAATTTTATCAAGGGGCTAAATATGATTACTTGTCCATATCTCTTGCCTAAAAATACCACCAAAACCATTTACCTGTGATTTTCCTTTTTTTGTTTTGACCATATGATCAAAACATGAAATTTCCATTATGAAATTCCCACCAAACACATCAATCTCTGTATTTAACATAATTCAATGCCTAATTTAACAATTACTTAAGTGAGAATCTGTACATTGTCTGTTTTAAAGACATATAGGAAAAAGAAACTATTATTGACCATCTAGGGTATCAATCAAAACTGTGCTTGGTGTACAGCACAATTTTGTAACCACAAATACGGTTACTTTGTCATATATAGAGCCCAAAGCACATCTTTTACAGCAACTGAGTTTTAGGTATCATTCGTTTCTGAAACCATGTAAAACCATGTTTAAATAAAATTACCATTACCTGCCCAAAATGAACTAATTGGATTGCTTTATTCTAAATCAACATCTCCTTAAAAATTGAAGATGGTGTTCCGCTTTCTATACTATTTCTGCTTTCTCAAAAAATACCAGATATGCACAAAATAAAATGGTAAACAGAAACATTGTGTCATGGTGAGGAGAAAAACTATTGTAGAAAGGGATAGAAAATCCCCTTTTGAACCCCTCTATTTCAGCTTCAATGAGTGTGTGTGTGTGTGTGTGTGTGTGTCTGTGTGTGTTTTAATGGGAACATAGGCTTGTGTGCCACAAACTATATCCTCACTGTTATAATTGGACCACTGGTAAGTCTCTCTTAGCTAATAAAATTATATAGGATGTGATGTGTCCAATCCTTTGGGCAGAGATACTTTTAAAAATAATAAGGGGGAGAGGGCATTTGAAAGCACCAAGGGAAACTTCTGACCATACTGAATGTGAAAGTTCTGATTTTTCAAACCAATTACATTAGTTTTCCCTCAGAGATAAAAAGGAGGGGTGCCCTCCCCATCTGGAGGGCGGTTCCAGGGAAGTGCAGCTGGGGAGGGTGGTGGAGAGTCTGTGCCCTCCGCACACCACCGACACCGGTATCTTACAACCCGAATGAAGCTTCAGGAAAGGGGCACTGCATCTTGAAGCCAGACATGAAGCCCTGAAGGGAAGAGGAGAGGGGAGTGAGAAGGGAGGGGGGAGACTGGGAAACAAGAAATCATCTCCTCTGACCTCTAGCGAAGTGCCAGGTTTTTTCTTTAGCTCTTCACATTTTCTAAATTTGCAGATCTGGTGTCCCGTTTTGCGGTTCCTGCAACTGCTGCAGACGCCACAGTTGATGAGCCTCTTGCAGGGCACGCAGACCCCACACCTTTTCCTCTTCTTCTTGGCCGGGTTGGCTCCGCCAGCTCCCCCCGAGGAGGACGAGGAGGAGGAGGAATGATTCTGCGGGCAGTCTGCCAGATTGGCAATTTGAAACGCACTGTCTGTGACGGCTGCTGAGGCTGCTGCGGGGGAGTGAAGGGCTGTCATGACGATGACCCCTGGAGGTAATGAGATGCCCCCTAAAGCCGGGATAGCGGAAAAAGTCCCCACGCGCTCGGGGAGATTCATTATCTCTGCTTCAGCAGCGCCGCATTTGAGCTTGTTCATGCATTCCCCCGCCAAAGGTCTGCAGTGTTCAGGGGATAAGGTGGAGAGGAAATTAGTATTTGCCATTTGCAACGACGGCTCTGGCGGGCAGCCAGCTTTCCCCAGCCTCTGGGAGTCGTTTCGGTGGTGCATGCTGGTCCTGCCGCCGCCGCCGCCGCCGCTGCCGCCGCCGCTGCCGCCGCCGCCGCCGCCGCCGCCCGCGGGGAGGATCGCAGAGGAGGAGGCGGAGGAGGAGGCGGCGGCGGAGGAGGATTTCCTGCCGCCCCCGCCGCCCCCGCCGCCGCCCCCGCCGCCGCCGCCCCCGCCGCCGCCCCCGCCCCCGCCGCTGCCCCAGAGCATGGCGGTGGCGGCGGCGGCGGTGGCCGCGTTGTCGCAGTTCCAGGGGGACATGCCGATGCGCGCGGCGGCCGCGGCGGCGGCGGCGCTGCTGGGGAAGATGGGGGTGGTGATGCGCGCGATCTTGGCCGCCTGAGGGAAGGCGCCCCCGTTGGTCTTGTAGAAAGAGGTGGCGAAGGAGCGGTAGCGCTCCATCTCCGAGTTGTAATCCACAAGGCTGTTCAGGGCCCCCTCGGGCAGGTGGCTCTCCTTGGGCAAGCCCGGGGCCTCCGGGCTCGGCCCGGGCTCCACGCAGACATTGGTGTTCATGGTGCAGGGGGGGAAGAAGGGGTGCAGGGTGGAAGTGGGGACCGTCTGGTCCGACACCTGGGTAGGAAAAGGGGGAAGGTGGGGGGGAGGGAAGGGGGTGATGGTGGTGTTGGGATGGGGGCCGAGGCGGGAGGGGAAAGAGGGTCTGGGTGGGAAGAGCAAGGCGAAGACTGCTTTATTTCTCTCTGGGGCGCATTTCCACAGACGGTGAATTCCCAGGCAGTGTCTTCCTTTGCATTATCCTCCAACTGTTACAACTAAAATAAAGAAAGTCATTCCAACGAGCTGCACGAGGAAAAAGATTAAAAATAAACAGCCTTCCTCACTGTACCCCACCGCTTACACTGAAAGCTCCCACATTCTTCGTCAGGTCGTTTGCATAACAATCATCAAGCCGTGACCCCCACACACACAACCTTCCCAACCCCGCTCCCTTTCTCCCTGCTGCACACCACAGCTCCTCCCCCTTATTCTTATAACCCTCCTGAGAAAATGTATTAATAGCCAGGATACCCAAGGAAAGAGGAAAGACTGGGGTGACAAATGCTGAGGGAAAAGGGCAATTGGAGTGCTAAAGACATGCAAATCAGGGGTGGGAGGGCGATACTACCTATAAGCAGAGGGCATTTAAACATTATGAAATGTGTGAACAAGTGCTGCCTGGGCATGCAAATGCTGTAAAGTAGAAAACAGCAATGGCCCTATGAGGAAAATGAACAGGAAATTAGCAAATGAAGTACAGAGAAAGTCTACAATACAGCCTAGTATAAACTGTAAGCAAACACAATACAACTGAGAGCTAAGAGACTGCCCACATACAATCTGAACTAAAGAGGCAGGGAAAAAAGAACTACCAGCTGCCACAGTGTCCTCTGTGTCTGCGGTCATTAGTTTGAATCCCAGCACAGCTGGCTCTGTTAGGGTCTTAATTCAATGGACCAAGGACAGGTCTCAATTGTACAAGCCATTTGGTGGTGGGGCTTGGTGGGGGTAAGAGGGTGGTGTTATACTTGTTAGAAGAAAGAAAGGGAAAAAAGATGGACTAGATTTTTTTTGAAATAATACAAAAATGTCACAGGTTTTAAACAAGTGCCTGCAGCCTCTGTAAGAATATTCCCAATAATTCCCGATGAAGATTCCTGTCTCTTCCCAAGACAAGAAGAAAGCATGGGACTTTTTTTGTGTGTGAGGATCTGTCAGTCATCTGGTTTTTACATTAACTAAATGTTATGTGTGTGTGTGGGGGGGGGGAGGGAAAGCTGTGTTGTCCCTTAAGGTGTTGTTTACCTGAAGAAATAACCATTAAAATGATGTTTTCTTTTGCCCCTTTTAAGAGGAAAGTTTAATGTTAACTGCATATTTGCATTCATCTCTTTGCTTATAGGCTATTATTTTGCTTTAGGAAGAGGTATTTTAGTTGTTTATTACAGGGAGAGGTACATCACAGCCTTTTAAGAAGAAAAGCAAAGACATAAAGTGTATATGAACCTAAAAAAAACACACACAACAACAGCTTCTTTGTTTCCAGATATTTTTTTTAGGCCAAAATATCTTTTTGTAGCATCTTTTGAAGCCCACATATTGGTCTAGAATATGGTGTTCAGGGAATTCTACATGGGGCCCAGTAGTCTCAGTCTCAAATATTCAGTTCAAAATGGATATCAATTATAGTAATTATGCTTATAATTAGATTAATGAACCATTTATGCCCAAACTCCAAGTGCAGAAACTTCAAGACCTGCTTATGAGGTGCCCTAAAAAAGGGGGGTTTATGTAAACAAATCCCTATTAGGCAAAGTAAATCAAGATAAGGAACCTCACCCCAGGCTGGATTAGAAGCTAGCAGGCATCTTTCAATCACAGCAAGTCCCTAATCACTGAGGAACCACCTCTGTGGTTTCGCATTAGGAAAAACTGCTCCCTTCAGAGCTCTGATGGCAATACAAAGGGTGCCCCCAAAATGCTCCTGGCTAAATATTCTTGATGCTTGGAAGAGGGTGGGGGCAGACACAGCAAGAATATGCATATAGCTTCAGTTTCCACGAATCACATTGTAACTGCTCCTCAAAACTAGTTATGCCAACCATGCATTAGATATCATCACAGTGAGTGGAGGGGAAAATTTCAACGTTTTAGTCTTTTGACCTTGTTTCAAATAAAGAAATAATTTAATGTCCCCTTTTCAGAGTATTAGAGTGGTGTTTCCAAACACAAGCTTTCCTTGTTGCCATCACCTCCCCCTTCCTCCCTCAAGGTTTAATGCCACCAGAAACTGTAGAAAATGATTGTGCCCAGGATCCAGGTCATTATTGTTTAATCAATGCATCTCTGGAGCATGAAAAAGGTACCTAAGCCACAGCTATTGTTTGGATTTTCTTTAAAAAGCAAAATAAAACACACACAAATAACTATAGTCCTATTCCAAAGCTAAATTAGACATCCATACTTCATGATCCTGTTTTGCCTTTAAACAATGTGACTGTACATATCTAATATTGTATGTGTCTGGTCTACCAGAGACATAAAGAGCAAAGGTCATATTTAACATTCAGGAGGAGGGGCGGGTGCAGATTAATTAATAAATTAATACAGCATCGCCTTTTATTGCTGGAGTCCAGCATTAATAATCTACTTTTACAATCCCAACGGACAGCAAACATTTAAGAGAAAAAAGCCAGAGAAAGAGAAAGAACAATCACTTACCAGTCTCTTTTTATTTGGGGAGCCTTAGAATTTGCAGACGCTGCCAGTCTGCCTTTAATTAGTTGCACATCACCCCCTAACACAAAGAAACACAAATCCAGATGTGTCTTGGCAGCTCCCAATTACAACTTTAATACTTGTAAACAAACTGTTGGGGGGATAAATAAATATGCGGATCAAAAAAAAAATACCTGTAAATGGCTTTTTTTTCTTGTTGCAGAGAGAAGGAGGAGGAGATGGTGTTAGTGGTGGGGGTGGAAGGAGGAGGAGGTGGGGGGAGAGGAAAGAGCCGAGTGTGAGTGTATGTGTGAGAGCGCGGGGCTGTTCTCGGTGGTCTCTCCTCTCCCAGCGCGTTGCTCTCCGTCCGTCTCCAGTCGCTGTGTGCGAGGGAGGGAGGGAGCCGGGGAGTCCTCTCTCTCTCTCTCTCTCTCTCTCTCTCTCTCTCTCTCTCTCTCTCTCTCTCTTTCTCCTCTCTCCCCTCTCTCCTCTCTCTCTCCTCTCTCTCCTCTTTCTCACCCTACCCCCCCTCTGTTTGTGTGTGCGTGTGCGTGTGTGTGTGTGTGTGTGTGTGTGTGGTTGCTGGGGGAGGGGAGTGCGAGCGCCCCGCGAGGGAGGAGGCGGGGGCGGGGGCGATCGGCTCGGAGGTGAGGAGGACGCAGGGACGCGGACACCTACTGATGATTGGCTGCAAATTACACGGGGAACAAGAGGCGCACGCGGGCCGCGCTCCCTTCACAAATCCTCTCCGCGGCGGTGGAGCCACGTTTCCCTGCTCGCCCGCCGCTCGCCCTCCCTCCTCGCGACGGCTCCCCAGCTCAGCCGCCAGCACAGGGGGCTGTTGATTATTTTCTTTCGCTCTCAGAGATAATTGTTTGGAAGGGATTGGAAAGAGGGCGTTTCCGCCACTCTCGCTGCGTGTGGAGTGTGTGCGTGCATGCGTGTGCGAGTGTGTGTGTAAATAAACTTGTCTGGGTTTTCTGGCTGGGTTGAGAAGAGTACAAGAAACAGAGAAAAGGTCGTGTTTGTTTGAAGAATGCTCTTAGTTCGCACGCTACCCCGATGGCTTTTAAATAATTTTCCTGGTGTACCCAGAAAGACCAAAAAAAAAAAAAAAAAAAAAGTACCTTAAGGTCTTTAAAGTAAGAGAAAACAGATCAGTATTCTGGTTCAAATCTTTTGAATATTATTATGCCAGAATGTAAAAAAAAAAAAAACAGAGAAAAATGATAATGCTGCCTGACCGATCTCAAAATCAATCTCAAGCTCCTCTTTCCCTTTCCACCCCCCACCCCAAGCCCTCTCTCTCCCTATCTCTTTTCCTCTCTCTCTCCCTCCAATCCTCTTCTTTTACTAACCATTTGGTAGTTTTAAGCATTAAATCTGATTTTTAACTTGCTCTCTATTTTTAATTCCAAACTTCATTTAAACAAAAACTACTTTTTTAGCTACATTAATCTATTTTATACTTGTATGACTCTTGACACTTGAGAAAAATAGTTCAGTAATTCAAAGATAAATCTTTTTACCACAGGTCAAGTATAAATAACATTCAGTCATAAATGCAGTTATGAATTAACTTGTTCACTGCTGACTTAAAGAAAATGAAATTCATGGATACATGCTATTCTATTGAAATGAAGGATGCTTTAGTGGAAACGTTTATAAAATAAGATAATATGATTCTTTTTTGATAATTTTTGAGAAAAAATTAGTGGCTAATGATAAGCTACAGAAGTAGGAAAGAAATAATTCTGATTGTTTAAATTGGTGTTAAAAAACAAAAAGTTTTAAAACTGTTCTATAATAATGCAATAGTATAATTTCATAAAAGGAAGAAAAGTATCATAATAAATTGTTTATTTTATAACAAAATGCTGAAAAGACACTTTAAACCATTTTGTATTTGAATTTTCAAAACATTGGCCTTAACTACATCATGATTCTGCCAACTATGGAGGATTGATTTTCATAAGATGTTCAGTATTTTGGTGTGGATAAATGAAGGTGCTGTTTCAAAAGAGGGTAACTATGGATACTAGGGGACAGATTATCTTCTGACTCATTAATATACATGTGTTGTCATTTTTAAAACATAGAATAAGTTTGGTTATAAATCAATCACACTGGCATCTATAGCCAAAATAACTGGTGGTTAATAATTACTGAAGTTCATTGATACAATATTTTTATACTTTTGTTAATGCCTTGTAAAAGCAAGGAAAGGGATTTTCCATTTGATTTTCTTCTTTTTAGCTGAGCATCATGGGAAATTCATCAGCAAAATGGAGGCAACTTGTAATGAGTGAAAACATACTGGAATAATGATAGATACTTAAACATCTTTTCAAAATATTTCAAATATCAGTCCAATAATAGAAGTTTTGAAGTTTACAAATGAAGTTCTTTAAATGAAATAAAAAGACATGCTTTCTCATGCCAAATTTGCTTACCTTTTCAGAATGCTTCAAACTCACTTTCAAAATGAAACCTTAAATAAATGAGAGAGAATAAGGTCTTACTTCCAAAGAATTTTATTTTCTAGCTTATAAAGGAAAAACTACAGAACATTTAGTCTTAATAAGTAAAAATTAGAACTATTAGTGATCCATCTGTATCAGACGTTGTAGTAAGTAATCTGCAGATATTTTATTTTGTCTTTTCAATAACCATATAACATAGTTATTATTATTTTCACTGGAAATAATAGGTCCATAGAAATTATGTACTTCTATGGAAAATTGAGCAAATTGAGACCCATAGAAATTAGATAACCTTGATTGGGTCATAAAGTTAGTATGTTACACGGCTGAAATTTGTACCCAATCCTATCTCCAAAGCTTTATGCTTATAACCTCTACCCTAATCTCACTATCAATAATTAATTAATCAGTAAACCCCCTCTGCATACTAGAATCTTACCTTTAATTATGATCATCGATCCCTCATTAATTGAACATATAGGACATATTATAAACAATATACTTCGTAGCTCTGCTATAACATCCATTGCCTTTATACTGACGGATTAATTACATTCTTAGCCAATGTGATAAAGGGAAACATTGCTTTCTGGTCTACCTCATATCCTTTCATTTATTTATTTTAATACTAGTTTTGCCACTTATATGCCTGCCATGTCTCACACTACTCCATGTCCTATGTTGTCTTCTCCAGGATGATGTGTCAGGGTTTTAATAAAAACTATTGAGAACAACTTAGTCCTCTATTAACTCTCCTTCAGAATCCACAGTTCTATAAACTACTAAAACGTAAGGTTCCCTCTGCAAAAATACTGCTACAGCTTCCAATACCTGGAAGTGCTTTGTGCCTTTACTCTGATGTGTTTTGTGATCTGAAGTAGGAGTACAGGGGCTTGCTTCATTGATATCGTTATGGGGAAATAAAAAATTCCAACTGCGGTATCACCTGAAAAAGTGTCCCCTACTCTGCAGAAATTTTGTGTTGTGCTGTCTTTAAAAACACTTTGGCTTTCCATCATGATTGTGATAAATATTATCATCATTATCTTGAAATCTGTAAAAAGGTAGTTTATCCATTGTAACAAATAGACTCCAAAATGTATCTGTGCAAAAACTGTAGAAGTATATTTTTTTGTTCATGTAGCCATCCAGGGTGTGAACTTCAGATCAAAGGATGACTGTTCTCTATGAGTGATTCAGGATCTAGTTTCGTTCCATCTTGGGACTTTGCTATCCTAGAGGGACTGCTTATCAACTACATTGAGTGAGGGAGAAAAAGAGCATGGAGGAGGCATGATCCCCTCTTAAAGACCTTGGTCTTGAAGTGACCCACAGCACATTTGACACATGCAATTGTCAAGAACTAGTCACATGCCACAACTTGGTGCAAAGATTGCTAGGCAGACACTTCCTAGATATAACTCTTTACTGTGAAGGAGATAAACAATTTTGGTGGACAGTTGACAGATTTCCCCCACAATGGAAGGAAAATAAACCTGCTGGAGTGGTTAAGGGGACTACACAGCCCTGAATCAACCATGTATTTCCTCTACCGCTAGGAGCATTTTTGGCTGATTACGGCCCTTAGAGATTGCCACTAAAAGCAGTCTTAACTTTGGGGAAAGTTTGGCAACTATGAATAAATTATGCTTTCTTAAAATACCTGTAAGACAGGCAAGCCATGGTTAGAATATTTAAACAAGAATTTACTAAAGAATAATGAAAGCAGAAATAATATAAGCAGAGGAAATACCAAAAATCTAAAATAAACTGACTTAGAGATAAATCGTGTGCATTATCAGTTGTCTGCTGGTGTTTTCAAAACCCAATGGTAACCTTTAACCCCCCACCAATAAGGTGTTCCCTATTCATAACAAATTTTTTGTTTAAAAAATCCAGGTTAGGAAAGGTGTATGAAGCTCTCTCACTTAAAAGTCTAAAAACCACTTTCCCAATTCACGTTTACAGTCTGAGGACTGCCTTTTTCCATAGTAATTCACACTGTAATTAATAATGCAATAACCACACCCTTCATAGAAGGAATATGCGACTAAAACATATAGGGAATACATATAGGGAATATTTTCTTTCACTCTCCTTTGACTGTGGCTACCTGGGATTTTCATTTATCTGTCTTCTTTACCAGAATTTGAGATCCTTGACATCAGGGATTGTGTCTCATTCAGCTGTGTCTCACCCCATACATTGTCTGGCACATGGCAGGTCCCAACATTCTGTGCCATGTATATTGAAGAAGAATAGCGAGTAAGTTCCCAATTGTCTGTAAAATAAAAATGCAAAATTCATAAAATGGCATTCAAAATCTTCTCCAATTGGCTCCATTTTTAAAATCTCATCTCCTATTGTACCTTGAAAGAATTCTCTACTTCAGCCAGTCCACTTCTTCCAGAAAACATCATTCACTATACCATGATCAGATGAAAAAAAAATATTTAATTAATAACAGTAATAAGCTAAGATGAAGGTACTGCTATTAACATAAAAGACTTTTTGCTTATAATTAATTTTGATGAACTAATATTTTTAAATCCCTTAAGTGAACATTTTAAAGGATACTTTCAGAGTTTTCTGGGTGACTTTACAAGTGGCATTTGATGAAATTAGTTCTTAAAATCAATATTCTGCAAACCTGTTATTTTCTACTTCTAATTAAATATCGATACATCATTATCATAATACTGACCTTCATATTTGAAGCTGGCACTCTTAACCTGCCAATATCAGGTCAAGAGCTTTGAGCTGTTTTTCAGCAATGATAAATTTGTCTGAAGCTATCTATATCATCTTGCCTGTCTTTCTAATGACTAACAGGATGCATTTATGGAATGGCTGGCTACTGTTAAGGATAAAAATCTGTGACTATTGAGGATAATGAAAATAATGGGTTCACAGGGTTAAATCCATTACCTGGGCCTCATTAGCACCGTATTCAAATTAACTACATTCATCAAGTACACATAGTTCACCTATTTTTACATACAGTTTGCACACTAGATAGTTATGTACCACATACTATCCTGGACATTAATTTTAGAGTTGTCCTTTGCAAGACCTATTTTGGTCTAGTCCCATTCTTATTTCTTCATGGCATTTGTTCTTGTTATATAAATTCTCATTATATAAATTTACATCTCTGATACCCCATGGCAGTGTGATAGGAGTTGTCTCCAAACACATAAACCCATACAAGTGAAGTAACAATAAACTAGAAATGGAAGTCTCCAGAAGAACCCTTCTTCCCTAGGCTCCTGAACTTGGCTTGATTTTGATGAGCTTATGAGCTTCCTTGTACATTCTCATATATATTTGATATGCTTTATTCATTGGATTATTAGAAAACCCAAGCAATAATATTACAGCGTTTTTCAAAACACTCATGAAGGAAATAATGGGTCAATTTTGGTACAAAACACCAAGTCCTAATAAGTAGCTTCCAGGTACTAACAGATCTAAACACAAATTTGCAATTTAAGCCCCAAGTTGTTCTTTGCAGTCTCTCGTTTCCTCTCTCTGGCAGTATCAAGGCACCCTTCATTGGTTTTTCTCCCAGGAAAATTTGCCTTAGGCATGGAGCTACCTGTGTGCTTTCTTGAAAGTGTTATCTCTTAAGATAGGTAAGTAATGATAAAGTAATATGAAGTTTGGAAATCTTGTGAAAAATTGCCAATTATGAGCTACCCAGAAAACACTTCGTACAGCTCTGTCAACAAGCATTCAGTGTCACAGCCGTCCACGTTTCCTGGACACCCCTCCAGAATGTGGCAGCATCAGTTCCTTCTGCTTTCAGCCTTCTCTTCTGCACACATCTTATCTGACAGGATTTACTGAACACTAGAAAGCAAGTAACAGTGTCCTCTCTCTCAACCATTCTCCTTATTCTCAGTCAAAACCTCAAAATCAGTAACTCAGGTAACTAATGTTTTGGTTTTTTTTTTAGCTCAAAAGGAAAGAAATGTACTTTTATTTAAAATAAATTGATGAACAGAAACTGGACATTTTGTAAGTAGGCTTCTGGGTCTTTGAATTACCATGCAGAATTTGCCCAATTATTCAAAACAAACAAACTGCAAATCTCCAAGAATTGTAATACTGAAGTTATTTCCAAAATTCACTTTCTAAAGACAAATCTCGCCTTATAAAAGTAATATGTTTTAAGCTCTGTAAAACTTTGAAATTAAATTTAAACTATTTTCTATTAAATGGTGTTAATTGAAATCACCATATTTGAATTCATTTTTAAATATAGTAAAGAAGTTTTTCATAAACTTCTATAAACTGTTTGTGATCTTTCTCTTGAACTTGAGATTTGACTTCCAATGTAACTTGGATATCTGCATTTACAAAAGCGCAGGTTTCTGATAGTCTCAATATGATATTTCAAATCAAAATCATTATTATGCTTGATTTTTTTAAATGTATGTTTCCATTGTTTAGTTTATCTTCAATTAACCCTTTTTAAAATAAAGGATTATTATTTTTCTTTGTTGAGAGGAAGAATTGAGAAAAATATCCCTGAGTTGTTAATGTTCAATCCAGGAAGGTTTTTTTTCCAGTACTGACCTTTGTTATGCTGTAGTTATAGCAACAAGAAGAGTTCTTTCTGTCTGTCTGTTGTGTTCTCTTTCCAAACTAATGACAGTCTTTTCTAGGCTGTTGTATAGTATGAAGAATGCTTTACGTGCATTGGTTTTTTGATTTACTGATGCATTTAGCTAAACCAGCCATTTAAATGGAAATATTTTAAATAAACGCAATTAATTGAAATTAAATTTGCATATTATGTTTATGGATATGGATTGTTCGTTTAGGTATTTTTCAATATTGTCTTTAAGCTTCCCTAATCAACTTTGCAGTTTAACTTATCAATGATCAAGTTTATTTATCCTATCATTAGAAAGAGAGAGAGAGAGAGAGAGAGAGAGAGAACGAGAGAGAGAGAGAGAGAGAGAGAGAGAGAGAGAGATTGAGATTGAAAGAAAACTAGGAAAGCCCTTTCTTTCTAGGAGGGATAATATGTTATAAGAACATGTAGTTTGTCTGCTAAACTGGGCCACAAAATCTCACTATGACCTTGGGCATTCTAAGTCTCATTTTACTGATCAGGAATATCAGTTTAACTATAGTAATTACCTATCTCACAGGGTTTGTGAGGTTTAATTAATGTTAGCAAAAAGTATTGGAGCTATTTAGTAGAACAGTTCTACGAAAGGCAAACAACCTGAAAATCACAACTCCCCCTCCCCACACAGTACTTACTTTTATACACTCCATTTCTTCTTCAGACTTAATATCACATCTCTTACTTTTATGTCATTCTCCTCCGTATCAGTGGCCTTTCCAACTTGAGACTTACCTTGGATAAAAAATATGGCCTCTGTCTCACTTCTCTCAGTTGTACCATCACCTCCAGAAGCTCAAATATTCTTGAACCCAATAATATCCGGATTCACCTTAACGTCCAAGAAGTTGTGGCTATGCACTTCCCTTAAGTCAGAGTTAACAAACTGCCAGTCCACACTTTGAATTTGGGTCTCCAACACCTTTTGTTTGGGTCCATGGTATTAAATAAACTGAATTAGACTTCAAACCTCTTTCAAAACTTGGGAGATCTAAACACACTGTGTCGACATTCCCTCCTGGAAATAGAAGCTGGAGCTACAAAAGTGATGGGGTCTCTAGTTTTCCAGCATTCTTGGAACTCCCTATTATCTTACACTTGTCCACCTACGCTTTGGAATTTGCACCTCAGGGCCTGTGGGTATATTTTTGTTAGCTCTTCACTGCACAACAATGCCTGGCCAAATGGACAAGTAGGGGCTGGAATACAGCCCATTGCTCTACTTTCCAAGCCATGTTCTGGTGGTCCTAATTTACACAGAGGCATTCTAGGGACCAGAAATGGCCTGGTTGGTATTCCAACAATAAGTCAATTAATTAGAGCAGTGAATGTCACAGCCACCTTAATTAGTATTAAAAAATTAGCAGGCCATCTTTGAAATTATGTCCCATAAGACTATATCTAGATTAAGCTTAAAATCATATTTGATTTTCTCTTTTCCCCTTTTTTTGTATACCCATTTTTACCTAAAACACATTCCAATGTGAACTACTTTCAAGTAAGAGGTAAATAATATGAAAATTTTCATTGTAACTCATTGCAGCTGAAACAAGGGATATACGCAATTAAAAATTAACAAAATGACTAAAAGAGTATTTGGATAGCCATAATAGTGTTATGTTCCTTTCTTTGGGGACAGCTACTCTTTGAAAGAAGGAGCCACTATTCACACCCTACTCTCTTTCTGTTAACTCCTAACATTTTATAATAGTAGCCCTGCTTGAAAGAGTAGTTATTTTTACCTATTTGTAATTTGGCTCTTTTAAATACTTGATGATTTGATAGTATTTCCTTTTGAGAGTTTCTATTTTTAGAGCTATTCTATTCCTGTAATGTTGGCTACTTTATATTAGTGAAAGAGAAACAATTCTGCTCCCCAATGGCAATAGTAATTGATTTACACCTCTTTCTTCATCAAATTTCAAGAGTCCACAATTTGAACAATGTCCAATGAAAACTAACCTCTAGATATTTTAAATGACCACTAATTTACTTGCAAAAGAAATCCAGATATGGGTATCCTTTCCTTATACAAAACATAATATAACTTTATTCTTCAATCATAGAGAGAAGGAAGGTTGTCAGATTTCTACTGACTACATGTAAGAGAAAATTACTCAAACTGGCTTAAATGATGAGGTCCCAGCTAGGGCAAGCTCCAGGCAAGGAACAATCTGTGGCTTCGGTATGTCATGGGTGGTGCAGTTTCCTGCCACCTCTTTACTCAGTCATCCCCATCATCTTGGCTCTTCCCTCAGGCAGGTTTCCCTCACAGTTACTGTTGCCGCAGTTCCAGTCATCATATCCAACCATTAAAAAAAAAAAATCAAGGAAAGAAAAGGACTGTCTTTTTTTGTGCATATATATTTAGAGTGATAAAATCTCCTGGAAGCACTAAGGCTGACTTTCACTAAGATCTCATTAGCCAAAATTAGGTCACATGCTCACACCTAAACCAACCACTCTCAAAAAAGAATGAGATTGACTTAGTCTTTTAAGTATCTACTATTCCTGGAGCTAGAGATGAGATCATCCTGAAGCACACGAAAGTGTGGAAGATAAGAAATATCTGAACATAATCACAATTCAATTAAGAAAGAGGAAGAAGGAGGTGGGGGGATTGGATGGATGTTGGTCAGACAAGTATTAGTGTCTGTTGTTGCCTTATATAACTCCATCGCTTAATTTCGCCTAGCTTAGAAAAACTAACCAGCCCTAAATCCCATAGATCTTGCCAGATTATACGTGTCAAAAGGAAGTCAGCGTATAGATGCTAGTTCTTTATCATGTATGAATTAGTGAGTTATCATTTCACTATAACTATCTATAAGTAGAGTTTCTCTTTAACAACATGGCTTTCTGGGCAAAGTTTTGATTTATCAACGTATCCTTACTGAATCCTCTCATGTTCATCATGTCAGATCTTTGGTGCTGTGCTACAGAAATCAAAGGATATCTGAGGTCAAGATACAAAGGACCAGTCTAAAAACTTTAGATATGAGGAGAAAGCAAAGAGAATGAGGATGTTAAACCAAATTAAGTGAAAAGAAATGGTAAAATTTTATGGTATGACATGTTTATTTCCATAATTAAGTCCATCGTGAATAATTTCCTCATATCTCCTTCTGGCCCTTAAAAACTACTACTTTCACATATTTGCAAAGTGTCAGAAGCAAAGTAAATAGCCAGCCTTTAAATTTTCAAGTTGATCCCAAAACTGACTCAAATTTGCAAAAATCTGGCATAATTTAAAAGTAAATAAATAGAAGCAACACTTAGCAGAAGGTTCGTAACATAAACAAAGCTGTGCACGTTTTGTTTATTTGTGGGATCCATGCAAAGTGTCATATTCATTTAAAAATATTCAGCACGAGAATGATTGATCTAAAAAAATTGAATAGAATTAAGGAGCATACGCATTCCTTAAACCTGAAAGTTTGCTAAAAGGAAGAATGACTATTTATTGTAATATACTTGGGAAAATATTTTTCTCCTTTGTATTTATTCAGATTTTTTTAAAAGATTGACTGTGAGAAAAATAGACACTATTTTTCAAAAATGTATTTGAATTGGGATGTGATAAACCCTACCCTTCATATAACACCTGAATGTTACTCAAGGGTAAGTGTTGAAATATGTGTGAAATCTCCTATATTAGTCTTTTTCATGTAATGAATTTTTATAGCACTCTCAAAAGACAAACCAGTTTAAAATCCCTATCCTTGTGGAACTCACATTCTGCTGTCATCTCCTTATCCATCTATGGCCATTGACTCTTCTGTTCCAGACTGGGTTATTCTCTATCATATTTTAGTTGAATGAACACTTCTTAAACACCAGTTTAAGAACACTGCACACACGTATTTCACACACGGCACAGTGTGAAATATTGAGGAAGTGAGAAACTGCCCTAGAGAAACTAATAATCTAACAGAGAGTACTTAAACAAGTAGAAAACACACACAAACACAGAGAGAGAGAGAGAGAGAGAGAGAGAGAGAGAGAGAGAGAGAGAGAGAGAGAGAGAGAGAGAGATCGGAAGACAATTATCTCATTCTCTTTTAATGAGAATTTAAATGAATAAGCGTTAACAAAAAAACAGACTCCTAAACTTCTATATTGTAAGTGTAGAGTGCAATGACAGCAAACAGGAAGGATTAGACAATTTGGAGAGTTGGTATGCTTCTCAGAAAGAACTCACAAAACTAATCTTTTTTGAACTTGAATGACTAACAAATGGAGAGGAGGAGAAAGAATATTTGGTGTAAAGGAAATAGTGTAAACAAAAGCTGAAGGAATGCAATGTATAGTAGGGTCCACAAATGGTGTGTTGATGAATGTGGCTAGAAGACCCAAGAAGAGAAAAAATGATGAGAAAAGAGACCCAGGAAGAAGAACAGAGTCAAACTGCGTAGAACTTTCAATGTTAGGCTGAGGAAAAAGGACTTGCTTAGTAGTAAAAAGAGGACATTAAATTTTGGGGGGATAGGATATTTACTATCAGGTGGTTTTTTTTTTTGTTGTTGTTGTTGTTGTTTTTAAAGATCCTTCTGACTTACATTGGAGAAGATGATTTGGAAGGAAGAGAGATATTCTGTCCCTCAAGGGCATTTTAGATTCAGATCCCTGCTACAGAATGGAACAGGAAGGAGACCAAGTAGAAAATTTTAGAAATGCCTACAGTTTATACAGGGGACCGATGAGCTTAAGACAAATAGGAGACTCAGAAAGAACCATCAGGAAGGGAGATAGTGACAGAAAATCCCCAAAAGAAGGCTATTCCTAAATTAAAATAATAGTGCTGAAAGGTCTGCAAAGGCTTGAAAGAAGCTGCCTGGGACAATACTAGGGCTGTATGCAAAGCAGTTTTATTTTCACCACTAATTAGTTTGGGAAGAGATGACTATTACTGCCCTGAGCACAACACCACAAGTGGCTTCTGCTCATTTATGTGCCAAAATTATGGTTATGTTATAATTTATTTAATGGGAAACTATTATCCATTTTATGTGGAAAAACAGAAACTAGAGGTGCCTGTTATATATTGAGCTTGCCCAATATGGAAGCCAACACACTTAGCCATACGAAGGACTATCTGCCATTAAGAGTTTCAAAGGCTTTATGGTTACATGTAGTTAAGATCATCACTTTTCTGGTCTCCACACCTCCATCAAGATGGTAAAGAGAGGTCCATAATTCTACCCAACACTCACCTCCTCACCAGGTTCAACAGGATCATCCAGGCTCACCTCTTTATGTACTTTATCACTAATTTTGTTGGTCACAACCAGAAACCTTGGATTTCTAGGACACAGTTCATTTTCCATTCTCTCATTTCCATAGAGCTCTGTATACCTGCCTTTCAGTAGCTGTCTCCCTGACTCCCGAGACTGTTTATCATTAGACAAATCTCCTATGTCCTTGACAACTTCTCTGAAAATTCCTTTCTTCTTGCTCTTGCTGAAATGTGGTTCTCTTACAGGCACCACATGCCCGTAGCTCTCCCAAATGGTGAAGACAGGGAAGTACATCCTTGTTCTTCATTGTCACTTACAGATTGTTCTATGCTCCTAAACCCTGCCCTTCCCTGCTTTAATATTAATGTCATCACACTACATCATCTGCAATTGTTCCTTCTTTAAATCATCTAAAGGACTTCAGCGTTCTCCTAACTCGTTGCCATATTTAACTTTAGCTCCTGGTTCACTCCACCACAACTCTTTTCCTTGATTCTGAGTGATTTCAGTACTTAGGTATGTAATTCTTGCAGTCCTCTTGCCTCCTTGACCATCTCCTTCCAATGACAATTTCTTCCACCTTATGTCAGTCACTAAACTTTATGGTCACATGCTAGACCCACTGTTTACTCATTGCCATCCATCTTTCTAGATCACTTCTTCAAATCTTTGACTCCTAAATATCATTCAACCCTCCCTTCCACCAGACCTACAACCCATTGATCCTACCACCATTTCCCTCACCCATTATGCTTCCGCTTCCCCAAAGCTATTCAGCTTAGTCAATCATTATAAACACTCTCTTTCAAACACTCTTAATTTTCCATGATCAATCATTTTGAACATTCTCACAGATATCAATTCACTTGCCTTTCTTTTGAGTAAACTGACTAAGCAAAACCCTTACCCTTAAACATAGCTCTTTATCTCCATTCCTATACCTGAATAACTAAATGTGGCTGGAATATTTTTTTTAAACAGGTCCCTGTCTCACTTTAACTTCGTGACATTTACTAATTTGACTATTTAATGTTGCAGCAGAGCAATTATATTATTTCTACATTTCCTCTTTCTTTCTGTTTCATATTCTTCTCAAACCTCTCATACCCTCTCCCTGTTCCTTATTCCAGTTCTCTCCCTCCTTTCACTGAGTTCATGGTAAGCTATGAGAATAAAAATTCTATGAGCTCCCATCATCACATCTACTCATTTTCTAGAATCTATACACAGATATTTTTCCTTTCCTCCTATTAGAATAAACTCTAAGTGTTCCTATTTAAAGTCAAACTTTCCACATTTGTACAAGACCCTATCTGTTCTGGTCTTAATCAAGAACCTCACTCCTACAGTTCTTCCCTCTCTTTCATCAGCAAATTATTCCTCTCAACTAATATACATATATATTATACACATATTATATATTATACATATATATACATATATATATATATTCCACCACACACACACACACACACACACACACACACACACACACACACATACTCACATACCTAGAGCTCATTTACTCTTTTGACAGCAGAATTACTTGAAAGAGTGGTATATATGTAATACCGCACTTTCCTCTCCCTTTTATCTGTTGAACTGACTCCAGTCAGCCTCTTGTCAAGATTTCCATGATTCACACCTTGTTAAATCTAAAGGTCAATTTCAGTCTTTCTCTCATTTGACCCATCAGCAACATTTGGCATTTTATTTACATGGCTTTTAGGAAACCACTCTCCTGGTTTACCTCCTGCTTTTCTCACCTCTTAACACTGATGCGAACCAAGGGTTACACTTTATACTGCTTGTGTTTACTTATCTGTCTACACTCACTCCCTTGATTTTATCTAATATCATGGCTTTAAATTACATCTGTATCCTTAAGACTCCAATATGTAAATCTTCAATCTGGACTTTTATATCTAAATATTTTAAAATTCTACTTAAATTATCTAAGTTGAACGCCTTTCTTCCTAACACCACCAAAACTGACCCTCAGTTAATGGCGACTACAATCCTCCAGTTACTCTGATCAGAAATTATGGTGTCATTCTTGACTCTTCTGTATCTCTCACAATTCACATCTAATTCATAAGCAATTCCTTTGCCCTACTATCAAAATATATCAAGAATCAGACCACTTCTTACCACCTCAACTGCTAACATGCTGGTTGATACCACCTCTAGGTGGCATCTCTCACCTAGAGAGCTCTAGGTAGCATCTCTCACCTAGAGACCTTCATGATGGGTCTCTTTCTACCACCTTCTCTCCCACTGTCTATAATCAATACTGCTGCTACATTGATCCTGTTAAAACAAAAGTCAGATTTTCCATGCCATTGTGTGAAAATCTGAGTGGCTTCGTACTTCCTTCAGAGTGAAAACCAAAATACCTGTAGTGGCTAAAAAGGGTGTACATAATCTGTCTCCCTTTTATCTTTCTATGTCAGGTCCTCCATGCTCAGCCACTCTAGTCTCCTTGCTATTCCGGGAACCGGGCAGGTTTGCTCTACCTCAAGACCAGTGTTGTTTCCTCTGCCTGGCTTGCTCTTTCTTTCCCCACATCCACATGGATTGTTCACTTTCTTCTTTCATGCTTTTACTCAAGTGACTTCTTTTCATTGAGGACTTACCTGTGCATTTTTTTCAATGTTACCCTATAACTTGGAACTCCCTATTTTCTTTTCCTACTTGGGATGCTTATTATTATTTGCCAACCTGACAGGGCCAGCGGATGCCCAGATATGTGGCTCAGTGTCATTTCTAGGTATGCCTGTGAGGGTGTTTCTGAATGAGATTAGCATTTGAATCTTTACACTGACTAAAGCAGATTGACCTCTACAATGTATGTGGGCCTTGTCCAATCCACTAAGATCCTAAATAGAAAAAAAAAAAAATGACAGGGGAAAGGTTCTCTCTGCCTGTTTTCAAACTGGGACATCAAACTTCAGACTCAGACTGGATCTTGTACCATTGATTTTCCTGGTTTTCATGCCTTCACACCCAGATCTCCTGGATCTCCAGGTTGCCGATAGAAGATTGTGGGACTTCTTAGCCTCCCTAATAGTATCTGAGGTAGTGTAGTTGGGATTAAAAAGAGATATTTCATTTCTGACTATCTCTATTGTTTTATTGAGGTAGGAGGTGAGGAACATCTGGTAAAAGTGAGAGAGTGAGGGCAGATGTAGTGTGTAAAATTAGTGGTAAATACTTGAACTATTAACTCTGGGAAATAAGGAGGGCAGTCCAGGATTTAACAGAATACCTGGAATGCATTAAATACTCAATGAATATGTGTTGACTTGAATTCAGTTAAACAAGCTACAGAAAGGTAAATTGGTTGATAGCAATATTGATAGTCGAACCTAAGTAGAATATATTTATACCTTTTGCAGTGGATTTTTAGCTATTCAGGAGCAGAATAGCAGTGTGTGCTTGGATTGATGCAGAGTGAATGACTGGCATGGTGAGTGTGGCCAAAATTGATAAACATAATAGAATTAAGAGTCCTGCAAAGATTTCTGGTTTTGCTTTTTTAAAAAACATTTTGAAATAAGAATATAATTGTTCATAGTATTCCCTTATAATCCTATCAATGTCCATAAGATCTGTAGTAATGCTTCCTTCATTTCTAATATTAGTAATTTGTGTCCTCTATTGTTGTTGTTGTTAGTCTAGCTAGAGGCTTATCAATTTTATTGATCTTTTCAAAAGACCAGCTTTCAGTTTCATTGATATTCTTTGTTAATTTCCTGTTTACAATTTCATTGAATTTTACATTAATTTTTATTATTTCTTTTCTTCTGTTTACTTTAGATTTAATTTGCTCTTCTTTTCCCAGTTTTGTAAATTGAAAACTTAGGTTATTAATTTTATATATATATTTTCATTTTTAGTATATGCTTTTATTATATATGCATTTTTCTAATATATGCATTAGAGCATTTAATGCTATAAATTGCCCTCTAAGCACTGCTTTTACTGCATCCCACACATTTTGATAAGTTGTGCTTTTATTTACATTTAGTTCGAAATGTTTTAAAATTTTCTCTTGGGATTTCTTCTTTGATTTGTTATTTAGAAGTGTGTTGTCTAACCTCCATGTATTTTGGTATTTTCCACTTATCTTTCTGTTATCGATTTAGGCATGCTAATCTTCTTCACATAAATGCTCTATTTTCCCCTATAAAATTTATGAACTTTTCTATTTAAATGTGCTACCTGAATTCTACTTTCATTCCCCCAGTCACTTGTTCCTTCAGGGCTGGTGTGGCTATGATCCTAAACTGAAATCCTCTCCAACAATTGACCTCAATTAAGAGGGTAACTTCAATCAGGGTTATGTTCCCTCTGAGAGGGTAGCATACATATAGCTATTAGTCACTTCCAGAGGCCTAATAATCTCTCCCTCATGCCTCTGTTTGGGACAGCTGTGAAAAACCAGCCAACCTTTAGAACTCCTTGTCTATCAGCTGAGTTCCTTATAGCAATTGCCTCACAGTTCAAGTTCTCCTTCTGCTCAATCCTTCTTATTTCATCCTTCCCATCATTCCTGGGACCTCTACCCAACATTCCTCTGCACTCAAAATCATAGTGTCATGAAATGTGGCCCATGACAATTGTATTGGAATTGATCCCAGGAAGCAAAGTCTAAAATGAATTGCTTCCTCAATTGTATCCAATTGTGTCCAATACATTGCTTCCTCAATGACAGTAGATGGAGCCCTGTTAAGTCCAGTCATCTGGTTGTAGTGAAATTATTAAAGTGTTCAATGGTGCAGAACTGGGAACAGATAGATATTAAATGAAATTCACTGACACTTGCCAATTTCCCAGGATTTTTGAGAATTTCAGAAATAGTAGTAATTTTAAGGATTTTGGAATTTGATGGCTATTTCTGAAGGGCATTGATACATTGGAGGCATGAAAAGTCTGAGGGTGATTAATTACTAATATAAGCAAAGTATGAAACTCAGAGGGTCTCTTGTGGCTAATCTTCAGAGCAACAGCTGAAGATTCAGTTTTTAATTAAAGAGGAGTAGAGCTCTTTAGAAAGTGAATCCTCTACTAAATCCAGGAGGTCTGCTATGCCAAAGTCAGGTTCCAGATTTGGAAAAAGTAGAACTCTAAAACCTGGGATGTGGATATCTGGGTTACACAATTACCAAATGTTGACTCTTCAGACACTTCTGAACTCATTGAGACTGTCAAACTCTTCCTTGTTAATTAATGGGCTAGTCTAACTTAGCTTGAGGTGTCTTCCCTGCAAGACTAGATGTGCTCTTCTCAGGATATGCCCCCACTTCTCTCTCCCCCCCCTCCACTCATCACTAAGCCAATAACTAAGTTAAGCCACGACTTGAGCCTCTAAAGTGCTGCTGAGGTGGCAAAGGGACTGTAATCTGAAAGAAATCTCACCAGCATACGCTGGCTGGATCCAGGAGAGTACACATGGACCTACACTCTGAGGATGTGGGACAAATGAGACTTCATTCATGTGATACCACTGTCCCAGGTTATGGGATTTAAAAACCCTAGCAAAGTCACTGGGAGAGGGCAAACGAAATACTGGGATGGTTCCTAGAAGCTTAGAGAAATTGATGGACCACACTCTGTGAGGGAAAAGTGCTGGAACTGGTAAGCTTACAGTTGTAGAGTTCAAAGAGCTCACAGAAATGGACATGCCCGAGTGTATACACTAAATAGGTCAGGAGATCTACCAGTAGATCGCCATAAGAGAAAATTCTACTTGCCACAGAAATAAGGAATATGCTGATGAGAGGAGTGTGGAAATTACAGAGATGTTCAGTGGTGCCTGTCCTCTAGAGGCCAAAGATGACAGTACGAGATGCTGTTAACAACTGAGCTCACTGACAGCAATGGAATTCATAGGACCTTTGGTTTATAGGGGCAAGGTGGCAGTGTTGAACTGTCAGAAACCACTGAGGCAATTATAATAAATGGCAACATCAGAGTAGTGAACAGGAAAGGACCTACAGAGAGGTACAGAGGTGGTTCTAAGGGCAGGACATAGAGGCAGCCAACCAAGATACTGCTCAATCTGTATAACCAAAATAAAAGATTGATGATCAGGAGGCTGAGGGCAGTTACCCTAATAAAGAAGTTTCAATCTCTTACCCATATTTCAGAACTGACCCAGTTTTCAGACCTAGAAATTGATTGTACCTCAGAAGGAAGAAACCTGCAACACCATGGCAATGGTACACAGGAACAGTTCTCTCAGTCCTTCCCAATGGACCTTGCCATTTCTTGGAGTGGACTCATTTTACACTAGAGTAAGGGAGAAAGCCCAACCCTGTCAAGATCTCTTGACACAGGTTCCAAGTTGACACAACTAACTAGAGGCCCACATATCATGATGGTCCCCCCCGTTTGGGGCAGGAATGGTGGGACTTAATCAGTGGAGACAAGTCCCTTGTGTGGCTCACAGTGGGTTCACTGGGACAACTGGGTGTGCAGACTAACTTACTTCCTGAATGCACAATTGATATAAACATACTACCTAGCTTTTAAAAATACCTCCCATTGGCTGTTTGGTTTGTGGGTGAAGAACTATCATTGTGGGAAAGGCAAAAGCAAAGTCTCGTGAAACGTGCCCCTCGCAGTGGTCTTGGATATATTTATATACTGAAACCAGGGGAAAATAAGCAGAGATTATTGCCACTATTAAAGACATAATGGATTCAGGATTATTGGCCCACATTATATCTCCATTTCATTCATTAGCTGAATCCCTACAAAACCCAAATGGATCCTGGGTATGCAGTGGACTGCTTACTGAAAACAGCCTAGAACAAATCCCCAGAGCAATTGCTTTGCAAGTTGTGGTATCTTAGCCAGAGCTGGTTAACAAACACCTCAGGTGTGTGATAGAGTAAATGATCTGGCCAGAGTGTTTCTTTTTACCTCTTCAGAAAAGAGGACAATAAATTATTTGTAGTCACTTTAAATGGACACCAGTATACTTCCACATTCTTGATTCATCTGACTGGGTTAACTCTCCTGCCCTGTATCAAGACATAGTCTGAAGGTACCTCAACTACAAATTTGACTAGCCTAGTGGACATATTCCGAGAGGAGAATGCTTCCAACAGGAGTCACAGTGAGTGTCCCTTAATCTTTAAGTTATGGCTGCCAGTAGGTCAATTTGGGCTACTTGTGCCAACTTCCTCCTCATACCCCTCTTAGCTGTTCTTCCCAAGAATAAGCTCCAACACACTACTGAATGCAGATCACAGAGTCTGACAGTCTGTTTCCCTGGGAACTGACCTTCAACAACTTTTAACCTACCTTAGAATTTACTCACTTACTGTTTTTATTGCTTATTTTCTCCTCCTTCCCTGTAGAATGTGAGATTCATGAGGGCACGAGTTATTATTTGCTATCTTTCTTAAATATAATCCAACATCCTAGAATTGATCCTGGTGAACTGAAAGCACTCAATAAATATTTCAACAAATGTGTGCTGCATACAAAAGCTTAAATTATTAACTGTAACTTTTGGAGATTATGATTGGTTTTGCAACTTCAATGCCTCTAAACCCATCTTACCTTACAGGGCATCTTGCTATGTGACCTAAACTTTTTGTAATTTACTTTCTGATATCTTGAGGCCTAATTTTAAGAATATCTAGTGATCACAATTTTTTTATTAATTTTTAAAATAGCTTTATAATTTTTCAAATTATCTAGATAACAATTTATTTTTACTTAAATAAGATAAAGCAGCACAATGGAAAGGTAATGTCACTTGAGACTCTTATGCTAAGTGAAATAACTCAGACAGAAAAAGTGGAGAACCATATGATTTCACTGATATGTGGGATATGAAACTGAAAGCAACAAAGGAACAAGACATACAAATGAAAAAACAAAAACTCAGAGACATAGGCAATAGTTTAGTGGATACCAGAGGACAAGGGGGAGAGGTTGGTAGATGAGGGTAAACGGGATCAGATACATCTATGATGATGGAAGGAGAACTGACTCTGGTGGTGAACTCAACACCATCATATATAGATCATGTATTACAGAATTTACACTTGAAATCTACTGTGTTTCCCTGAAAATAAGACCTAGCCGGACAATCAGCTCTATTGCGTCTTTTGGAACAAAAATTAATATAAGATTTGACCAGGTCTTATATTAATTTGTGTTCCAAAAGAGGCATTAGAGCTGATTGTCTGGCTAGGTCTTATTTTTGGGAAAATACAGTATGTAACTTTACTAACCATTGTCACCCAATAAACTTTAATTAAAAAAAAGTAATGTTACAATCCAGAGATAACCACTACTAGAAGGCCATCCTTTAGCATTTCTCTCTAAGCACTATATAAACATATTTTTAATTTTACATAAATAATATATGATATCTTCTTTTTATTAGTATTTTCTTATTTTGTTTTCATTGCTTGCACTACCCCCAGCCCAATTGCTTTCCCCACTACCAGTATTTATATTCTACTATTCTCCATGCATATGTAATAATTTACAAATATGTTTACACCTTTTGAGTATGGAGATCATTTGTTTTAGGTATTATGATGGATAGAGGTACCACACAGATCCCCCTTCAGTGAAGAACTAGAAGCTGGGAATGCTGTCAGCTGATGCCTTCAGCTCCAGTTCCTTCAGAGATTGTCTCAGCTGCAGAAAGCTCATACCATTCTCTGAGCAGCCCACATTAAGTGACTGATACAGGTCAAACCATGACTTACTGGCCATTTTGGCCCAGGGCAGGTACATCATGATAGCCCATATTAATTTGAGACTTCCCTACTGAGTCAGCTGAGATTCTCATCAGGCCTGTTTCACAGTTCAGTCTCACCCTCTGCCCAATCTTGCTTTCCTCCTCTTCCTTCTACAGGTGTTGATTCTAAAACACTCCCTAATAAATACCTAATTTTAAACTCCGTCTCAGATTCTGCTGCCTGGAGAATTCAACCTGAGTAATGGATCTTATTATGTATTCGTCTCTGTATCTTGCTTTCCTCCCTCACCATAATCATGGATTCTGTCCCAGACAATTTACATAGATCTAATGCTTTCTTTTGAATGACTGTGTAATTTTCCAGGGTTTTCATGTACCACAATTTGTTCAACTTTCCATACAAGGGAACATTCTAATAGTTTCCAAATTTTATTTTTAACCATACACAAAGTTCTGAAATAAATGTCCCTGTCACAAAACAATTTAAACTCAAAATTGCATGATTACTTACAATGTTCCTATTACTTTTTTCCACTAATCAATTCTACTTTATTTCTTTAATGAAGTCCACAGTAGCCCACTTATAAATCTTCATCTACTTTCTGAGAGTTTCAGTATTAACACAGGTCAATAATTAAGGAATTTGTGGCTGATATCTATAGAATTATTGTCCTTTATATTTTCTATTTCATCCTTCTTTTCTTAATTTTGTGAAATGTCTGAAAACAATACTATCAATATTCTTCTTTAGTTGGGATAAATCACTTCCATGACAGTAATAATGCCACCTTTACTCCTGTCTTAATCTAATCCACATGCACTTAAAAAAATATTAAAACCTATAAATTTTGAAATCACAGACAAGGTTGGAATCATGATTACATAAAAGGCTATACAAAATATCGCATATCCAATATCTAAGTTACTCCAACTCCTCATTTGTAAAATTTACCTGCCTTACTGGGTTTTAGTGATCTGTAATCTTTACAGAACTAAAGATTCTATAGTTTCATTGTCTGGCAAAGTGCTTGGCATAGAGATGATGGCTTATAAATCACTATAATTACTTTCTTCATATTCTTGGATTTCCATGCAGATGTGTGTGTGTGTGTGTGTGTGTGTAAATGTTATACTCATTTTTTCTAAAAGTTATTTCTTTTGAAAGAAACCACCTTTGTTTAGTTTAATGAAACTGAAGAATACTCTCTCATGTGGCTTTTGTGATATTTAATTAGATGCATTTATCTCCTTATAAAATTTCAGGTTCACTGTATTTCTCAAGTCATCAGAATATATAGTACATTGTCCAAAAAGCAGAAGTGGACAGATCAAGTTTTATGGACTTTATAAATTGAGTTAGACTTTCAGTTTCAAACAGGAAAATACATACGTACATACATACATACATACATGCATAATACATACATACACACATACACTACAGGTTCAAGGAGCCAGGTCACATCTAAACTAGAGCCGTTGCAGAATCCTCAGCATGAAGTCAACCAGTGTCATTTTCCCTCTGTTTCCTGCATTAGGAGCTAGTTTCCTCAGCTGGAGTGCCTTGTGGGCCCTCCTTTGTGCTGTACAGAGAACATGATGCTTCTTATTTCCCACATGATCCTGATTTACCTTATCGGTAATACACAATGCTGTTATATAGCACCAGTAGTTCAAATTTTCCTTTCCCTGTATTCTGTGACATATTTCTCCTACAATATTTTACTGTTGATTTTTATTCCCTTTGACCTCCAAGCTTTCTTCTTGGATTATTTCTTCCATCCTATCTAGCAATTCTACTAATCCAAGTATATAGAAACATTGCTCATGATCTTTCATCTTTTCTTCAGGTGGAAGATGATTTAACTCAACCCAGAGTCTCTCACCTGTTAGAGACTAGATACTTAATCCATGATTTGGAGAGGAGTGGATAGAATGGGCGAAGCAGAGACTTTCCAAGAGAAAACACAAGAGGGGCAAAGAATTCTCTTTCTGAGACATCGGTCTAAATCTTTACCTAAAGTTTGTGGCAGCAGAGAGAGAATCCAAAATAGAGCCAGCACTGAGAAAAGGCCCAAACTCCATTTTGGTATAGTACATTGTGAAACATTACAGAGCAAAAGCTGTTCTACCATTTTAATAATACAGAAAAAGAAACATTTTGGTATGAGCTATTAGAACATCTAATGGTAAAACAAGTATTCACTTAAGAAAATTTTATTAAATGTATCTATGAGATCAGACAATTAAGTTCGTGAATTTGTTGCAATGATGTTGCCAACCTTTTTTGATGTCAGAGGGATTATTCATTATGAATTTGTATCAACTGGACAAACAGTTAACCAAGTTTACTATTTGGAAGTGCTGAAAAGGCTATGTGAAAAAGTTGGACAAAAACGACCTGAACTTTTCACCAACAATTCATGACTCTTACATCACAACAATGCACCAGTTCACAGGGCACTGTCTGTGAGGGAGTTTTTAGCCAGTAAACAAATAGCTGTATTGGAACACCCTCCCTACTCATCTGATCTAGCCCCCAATGACTTCTTTCTTTACCTGAAAATAAAGGCAATATTGAAAAAGAGACATTTTGATGACATTCAGGACACCAAGGGTAATAGAACGACAATTCTAATGGCCATTCCAGAAAAAGATCCAAAATTGCTTTGAAGGGTGGACTAGGCACTGGCGTCGGCGCATAGCTTCCCAAGGGGAGGACTTCCAAGGTGACCGTAGTGATATTCAGTAATGAGGTATGTAGCACTTTTACTAGGATGAGTTCGAGATCTTAATTGTCAGAACTCATATAACATCTTTATGAGATCTTTTATTTAATGTTTCAAAATCTGGGTTGTGATTTGTCCCCATTTGAAGCATCTGAAAATATGTGGGGTCATTTCAGATCATCAGAATGAATAAGGGGTATAAACTTGCATGTTGTTGGCAGTCACCAAGGATGTGAATATTCTGTGGGGATTCTGGAAAATCCAATAAAGAATTGGTTTGCACAAGATGCCATTGATACTTGAACTGAGAAATACAACAATATCGATACAGTTATGCTGCTAAACTAATAGGAACCTCACTGATTTACTTGTTATCTAGTAGGACTCAACCTATAACATAGCAGTTACTTCTGCACCCATCACCTCTAACTCTGGCTACATAAATACAACGTATAGTGTTCAAGCTGGTCTATTCAATATCTGGGATAGAAAGTCAACATAGTCCTTTGCTATCGAAAAACGGAAAAAAAAGTAAAAAGCCTAGCAGATTGGGTCTTGCTTCTTTCTAAGATATACATCTTACGAACCAAAGACTTTTGTTTCCAAGAAAGTATACACAACTAAGAAAACAAGCTGCTTAGACTCAGAGAACAAAGCTCACCTAGATCAAAGGTTTTTAAGTACACAGGGACGTACACGTGCATACAGACACACAGATATCCATGCACAACTCATGCAAATTAGCAAAGACCAAGACAGGCTATCTTACTATAAACAAATTATCTAGAAGGAGAATTTTGATTAAAATGTAGATGATAATCCACAGGAATGATATTGGACATAATCAAAATAGAGATACTGATGGTTAAGACATGCATAATCATTATCACAATGTAAATAATAGGACTAATAAAAATTTACCAATCTGGTAAGAACTTTTGCCAGCGGAAAATGTTTTCAGCTATTTGTGCAAGTGCTATTGTGCTGTTTCTTTTTAGTGGGGCAATGGTTATATTTACGGTATTACGTGGGGAAACTTATACCTGCCTGGGTTAACAGCTGTAACATAATTTTTCTGACTAACATTGGGTGGACTTTTGGAACTTAACAACTGAAGAAAATCAGAAAGATTCCCTCTTTTTTTTTGATGTGCATATTTGAAATAGACTGAAAACTTCTTCATATCTGATTCAATAGTCTCTTAAAGATCTTATTGCAAAGTGATTCGTTAATTAGAAATTTTGCTTAATAACTGGATAATTTTCATCAAGGGAAGTTTTAGGGGGGCAATTCTTATTTTGAAGTCCACATTAAGATAAAAGTGCCTTTTTGCTCCTAGGACCATGTCCTAATGTCAATGTGCTACTTTCTACATGCTAATTCTCAAAAATTATTTTCTCTTTTTTATTCTCACTTTGCCCTAGGAACTGAAAGAAAATACTATTATACAGGGGAGATTCTCTCCAAAACTATAAACTGCATAGAATTTCATTAAGACAACCAAAAATATTAAAATTGGATTCACAGCAGATAATCCCACTTTTAATGCTATGCTTTAAACTTTTAATGATTTTTGAATTTTGGCCCATGTTTAAACAAAAGCCTAAAATCTTTGGCCCAGTCTGAGGCTCAATTTAAAAAGAATCCATGAGGCACTTTTGTAGAAACCCAGAAGGTAACAAGGGACAGGTGTCAGAGACAGGAACTGCAGTCTAGCAGCATCAGGAGAGAGGCACTGGTCCAAATAGTCTAAACCTCTAGACTGTCCACAGAGCAAAGGTATCTTCCTGTTGTTGTCATCTCTAAGCCATATGAAGCATAAGTAAAATGTGATGTTTCCGAGTGTTGGAATAGTAGATATTATAAAAAGAGGTAGGATTGAGGGGATCAGTTAGTATCATAAGCTGCCTGCAAGTTAGGCAGACAGGCTCTCTACCCTAGGCTGTACCACTTCCTGTGTTAGTCTTCTAACCTCTATAAACCTCATATTCATCAATGAAATTCATCATGTGAAAATGATGACTTCTGGTCTAAAATTCTACAGTACTAAAAATCTTTATTTTCCTGAGCTTTCTTCAAAAATTCCAATGGAAGCGTGGAAAATAAAACAAAGGAAGAGACTGATAGATTTAACCACTTAAATAAGATATTTTCTATGCCATATAGATAAAATGTTTTCTATGCCAAAAATTATGGATAAAAGTATAAGGCAACCAACCTTCAAAATGAAAAAAGATTTATCAGGATCATCCTAAAATATCATATCTTCAGATATGAAAAGAACTCACATAAATTCAAAAGAAAATTATAAGACTCACATTAAAAAATTAAGTAGATATAAAAAATGAGTCACAAAAGATCAAAATTCACATGGCTAATAAACTTATGAATAAATGTACTAGATTGCCTGAAAACTCAACTGTTTAACTTTTCCCAAACTTCACTTCCTTGTATTTCAAGACTTTTATTAATATAATTTCAATTTCTTCTCATCCCTTCTCCTACACTCAGTAATTACTCAAGTAATTATGTCACTTCACTCTCCATTGAGGAAATAGAAGTAACCAGGCAAAAACTCCCTCAATATCACAGCATTACAGTTATAATCTATCTGCATATTTCCTATATTCTGTTTATCCTCCCATCACAAGGGTTGAGATGTAACTAGTATATCTGTTAGCTATAGTTAACAAGTACCCTGTATTTCAGCAGCTTAAAAAAATATTTATTATCTCATTCACAAGACTGTAGGTTGGCTGGAGCTATTTTGCCTCACTCTGCACATCTGTAGAATCACTGGGATGGTTCTGTCCCATCAGATTCATTCTGGGCCTCAGTCTGAAAGGGCACCCATTTCTCAGTGGAAGCCCTTTTCATGACAGAGTCTGAAACCTTCCAGAGGGGAGGATAGAAACACATGACACTTCTTATGATTAGGTTTGAAACTGAAAAATACTGTCAATTCTGCCCATATTGCATTGGCCAAAGCAGTCATTTTGCCAAATCTAATACCAATGTGTTGGGGGAAAGCATGCTGTCTCTAAAGGAGGGCATATAAGGTAATATGGTAAAAGGATTTGAATACAGCAAAGGGGAAAAGGATTGAGAACAGAAATGCAGTCTACTACAGTTTGATTGATTCACTCAAAGGAATGAACAAGAAAAATATGGTTATGGCTCTTACAGAAATTAGTCTAGTGGAGAGATGGAAATTATAACTAAAGAGGTGTGGGCTACAAATACATATTAGATGTGAGAATCTTAAGTACTTAGTGGATACCTGATGTTACTTTTGAAGATGACTTCTACAAGAAAGAATGAATAAAGGAAAGATCCAAGGGCAGAATCACGTATTTAAGAGGATTAAGATCTCTTGAAAGAGATTGAAAAGGAAGTTCCAGAGAGATAAAAATAAAACCATGAAAGTGAAAGAAATAACTAAAATCAAGAAAAAAGTCGCCTTCCAGAAGGCAAGAAGTACATCAAAACCCTGCAGAGAGTTCAAGAATACTGTGGGCTGGTAAGTGTCCACTTAACGTGGCCAATAAGACGTTAGTAATGTTAATAATAATGTCAGTGAAATGATGGGGCTAGATGCTACACTGAAGTGGACTGAGGAAGTAGAAACAGTGAATGTGGTCTAATAAGTTCATAAGCTTAGTTGTGAAGGGAACAAAAATGACAAGAAAGCTGAAAAGGCTTGAAGACATCAATAGAGAAGAGGAGACAGAAAATAAAAAGGGGCATAAGGCCCTCTATGAACAAGGCATTACTTTCTTCTCAATTCTCATCTTCAGCTTTTTCTGCCATTCAAACTTGGAGTTCCTCAGTGGGTCATACTCTTTCACTTGGACAAGTCATTTTGTGTGGCTTTTCCTGTTTGAAACAATTTTTCATACTAAGGCATTCTCTTGTATTCCTTTGTATCTTTATAGGAACAAGTACTAACATTTATGGGTAGCTACTATATATTAGGCACTGTGTTCATGGCATTAAACCAATTATCTCAATGAACCATCACAGAAACTCTGTAATATAGGCATAATTACCCCTGTTTTACAGATTTAAAAAAAAGGACTTAGAGAGGTATGACATTCCCAAATACACATCTTGTACATGGTAGGTCAGATGTCTGAATTTATGACTGTTTAACTCCAAAGTCTGTGTTCTAGACTCAGCTGAATTATGTAACCACTTCTTTGTAACACCTCCGATGTCCTGAGAATGAGATCCCTCCTATAATCAGGGCGCAGTCACAGGAGGTTTTACATCATAACCGATTAGTGTTGATTTTACCCACCTTTGTAACATTGATATATCTTGCATATGTCAACTCTAGGACTTATTACAATATATTGTAACATTAAAATATAGAGAATAGTCTCATAGGCAACAAGAAGTCATACAAGTATTTGAATATTTAAGCAGTTGAGAGAGAAAACACTTATTCTAACAGGGAGGGTGAATTGGAAAGGAAGAGACTGGAAGGAGAGAGCTAAGCTGACTGATAATTTCTAAATCCAAGTCAGAAAAACGTGGACCTCACTGAAAGTATCATACAAAGGCAAAAAATGAGAGGAAAAAATTGAGGGAGGTTTACAAAACAGAATCACTAGAACTTAGCTAGTTGGGTGAGGAGAGTGATGACACAGTTTTCTAGATGAATGGATTGATGTATCTCAATGAAAATGGAAATATAGGAGAGAGAACAGATTTGAGGAGGAAGTGTAGAGCCAACTATGAAATACGTGTGAGACATGGAGGAGAGGGAAAGAGACAACAACGAAGAGATCCTGAGTCCACATACTTACAACCAAGTCTGAGAAACTCTGTATCAAAAACTCACATGATCTGTAGGGAGATTTACTTCCTAATTATTATCTGTGGATTTTTGACTTAGAAGGCCTTGGCAACCAAACGAATTTCTGTACAAGATTTATCAACAGAACACTGTTTCTCAGAGTTTCCCTTAACAAAATGAAAATATGTTCTTCAAAAATATTTCCATTTGATCTTCCTATAAGCTGCCTGAGATGATCTCTAAAAATGGTTTGCAATCCACTTGACCCAGAAAACCCCACACAATCGTGTGCCTCAAGAGGTTAAAATCTTTGTGCTCACTTTGTGTTTCACAATATCTGTGAAATGCCCAGTCCATTGAGGATATGCATATACAAAGAGCCACAAAGTATATGAAAGATATTGTTTTATAGAGGCAAGTGCATGCCTTTTTATCATTATAATGAGGGGATTGGTAGGTGTACCCAGGCAGAACAGCAAGACTGGACATAGGTTTAGTGGCCCAAAAAAAGAGTGTTGAATTTTTGCTACACATGCATATACATGCAGAATAATGCTGAACTTAAGAGATTAGATGTTGACTGAGCACATCCAGATGAACAAAGCCCCCAAGATATACTGCCTACTCACAGAATGTATGGGCAGTTCAAGTCATAAGTAAGCTTGCCCTGCCACACTGTGATGGTCTTAGAGAAAAATAACAAATTGTTCATAAATCACAAGAGGAGATTGCACAGAAGGAGATATCCTTGAATAAACTAAAGAAATAAAAATGTATACCAATGGAATAAATTCAACATAAAATAAATGCAAATAAAAGTTTAGATAGTGATGTCAGAAACATGGCTGCATGAGAGTTGCTGCTTGATATCTCCTCTTGAAGTTACAACAAGTTAAACAGCTACAATTCAACAAAGGATTCCTTATGGAACACACAAACATGTCTGAGAGATGCACACAATGAAACATCTGAAGGTGGGTGAATTGGGGATAAACAGGGGAGATAGGAAGGGAGAAGGGCAGAGGCAGACGCTGCAGGACACAGACCAAAGCTCACTGCAGTGCCAGTAGAGGGAAGGATTGAGACTGCAGGTACACTCTTTGTGGCCCCAGCAATTCTGCCTGAGGGATCTGTATACAATATGGCTAAGCCCAGCGATCAGGGCAGAAACCTTGGGGCAAAGACAGAATGCAGAAGTGTGACAACTGCAGTCTAACAGCCCTCACTACCATGCAGAAAACAAAACCATGGATCCTGACCATCTCCCCCAAACATCCTAGAGCTCACCTCCCCCACACTCTTCCAGTATTAGCAGTGGGCCCCCCAAAAATGGTGGCAGTGTCGGATTAAAGAGCAGAATATCTACAACCCTGAGAATTGGACAGACAGTTCATGAGCGGCAGGTGCGCACTGCGGCTAATTCCAGGGACGGGAGGAGGTATAGGGGCAAGGCAGCAGTGGTCTACTAGTTGCTATCACTCAAAGGAGAACAGAGCCACAAACACATCAGTAGCCTCTCCCAGTCCATCCCACCGCCACCTTTCACAGTTGATCGCAGCGGGAGCACCCAGGGATGCTAAGGCACACATCTCTGCATCTGGCTGCAGAGGCAGCACTGGGATTTCAGGGGCTCAGAACCCTCTCACCCACTACATCTTCCCATAGAGATGGTGCCCTGAGAACAAGGCAACCTGATCACAGAGGAGAAGCTCACCTCCCCAGGAAATCTCCAACCATGCGAGAAGCTGGAACAGGGCAAGAGAAAATAAAACAATAAAGTACTACCTATTGGAAAACAAAAGAAAGACCTCTTCATATTAGCTTGGTGTAGAATTTACTCCCTTACATGCCCAGGAAAGAAATAATCCATTATTTGCCATGAATAATCAAGGTAACAAGGCATCTCAGAAAGAAAATGAAAAATCTCCAGAAAATAAACTTAAATACATGGAAATATGTGACTTAAATTCACAGAATTCAAAATTGCAGTTCTGAAAAAACTCAACGAGATGTAAGGAAATTCAGACAGGCAGTTAAATGAACTCAGAAAAAAAATCAACAACAAAACAGAACATTTCACCAAAGATATTGAAAATTTAAAAGAAGGACCAAATAAAAATTCTGGAGCTGAACAACTCAATAAAAGAGATGAAGAATGAAATAGCCATCTTAGAAAGCAGAGCTGAGCAGATGGAGGAAAGAATTAGTGATACTGAAGATCGAAATCTTGAAATGATGCAGATGAAAGAAGAGAGAGACTTGAGAGTTAAAAGAAATGAAAAAAACTTTACAAGAACTACCTGACTCCATCAGAAAGAGTAATATAAGAATAATGTGTATGTGAGAAGAAGAGAGTGAGAAGGGCACAGAGAGTCTATTCAAACAAACAGTTGATGAGACTTCCTAAACTTGTGGAAAGAACTGGATCCTCGAATCCAAGAGGCAAACAAAACACCTAATTACCTCAAACCTAACAGACCTTCTCCAAGGCACGTTATATTGAAGCTGTCAAAAATTAATGACAAAGAAAGAATTCTAAGGCAGCTAGGTAAAATCAAATGGTAATCTGCAAAGGAAAGCTCATTAGATTATCATCACATTTTTCAGCAGAAACTCTACAAGCCAGGAGGGAGTGGAATCAAATATTTAAACTATTGAAAGAGAAAAATTACCAGCCAAGAATAACATATCCTGCAAAGATATCTATTAGATATGAAAGAGGAATAAAGACCTTTCCAGATATACAGAAGCTGAGGAAATTTTCCTCCACAAGCCTGCATTACAGGAAATACTGAAGGAGGTTATTCTAATGGAAACAAAAGACAAAAGTATATAAAACTATGAGTAAGATTACTAACAGACAGAAAGAAGCAGGAAATGGCAACCCTTACACAGAATAGGACACTATACCCTTAAACATAACAAAGGGTAAAAGAGATAAAAATATTAAAAAAAGAGAGAAGACAATTTGCTAATTCAACTCAGAAATGAACTTACAGCATAAATAAGGATAATTCGGGACAACAAAAACATAAACAAGCAGTGAATAAAGGTCTGAATTTGCAAAGGGAAATGGAGATAAGATGCATGTTGAAAGTTTTTTTTATATGTAAACTTAATGATAACCACTCAAAAAAACCCAGAACAGAGAAACATAATGAAAAAGATAAAACAAACAAAAAAAAATCATAGAATACCAACAAACTAAATTAACAGACAGAAACACAAAGGCAAAGAAACAACGGAGTCACCAAGCTACCAGAAAACAAAAGATAAAATGTCTATAGAAAATCTTCATATATCAATAATCACCCTAAATGTAAATGGGCTGAATTCACCAATAAAAAGTCACAGAGTAGCAGATTGGATCAAAAAACAAAAAACAACCATATGCTGCCTCCAAGAGACACAGCTCAGCTACCAGAACAAATATAGACTCAAAGTGAAAGGATGGAAAATGATACTCTAAGCAAATGGCATCCAGAGAAAAACAAATATAACCATACTTATTTCTGATGAAACAGACTTTAGGATAAAAAGGGTAACAAGAGACAAAGATGGACATTTCATAATGATAAAGAGCACAATACAACAAGAAGACAGAACACTTATCAATACATATGCTCCAAATCAGGCAGCCCCAAAATATATAAAGCAAGTACTAACAGAACTAAAGGGAGAAACTGACATAAATGCAATTATAGTACGGGACCTAAATATCCCATTGACAGCTATGGATCTATCATCCAAACAGAAAATCAGTAAGGAAATGTCAGCCTTAAATGACACATTAGACCAAATGGACCTAATTGATATTTACAGAGCCCTTCATCTAGAACATCAGACTATACATTCTTTTCGTGCATATGGAACATTCTCAAGGATAGACCATATGTTGTGCCATAAAACTAGCCGCAGCAAATTTAAGAAGATTGAAATCATACCAAGCATATTCTCTGACCACAATGCTTTGAAATTGGAGATCAACTGCAAAATGAAGGTGGGGAAAAACCACAAATAGATGGAGATTAAACAACATGCTACTAAAAAACAACTGGGTCAAAGAAGAAATAAAAGGAGAGATCAAACGATACATAGAAACATAGAAAAGATACATAGAAAATGAAAATAACTTGGTATCAAAATTATTGGGATGTGGCAAAAGCAGTATTAAGAGGGAAATTTTTATCATTTCAGGCCTATCTCAAGAAACAAGAAAAATCCCAAATAAACAACCTAATCTTTCATCTTAAAGAACTAGACAAAGAACAATAAATGAACCCCAAAGTCAGCAGAAGGAAAGAAATAAAAATTAGAGCCAAATTAAACGAAATAGAGAACAAAATGACAATAGAAAATATTAATGCAACAAAGATCTGTTTCTTGGAAAAGATGAATAAAATTGACAAACCCCTGGCTAGACTCACTAAGGAAAAAAGAGAAAAGGCACAAACAAAATCAGAAATTAAAGAGAAGTTATGACTGATATCACAGAAATAAAAAAGTATCATTCAAGAATAATATGAAGGACTATATGCCACAAAATTCAATAACCTAGAAGAAATGGACAGGTTCTTAGAAATATATCACTTTCCTAGAGTGAATCACAGAGAACTGGAAAATCTAAATAGACAGATCAACAATCAAGAAATTGAAACAATCATCCAAATCCTCCCTGAAAGAAAAACTCCAGGACCAGATGGCTTCACTAGTGAATTCTACCAAACATTTAAAGATGATTAACACCTGTCCTCCTCAAACTCTTCAAAAAAATTGAAGAAGAGACAGTACTCCCTAACTCATTTTATGAGGCCTACATTACCCTGATACCACTACCTGGTACGGATAACACAAAAAAAGAAAACTACAGACCAATATCTCTGATGAATACAGATACAAAATTCCTAAACAAAATACTAGCAAATCCAATATAACAATACATTAAAAAGGTTATACTTAACGATCAAGTGGGGTTCATTCCAGGAGCACAAGGATGGTTCAACACACACAAATCGATCAATGTGATCAAAAGAAACATGTAAACAAAAGAAAGGATGAAAATCATATGATTATATCAATAGATGCAGAAAAAGCATTTGACAAGATACAACATCCATTTATGATTAAAACACTTAATAAAATGGGTATAGAAGGAAAGTTCCTTGACATAATAAAGGCCATAAATGAGAAACCCTAATATTATATTTAATGGTGAAAAACTGAAATCTTTCATTTTAAAATCAGGAATAAGACAGAGATTACCCCTGTCACCACTGTTATTCAACATAGTATTAGATGTCCCAGCCAGAGCAATCAGACAAGAGAAAAAAATAGAAGGCATCCATATTGGGAATGAAGAAGTCAAATGGTCACTTTTTGTAGATGACATGATCCTTTTATTGAAAACCATAAATACTCCACCAAAAAGTATCAGAAACAATAAAGAAATACAATAAAATTGCAGGATACAAAATACGTACAAACATCCATTGGATTCCTACACACTAACTATGAAATTTCAGAAAAAGAAATGAATAACAATAATAAAAAAAATTCCTTTTTCAATTGCAACAGAAGAATAAAATACCTAGGAATAAATTTAACACAGAATATGAAGGACCTACCGTGTCTCCCCAAAAGTAAGACCTAGCTGGACCATCCGCTCTAATGCGTCTTTTGGAGCAAAAATTAATATAAGAACCAGTATTATATTATATTATATTATATTATATTATATTATATTATATTATAACTGGCCTTATATTAAAATAAGACTGGTTGTTATATTAATTATTGCTTCAAAAGGTGAATTAGAGCTGATGGTCCGGTTAGGTCTTATTTTCAGGGAACAGAGTATACACTGAAAACTATAAGACATCAAACTATAGCATATCATTTCTCTTTAAAAGAAATTGAAGAAGACACAAAGAAGTTGAAAGATATCCTATGTTCATAGATTGGAAGAATCAACATAGTTAAAATGGCCATATTACCCAAAGCAATATATGAATTTAATGCAACCCCCATCAATATCCCAATATAATTTTTTAAAGAAAACAAAAAATTATCACATTTGTATGGAATCACAAAATGCCCTGAATAGCCAAAGCAATCTTGAGAAAAATCAACAAAGCTGGAGGTATCACCCTCCCTGGCTTCAATTTATACTACAAAGTGGCAATAATCAAAATATCAAGGTTTTGGCAGAAAAAACTGACATGCAGACCAATGGAATAAATTGAGAACCCAGAAGTAAACCCACATATATATGGGCAGATCATTTTTGACAAAGGAGCCAAAAACATTCAATGGAGAAAAGAAAGCCTCTTCAATAAATGGCGCTGGGAAAATTGAAAAGTCCCATGTAAAAGTACAAAACTAGACTGCTACCTGTCACCATGTACCAAAATTAACTTAAAATGGATCAGAGATGTAAACATAAGACTTGAAACAATAAATGCATAGAAGAAAGCATAGGTTCTAAATTAATGGACCTTGGGTTCAAAGAGGATTTTACGAATTTGACCTCAAAGGCAAGGGAAGTAAAAGCAAAAATAAATAAATAGGACTATGTCAAACTAAAAAGCTTCTTCACAGCAAAAGAAACCACCAACAAAATAAAAAGGCAATCAACCAAATGATAGAAGATATTTGCAAACAACACCTGCGGTAGAGAGCTAATATCTAAAATATATAAAAGATTCGTACAACCCAATAACAATACTAAACAAGCAATCCAATGAAAAAAATGGTCAGAAGACCCGAACAGACACTTCTTCCAAGAAGACACACAAACAGCCAACAGATATATGAAAAGATGCTCAACTTCACTAGCTATTAGGGAAAGGCAAATTAAAACCACAATGAGATACCACCTCATACCTGTTAGAATGGCTATTATCAATAAGACAAGTAATAAATGTTGGAGAGGCTGTGGAGAAAAAGAACCCTCCTACACTGCTGGTGGGAATGTAAATTGGTACAGCCACTATGAAAAAACAGTATGGAGGTTCCTTTAAAAATTAAGAATAGAATTATCATATGACCCAGCAATTCCTCTTTTGGGTATTGACCCCAAAAATTTGAAAACATTTATCCATAAAGATATATGTGATCCCTATCTTCTTTGCAGCATTATTCATGGTGGCCAAGACAGACAAGGAAACAACCTAAGTGTCCTTTGATAGATGATTGGATAAAGTAGATGTGGTACATATATACAGTGGAATATTATTCAGCCATAAGAAAAGATGAAATACTGCCATTTGCAACAACATGTACGGATACTATCATGCTAAGCGAAATACATCAAACAGAAAAAGTCAAGAATTATACGACTTCACTCATATGTGCGATATAAAACTGAAGGCAACAAACAGACAAGACAAACAAGAAAACAAATATTCATAGACAAGTTTAGTGGTTACCAGAGAGTAAGGGGGTGGTGATGGTAGAAGAGGTAAAAGGGATCAAATATATGGTGATGGAAGGAGAACTGAAGCTGGGTGATGAACACACAATGCAATACATAGATGATATATTACAGAAATATACACTTGAAACCTGTATGATTTTACTAACCAATGTGACTCCAATAAATTTAGCAAATGAAAAAAAAAAATTGAAAAATTTATTTTAGTCAAAAATATTTAATTGTTATTTTATTTTAGTTTTGTGTAGCAGAAATTTTATGCATTTAATACCCACCAGCATCACTTCTTCCAGTGCTTTTATAGTTCTATGATAATGACATAACAATCTGCATATTGCTCTCTGGTTTTCTTTTGTATCTAAAAACTAGGCGAGTTCTTTAAGATTGACTGTGAAATTAAGGGAACACACAGTTGCTTTTTGGTAAAGGAAAAAGCCTAATATAACTCTGGCTAATATCACATCAGCATTTTGAGCAGTGAAATGACACCACGTTCCATACTCATATTTATCACTTTTTCTCAATGTTGACATTGTTTACAACTTTGAAGTCCTATAGTGCTTTGTTGGAATTTAAAACTAATAAGAAAGAGAGGTAATACTAATGATTTTGCAATCTACTTCTATATATGTTTGGATATATATATATATATATGCAGGTATATATCAATATATCCATATATGTATATATATCTATATTTATATCTATATCAACTATATATCAACTATATCTATATCTATATCTTTATCTATATCTATCTATACCTATCTATCTATACTTGTCAGATGTTATCATGACACAGAATACTGAAGCTAGAACTTCTGCTTCTTCAGGGAAGTTATTTGAAATGGTTCAAGTGGATTAAGATTTATAAAAAATGAAATTGTTTTGCCAAAGCTTCAGCAATGAGTTTGGTCATTAGTGCTCGCTAGTGGAGCAGGGATTCTGTGCTTGTGTCTGCAGACATCTCTCCGAGAGCTGTGTCGCCAGTCCGTCTTTGACATCCCTCAGCATGGCCTGACGCTCACTCACAGTCTCTATTGGCTGGACTACGATGCTGAGTGTGGGAGCAAAAGGTGTTGGCAGGGAGTTTTCAATCATTCTGGACTTTGTGGGAAATGACCTCATTTTTATCTACCCTGTTTTGGAGATGATGTTTTAACTTGATACTTTGCGGGGACTGTGCATATAAACATTCATCTTTCATGCTGTAGGAAACACTAACACAATATAATTTGAGCATCAGATCTGATTGTTTTAGTACCCTGGATATTCTCCTTTTTATTCCTCTTAAATTATAGGTAACTGTTATTCTAAATTTATTAAAGTACAGACATTTATTACTCTTAAATTATAAATAAACAAAAATTATAGAAGACAAGAATAATTTCTGAATCCAAATCAATTAAATTACTTTGCTATTATGTTTCTTAGATTAAGCTGAGAAAAAAATATCTAAATCCTTTTCAGGCAAGATTTTTTCTAAATTGACTTCAATTGGAATACTCCAAAATTTAGCACATAGGTGAAAAACTCAAATGAATAATATGAAAACAAATTTACAAAGTGCCTTTCAAAATGTAGAAACTTTTTTGTCTGGAAGAATCCCAGTAGGCCAACTCATATTTTAGAAAATTTTGGTCATTTACACATTGTAAAAGACAACTGGTGAGTTTTCATTTATTGAACAAATTCTGAGGTCAGCAGACAGTGGTGTCTACCTATACCCATCTATATCTATATGTCTATATCTATCTATATCTACCTGTCCAATGGTACAGAAAATAAATTTAATGAATAAGAAACTCTGAACTGATGTAAATCGGTTCAAAATTTATATAGAGATGTGCAGATATAAATTTTGAACTAATTCAGAGTTCTTACTCATGCTCTCATTTATTTATTTTCCATATGCCATTGTTACTAGGTCTTCTAATAACAGCTCTTACCTCTTCGTGCCGTAGTGCAGCAGGGCAGCTCTAGCCTTTTTTTTCACCAGTGCTGTTTTCTTATCACTGTGATGCTACTTTAGCCCATCCTTTTGGGTAAAACAATGTATTCTATAGAACAGAGCTTATAAAATACAAAGCAATGGTGTGCAATGAATTTGAAAAGACAAGGCAGAGTTTTAACAGGAATAAAAAAATAAAGTTGATGGTTGGATGTCTAAGATGAAGAGGAAGAGGTGGGGGTGAAGCTTGGGTTGGACATTTCAAAAGCCAAGAGCCAGCACAGGACAAGGTTGGGCAGGGAACGGGAGCGGAGACTGAATGTGTGTAAAGGAACACTATGCCACCGAAGGCTATTGCTTTAAAAAATCAGTTTCCCCCCACATCAGCTGACCAGACCAAGTATCCTGGACTTTGGACCTGTAGTGATCTCTATATTTTAACAACCCTCATATCAAGGCACTTTTGCTGTTTGAATAGCAATCCTAGTTTAAAGGCCAGCTTCACTGTATAAATACAAAAGGAGAGCCGTTCCTATGGTGCTATATTTCATAATGACAGTATGGCTAGGCTACTTTGCCAACTACCATGTTTTTATTTTATCAACACGGTCTATACCTCAACTCAAAATATCTCATTCTGTTGTTTCTCTTGTTTTCAGACCACGTAATTCACTCTACCCATACCTGCAATTTTACTATAAATAATTAGCTAGAGGAATATGGTTCACATCAACTGTCAGATCACATCAAAAACTATTCTAAAGACACTATCAATAGGAGTTGAACTCCTGGACAGCTCTTCTCAGCAAGACATTTTCTTGTATCTCCTTTAGCTTACTAAGCCTTATTGGAATCCATGATGACAAAAAATTATTAATTCCATGGCTTTCACCAACTCCTGCATCTGGAAAGATTTTTCCCCTGTGTTCTTATAAGACCAGGCAGGATCCTAAAATCCATAGGGAGCCCTTTACCCAACACCTAGGAGCATCAGATGTTACCTTGAGTAGAGTATCCTCAATGCAAAATGCTTTCTGTCTTGTTTCAAAAATAATTTGACAAGGTTTCACACACCTAGGTACTATGATTTATGGCAGCCAATCCTGGGGCAGATTCCTCTAGAACCTACTGGACCATGGGAGGTACTTATCCAATAAGTGGACCTGGGACCTGGCTGCAGTTTTGAGCACCATCTCTGACTCAACATTTACTTCCAGCATTGCCTCCTGATGACCAGGAGAGAGAAGTCAAGGTCCCAGAAGCAGAATGATGTCTTTAAAAATCCACAGGGAAAAAGCAGTTGTGGAACATAAAAAATGTGCTAGGTTGAGAAGAATGATATCTAGAACTCTATCTACTGATAATTATGTTCTTTTACATCCACTGATCTTGGTTTCCTCCTGTATTACACGATGTAGGGAAATTGATTTAAAAAGGCTCCTGGTAGCCTCTTCCTTCTGCTTAATCTTGAGTTTCCTTCTTGTGTCATGAATCAAGCTCCTCTGTTTCTTATATTGCATCGACTAAACTTCTGCTTCTGCCCTGTTCCCATGTCATGGAAGATCTAAGAGTCATTTTTGGAGAGAGACTTTGGCAATTCAGAATGGGTTGTTTAAAAAAAATAAATGATAGCAAGAGCAACTGAAGTACAGTAGTCCCTTATTTGTGGGGGATACATTCTGGGACCCACAGTGGATGCCTGAAACAGCAAATAGTACTGAACTCAATATATTCTATGTTTATCCTAATTCTAAATTTGTATGTATTCCATTCATACCAATCTATGGTAAAGTTTAACTTATATATTAGGCACAGTAAGAGATTAACAACAACAATAAAATAGAACAATTATAACACTATATTATAATAAAAGTTATGTGAATGTGGTCTCCCTCAAAATATCTTACTGTACTGTACTCACTCTTCTTGATGTAATGATGTGAGATGACACAATGCTGATGTGATGAGATGACGTGAGGCGAATGAATGACAGACATTGTGATGTAGCGTTAGCCTACTATAAATAACCCTACTATAAGGGTTATTTGAACACAAGAAACCATGAAAGCTGATCTGATAACTGAGACGGCTACTAAGTGACTAATGGGCAGGGGCCATATACAGCATCGATGCACTGGACAAAGGGATGATTCACGTCTTGGGTGTGATGGAGCAGGATGGTGTGAGATTTCATCACTCTACTTAGAATGGCATGCAACTTAAAACTTACATATTGTTTATTTCTGGAATTTGCCATTTAATATTTGCAGACTGTGGTTGACCACGGGTAACTCAAACTGCAGAAAGAGAAATTGCAGATAAAGGGGGACTACTGTATGTAAAATACAAGTTAGCTTTTAAAATATATAATTGATAACAGAAACTATAGTTGCTTATATTATACACAAAAAAGCACTGGTGAACTTTTTGATAATTTCATTAAGGTTGTATGGTTGCTTCCTAATTGATATTTAGTATAAAAATATGCATAAGTACGGTATAAATACGAACTAAGAATTTTTGAAACAGTAGCTATAAGATATATTGGCAGAATTTGATAACAAACAAAATATTGTTGTTAATATATTAGATATTCTGCTTTGGGTTAAACTAAAAAAGTGGTAAGGTTATTGATAATGCTGTTTCATTATGCAGAAATATCTCAAAGATTTACATACAGAATATAAATATTTGGGACTAGAAGAGAAGTAAAACAAATGTAAAGTATGAGGGAAATGTAGTAAAGCCATTTATGTTTTGGATGATTAAGTTCTACATATACAAGGAACTGGGGTTTCATTGGCCATGACATAAATTCAGAAATTTGTATTTCTGTTCCTATAAGTGAGACACTAATGATAGTGATAGATCATATGCATGCAATTAATTATTGCAACTTGTTAAATGTATGAAGATGAGTATCTGAGATTCAAATGTAAGAACTATAACAGTATCAAAGATCTTATCATCACTTTTTTCCCAATGACCTTTAAATACTTGATTGTAATATATTTCATGTTAACATACAAATGCACTGTTCATGTAGAAATACTCCTGAGCGAACTCTTTTCTGCCCCCAAACCTTAGAAGTCACCCTCTGATTTGAGGAATGGCAGAATTTAACTGTAATTACATTCTAATGTTTTTGTGATCTGTATAAATGTTATTGTGAAGGAACAATTCCCAGAGATGAGGGTATACATAAGCAAAAAGGAGTCTGATGAGCTTGGAGGCTCCAGACTATGCAGCAAGCTGATAATAACAGTGAGAGAAGAATTCCCAAAAGAGAAAAAGAAAGTTGAAAGGAGGAAGAGGGATAGGAGTAAAGGAACTATCTAGGAGATGTTGACCATTTGTGACCTTTTACTAAGAGGGACTGAGGAAGATGTTCAGTGGTGTAAGTGAAGCTAATCAGGCATTCAGTTGGCAAAGCCCCGAAAATTGTGCTGGCTCAGATGTTAAGTGCTTAGAAATAGGTCATTACAGACCTGAAGTGGTGATAAGGGGGAGCATTTAGTACAAGACAGAATAGAAGTGGGGAAAGAGCCTCCAAAATGGGCTCTTATGCTTCAACAACGTGCTAACTGGATGGACAGAAGCAGAAATTTGGGACGCACAATGCAAAAACCAGGTAAGTCACAGACAAAAGAGCTTAATTTGTGAAGAAAGGAGATTTAAGGTAAGCAGAAAGGAGAGGCTGCCAGGAGCCTTTTAAATCAACTTCCCATATCATTTATTACAAAGGTACTGAACAGAGGAGGGAAGAAGAGACTGGGTTAAGAAACAGAAGTAAAGTAGATTAGAAGGAAAGAGCAATAATATAGGGAAAAAGAGCCTGGAATATATTTAATAAACCTAAGTCAACAGAATTGATAAACCTGAAAATATGTATATACATATAATTTTACTCAACTCTTTATAGGACATGCCTAAGATATGGTGACTTGTTTATGGTGTTTTGCTAATTATATACAAATTTCCTTATTAAAAGCATTAGGTCTCTGAGTATAAAAATAAAAGATGTTCATTGGAAAAACTGAAAAATACATAAACATTTTTTAAAATAATAAAAATCACCTGTGTCACTGTGATACTACTCAAATATAACTGTTGTGTATATTTTGCTTTATTTCCTTCCTGCCTTTTAACTATACTTTTTTTTTTCCGAATTGAGGCCATACTGATTAGAAGCTTATATTCTTTTTTTTAAAAAATTACACAATTAATTTCTCATGCTATTAAAACCTCTGTTTATACATAGCATTTCTAATGGATACACAATTCTTCAAGCCATAGATACAAAAAATTTGTCTTTTTTTCCTTTTATTTTTGTAAAATTAGGCTTCCCCATCACCAGTTTTTGCCTTTTAGGAAAATTACTACTATAAAGTCACACAAACACACACACACACACACACACACACACACACACACACACACACACACACAAGGACATCCATGTATTTTGAACTGCTACTTTCTTTTGAAATCCAAATGATTCCCAGATGTTAAATTGTTATGTAAAAAAGGTAGGAATACTTTTTAAAAATGTAATACATTTTTTCCTATTGGGAGAAGAAAGTTTCCAACTCACTGTAGTCCTAGTTTTAAAATTATTATTATCCTACATTCAATTTTATTTAATCTATTGATAGTTTAATTGTTATTAAGTATAATAAAAATTATTTAAATTTTAAATTAATTTTTATTTTATTTTTTTTTGGAAAAAGAAGTAAGATTCTAATGTGTAAGTCTGTATTTCTTAAATTAAGAGAATTTAATGTTTTCTCTAATTTCATAAGATTTTTTATATTTTGTGTGCCCTTTCTGTTCAGTTACTTTATGATTACATGGCAAGGACCTTAATTTCTTGCAGCTCTACTTCTGATAAATAATATTTGCCTTTTGTGTTTGTTTTTAAATTGTATTTGTAATGCTTTGTGCCATTTAGAAATTTAAAACATTTATATGATCTAGTCTATCTGTTTCCTTGTGATTTTTTTCCCATTGCTTTTAAATTTGGAAATTCTGAGTTTAAAAAGCTATCACCCAGACCCAGAGTCAAAACATAAACATGTGTATTTTCTTATGGGTTTCAATACTTTGATTAAAACATATTTAAGTCTATAAAAGTAAAATTTATTATGGCGTAATATTTTAATGTTGCCAATGGAGTAGGAAGCAAAACCAATAATTAGTATTAGATGAGAAAGGATGGGCTGGGTGTTTGAGGGGAGAGGAGAAGGTAGGAAATTATCATGTAGGAGGGTGGTAGAGTAAACAAACTACAAAAGTACAATGTGATTTCCTAGCATCCTGAAGATTCTACTTGAGCTTAGTAATCATTAATATGAAGAAAAAGTAAAAACAAAAAACAAACAAAAAGAAAACTGGAATGACCCTACCAGTGAATGCCTCCTTAAGATTTGTACTTGCCTAAAATAAGACCAGTATTATTGGATAGAAAAATAACAAACTAAGTGATAACTTGTTGAAAATTGAGAAAGAGTGTCTTGAGAAATAGCAGAGGACAATAAAAATGAGGAGTAGAAGGTGATGTGCTGTGATGACATGTGACACCTCAGAAAGAAGAAAGTGAGTCTTGTCTGTAAGTAGCAATAAGCACAAAGTCCATCTTCAGACCCAGCGGCATGATCCCAGAAAAAGGAAACAGACCATAGAAAACAGAAACGTAGCAATGGTATTCAAAGTTCATAAGACTGGAAACTGGCCCTTGAGTTCCCATACCTCCATCTGTCTCAGTCCCATCTCTTTTTTTGTATCAGCAATCTGCTGCCTGCTCTAGATTTCCCAGTTTGGCAAACCAACCGTTCAGTTGTTCTGGCTCTTTACTGTTTCTCTTCATTCCCAGCTGATGGCTTAATTTTCCCTCCGGCCTACCACTTATGTTGGAAAATTCTTCTGGTACCTGACCTCTTTGTCTCAGCTCAGAAACCTGTTTTGTGTACATGCCTCAGCAGTGAGTCCTGTGGAGTGTGTACAGCAGTTGGGGACGTACATCTCTCCTCCTTTGCCTGCACACATAGCAAGAAAGCACACTGATGCACCAATTTTAACAAAATCATATTGATTTCAATCACAGTAGACAGACATATCACTTGATCTGTCCATTTTGCTTCATGGAAATTTACAATGAGAATTAAAAATAGCAAATAGCAAATTTTTACATCAGTGTCTCCAAAATAAGAATCACTGAAGACTCCAATTATTAATTCATCTCCTTAAAGATTCCAGTTAAAATAATATCTCTTCAACATCCAGCCAAAGAAAGCATTCAAAATTCCATTTCTTGGGAAATACATATTGATTGCAAATGATATTTCAATATCTGGTTAACGTGGTTTCAGGTGTTTTTTTTTTTCTTTCTGTTTTCATCATTTTGTACTTTGGACATTCTCACACTGTATATCATTAAGGTATATGATTTACAGTTAATTGTAATGTTATTCTCTTACTCCTGGACTCTTGATAAGAAACATACCTTCTGGGTCACATACACTTCGATGCACAGAATTTTTATCTTTTTTTATGGATCAGGACCTTGCTCCATTGTTCCATTGTTTGTTCACTTTAGTTTTTGCATAGCAGACTATCTTTACCCACATCCACTTACCCAAACCACTGGTACCCAACATTCTTTACTTCTGTAAAACATACCAAATGCTCCAAGCTCGTCAACCACCTTCCTGTAGCCTCCTGTGCCCACCAATTGAGCTGTAGGTTTACCAAGAGTCAGCTGAATTTGCCCCAAAAGTTATTTTTCAGTGTCACTTGATGTCATTTTAAATGTAAATAAATATTATATAAACCATTTAAATATGTATAAAAGAAGTTTTAAAAAAAATGTTTCTATGAAAATTAAAGTGAATGCTTTAGAAAGACTTGATAAAGTTAAACTATTAATTGCAGTTGAATTAGATGGGAACAGAAGCCATTTGTAAAAGTTTGAGAAAGCTTTTGTTTCCTAAAGGTTTTAAATTTCAACTTCACTTTAAAGAATTCAAAACTGAAAATTACAAAGGATGTATCATAATTGTAATTTATTTCAAAAAGCCATTGAAGAACTAAATAAAGGCTTTGACCTATATGTAAAGTTTGATTTTAAAAAAAAACATGTGCAAAAAGTGGGAAAGAGCCAGTGTTTAACATTTCTTCACAGTTATCTGACTGAGTTGGTCATCTGAAAAAAAAAAAAAAAAATCTCTTCCAATAACATCGGATAGCAATCATCTACTGTATGTTCCCCAAATTCAAATCTGATTCCAAACCCTTTGCTTTTAACCACTATGGTAACATTATTCAACTCTTGCCTAACTTTTCATACCTTAAAACAAACAAACAAAAGACAACCACAACAAAATGTCTAGTTTTATATTACCCTCTAGCCAAACCCAGTTTTTCTCCTTTTCAAAGCCAAGTTCCTCAAAAGAATGGACTATGATTTCTTCCTTCATTCACTCTTCAAGCTACAGCAGCCAAGACTCTGGCAAACAACTCTGGGAAAGGTCCGAGACGGCCGTTGAAAAGTCCTCTCAGGATTCTTTCAATTAAACTTTCCCAATGGATTGTTTTCATCCCCATCTCACTTGATCTCACCCAGTATGTGACACTGTTAACTGTTTCCATCTTCCTCAAATCATCTCCTTTCATGGCAATTCCTCTTCTATCTCTGTTTTTGCTCAACTTCTTTTTCAGGCAGCTCTTCATGTGCTTATTTTTTGAAGGATTTGTCAATGACTCTCTTATGTTCATTTCTTAAATTTCTGATTATAAAAGTAAAATGTGACTATTATAGAATATTCGATATTAAACATTACCTTGAAAGTAAAATGAAATTTACAATCATGAATAATCATGCCACCTAGCAGTTACTACTGTCATCATACTGATATATTTTCTGCCTTCTTTATACCTAATATACAGAAATGAAATTATATCCATATTCAGTTTTATTTTCTACTTTTTAATAATTATTTTATAAAAATTTCCAACAGCATTATTAAATATTTTTTGAAAATGTGATTTTATAGTGAGATAACATTAAATTAAATGGATTTGTAGTGATTTTCTTAAGCATTCTGCCTCCCCCATTATTTAACATTTAACTTGCTTCTGTATATTTTAACTCAAAGAAGAATTTTAGTTTTTAAACTGTGGAGTTTAATTTATTCACATGTACTGTCATAACTAATAACATTTCCTTTTTTTTCAGTAATGTTAAGAGGGTGGTTTTTCCAAACACTTATGTATTAGAGAATGTGTAATTCCTGTATTCCTCATAAATTTTTAATTATTCAGCTTGCCATAGAATTCTTAGGTCATATTTTTGCCCTATGAAGATGTAATATTTTAGATTATGTTATGGAATTTAGTACTGTGAAGCAGAAATACCCAGCCACCATGTTTATATTTTTTACAGGTGTCTTTTTTTTCCTATCTCGTTGTTTATAAAGATTTTTCTTTATCCACAATTTTTTACTAGGCTATGTGTAGGATTGATTGTTCAAAGTTGACTTTAGTAGAGTAACTTCAGAAAGAGCCAGCAGTGAAGAGAAATCAGACATTGGCATCTTTCTCTTAAATCATAAAACAAGAATTTTCAACGTGTTTTAGTGTAGAACTAACCGACTATCAAATAATAATAGTAGTAAATTGCAATGCTGATAAACTTTCAGATTTATATAGTGATATAAACTTATAGAGACCTTGGCACGTATTAAGATACATCATTCAATTCTGCCCCAAGAATTATTTGTGCATTTTTATGTTTCCTAGTAACCATACATATGTACATAACAATGATTTATAAGAACATTCATGCACATCATTTAATTTGATCCTCATCACAACTATGAGAGGGAAGTTTGGTTATTATTTCCTTATTTTATGAATCAGGAAAAAGAAGCTCAGAGCAATTCAAAGACTTTCCTCAGTTTATCCAGCTATCAAGGCTTGGAATAAGATTTATAGCCAGGTCTTCTGATTCCACATATAGTTGGTTAGACCTATCATGTCAATATTTTTTACATAATTTATGTAAATATGAAGTTAAGAGACAGATGAACAGCCTCTGTAAACTGAGGTAATGATTGGTGCGTGGCAATATACCAAAGGTCAGACAAGTAAGTTTGCGAACTTTCTACTGTGTAAGCGCACAGTGGAAAGTTCACGAACTTAACTGTCTGGCTTATGCTGAAAAGTTTCGTTCTATCATCCAGGATTGATTAAACAGGCCTTTAAATAAGTTTTTTTTTTTTTTTATTTCTGCAGAAAGCCCACTTAAAATATAAAATTCCCAGGAAAAACCAAATCATATATTTCCTTAAGGAAAAACTGGAGCATGTATTAGTAAGTATGGAAGAAAAAACAACAACTAGCATGAGAAATGGAAAAAGGGGAAGAGGTGCTCATAGGAAAAGAAGAGGCTAACATACTTTATCTATTTAATTATATAACCTAGTATCACTTCTTCTTGAAAGTGCTGTAATATTCTAAATACCCTATGACTTACATGTTTTGAATTGTCAACTGATACGGATAGATCCTTCATCATTTAAATACAATACATTTCAAATTTGATAGACATTATAATACAAGCCCCTAAAATATACATTTCAGCACATTTTTACGTTTTTTATAGCACTGACTAAAATTAGAATATATATGTATATATATATATATATATATATATACATATATATATAGTTTACACATTTTTAGAACTTTCAAACTATTTTTAAAAATTAGAACATTGTATTATAACAAGTATGTAAGTTGTAACATGTGAAAGCTGATATACCTGCTATTTGATTACTGTAAGGTACAGGTTATAATTAAGTAGTCTTGTAGTAAAGTGTTTATTTTCAGGGTACTTTACTTCACTGTTTTCCTACTAATGACTACTTCAAGTACTTGATAGAATATGAAATTCTACCTTACTTTTCAGGTAACAAGTTAACCTGCCATAGTTTCATGAATCATGAATGCTGTCCCAGACTCCTGAGATTCCCAGGTGAGAGATAAAGGCCTTTTTTACTCACAGCAACAGTTATAGCCAGAATAACAGCATTTTCTTGTGCTGGTTCCTCAAGCTCCATTTTCCACAGAGTGATGGTAAGAAGGCCAGGTGACAACTTCACACCCAGTAGGCTGCATTATAGAACTCTGAACTTCAAGATCCTGAATCCTTTGTAATGGACAGATATGTCTGCCCTCTACTCTGGAGAAAGATACTATCTCTAGCTCCCAAATATGTTTGCTATACAAAAATCCTTAAAAAGTATTCTAGAACAAAGGGCAGTTGGTATTTCACTCCCAAGATGTGCAGAAATGCAAGACACTCATGGAGAATCTTTTTCCCCAACAATCATTTGTAGTATGTTTAGTACTTTGCAACAATTTATGATTACATAAAATAAATACTGAACTACATATTAACATTACTCTTATTGGGATATACTGGTATGAACTTCCCTTTCTTTCACAGCTTCAATATTTTCTGTCTAGTGATAATACTAGTGTATGTTTCAAGACTGTGACCCTGCTCTTCTTCTTCTCAAATACACAAACTAAATAAGCTTTTATCAGTTATATGCAGTTTATTTATTTATTTATTTTTAGTTATTGGAAGTTTTAGTGCTAACTTATGCCTGTGTTTTAATCTTGCCACTGACTCTTCTAAAAAGTAGTTCATTATATTTAAAGAATAAATCTCCAAATAAATTTGTTAATCATATATCTTAATCAAAATGAAAAAGTCAGAATAAGAAAACAGCACTTGGAAGAATTAATACATTTATAAAATGTATATTAAATTTTTTTGAACTTTACATATTTCTATTGTTATACAAATATGTGCAAAAATTATTTTATGCTTCTTATGAAAATCATGGGAAATATTCTTTAAGCAAAATTAAAATTCATATGCAATAAATGTTTGCTACTGATGTACACATATAATAGATATTATTATGTATAATATTTATATCTCTTTTGCAGGCAGCTGCAAATATCCCCACCACTATTCTACTATAAAACAAATGTGGCCCCTCAATACACTTTTTAATATACACTATACATAGTATATATACTATATAGTATATATAATATATCAATATGGACAACTTATTTTTAGTATCTTAGATTCTCATATTTTGATAATACATGTGATTATGTAGCATGTTTAATTAAAAATTCCTGCTTTTCATTCTGGTTTTAAAAGTCCTTAAATATATTCATGCTCCTTCAAAATAAAAACAAGAGGGGGTTGGGAAGAGCTGAGGACAAAAGAGGCTAGACAATACTTCTTCAAAAATAAATAGATCTACCCTCTATTCAAGAGTGATTCAAACATTCATTATCGCTCAAATAACTGCCAAGCAATTGAAATCCTTCATTGCAAAGACCCTATGCTTAGCTTATTGCCTTCCTCTCCCATCACCTACTTCTCTGGGTCATTTCATTCACACCTCTCTTTCTAGCCATCTGGGATCCCTGGTACAGCCTCATTTTAATGCCGAACACCTGGCCTGACAGTGTTTGCTGCTCTCTTTCACCTGCCAGCCCTTTGTTCCTCCCCCAGACTGAACGAGTACTGCAAGTCTCGTCAAGCATGCACACACAGCAGCTTTCCTCACATTCAGACTCTTCCTCTAGTCCTTAAATCTGGCAAATCCTTTCATTATTTGGCCTTGCCCATATAGTTGTTCCATTCACTGTGTGATCTCCAGAAGCTAAAAATCCACATAAGAATTAAATCTAGATAAATGTGATACCACTAGAACACTAGAGTGAAGGGAGGAAAAGCACAAGTGAAGAAAATTATATAAAAGCTCCCTTCTTCTGCTATAAAATGGTTGTAAATCATCTGGATTTGCACTCACATTTAAAAATTCAAAAGCTATGGGATTTGAAAATATGTGTGTTCAGTACTTAGAGAAATATCAAATAGCTCCTCCACAAAGCGGATAAGCCCTACTTTGTACGGAGACTTGGATTTTCATTCTTTGTCTAGTACCTCCCAGTACTAGCATCCCACCTCTTGAGCTCTTCCCACACACAAAGCTCCCTTTACACTTCCAAAAATAATTTCTGATCTGACATTCCCAGCGATATTGAGTCTATACCTTAACTTCCATCTGTTTCCCACTCTCAATTTCTATAGACTGTATAACTAAGAATATGGTACTTCGTTTAGCAGTCATTCTTGTTAATTATTCAGAAGTCTTTCCAAACTTTAGCCTTTTCCAAGTTTCTTCTTCCAATCAATACAGACAACTTTCCCAGTTTAACTCAGACACAATTATATATCTCAGAGGCTTCTTTTAAAATGATACTATTCACTTCAGTGGTCAATAAGACAAATCCGTTTTAAAATTTCAAAACTTGAACAATGAGAGCAAGGAGGGTCTGGGGAATCATGTTGTAAAAGACTATATCCAAGGTAGGTTAAGATTTGTGGCCTTCTTTAAATGTGTAATGAGTAAAAACATTTTTAAAAATCTGGAAAAATATTTGTTATTCTAATTGCATAGAAAAAAGAAAATAAGAACAATAAAAACTCTGTGAACTTTACTGATTAAAACACAAAGAAACAAATAAAACCGAATGTCACAGAATCTTATGCAATCCTTCAGTAAAATTAGAATATTTCCATAAAAAAGTAGGAAGAAGCCAACTTTGGGAAAAAGCAAGCAGAGTAATTTTAAATTGTATTGAAATCATGAGAATAAAGGTCCTATTATAGAGGGGCTCAGAAGTGATTAGTCAAGGCTTACTTTTTGATGACTTAAACTTGATAAACGAGTTCTAGAGAGATTGTTTCAGAGTGTATATACAGGCATCAGGAGAGTAGAGAAATGTTAAACACCAGCTTTTTCCCACTTCTTGCTCTGTAGACTGGCTCCCAGGTTCCTGCCTGCTGTCCCTCCTGTTCCATGTCCCATTGCCTGCCACAAATATAGCTAATTTTTATAACTGAACAAAAATCAGAATTAATTAGTTTATGAGAGAGAGCTCTGACAAATCGAGAAAGAGAGAGAGAGAGAGAGAGAGAGAGAGAGAGAGAGACAGAGAGAGAGAGAGAGAGAGAGAGAGAGAGAGAGAGAGAAGGGAAATTCTAATTTGAGAATTGAGAAGAGAGAGGAACATTTCCAAATATAATCTCTATATGTACTATGATCTTTGTTGGCTAAAATGGAGTAAGGGCCACAGGTGATGAAGGTGACATAATTCACCAGAAAATATACTGGGGAGAGTGTGAGAAACAAAACTTGCAGCCTCCTATATGTCTGGTATGTAAAGTAAACTTAGCTAACCTGAGGTTAACTAGGGAAGTAAATGAGCTCTCCAAAGAGAACTGAACTTTTGTGAGACAAGACCACATGTGGAGAGTGGAAGCAGAATGATTCTTGGTTTAAAGGATGAAGACTGGAGTGCAGGAGCAGGCAGTTGGGGGGAAGGGGTGGAGGTAAGCACGTAGCACAGAATACCAAGAAACTCGCTCTATAACTGTGAAGCAGCCCATGAGGATGGGGCAGGGGAGTTTAAATAAAGGACAAAGGAAACACACATAAAAGTCTACTACAGGTCACCCAGTTGGACTAGAAAATTTCACCGAGCAAAAATAGTGGGGAAACAAGATCTATAAAGATATTTTACCTACACATGGGGAAACTCTGGGGCGAGGACTTGAGTGGCATGTTTCAGGAATCCTTTAATTGTCTTTGTTCTGATGGACATTTCTATCAATGATTTGAATGAGGCCATGAATGTCAAACTGATTTGTCTGCAGTAAGAACAAAGTGGCCAAGGGTCTCAATAACTGATTTATCAATTTTCCAGTTCTTCAACTGGTCTGTCATTTTTTTCTCACTACTGATTTTCATCTCCATATACTTTTTCTTCCTATACAAATACCCCTAATATTTTTTTTCCACCCATGACTATGTTTCCTTAATATTCACCTCTCAAATCTCAGAAAACTGTCACTCCTACTATCCCACCAAAACTATCCCTGTTAATGTCCTTATAATTGTATTGTAGTTGTCAAATCCAATGGACTTGTCTCAGATCTCACTTTATCAGTCTCTGGTATTGACTTCCTTGGACAAATTCATCTTTGTTACATTCTTTGTCACCTCCTTTGGGTCCTCCTCTTCTGATCTCTTTAGAACACTGATGCTCCTTGTAATTAATTCCATTTGCCTTTTCACTTTCTGATGCCTCTTAGAGCCATCTCACATATTTTATGATTTCAACAAATATCTGCAGCATTCATCTAACTCTGAGTACCAGACCAAATATCTCCTCCTGAATGTTCTAGAGGACATTAGAATTTAACAAAACTAATTCAACAAATCTAATGATTTCTACTCCTAATTTTCTCCCCCAGAAGGCATGGGCTCAGAAAATAGAACCAGAAAACACATAGTCACCCATGCTAGGTTATATGCGTAAATTCCTTCCTAACCTCATGTTTTAGGCCCAGCAAGCAGTTGAGATTTAGTTGACTATAGGCTTAACAAACTATAGTGTGCGCAGCATCAAGGAAGCAATTTGACTGCTGTTTACTTATAGTCTTATAAGATCATCATTAAGATATCTTTTTAAAGAAACAAATATACCTATTTCAAATTCCCTTACATTGTACTATTCTTACTTTTATTATGCCATAAAAATTTCAAACTTAACTTTCTTCATTGTGTCATTTTTATCCCAAGGAGAGATAGTTTGTGTTCTGTAAAGGACACCTTCCTACTTTAGGAAATTGATTATTTTTATGTAAAAACTTGCATGTTTAGTCTTTCAAGGAAAGCGATGTATCTTAATTTAAAAATAGATGCTCTTAAAAATGATACAGCTAATTCTTTCTCCTGACATTTGAATGCTATAAACAACATGTATTATTACTTTCGGGGTACCATAAAAGGTTTATCTACAACTAAACAAAACTTCCTTTTCCTTCTTAACATGCAACCTTTCTAAAGTAGGGCAGAGAAGAAGCTGGTTTGCCAGATTCTAAGCACATAAAAAACATTGCACCTAAATTTAGAATTTTAAAAATTCTTTTTCCATATTCCAATTTGGCTTTGATAAAATTTGAATTCTTTAGCTGCACTTTAAAAGTTATTCTTTCTTTTTCTCTCTTTCTAGGCTTGGGAGCATGGTAACACTGTTTGTGTATGTAGCATGGTATGTCATATGTGTTAAGTCTGATCCCACAGAGGAAGTAGGCTTTTATAAACTCAGTCATTGAATTTGATGCAAGGAGTAGAATGGCACAATGAGAAGAAGAAAATTATCATATACCACTAATGAACGACATAAAGGAAATAGTCTCTCTTGCATATCCTCTTGGTCTATGAACTTGGAAACATATGTACGGGAAGACTGGGACTAAACTGTTGACCACAAATAAACAGTGATTCTTATAGCCAACATTCCAACCATTTTTGAGTTTTTCACACTCAAAAATATGCATGAGTTCAGTTACCTGGAGGGTCTTTCATCTTTTGTATCATTTAGCAATCGCTATGTAACAATCCTCTCTCCTCTGCCCACCCTACCCTATAAAAATAAATGAAAGTTAGTGGCTTAAAACAATAAGCATATATTACCTCTCAAGAGTCTATAATCACCTGGGTGGTTTTTCTGATCTGAGCTAGGCTCACTCGTGCACCTGTGGTCAGCTGCAGGTCAAGTTATTAGTTCTGGTGATCTAGGCTGGCCTCTCTCATAGGATTAATTAGCTGGAAGCTAGTCTAGAACACTGATCTTCCATCAGGCTAGCCCAAGCTTAAGACAGAAACAGAGTTCCAAGAACAGAAGTACACAAGGCCTTGGGAGGCCTAGACCCAGGAAAGACTCACCTTCACTTCTGCTTCATTATGGGCCTCGATTCGAGAGATGGAAATCAGATTCCAGACAGAATGTAGTGGCTCATCTCTACTCCACTGTGTCTAGGAAGACTTGAAGCCTGGGAGTGACCTGGCAGCTGAGGGCTAGGATCACCTGAAGACTCAGTCAGTCACATGTCTGGGACCTAGGCAAAGTTTCTTAGGCAGCATCGTGCTTTGTATGTGTTAAAGAAATACTAGCAATGGGGTAAGTGGTAGAAAATGAGGTCACACTGGGAAGGTGGGCCAGGTTATGTAGGGACCGACTGTTTTGTAAGTAATTAGACGTTTACTCTGAGAGAGAGGGAAACAATTAATGGATTTTTAGCTCATGGACGGAATGAACTAACAACCCCTTTTATAGAATCCCTCTCGCTCTTTTGTTGAGAATAGAGTGAAAGAAGCCTGGACAGAGAAGAGAAACTGGTTCAAGAACTATTAAATTAACACAGATGAATGGGCTAAAGTGGTAGAGGGATGGTGATGAAATCTTGCACGTATTTTGAAGGCAGGCACAAGGACCTGATGAGGTAGTGGGTGTGGACTAGAAGAAAAAAGTCAAGAATAATATCAACATTTTTGGCTTGAGTAACTAGGTAGATTTACTGGAAAGATGAAGCTGGGAAAGCATGAAAAGAGGAAGAAAGCTAGGTGCCTAAATATTCTGTGGAGATTTAAGAGGAGCACCTGATTCATAAATTCATCATTTGCCAGACCAAGAACACCTGTGGGCTGTTTTTTTTTTCTTCTTTTTTTAACAAAAGCATAGATAAATGAATTTTAACCTGTGCAGAAAGGGGAAATCTTTTTGTCACCCGGTACTACACAGTGTTTTATTGTGCTTTGCTTTATTGAGCTTCACAGATGTTGCACTTTTTTAATAAATTGAGTGGAGTAAGTGGGGTTCTGTCAACTGTCATATGACTTTGGACACATTCCTCAATTTTGAGTGGGGTAATTTAGGTTATTTATGGAAAGAATAATACCTACTTTCAGGTGTTATTAAAAAGATAATAAGACATCAAAAATACCTTTCACAGTGTCTGGCACATATTAGGTACCTAATAAATGATGTTTGTAATTGTGGTGAGGGTTGCTCTTTTGTTATCGGGGTGATGATGTACATAAGTACTGTGGGGACACAAAAGAAATAACGACTGATTCTGTCTGGGTGAACAGGGAAGGTGGTTAAGAGAACGTTCTGTGAGGCTTGCTAGAGAACGTGGCCTTTGAGCTGCATGTTGAAGGATTAGGCAGATAAAGAAAAGATAAGCATTGTCATTAGAGGGAACATCATACGTATAACATGCTTGGGAAATATCAAGTTTTTCGGTGTGAATAATTTACAATTATGGTGTGAGTGTTTGAATGTGTGTGTGTGTGTGTGTGTGTGCGTGTGTGTGTGTTGGGAGAGAGTGGCAAGAGATGACACTATAAAGTTTGGGAAGACACAAATCATGGAAGGCCTTGCAAGTCACTGAATTTAGCCTTGAGGGCACAGAATACTAAAGGTTATATGGTATCTAACTCAACAGTTTCTTGAATCCTTCTAATCCTTCTATACTTGTTTTAAATAGAGTATTGTCTTTTCTTCCTTCTAAATGTTTAAAAAGATACTAACCCTACTTCATAACATAGGGATATAATATTTTATAGCAGACCAAATTTTGTTCCACTTCACCCTATGTGTTCCCCTCTATTTGTCTACAGTTCATGAGCGAATCAACTGTAGTACAGAGGTAGAAGATGAAGAAATGTTTGAGAAATGTTCCTGTTAATTACTTGTTGAAAGTGTGGCCTTTACTGATCACCCTACTTTTGATCAGACATAAAATTTCAAAACCGTATTGTCCAAAATTTGGATAAGAACCTATCTTTTTATCATTAAAATTAATTCTTCCTGAGAAGGGTAATGAGTAGCCTATATGTATAGGATACGACTCTTGCTTCTATAGCTATTGCACAGACTTGTTCGATATCATTCAATGTTCCTGTTTCCCAAAATTAAAACAAAACAAACAAAAACAAAACATACCAAAAACAAATACTTCACCCATAGATATTACTTTTTGAAATAACTACTGGATAAAATAAACATAGGAGTTTCTTGAAGAGTGGAGTGCAAACACAAAATGCTGCTGTCTGTTTTTGGGCCTCAGTCAGAGGAATAACCCTAACTGAAGTGGGTTTTGTAGCCATGACTGGAAACCAGTGAGGAAACCTTTATCTGCTCTCATTGCCAAGGTGGTATTATCAATATTGCTCTCTGACAACTACATGATTATTCAATAGTCATTGATATTGCAACTGATACTTACTTCATCACCATCATTTTCGCACATGGCCCCTCGAATATGCTAAATGATTACTTATGAAATAGTTGTATAACTTGATATGACCACTTGTTTACCATTCTATCAGAGATATCATTGTTGTTGTTTTAATTAAATACCAGATAATCTTCATCTGTATTATTCAAAGGAATGCCTTGAACTTTGAATGAATGAAGTTTCACTATACTATCCCTTAGAGAAGAAAGATATTACTTACTGTCCCTTGTGCTTCCTTTTCTTGGGTTTTCAGACTACAAGATTATTACAGTCTTTTCCTAGAAGTTCATCATGGTAACTCCTTAATTATTGTTATTGTCCACCTCATTTCAGATATATTTAATCACATTTTCCTATATTTTGGAGTATCAATAAACATCAAATTATTTTCAATATTTAAATATTGGACTCATCAGAACTATATAGAGAAACAGTATTTTCCTCTTATTGTAAAGTGACAATTTAGCATAGCTAGTCCTCAAATATTATATTCATTTTTTACTCCATTACACTATTACTAAAATCAAATCTTCTGTAAGTAGATGTTAAAATTTTTTGCACATTATTTATGCTTTCCTTTTCCTTCCATAGAATAACTCTTCTAAAAAAATTATATCCTTTGTAGTCATCTGATTTTTTTCAAGTAAAAGCTCATTTTGCTCACTTATACTCAAAATTCAAAATTCAAAATTCAAAAAATTCAAAATTATTTATTCATCTTTCGTAGTGCATCTCAGCAGCACCCTTCAGTTTATATCGTCAGCAAATTTCATTAACATATTATTTACTGCCATTTCCAGGTAATTAATATAAATATTAAACATTACTATACCTACATCAATCCATTCATGACTTGGTTGGATATTTCATTGAAATAAAATAACATTATTCATCATTACTCCTCATTTGTAGTTCTATCAATTTTCTTTTCTGGTGGCGTGAGAAAGTTCAATGCAACTTCATTTTAACTTTTAAGAGTCTATCTCAAATTACTAAAGTCAGATATGTTCTGCCTGTTGCATTTCTGACATTTATTAATGATAATTCTGTAAAAATTGTGGACAACCTCATTGACCTGTAAAATGAATTTGTAAATCCAAGTTATCTTTGCAACATGATGCAATCATCTTGGAGGGGTTTAAAGGCCTAAAAGTTTTTCTTCACATATTACTGGTCTTTTTAAAGTCACTGAGAAGTCACTGAGAAGCACCATTTATATTTCATTTGCAAATATTAAATCCTAGGCAACTAAGTCATACCTGTGTTATTTTTTTGTGATATGAATATGAGCATACCCTCAATAGAATTCAGTTGGCTTTCAATTCCATTCTAATTTTATTTGCCCTCTAATCTGAATGACTGTGTGAAGTATTTCTTTTAGTTGAGGCAGATAGAAAGGGGGAAATGTGTCTCAGTTACTTACAGCAGATTTTTTTCTTAAGAGAACTGATATTCAGAACAGTAGTATAACCTTTGTTTTGTTGTCACTTTTTTAAAAATTGGCTTCCATTATCATTGGTTGCACATGGCATGGTAATTAATATTTTTTTTCTATTCCCACTGTAGTCCAGAGATTAATATCTAACCACAGGTCATATTACAATAATAATTTAAATGGAAGTGTCTCCTACATGACTGCCAAGATATTCCCAACACATAACTTGAATCCCATGATTATGACGTAATTCCCATAACAACAAAATATATTTTATTAACTGAATCATTTAGTTTCCTCAGAAGTTTTTACCATTACACATGGAGAAGTTTGGCACTACAGTAGTTATTTTCCTGTGTCCCATTCCTCTTCTCCAAGCTAATTAGGCTAACTAATCATGCTAATTTCATCCCTGTTTAGGGATGGATTGGACTAAGACAATATGGGCCAATAAGCGAGCAGGATGGATTTGCTGGGAGTTCTGGGAAAGGAACCCCTGCTCAGGAATTCAGTGACTTTTTTGTTTACTTCTTGCCTTCTCCTCACCACTCATGACACTCCCCATCTCACGCCTCGTGAGTAGGCAAAGCCCAGGTTACCACTGGCAGTAGATTTGCTACTATGGGGAAATCACGTAAGAATGAAATCTGAATGTGGACAACCAAGCAGATAGAGCCTGGTCCTTATGACTCCACTGAGCCACTGGAACAACTAGACTGAAGCACAGCATTGCTAGCTTTGGGCTTGCTCATTTATAAACACATAAATGACCTTTCTCTCTAGGTCCATCCTAAGAGGATTTCTGTTACACAGAGCCAAAAGTATCCCAATTAGACATTAAGCATACGCTTCATAAGCTTAAATTAAGCACACATGAAATTTTTGTATAGATAAGGTAACTGGATCCTTGTTTAGATGGCAAGATTTTTCTCGCTTAATGCATATTCTATACCACAAAAGCCTATTAAGGGGATGTCTTGTAACCAGCCCAAGGGTAGAGAGCTAGTAAGTACAGAGTCAGGATTCAGGTCCAGGTGATCTGGCTCCAGAGCCTGTCCTTTGTACTGCTACATGGCATTGCCTCCCAGTAGATGATGACCGAGGACACGTCAGGGAATTTTGACAAGTCTGTGAAAGATGGAATAAAACCAAAAGCCGGCAGTGTCTGAAAAAATGAAAGAAAAGAGCTTCACAAAGAATAGAGTGGTCATTAATGTGAAACAGCAGAAAAATCAGATACAAGAACTAAAATTAAGCCTTTATATGAATTGACTTTTACGGGTGAAAACCAAGGTACTCTAGTACTTACTAGAGTAGCAATCTTGCACAGCAACTTAAATATTTAATGACTACAGGGGGGAAAGGAAATGTGTTATGTAATTTTAATTTCTGAGGTAACCAAAACTACTACTACTATTATTATTATTATTATTATTATTATTATTATTATTATTATTTTACCAATATCACAACCCCGATATGGAATCTTTTTTATCCCTAAATCTTTTCTATGTGTTCTCCAAAATCATATATTCTCTCAGAACCTTCCTATGTCTCTCAGTATCTCTGTGTATATGTGGTAACAATAAGTGTTGGAAGAAATCTGCCAGTATATCCTAAACTGGAATCCATATTTCCTTTAACAAAATGTTCCAGCTAAACTATTCTTTCATATAAGGATCTTTGGCTACCTGAAAAGAAGGAATACAGATTATCAAGATGTCTTCAATAGTGAGCAATAGTGAATAAAAAGACAGAGCCAGGAAAAGGGCTAGACAGACATATAAATTTCGTTACAGCACAGTTTAGTATTATCATTCCTATTAGACCAGTGTGAAATCTGAGGCGTGGAAATACTTTAAATCACTTGTCTACAGAATCGCAACCAATAATTATGCTCATTCCAGCCCCGACTTGCTTTTAAATGGGGTGTATCCTATAGCAATAAAGTAACTTTTAGTGCTGTCCATAGAGACAAGAAAAACAGAATAGGAGAAATACTTGGGAGAATGAAGAGTACGGTTAGAATCTTTTATCTCATGTCGTCAAATCCTTAGGTTGAACCTGCAGAGTAATTAGGTTACTTACTTAATGAACTGAAGGGACCTGCAATTGTCATAATTTTCTAGGGAAAATGTGACTTGGTGCTGTGGAACACGCTGATTTGTGATCTGGAATTAATGAACACTAAGAATGAAGCACTGCCAAGCTGCTGAATTTATGCTACATTGATTATTTCAAGAAAAATTTTCAAGTGCCTACACTGAATTACTCACCATGGTAGATGCCAAGAATACAAGAAAAAAGAATAGTAGCTACTATTAATTGAATACCTCCTTTGAGCCAAGTACATTATCAAATGTCATTTTTACTATGATACATCATGGTAACTGATACTATCCACAAGTTTTGTTTTAGTTCCACTCTTTAAATTTTCTCACTTTTAGGTAGCTTGTGTGAAGAAGATCTGACTTGAAGCCATAGCAGTCTGCTTTTCAAACTGTCCTCTTTCTGTTGTGATATCCCCACTCTTCCTGGTTTATGAAAAATGTAAAATGCTGATGATCAAATAAGTTACATTTTAGCAGGAGGAGGAATAAGTAAATAGTAAATAGTTATAAAACAATGAAGGGAATGCTATTGCTGTGGGTATATTTTAATACTCCACTCATTATGTTTATAGAATAGCTCATTCAAGAGTTCACACAAGTTTTCTTTCATGGTCATACCCCTAAGGCCATTTATAACTTGTAGAAAGCATGTATTCAGGAAGGTGTTTAACAAACTAGTTGTATACCATTGTGTGAAGGAAGGATGGTGAGGTCATCTTTAATACTTGCAGCTAACGTAAATTTGAAGGAGATTTAAACATTTATAACTATCTTTAAATATGTGGCAATATTAGCATACAAATTGTGAACCTATATACGCGAACTTAAATCAGTAAACAAATAACCCAGAACAACCTAACACCTGAACTTTACTTTGTAAGACTTAGAAATAAAAATAAATATATTTTAGTAATGCATTTTATACTGTATTAACATTCAGTTTTCACTTGTTAAAATGTTTAGTCTTGCTACTAAAGAGAAATTGAAAAATGAATTCAATAATAATAGCTAACACCTATAAAGTTCTTATCATGTATAAAGCAGTGTTCCAAGTGCTTTGCATATATTGCCTCATTTAATACAACAAACATCTAAGGAAGCTAATGTTACTATCCCAAATTTACAGAGGAAGAAACTGAGGAAGAGACTGAATTACTTGCCTCAAGTCACACAGATTCTGTATTGCAGAATTACGATTCAAACCGAGGTCCTTTGTTACCATGTTTCTGATCTTAGCCCTATGACCCCACGGCTTCTCCAGAGGTGCATTCTGTATACAGGGCTCTGAGAGCTATGCCATGACTTGGAATCTAACTGGGGAGCCACAATATAACACCATCTAAATTTATGTCAGTGTTAAATTAATTTTAAAGAAGTGCCATAAAACAGAAAGGGAAGGTGGACCAATTAATTTTTATTGCCAGTATATAACATACATGAAATATATTTTTATCCATATAAATTACATGACAATCCAATCAAATACCATTATATTAGCATTTCCATTATACAGGCAGACACTAAATAACCTGTCCAAACCCATGTAGCCAGGAGGTGAGTGTACACAAAGTGTATTCCATGGACAAGACGTATGAGCATCACCTGGGAGTTGTCAGAAATGCAAATTTGCAGGCCCAACCTGTTGAATCAGATCTCTGGGACTGGGGCCTAGAAATGTGTGTTTCACTAGCTTTCAACTTTCTAGGTGACCGTTGTGCACACTTAAGTTTGATACTTATCACAACATTTCACAAAATAACTAAGGTATGAATTCTGTGATGATTGCGAGAATCGCATGATGTGAAAACTCATGTTCTTGCCACTGCACCATGCTGTGACCTGGACTAGTTGAGAGAGATTCAGGAAGGAAATAAAGACAAAAGCTGTTCTTTGAAGGATTCGTGAAATACGGGTGAGCAGAAAGGATAGAGGAGGCATCACAATAGGGATCATTTACGGGATATATCACTCATGACGGCTGACATACTCATCTTCTCTTTCTAGCTATATTATTTCACCCAAGACTCTTATTTAAGCTCACTTATTCGACTAAGGGTGGGTGCATGCTACAAAGGTGGGCCATCTGCAATCTTGTCAGTAACCCATGGAGAGGCTTTGCATGAAGTGCTCTACCAGAATACTGGTAATTATGCCTATTATCTTGGATTTGGATTATGGACTATGGGGGGAGTCATCAGTGGAGAACAAGAATAATGGAATAGACATATAGGGAAAGGCAGATACAACATAAGAAAAACAATAAGACAAGCTTTTCCCTAAATCTTTTATCCCACTTTTTTTTTTGTCAGCTTTTTCTATATATGAGTATTCTTAAACTCCTCTAGATACCCTGAGTAAGTGTAATCTCAGACTAACTATAATCCATTATGTAACACAAGGAAAAGGCAAGGAGACTTGAAGGAGCAAGGCAGTTGGAGGGACACTTATGGGGCCCAATCGGAATGAAGAGGAGGCAGGGCTGGTGAGAAGGAAGTTCAGAAGAGTAAAAAGTGTTCTTAGGCTGGTCAGTCACTTCTGTACTTCTCCCTAAATTCTATTCTCTTCTTGTAATTTTCCTCTCCTACCATGTACCAACAGCACCAAGCCATGCACATTAAAATCTTATAATGCCAACTTCTCTAGGACATTACTGATCGCTAGTAGTAAAGATACTTCCTCTTCTGAAGAGGCCAAGTTATCCTGAGAAATTTAAGAACTTGCTGTTTTTCCTCTTCAGAGATGACAAGAAGTTGGTCCTTTAACCTCACAGAGCAGCCCTGCCCTAGACCTCAGACAACTTTGCAAAGCCTGTCTCTGCTCCTTCTGTTCTTTGCCACATTCCTATTCCACTTACCCCGCCTCATCCCAGAAAAATGCACAAAAAAATAGAAATCATATATGCTGAGATAACTAAACATGGTAATACTGACAGTCATAGTAAATAATCACCTTTCTACAAGGTTCTTTACAAGATATAAAGACATCATGTTCATAAACACAATTCATAATTTTTTTAAGTATGGCTAGGTTCTAATGGTTGTAAGAATGTATTTTTTAAAATTTATTGGGGTGACATTGTTTAGTAAAATGATATAGGTTTCAGTGTACATTTCTATAATACATCATCTATATATTACATTGTGTGGGCTCACCACCCAGAGTCAGTTCTCCTTCCATCACCATATATTTGATCCCCTTTACCCTCATCTACCACCCCCCGCCCCTTACCCTCTGGTAACCACTAAACTATTGTCTATGTCTATGAGATTTTGTTTGTTTGTCTTGTTCATTTGTGGCTTTCAGTTTTATATCCCACAGATGAGTGAAATCATACGGTTCTTGACTTTTTCTGTCTGACTTATTTTTCTTAGCATGGTAATCTCAAGATCCATCCATGTTGTTGCAAATGACAGTATTTCATTTTTTCTTATGGCCGAGTAATATTTCACTGTACACGTGTACCATATCTTCTTTACAATCATCTATCAAAGGACACTTTGGTTATTTCCATGCCTTGGCCACTGTGAACAATGCTGCAATGAGCATAGGGGTACAGATATATGTTTTTAGATATTTTGGATGGATACCCAGAAAATGGATTGCTGGATCATATGGTAATTCTATTCTTAATCTTCTGAAGAAGATTTGTACTGTTTCTATAGTGGCTGTACAAATTTACATTCCCACCTTGTCTTATTTATAATAGCCATTCTAACAGACGTGAGGTGGTATCTCATTGTGGTTTTGATTTGCATCACCCTAATAACTAGTGAAGTTGAGCGTCTTTTCATATATCTGTTGTCCATTTGTATGTCTTCCTGGGAGAAATGTCTGATCAGGTCCTCTGTCCATTTTTTAACTGGATTGTTTGTTTGTATGTTGTTGAGTTGGATGAGTTATTTATATATTTTGGATATTAGCCCCATATCAGAATGGTTGTTTGCAAATATCTTCTCCCATTACGTTTGTTGCCTCTTTGTTTTGGTGATGGTTTCTTTTGCTGTGCAGAAGCTGTTTAGTTTGATATAGTCCTATTCGGTTAATTTAGATTTATTTCCCTTCCCTTCCCTTTGAGGTCAAAATCACAAAATCCTCTCCGAACCCAAGGTCCAGTAATTTAGTACCTATTCTTTCTTCTATGCAATTTATTGTTTCAGGCCTTACAGTTAGGTCTTTGATCTATTTTTAATTAATTTTGGTACATGGTGACAGATAGCAGTCCAGTTTTATTCTTTTGCATGTGGCTATCCAATTCTCCCAGCACCATTTATTGAAGAGGCTTTCTTTTCGCCATTGTATGCTTTTGATTCCTTTGTCAAAAATTATCTGCCCATATTTATGTCAGTTTATTTCTGGGTTCTCAATTCTATTTCATTGATCTGGATGTCAATTTTCTGCCAGTATTGTGCTGTTTTGATTATTGTCACTTTGTAGTATATATTGAAGTCAGGGAGTGTGACTTCGACCTTGTTCTTGTTATCAGGATTGCTTTGGGTTTGGGGGGCCTTTTGTGATTCCACACAAATCTGACAATTGTTCTGTTTCTTTAGAAAATGCCACTGGGATTTTTATGGAGATTGCATTAAATCTGTATATTATTTTAGGTAATATGGCCCTTTTAACTATATTGATTCTTCCAATTCTTGAACACAGGATATCTTTCCATTTCTTTGTGTCTTCCTCAATTTCTTTTAATAATGTCTTATAGTTTTCATTGTATAGCTCCTTTATATCGTTTGTTAAGTTTATTCCTAGGTATTTTATTCTTTTTGTTGCAATTGCTAATGGTATTATTTTTTATTTTTTCTGAAATTTCATTGTTAATATATAGGACCTCAATGGATTTTTGTACATTGATTTTGTATCCTTCAACTTTACTGTGTTTATCGTTTCTAATAGCTTTTCATGGAGTCTTTAGGGCTTTCCATATAAAGAATCAAATCATCTGCAAAAAAAGTGATAATTTGACTTCTTCATTCCCAGTTTGGATGACTTATACTTCTTTCTCATGCCTGATTGCTCTGGCTAGGACATCCTATACTATGTTGAATAACAGTGGTGAGAGAGGGTATTCTTGTCATGTTCCTATTGTAAAGCAAAAGCTTTCAGTTTTTCACCATGAAGTATGATATTAGCTGAGGTTGTGTCATGTATGGCCTTTATTATGTTGAGGTAATTTCCTTCTGTACCCATTTTATTAAATGTTTTAATCATAATCGATGTTATAGCTTGTCAAATGCTATCTTTGCATCTATTGATATGATTTTTATCCTTAATTTTGTTTATGTGAACAACTTAACTATAATTACATAAAAGATTCTATTATTTTACTCCTCCATGTTTTTCATATCATTACCTCTTTTATATTGTGTATTCTTACTGTAGCTATATAACACTATTACAGTAGATATAATTTTATAATATTACAGTATTATGACTGACTATATACTATATACCTCTACTGTGTTGTATATTTCTATATGTTTTTCTAATGCCATGTTTGCTAATTAGCATTCTTTCATTTATCTTTAAGATAAATGTCTTAAAGAAATTCTTTCAGCATTACTTATAAGTCATTTCTAGTGGTTATGAACTCCCTCAGGTTTTGTTTGAGAAAATCCTCATCTCAGCTTCATCTATGAAGCATACCTGCTGGATGGTCCTATATCTCCATCCGGCCAAGTCATTCTCAGTCCTGGATTTCAGGACTTTTGCCAATCAAAATTTCTCAAAAATACTGTGGGATATATATATGGGTTTTTTCCTCCAGTACATTTCATGGGTCAAAAACACAGACATAATTTTCTCTTATGTGCATTTTTCTTTCTATCCTTAATGTTGGACCCATTAGGTTTCTATAGGACTATGCCAGTAACCTATCTTAATGTGACTATCTTCCTATGTAAGAAACACTTTATTTTGGTTATTAAAAAAATGTTGTGATAAAAATAAATTATTCTACCAGAAATAAAATATTAATCTTCTAAAATATACAATCTGATTATTTTGTGTAATTCAAATATATATGTTAAAACTTAAGCTTACCAGATTTGTACAAAATTGTTGTCAATGGTAGTGTTTTATATATCCTACATAGATTAAAAAAGCAGGTTTATTTTTTTATCTGAAAAACCTTTCATTAGATACTCTTTTTTTTTTTTTTTTTTTTTAATAGCTGTAAGAAACCTACTGGGCACCACCTTAATTCTTTCAGAGACCTTAACAAATGGTGTGAGGAGAAAACTCTGATTTGTTCTGTGCCCCAGGTTGTATACTAATATTGATTTAATCTTGTCTGCTATTCTACATCTTAATCTGAGAATTTTATTGGCTGGAGAAGCTGAAGATGAGAAATAGTTTAATTTTCAAAGCCAGCAATTTCTGGATTTATAACATCTACTTTACAAACTGGTAAATTCTTTTCTGGTCTCATCTCTTTTTTGTAGAAATATATGCCGCTAAAAGATGCCATCTCCCACTTTTCATATTTTGCTTATAAACTATCTTGCCAAAGACTACAAGTTGGTAAGGTATAATTTTTTATCTTCCAAGTTATAGCAGGTGAAAGTTTAACTACAATTTTTTTGCGTCTTCTAAATATGAGTCATTATTATTCCATATATAAATTTCCAGAAAATTTTCAGTTTCTTTATCATTTTCAAATCTTGACCCACTGCTCATTCACAAATGCAAAGCCATGTATTTATGTTTTGGTTTCAGCTGCACCCCACTTCTAGTATCAAGTTTGTATCAGTTAGTTATTACTACAATGAGTCTGCTGAACAAACAACCCCCAAACTCAGAGGCTTACACAAAATAATCATTTATTCTCAGAGATGTGAGGTTGATGATCTAGGTTGGGCTTGGTGGGATGGCTCCTGCATTAAGCTGCAGGTCCAGCTAAACTTGGTTTATCATTAAGGTCTACTTCATATGTGATCATTCCGGGGCTCTGGCTGAAGGGATAACAGTTACCCAGGGAAGCTTTTCTTATGATGGTGGCCAAGTGAATGGAAACACTTGAGGCCCTTACGGCCTAGACAGGGAACTGGCACATTGACACTTCTTCCCCAACATGCCATTGACCAAGCAAGTCCCACAGCTAAGGCCAAAGTCTAGTATCAAAGAAATATATATTACCCAATGAGACCATGGCAAAATACACATGCAAGGAAAGATTGTAGCCAATAATTTAATGACCACACCTTGAGAATCCCAAATAGACCCAACTGCCACCCCATAGATAGTTTCAAAAAATTATCAGTGGGTCCAAAAGAAAGAACATCTAATCCTTTATTGCTAAATGCACAATACTAGCTGATCTTAATTCAGTTAAGTTCTATGATAAATCCCGAATTCCTTATTAGTCGTATAGTCCTTCTTGCCTACTTGAATCCTAACTGATATGCCATAGGCTTACTGTTCTCCAAAATAGTCTTCTTTTTATATTTGCATAGATAATCTTTTTCTATATCTGAAGCCCAGAAATTGATCTTGTTGAATCATTCCACAGTCAATATAATGTGAGTTACAGAAGCATGGTTTGTGTCCAACTCCCTCTCTCATTCACATCTATTATCCTTTTATTTTCTCTTTGGATAGCTCAGATTTATTGAATCCTTATTATGTGCCAGAGGCTATGCTAAGTAGCTTACATTATCTCATTTAATCTCCACAAAAATCCAATGAGGTAGGTTACTATTAATATTACTATTCTCTTTAAAACTAGAAAAGAACATTTTAGAGATGGCAGAGTTGCATATTGTTTCTGTGTTACTGAAACATAGTTGGTGGCCCACTTGTAAAACTACCAACACATCAGTTTACAGAATCAGAAGTGTTATTTACAAAGTAAAGGAACATACCAAATTACAGAGCAAATATCAGTAATTAGGAAGAATATCAGTGAGTTGTGAAACTTTGTTTGGTGAAAGATTACAAATAGAGATAGAAAATGTTAGAGCCAAGAGCGTGAATCTTGGATCTAAGTACTGAACCAATACTCTGTACTATCACCTATTTTAGCATCATACTCTTTGACTCAGTACATCATTTTTCAGAAAAACCTGCTAGAATTTTGAAAGGGATTATACTGAATATATGGGGGAGAAGTGACATCTTAAAAATAACAAGTCTTTCAGTCTATAAATCTGTGATGTTTCTCCATTTGTTTTCATCTTTTATACTTCCTCTCAACAAATGTTTGTACTTTTAAGTATAGAGGAATTATACATCTTTTGTTAAATTTACTCTAAGTATTTTATTCTTATCATTTGAATGACCATTCCCAGCCCAAGGAATTGGGTAATTTAAATAAAGGAACAAAATGGTGATGGAATTGAATTAGAAAAGAGTTACTTATAAATGGCAAAATTTTCAAGTTGGGTAGTCACTTTGCAACCCTCTTATGGTACTATAAACATATTGATCAAAATATAGATAAGTGTGGATCACTGTACCCTAAGTAAGTACACTAAAATACATCATTAGATGATACTCCAAATTTAGAATGCCTTGAATTATTTCTTAGTGAGTCACTGGATTTGGTACTGGATGGCAGAGTAAAAATTATCAAATGCTAATGAGGACAATGGGAAAATTGTTTCTATAGGCCATTCAGCTAAGATTGTCAGTGTTGCCAACCCAGTGAATGGCCTAAACGGGGTTCTCAGATGAAAGTTAGTGGAAATTTCGGAAAGTAATAAGAATACAAGGTGCTTCATCCTCTCAAAATACAGGGGCATTTATGAGGGATGAGCTGGGACTTAATACAAGCTTCTATCTCAGTGATCACAGATATGATAAACATTTTGAGGATCTAGGGGCAGTTCCAATATTAAGACAACAAGAAAAAAAGAGTTTATGGCTTTTATTATGAGTCTTAATATTCTATTCATTCAAGTTAGAGTTTCCAGCATGAAAATGGATAGCAAATGGAAGGTAGTTTTCAGAGAAACTTGACGACATATATGTGTTTATCAGTGTCAAACTCAAAGCTATCAAATAGTGATGTAGTAGCTGATCTTAATTCTAGTTAAATTCTAGTAGTTCTTCCTAACTACTGATATTTTTTTCATTCTGCAATTTGTTATGTTCCTTTACTTCGTAAATAACATTTCTAATTTTCTGTAAACTGATGTGTTAGTAGTTTTTCAAGTGGGCCACCAACTATGTTTCAGTAACACAGAAACAATATGCAACTCTGCCATCTCTAAAATGTTCTTTTCTAGTTTTAAAGAGAATAGTAATATTAATAGTAACCTACCTCATTGGATTTTTTTTTAATTAATTTTATTGGGGTGACAATTGTTAGTAAATTTACATAGATTTCAGGTGTACAATTCTGTATTACATCGTCTATAAATCCCATTGCGTGTTCACCACCCAGAGTCAGTTCTCCTTCCATCACCATATATTTGATCCCCTTTACCCTCATCACCCACCCCCCACCCCCTTACCCTCTGGTAACCACTAAATTATTGTCTGTGTCTACCTCATTGGATTTTTGTGGAGATTAAATGAGATAACGTAAGCTACTTAGCATAGCCTCTGGCACATAATAAGGATTCAATAAATCTGAGCTATCCAAAGAGAAAATAAAAGGATAATAGATGTGAATGAGAGAGAGAGTTGGACACAAACCATGCTTCTGTAACTCATATTATATTGACTGTGGAATGATTCAACAAGATCAATTTCTGGGCTTCAGATATAGAAAAAGATTATCTATGCAAATATAAAAAGAAGACTGTTGTGGAGAAAACTAAGCCTATGGCATATCAGTTAGGATTCAAGCAGGCAAGAAGGACTGCTATGACTGATAAAGAACTAGGGATTTATCATAGAACTTAACTGAATTGTGGGAGCTGGTCTATGAAAAACTGTTGTCTGTATCTTGGGTAGCTGAAGTCATGGAATGTTAGCAGGGCATCCATATAATACAAAAACCTGGGCATGAAATGGAAAAAAGCAAATACCAATTGGAATCTGAAACAATAAATAAAAACCCACAAGACAAACTGGAAAGTGCCTACAGCTCGTTGCATCTAATCCTGAACCACACGGTAACCTATATACAAAACTGGCACATTTGCCCTCTAAGTTATATGTGTGCTTTGCCAAGGTCTCAGAGAAACTTAGAATATCTGGTAAAAGCTAAAGTAGCTGCAAATTCAGCTGCTGCTGGACATCATCAGCTACCACGTGTGTAAGCTGCACCTGTTTTGGAGCTCCTGCACTAACCTTCCAAACATAATAACTGCTCCTTCATCTCTGCCTTTCCAATCCTGCATAAATTTTCTTGTAGCCAAACCTAACTTGGAACCATACAAGGAAGAGAATTCTGGGAAATATATTTCAACTTGTCTAAATTGATACATACAAAACCATCACAAATGGAAAGAGAGCATAGAGTTCTTTCCAATATTTCTCAATAAGACCATTTTCAACCCTTCTGGTAAATTGTCATGCCTTACTTTTATTATTGAACATTAAGTCCTGTGGTAAATACATAAAAAGTAAATACTTTGTATGAGTCTGAGATATTGAGAACTGTCATATACTGATAAGTAAATATATAAAAGAAAAATTAACTTTACTTAATATTTGTTATATATCCAGTATATTTATGAACACGTTTCACCTAATTATAATAATCCCCACAACAGCATTGTAGATTATTCTCTAATTTACCATGATGTTCATTTAAAAATTTGGCTCCGAGGTTAAATAACTTTCAAAAAAAACCTAGACTATATGGCAAAACTTGGATCTGACCTGAGTGTCTGATACCAAAGACCATTCATTTTCTACTGGATTAAAGTGAGCAAGAAGAGAGCATTGTGGTTAAAAATGTTAAGAAAAGAATATCAAGAATTTCTACAAGTTTAAACATGTTAGTAGCAGGTATGTAGAAGCAATGATAATTAGATGGCTTGAAAAATCACTCATTAAAAAGAGGCATTCCATCCATAGAAGAGAAAATTGAAAGATAGAACGGCCTTCACATACATGAAAGATTCTTACTTATATGATTGCATGATTGTCAAAAAGGTGATGATTCTGTGATTGACAGGAAGACACCAAAACATATAGACAAAGACTGTAAGTTCACTTAATGCAGGTAAAAGATATGTAATTTACTACACACAGACAGCTATACAGGCCAGGCCAAACACTGTCATCCCCAGTCAGAGAGGCAAGCCAAGCCCTCTGACCCCTCAAGTGCCCATGAAGTAGCCTTTCCACTTGGACACTACATAATCTGAGTGAAGGAACCTATCATATCCTTCAAATAGACTTGGTTTGTGCTTCTCAGGGGCTCTGGAACCTCTGGCTATTTCTAGCTGTTACTGAAACTCTGGCTATGTGCTTGACTCCTCACCGGGTTCAAGAAGTTTATAACAATCTCACCACATATCTGAGTTGAATTTTTGCAGGCGTACCCCTAGCTCACCCAGTTGTTAGGCCTGCCTGTGATCCATTCTATTAGTAGAGTTTCCATATACAAAAATGAGTGGGTGGAAAAGAGGAAATTATCTTGAACTCTGAAACTAGAGGTCTCATTTAGATATAAAAAGACATTTCATGAAAGTGGGACTTTTAAGAGAGCAGAATGAAGACTATGGAATCTCTGAGACTTACGTCTTTTAAAATAGAATAGGTCCTTTTCTCTCTAGTTTGCTTTGTGATTCTAGACTTCTCAAAATGCCTTCCAAAACTTTATTCATTTATTACTTAATCATTCACTTAGAAGATATTCACTAAGTACCTATCATATATATACCTACCTGGTACTGGCAAGATGTCAAAAAATGGAAGACTTGACTACCTAGGTTTCAGGAAGAGAATATAATTCTTTCTGATATATACCAAATAAAGTTACTGGATTTCTACATATCTATATCTATTCTATTAAAACACATCTGTAATTTGATACTTTATTTTCCTTTGTAAGCAATGTATCTGTTTTCTATAAGTAATTTTTGTAAATTTATGTGTAGTTTGTTTGTTATGTTGCCTGCAAAGCTATGTGGATGATGACTTGGCCACCACAATATTGAGTTAGCAATTTATTCATAGAAAGAACATTTTCAACATTATGGGGGCAATTCAGAAACTTATTTTTCTTCATAAACACCACAAACACTTTGATTAGCAATCAGCTACCAATAATTTTTGACTTTTCTGTTCAACCAAATTGTAGCAGTCAGGTTTTGTGAAATAATTATGAATAGTTTGTGAAGACATAGAGGCATTCATGATAATTTTATATTATTTTTTAACCTTTTAATCCTTTTTTCACTTCTAGGGTATGTGAAAATATTAAACCAAGTGACTTATTCCACATGCTTTCCAGATGCTGATTAACATTGTCCTCTTTGTTTTAATTGCTTTCTGGGAAGTTTTCTAAGTCTAGTTTAAGGACTAACTATATCTACGATGTATGCATTCTCCTGCCCTGTGATTTCTTTTCTCACTATTCATTCTAGTAGTATGGAAATCTTCTGCTTCAAATTTATAAATACAGAAAGATAAATAGTTGCACAAGGTTTATAACAACAATCAAAAACAAAACAAAAAAAAAACAGTTTCTCAATTCCTTAAAGGCAACTGCTTTCAATCATTTTAGCTATTTATTTTGCTATTTTCTTCCATACTCCTAAATATACATTAAGACATTTCTTGATTCTGCAGTTTTAGATCTTATCTACTGACTTTCTTTGAAAAATGAAAAATCTATCTCCTTTATATTGCCTCCAACTCTTTTCTAAGCGCGCACGCACACACACATAAACACACACACACACACACACATACACACACATACATCTCTCTTCATATGAACTTCCCAATAGCCATATAAGTTTTGGTTGCAATAATATTCTATTGAAACATTGAAATTATGTAAATAGCATAGTTCAGCTGTATAATATTTTATTATGTAATTTGCTTTGTTTTATATCTACTCCTTTTCCCTCTTTCTCTCTATCTTTTATTTTTAACTTTTTTCTTTCTCTACATACCTCTCGCTTATTAAAGATTTCTGGTTTCTTGAACCCCAAATCTGCCTCCCACTTTGTTTACACCTTTCTGTCGGTGAACACAGATTCTAGTAACTCCCCGAGAAGGAGCAAATGACAGGCACAGGCAAATTTCTTGAGACATTGCATGTATGATGTTGTCTTTTTTCCACTTATATTTGATTGAGAGTTCAACCAGTTGTGAGAATTCCATATATCCTCTCAGAATGATTTTCCCCAGAACTTTAAAGGTATTGTTCCCCTTTTTTGGGGGGTGGGGTTAGAATTAGTTTTTAGAAGTCTGATGTTATTGATTCTTAATCCTTTTGTGAAGCTGTTTTTTTGTTTTTATTCATAAAGTTTTAGAATCATCTTTTTGGACCCAATTATATGCTAGGATCTTCTTGACAGTATCTTTCAATCTGAAAACTATCTCCTTAAATTCTGGGAATTGTTTTAAAATAAACTATTCAATAATTTTCTATCCTTAATTTATTTCTGTTGTCTCTTTTTTAAACTCCTATTTTTTTAATGTTAATCTACAGTGAATGCCTAATTTTATTATCTTTCTTCATAATTTCTATATTTTTTCCAATTTTGGTGAGATTTGTTCAAATTCATAACTTAATCCTTCAGATGAATGCTTTATCCTTGCTGTTATTTCCAAGAATACTCTTATGTTATTTTCTCTTTTTTACAGCTTCCTCTTCTTATTTCAAGGTCGCAGCAGCCACATTATTTATCTGAAGCCATTAGTTATAAATTTTTAAATAATTGTTTTTCTGCTCTCTAAATTGTTTAACAATTCTTCAAAGTTGTACTGTCATCAGTTTATTTATATTCTATTTTTTCATGTTATGGGACTCGTTTTTCTTCATATTTCTGACGTACTTTTTTGTTCCCTGCATACTCCAGTTAGAGTGCTAAGAAGCTGTTTGGATGATCTGTATCCAGGGACTGGGCTAATTTACTGGTTCTCTGCAATGTAAGTGATTAGCCTGGACCATTTCACCAGAGGACCTGAAATGTTCAAGACATCTAGGATATCTCCTAACAAAATGAATGCTTTACTTTCCTACCTGGAAGATGTAACCTGGCTGCCACTTTTCTTAGATTCAAGAAGGGAATGAGTTTCACCATTCAGAATATAGATTCACTTAATCACACTGTTTCCAGCATATAACTCTCCTTCAGCTGTGTATTTCTTTGATGCACACTCATTAGAGATTAAACCTATGGTTTTCAACCAAGGTAGGGGATGTCATTTGGCTTGGATTCTAGGGATGAAATGTAAAATGTGCTATAACCTTGTAGTAGAAACACCCTGTCCACATAGAAGCAAGGTATTTTTGAGCAGAGTTGGAATTGAATCAATCTACCAACTGGGGAAACAACATCCGTGAACAGCTCAGCATGGCCAATTGCAAGTTCTTACAGAACAACTTATAGAAAGTTGCTAATTTAGACACAGGAGATCCAAGATGGCAGAGTAGATAAACACTGTGCCTGCATCCTTCTGTGAACACAACTGAATATAGAACAATCAACCTGGCCTAGCCAAACAGAAGTCTTATAACTGAAAATATAAAGAAGAAGCCACATTGAGATTGGTAGGATGGGCAGAGATGTGAAATGGGCCCCAAACTTCCACGTGGCAGTTGAGAATTAGGATGAATATCTTAGCCACAGAGGTTCCCCCCAGAGGAGTGAGGGACCTCAGGCCTAGACCAGACTCTGCAGCCCAGAGTACTGGTGTCCGAAAGAGGGGCCCCCACAACTTCTGGCTGTGCAAAATAGTGGGGATTCTGACTGTCTGGGTGGGACAGAAGGCTGCAGGAAACCCAGACATCCTCTTAAAGTGCCCATGCAGGCACTCATCCTGGGCTCCTGCGGATAGACAGTGACTCTGGGGGTTTTAGAGACATATGAGGAGAGACTGAGTTGTGTAATTTGGGGTGAGGACTGGAAGGACATTCCCTACTTTCACTCTGTTGGGCTCTTCTCCCCTGCAGCTGGCAGTTGGGCAACATCTTTCCTGTGTTGAATCTGCCCCCATAGGTGAAATCTGAATCTGATTGGTCTTGTGATCTCTGCTAGTTCCACCCTGCTGACTCCCTAGAACCTCATCCCATCCAACTCCCATAAGCCTGGAGGCACCTATTAGTGGAATATAAATAATAAAATAAACAAATGAAACAGAAACAAATTAATAAATACAGAGAACGTTTTGATAGTTGCAAGATAGGAGAGGAGTTGCCGTGGTGGGTGAAAAGGGGGAAGGGATTAATAAGTATAAATTAGTTGTTACAAAGTAGTCATGGGGCTATAGGGTACAGCATAAGGATTATAGTCAATAATATTGTAATAACTATGTATGGTCTCAAATGGGTACTAGATTTATCAGGTGGAAGAGGGGTTGGGGGCAAGGTGAAAAGGTTGAATGTATTAAGAAGTACAAATTGGTAGTTACAAAATAATCATGAGGATATAAAGTAATGCATGGGGAACATAGTCAATAATATGGTAATAACTATGTATAGTGCTAAGTGGGTACTAGTCAGGGGGATCACTTCTTACATTATATAACCTCTTTCTGAAATTAATATGAAATAATATTAAATGTCAACTGTAAGCAAAAAATTAAAAGGGGGGGAATGTGAAGGGCTATAAGTGGTTCAAATTTCTAAGTATAAAACAAATAAGTCATGGGGCTATAATATACAGCAAAGGAAATACAGTCAATAATATTGTGATAGCGTTTGACGGTGCTAGATGGTTGCTGAACTTATCATGTTGATCACTCTTTAAGTATATGAACGTTAAATAAATATTGTGTACACCTGAAACTAAGATAATATTGTATGCTAGCTATATTTTTAATAAAAAATCTTAAAAAAGAAAATTGATAAATTAATATAAAATAATATCAGTAAATTCTAGAACTATACAATGCAATAGACATCAAGTCACAAAACATCCACACTTTAAAAAAATTACCCTAAATCCCTTATAAGGATCCCTGTGGTCCTACATCATCTGTGTACTCAGTTTCCATAACTTCACTAGTTTTGAACTTCACACTTGGTTCTTTCCTGCTAAGCCCTATGGTGTCCCTCCGAAATACAGCTTTTCTTAATCCCCAGCATTGTCAACTCTCTCTCTCTCTCATAACTTCTACCTTAATGAGTAAATGTTTCTTCACTCTCCATGAGTATCATATTTATTAATATGTTTACAAAATAAAAACCAAATAGTATTCCTAGAATCAGAGGAGGAAAAAATCTCATTCCATTTCAAAATGGAACATTGAAACTAGATCCACTGTAGTTTGCTTTCCTGGAGACGTTAAGTATGTTTTCTGATCATCTAAAATCCCCATTCCTCAGAAGTCCTCAAGCATAGGAGTGGGCCAAACTTTAACCCACCTCTCCTCCTGAAATCTCATCCTAAAGTTAGGTTCCTGCTCCAGTTAAATGGTTCAGAATATAGGACACAGGTAACTATCTACATTCACCATGGCTTCTGGTATTCTTCTCAGCCACTTGAAGTGCCCCCTTAAGAAAGACTCTGAGTTCAAATCTTGCACAGAGATAAACTCATAAACATATTAAAGGAGACTGGGGGGAAAAACAGGAAAACCTCTCTCTCTCTCTCTCTCTCTCTCTCTCTCTCTCTCTCTCTCTCTCTCTCTCATACAAACACACACACACACACACACACACACACACACACACACACACACACACACCTGCCTTTGGAAGTTAAAAATTCTGACCAAAACCTTCAGAGTAGCTCCCAGTTGCTATGAGAATGTAAAGAAAGATAGCTGCTCTCTAAGGCAACAAGGGCCCAAATCAAATAAAGCCTTACAGATTGAAGTCAACACTTACAAATTAAAATGAAATGGTATCCTGAACTGGCTCTGAAGTACAGGTGTTCCATACTCTTTATGATCAACAACCTTATCCAACCAGGTTGTATTTAGAGCATTATAGTTCAAAACTTTCAGTGAAACTCCTGCTTTGTTCTCCTGAGAAAGCTTTGCTTGAATTGTGGAATAAATATTTGAAATACAAGAGAAATTCAGAAAGACAGAAAATACAAGGGGTCCTTGAGAAAGAGACTTCTGTTTGTACCTGAGCTGGGGGGTGAAGGCCAGCAGTCAGGGTCATGCCTTTTTTTCATGTGTCTTTAAATGGAAATAAGACGGTTATACTAAACAGCCCATAGATGTTAGGATTTGTGGTGGTTTCTTTTCAGCAACATATTCCTTGCATTGAAGGATACAAATATAAATAACTTAGTATTCTGTACACTTATGTCCTTCTTTCTCTCTCTCTTTCCTTCTCGTTCATTCTTTTCATCTTTTCAATTTACCCCCCTTCTCCCAATGCCTTGTCTCCATGGTAGAAACACAAGTACATAGTGAGAGAAGCACAGAATTTAAAATCAGAAGACTTGGGAGTCCTCAGCTTCATCACTTGATCACTTGATAGTTGTGAAACTAAGAAAAATCACTGAACCCCGTGAGCCTAATTCCCATTCAAAATGGAAATAATCACCATACTATTTTAAGAGCAAGGTTAAGGTTCAAATACCATATTCATTAAAGGAGTTTGTCCCAAACAAGTGTTATTAGTATTCTTTAAAGAGTTTGAAGGAAACAAGGATTTGTAGTCATATCAATGGCAAAGGAGCCAAAGTGACCTCATTAAGGAACACAGATGTCTACCTTTAAGCTCAATTTTAAATATAAGTTTTAGGTTGAAGTCTCTTCTAATTTTGATAGAATTTAGAAAATATCAGGCCCAGTAATATTGAATGCAAACCACATTTTGCTGGTGATGCTAGCTATGCTGGCACATAGCATGAAGATGAATTTTAATTACCAATTCTTCCCTTTAATTCATCAAAAGATATTAATTATAATGGCCAACATTTCTTGAGTGCTTATTATGTTCCAGGCAGTGTTCTAAGTGACTTATGCATGTTATCTCATTAAATCATTATAGTAGTCCTATGAGGTATCATCCCCACTTTACTGATGAAGAAACTCAAACAACAAGAAGTAGTTATCTGATTTGAGAAGTACCAGGGTTGGAACACGGGCATCAGCTGCAGAGTAGATTCAAAACAAGTAGACTATAAAATGCTCCTTTGTGCAGTATATGTGGGGCCAATTGTTAATCAGTGAAAGTAGGATGAAAGGGCAATAAGAGATGATCTAGTCTACCTTCCCCTCAGGTGGAGAAATGGAGGCTGTCTACATCATCCTTGAAAGATGTCACCCTACCTCTGTCTAGCTGACATGTTCCAAACTCAGCTTGTCTTCTACTTGGTCAGCCTGAGCCTGAGCCAGCTTTGGGTGTATCAGAACAAGGTGAAGGAGATTTCCTGGCAACTAGAACAATACCCTGGGCCTAACAGTTCCAGTCCTCAGTTTTTCTTTCCCTCAATTCTGTCATACATATCTTTCCTTTCTTTTTCAAATATCTTCTTGCTTTCCACAAAAGAAGAATTAAAGCTTATTTCCTGAGGCCAGAATTGTTACCTTTAGAATTGATATTCTATTATTGTTTTTTTAATTTCCACCTCTCCATTTCTTAAACAGATGTAGGTTGCATATTTTAAACAGTAAATTAAAATCATATTCCTTCCTTCCTGTTCGATTGTCATTTTGGAAAACATGAGCATCCCCTTTGAGCAAAACTGTTTTTGTGATGCTCGGGTCAAGGGTCCCTATTCTGAGTTCTACTTTCAGGTGGAGGAACTGATCCCACTTCACTGGCTACCCTGAGGCAGCAGAAGGTGAGTGACAATGGAGTCAAGTATCAAGGACAAAAGAAGCAGCTTATTCCGGACGTTGTTTTTCTTACAGGTAAAAGGAGAAATCAAATCTTCTCCTCTCCCTGCAGCACTGTCCTCTCTGAACATGACATTAACTTCCACAAATGAGCCTGGTGGTAAAGGGGTGATTAGCTAGATAGGCCTTAACAGCTGGGCTCCGGGAGCTGGAAGCGAGGTGGAGGAGGGGCATCATGAGGCACCCGGTCTCATAGTTCTATCAACCCGCGGCAGCAGCCGCAGATGAAAAGCTTCTGGAGGTGGGGGCAGGGGAGAGCCTAGATTGTAAACATCTCTTGCCTGTTGCCTAGAAGCAGTGGCAGCAAACAATCCAAAGACTGCTCCTAGATTTTCAAAATGTCCTTTATATGCAGGGCTCTGTTTCTTTTTTAAAATATGCGGCCATTTTATAAGGTCATCAGCCCACACGTGACGCGTGCGCATATCCTAATAATTTCCTAGCCACCACGTGTAATTGCTTACCTAAAGTGGTCAATTATTGTTTAACAAAACCTTGTTAACGTTCGCACACCAATACTGGGGCTTTTATAGGCCTTTTAATGACTACTCTGTATTAGGCACCCATGTTTGTGAAAATTAACATAAAAGGATATGCTGCTTTGTTTATAGGGAAAATTGGATAATTCAGTTTTCTGAAGCAAGCTGTGATGGAGGACAGGAGTTATGTAATATAAATGGGTTAATATGTGATAACAGTAATGTGATAGGCTGTCTTGGCAGAAATTAACTATGGAATATCTTTCGCACACGTACATACACAGCAAGGAAAGGGCAGGCTACTAATAGTGGAAGATTTTAATTATCTATGCATAGGACAGGATTACACCAAGTGGAGGAAGTAGGGCTGGATCTACTGCAAAGCTGCTTTCTAATTTAATGAGTACATCAACCTAAAAAGGGAGGAAAGAATGCCAGGTTTAAGATTAAGCAATATTTAGGACTCAAAGTAGAGACAATATGGAAAGCAATGATTAAATCTCATTAAGCAGATGATTTAATACCAAATAGAAGCTAGAGGTGTTTAGAGACAGCAAAGAAATTTAGAAAGACAGAAAATAAAATACAGCATATAATCATTAATTGAGAAAGAGACAAGCCACTGAATTAAGGTCAGGGTAAAGAGCAAGGAAGTGGTTTTAAAAAATACAGCATTACCCAGAATTCCAGTTCCACTAATAAGTGGTAAATTTGTTAACATTTTACAAGATCAAAGTGGAAAAGTAATGCTTCTAGAAGGATGTAGCAAAGGAAAGCTCCCCTTCCCTTTTCAAGACCCATTTTTAAAGGAATGGAAAATCAAATCCCCTATACTTGGAAGGGAACTCTACAAGGACCTAGAGGGATAAAGAAGCAAAGAAATTACCAAATCAGAGGGCAAACTTCTTTTATGACATTAAAAGCACACAACCGAACAAGGCATCCATAGGGCCATTAAAGGGACGAGTGGGAAGTCAGTGACAGATGAGGCTGCTGTGGCTGAGAGCCTGAATGGATTCTCTGCCTGTGTATTTACAAAGGAAGCTGAAGGTCACATTCTGGAGACCAGGATACATTTTCTTGAGGGGAAAAGTGAAATGCTAAAAGGATTTTCTGATCACACAAGAGCAGATAGTTGGGCAATTAGAACTATTAAAAGTTGACAGGGCACAAGACCCAGATTAAATATGTCATAGAAATCTGAAAGAAGGGCAAAGGAAACAGGAAATGCCTTCAGCAGCATTTCTTGATAGCTTGCTCAGGAGACTGAAGAATGGAGCTGAGAGCTGTTCTACTATGAGGTATTTACAAAAAATGCTTGGAATCTTTGGCAATCTAGCCACCGATAATTTGAGTTATGATTACAAAGCAGATAGTGCTGGCCCTCATTTTTCAATTTCTAGAAATACATAATCTGTGGAAGAGTTATATTAGCATTATAAATCACAAATAATTGGCATTTTCACAGAAATAAAGCACTTATGCACTATTCCACGTAGGTAAAAACCAGAAGCCACTTACTGCTTCTAAATTTCTTAAATTACTTAGAGAGTTTCATCTATAATCTGTGTTAAATAAAGTAGTATGACAGTAAACAAGAGTAAATCCAAACTACCCTTAGACTGAAGGGAATGTGTACACATGAAATGGAAAGGACCAGTTTGGGAAATTACTGCCCATTGCTGGTTTCATCATCACCATCATCATCAAGCTGCAGTTATTAAACACATAGTTGGGTATAGCATTACAGCAAGGGAGTGGTTTGGTGTCTCAGGGTCTGGATTTCACACTGATTCATTTCATGCCTTTTCATCATTGTCTTACCCTCTACAGGCACGCCTTGGAGATATTGCTGCTTCAGTTCCAGACCACTGCAATAAAGCAAGTATCAATGTTAGAGCGAGCATTGCAATAAAGCAAGTTGCACAAATAATTTGGTTTCCCAGTGTACATAAGAGTTATGTTTACATTATGCTGTAGTCTATTAAGTGTACAATAGCATTATTTCTAAAAAAAAGTACATACTTTAATTTTAAAAAATACTTATATTTCTAAAAATGCTAACCATTATCTGAGCCTTGCGCAAGTCATAATCTTTTTTTTTTTTTTTTTCTGGTGGAGGGTTTGCCTCAATGTTGATGAAAACACAATTATCGGTGAAGCGCAATAAAACAAGGTATGCCTGTACCGTGTCACCATATTGTTTTCCAAAACAAAAATAAAAGTGTTCCACTTTCTGTGCATGTGCTTACACTAGGCAACTGCTTTATCTACCAGCCTCCAGCTATTTTTCTATGAACCAATAAAAATCATATAGTCACAAAACTGTACAGTTAAAATCTGAAGGACAAATGGCATTACTTAGTTAATGTTCATTAATCACTTAAAAATTGCATATTCTTTTCCTTCTGCCCTTCCTTCTTTCTTTTCTTCCTTCCTTCCTTCCTCTTGCCTGCAATTTCTTTTTTTAATTTCCTAGACCAGAGTGTACAATTTAACAATAAAAATATGCAAACATGTCATTACTGCCCACAAATAATTCTCAGGGTAGGGGTATCATCCATAGTGTGGAAGGGGCTAAAATAGTACATAGCCCAGAGTATCTAGAAGCATTTAAGGAACCATAATACAGCCATAGGCTAGTCAAGGAGGGCATAGGGCATAGAACAAAACAATTAAACCAAGTGAAGGTGAAATGAGAAAGGACGTTGTAAACATTCAGAGTATATTTATAAAAGCTTAGAGGAGAGGCTACAGAGTGAACTGCAAAATGACAGGACCACATTAGTCTCTCATTTTGGGTTTTTACATTTCTTTTCTACCAAACCCTACCACATTAACTGTATTTATTATTAAATTTAATATCTTATATTTTCCTGAAAAGGGCAAAAGCAGGAAATAGAACAAAGTGTGTGGAAAGCTCGGTGATTTAGAAAAAGGATATAATAAAAATGTTCATAAATTTCAAAATACATGCACTTTTGTTTAACCTTTCAACTAATGACCTGGAGGGGTATACTTCAAAAGTGAAATTTCTATGGCTTAGAAATGAGGATAGTGAAGAAAGGTAGTAACATTGACATGGTTGAATACATCAGGCTCTGTGGACCCAAAAGAAGCATGAAATAGTTCATGCAAGAAAGAGGAAACTCACATAGCTAGGGCTAGCTGTTACCATATGGGATAAAGAGACTACCGTGGAAAATATGGACTAGAGTAACACCATGGAGTCATTATATGAACATCAACATAAAAATAATGCCTTTTAATTTTTCTTGCCAAGGCATTCCATTAGAAACAAGAGAAATCATTCTTGTAGAACTATGGTAGTCCCCCTTATCTGTGGGGGATACATTTCAAGACCCCCAGTAGATGCCTAAAACCAAAGATAATACTATGTTTTTTTCTATACATGCACGCCTATGATAAAGTTTAATTTATGTTAGGCATAGTATGAGATTAACAACAATAATAGTAAAATAGAACAACTATAATAATATACTGTAATAAAAGTTATGTGAATGTGGTCTCTCTCAACATATCTATTGGACTATATTCACCCTTCTTGTGATTATATGAGATGATACAATGCCTTTGTGATGAGATGAAGTGAGGTGAATGAATGATGTACGTATTGTGATGTATATTAGGCTACATTAAGGGTTACTTGAACACAAACATTGTGATACTGCGTTAGTCGATCTGATAACTGAGAAAGCTACTGTGTTACTAATGGGCTGGGAGTGAGTACAATGTGGAGACACTGGACAAAGGGATGATTCACATCCTGGGTGTGAAGGAGCTGGTGGGTGCTAGATTTTATCATGATACAATAGTGCCCAACTTAAAATTTATGAATTGTTTATTTCTGGACTTTTCCATTTAACATTTTTGGACCTCAGTTGACTGCAGAATTGAGACTGTAGAAAGTGAAACCACAGGTAAGGGGGAACTCCTGTACTGAAAAACACTCCCTTCTAGTTCTAAAGATATATTAAGATTCAAGACTGAATACACATTCATTGTTCCTCTTCTAGTATTTACCACAGAGTCCTAGCCAGGAAGCTGGCTTTGAAATTATCAGTTGTAACTTTCTTTACTTACCATCTTCACCTGAATCCACAGTCACTGTACTTACATTCCCCAATCTTAGTGAATATCAGCTAGCAGGGAAGATATGGGAACTCAGAAAATGGTAAGTTATTCTTGAGGAGCCCCAAGTCTCCCTTTTTTCAGTCTTCCACATTTTTTTCTTAATATATATCCAGTTTCTCTACTACAATGTATCAAACCCTGCATTTTGGAGAAACACCTCTAACAATCATTTATCCATAGAGTATGGTGTGCCAAGCTAACCGGGGTTATTTCTATTAAGTCATCACTAATTATAGAAGACAAATCATTATCCCTAAATGAGAGAAACTTTAAAAGTGAACTGAGCAAATGGTGAAAACTTGCCTGGGAAGGAGGCGGAAACAGGGAAGGGGATCCATGAAACTTATCGGGGGCCATGTAAATATGACATCAACAATTTTGAACATCGGCCATAATGCTGGTAGGGTCCTGAGCACATTGACAATTTATATTTTAGTTGCTGTGTCAGAGGGTATCCATGTTTGTAAATCAAAACACATGAAAGAAACTTATTTCATCTACCTGACTCAGAAAGTAGGTTCCCTACTGAAAAGAAAAAACATTTTTGCGTGCACCTGTTATTTCTCTGCTTACTTGTCTGATACCAAAGCCAGAGTGGGTTATGCCAAATTGTACTGGATTTCAAAAACGAATATGTATCAAATGATCAATTGACCATTTGCAAATAAAAATAGTGTCACTTTAATTCTCAAGGAGGCAGTAGAGGAATAAAAATATTAATTGATCAATACATATATATGATTAAGAACACTGCGCTGATTTCAGCAAATTGGAGCTCTGGACCAAGAACTGCCTTTGATTTGCTTTCTGACCTTCGGCAAATCAATTAAAATTTATCTCTACTTACTTGTCACACCTTTAAAAATAGAAATAGCATCCTCTCCCTACCCACCCAAACAATTGCTAAAATGGAAGAGATGAACCTTCACAATAACTTTGAGATAAGCACCATATGACAACCATTACTTTGCAGCAGTGACATATATGGCAGAGCACTATAAATACTTATGAAACAAATGAAGACTTCTGCAAATAACTTAGATAAATTAAAAAATAAAAAAATCTCTCCCAGAAGAAATGGAAGCCTAAAGCCAAACTGCTAGAGTGAAACTATTTGAGATATTGACACATATCTAGGCATGTGTTCTGAAAGGAAAGGTTCCATTATGAGGGAAAATTTTTCACTTATTGTCAACATCTCTTTTATATATCCCCCTTGTTTGCAGCCCTGGCTTATACACTGCGCTGCTAAAGCAAAATGCAGAACGATGCTATGGTGTTTGTATGTAGGTTTCTTCAAAATATGGCTTTCCATCAAGCAGCAGAAGCCTGGGTCATTCCAATATATCTTCCAAATTTAATTTATACTTTCTGTAGATACTGGACACACTTTACTCTGATTTTATCAGTCAACGAGAATTTACTTTTAGATACTAAATGATATATGTACATTACAAAAAAAGAAATGATTTGTTCAAAGCCTAAATGCAATTAAATAAAAGATTCTTCATAAATATTTCAAAAACAATTCTATAAACCCTCCATAATTTTTAGCATCTGGATATATATTGTCCATTTCAACGTACAGCTTCAAATGTCAATTATGTGTATGCAAATTCGTATACAATCTACAGATATTTCTGAGAATTCAAAGAATAATATTTAAAAAATAACTCATAGCCATTTTACTAAAATTAGATAGGAATACGCTGTGACCAAAGATTGAAGTTCTCCATAGGATACAGTAGTCACTCACTAGTGCTATGTTTTCCTGAGGAGATATATAAGATCAATGAATGGTGATATGGGAAAGTAAATAAATGTTTCCCAAGTTTAAAAAAATAATAATAAAATAAAAAAATAAAAAATAAAATTAGATCGGAATAGCCTGGAAGAGGTTTTCTTTTGTTTGTTTGTTTTGTTTTTTAAAGTCCACAGTTGAGATTAAGCCAATTAATGTGGACAAAAGTAAAGTAAATTTTAAAGTTCATTGATACCCCTCCCCATACACACAAAGATAAGTTCAGTTGGTCCTGTACTATTTTACACCTCATTTTAATATGCCTACAGTCTTATAAGAACAGCTTTGGAATTAACCAAAGTGTACGTTGCTAATGTAGTATAGCTAAATATGTATAGAACATATACTGAGTAAACTGTGTTTAGATATAATATCTATGAATATTTTGTAAGACTCCATAGAAGTGATTTTGTAAACCCCAAATTTAAAAAGTTTCATCAAATTTTCTGAACTATGTGACGCTGTCACATTGTTGGATAATGTCTAAAGTCATTAAAAATATATCACCACACGAGAAGTTAAGTTCTCTCACTTATCCAGTAACAGAAGGTCCCCAGTGTAAGGAGAGCTCAGGAAGAGGCTACAAGTATGTTGTAGGAAAGATGGCACATTTTCTTGCTCTAGATCTAGGTCACTATTTGACTAAATGAATCAGTGCTCTCTTAAAGTGACTGATCCTGGGTACAAAATTAGCAATTGATCTTGAAAACAAGGTAGAGAATATCACTGATAATATTCATTATTAATATGAGGAGACATTTACAATGTGTTGTTAAAATGGAGGAGACAGATTATAAAATAGCATGTGTAGTGATTTGTCATTTTTTTGCGAGCAGTGAATAAAAATAAATCATTTAAGTAGATGTAAGCATGGATTAATAACGATTATCTCTAGTTAATAGTCATGGAAATTTTTCTGCTTTATCTGTAATTTCTAATATTACAACAATGAATAAGTATTATACTGTCATAAAAGAAATGGTGCTTATAACTGTAAAAATAAAAAGCAGTTTTTGTTTTCTCTTCTGAGATATTCTCTTAACATGCAGATTGATATTTAGACATAAATTTCCCTTCATGTTACATGCACATTTGCATATAATTTACCAAATTACATAAATAAATGTATTTAGTAACTAATGACAAATTTAAGTTCATATAAAATTAACCAGATATTTTAACATTATTCAATGGTAACAAATTTTGCTGAGACCTTTAATTTTATTAAATGTTAACAATAGGAATCTATTTTTGCCTTATAAAACTAATAGGGTTATATAAAACTAATAGTTATTGGTTTGTTTCTTTAATTACATACACAGATTCTTAGAATCACATAATTATTTAGGGCTAAAAGAGATCATTCATTCTATAGATAAGTATGCTGAGGTTCAGAGAGTCTAAGAAATGACCCAAGGTCACACTCCCTTAGTTCATGGCAGTCAGTATCACGACCAAGTCTTCTGATACTGAGTTCATTCAAGGACATGTATATAAAAGAGCCAAAGAGAATTTACTTCTTTCCTCTGAAATTCTTTGTTTCAGTCTATTTAAAATTCTGAAGTCGTCTTTATTTAATTTTAAAGTACTTAGCTTATCCCTTTAAACTTTGTCTTTTAATCTTAACAAATAAGGTTCCTTTGAAGCAATTTAAGGCACTCATGGTTGTGAAAATATATATTAAATGTAAAGTTATGGCTTTAAAAAGTTTTGATCTTATATCTGTTTTGCTGACTTGTTGAATTTCCAAGAGAAGTTTTTAAGATTTCAATTTGGAGGTCAAGTGGTGTAAACTCACATGTGTCTGACAGTAACAGATGAATGGTTCAAAAATATCTCAGTGTTACACATAGGTTCACACACATGAAAACATCCATGCACATACACATAGCTACAACCATACATTTAATTATTTTGATAGTAAGTGATATTGAGTATGATCATCTATTTTAGCTGATAATTCACATGAGGAATTATTTAAAACATTGATTGCATTGAGGAAGCAAAGTGGCATAGGGGAAGGGCTCTGGAGTCTGAAACACATGGAGTCCAGTCCACGGATCAACTTTCAGACCTTGAGGTAAATTGTTCAAACTTTCTAAGCCTGTTTTATTATCTGAAAGTAGGATTTAAATCTACCTAGTAGTATTATTTTGAATGAAAAGAAATCTTATGTAAAGCACCTAGATTATTTAAGGGCACACAGAACATTCAATCCATTGTACCTTATTTTTAAATTAGAACTTACATAGGGAATGTGTGAGCCATGTCCTTTTTGAGCTCCAATTCGTCTATAATTTCCTCACATTGATACTCATCCAGTTGCTCACTGGTATGATAATAGGTTACAGTCTCATCTTATTCTATAGTTTGTCAGGCCATGGAAGAGTAGATTCCAGGGAAAACCTGCTCTCCTCTGAGAATAGGGTCTTTCAAAAAGAATACTATATATCTATATCTATATCTATCTCTATCTCTATCTCTATCTCTATCTCTCTCTCTCTATCTCTATCTCTATATCTATATCTATATCATCTATATATATATCATCTATGTTTATTGGGGTGATGAGGTATAAGGGATCAAATATATGGTGATGGAAGGAGAACAGTATATATTTTATATTTAAGAAGTTCAACCTTCTCCTTCCATGTGCAGAGACAACCAGATTGTGAACAATTCCAAAAATCTCAAATTTATAAGCGTTCTTAAAAATGTCTGTTAGTCAACAGATTTTCACACGAATGCAAATAACACATGCTGCTGAGGATCTAGATGTTAATTGCCTATATCTCTAGGGAAGAATGAATAGTGAACTATGAAGACATAGTAGCTGTCTCAAACAATTTGAATGGCTGTCATGCTGTATCAGTCAGGCTTGCTAGTTGCAAGCAACAGAAATGGACTTTGAATGATTTAAGCAGAAAAGAAAAATGTGGAGTAACTGAAAAAATCAATGGGAAGGCTGGAGAACCAGCCTTGGAAAACAGGCAGGAATGAGGAAGGTTTAGTAGCAGCTACCGTCCCATCTCAAATCATCCCACAAAACCAGTCCAGTGAGCAGACACTGCTGCTACCCCACTGGCCATATGACCTCGTGGCTTGTACTTCCATCACTGTGGCTCTGAAACCTGGATATCATTGGCGCTCTGCTACACAGTTGCCCCAGAGACATAACCCCACAAGCTCTCCCGCCACTGCTTGCTGCTATAGTGCTTTGTCTGCTGTCCATCTTTTTGTAGGTCATTAGCACCAAATTTAAAGTTGAGCTAAGGGAGACTGGGAATAAATATTGCTTCCTTTGTCTCTCTCCACCCCCTCCCACCACCAGACACACACACAAAATTCACAAATTGGTGAATCGTCTAACTACAGAAAGGGTTCAAATGTTGGGCAGCCAAGGAAAGGCACAAAATATCTACTATATAAGTGGAAGAGGGAGCAGTTTTCCTGAGTTTTTCTAAGAGAAAGCAAGACTCGGAAGTGAAATGCAGGGAGAAGGAGGGAGTTGGGGTTTGTGGATTTAAACATGATAAGAAACATTCCACAAAATGAAATTATTAAACAATGAAATAACTGCTGTAGAAAGCTGGGAACTCCCTGCTACTACTGGAATTTAAGTAAATGCTACATGGCCGTCAGGAAAAGAGTGCTGTGGAAAAAATCCAGTTTATGTCAACAGGTCTATGGTTCTATCCTTCTTTTGAGATAGGGACTCTGCCTCAGATTATAATTTTTGTATGTTCCACCATATTCTAGGTTATGGTGAGGTTGCAAATATCTCTGAAGGTCTGGAGCAGCAAGAGCTCCTAACTCCTGTGTATCCTCATTACGTTAGTAAACTCCCAGCTGATCCCAGTGAGCTGAACAAATAGCATTTTTTATGTCTGTTGTAACATGGATGTGACTGGGAAGCCAATTAGAAGGATAAAGGCTATTATTTTTATAAATTTAACATTTTATATATACCATTTCTGTGGTATATATCTCTGTCTAGCTATATGAAATATACACGTATGTGCTACATGACATAATATGTATATGATATCACATATATAACATATTACATCATGTGTCATAGAGCATATATGTATATTTCATATAGAAAGAAATATAAACCACAGAAATATGTTATATATGAATGCAATAAATAAATATTATATTTATATACAATTTCCTATTTAAACACACTAGTGGGGTAGATCTTCAGGCAGACAGTATAGATTATAAATAAAAACACTAAACCTAATAGACCTTTATACAAAAAGAGTGCAATGAGACCCTGCCTTTTAGACTGGTATTTGTAAGGCTTTGTAATTATTTAGCTTTTGAATTTTATTAATAATAATAATTGCATTGTTGATAATAATAGTTATTTGTCTCTGTTACATGATTCAGTACTGTGTTGAGGCTTAGGTATATCATTTAATTTAATTATCGACACAACCCAATAAGTTTGTTATCCTCGTTAACAGACGAGGACACCACCTCAAAGCTGTTACCCATGTTGTCTAACTTTGCAGAGCTGCTGTGACAGGATCCAGGATGGAGCCAAGGCCTATCTGCCTCTAGCATCCCTGCTCTTAGCGTCTGCCTTTCCATTCAGTGACACTTACATCTTCTCTGATAATTGTGTCCTAGGCTTTCCGCTATTGCTTCTCAGCCACCAATAGCTAGCTGCTCTATTTCTTAATGTATAATTTCAGTATGTGCTCAAGGCATCTATGTTGTCCACCTGCTTGCATCCACTTAGCAAATATATATATATTCAGTTTTACAGCCATCCTTTACCATTTGGCACCGATCCCTCCTAAAAGAAATCAGTGCAACAAGCCTCCCTTCATAGCTGAGAGAGCAGCTGGGCTCCAGACCGTCATAGTTGGAAATCCCTTGGGTTTAGCGTGATCCACAGACAGTGCAGATACAACATCTCAGGAGACTGCTGGGGTGTCAAAGTTGAACCTCAAGAATCCATGGAGGGAGATTTCAGAGGAATTGGGATGTTTAACAACAGAAGACAAAACACTTAAGCAGTTGCATTCAATTTTGCAAAGACTAGTTAATTTCAAAGACTAGTTTTGCAATTACAGCAGTTCTAAAATTAATCCTGTCAAACATCATAGGCCCCACCAATAAGGCAGACACTACTTGTATGTCATCATCTCCTGTTCCAAAGCAAAAATCTCCTCTGCGACACCCAAAGCAGATAATTTTTCACCTCTACCTAATCATTTGGTAATGCAGAAATCAGTTTTATCTTATATTGAATGAACAACTTCCTGTGGCCGTTGGTACTAAGTTTTCTAGGCCTAGACATCTGAATTTCTCAGGTCGCCAGGGAGCTTCAGAAAATAGAACGACATGTCTGCTATTCTGGTCACTATTTCTCATTATCAAGGTATCTGGAAACTAAATGAATAATCAGAAGGATGCTTGCTAAACTTAGAATAATAGAAAATAAAATTACATATTATTATAAAATTTTTCCCTCAAGTCATGGAAAAGTCTCATGAATTATTCCTTTCCAACCACAGACAGAACATTTCTAATAAGTAGAATGTACAAGGTCTCTCTCTCTCAATCTCTCTCTCTCTCTCTCTCTCTCTCTCTCTCTCTCTCTCTCTCTCCCTTTCTGGAAAAATGCTGAATAAATGCAATGCAATTTCTCAAGTAACCAGTTTTTTTATCAGCCACCAAATCCATCACCGCTTGCCAGACAAAATTTTACCAGGGCGATAATGAATGTGCTGGTGATGAGAGGCATTGGCTCATTAAAAACTCTGTAATGACTGTCTTTTGAAGGCCGGGACTAATAGCAGGAGATGCTGTTACAAATCTCTAGTACCCAGTGAGGAAGATAGGTCTGGGAATGCCAGAGGCTAGATGGCAGCACTTAACTTCAGAAGCAGAGTGAGTAGAATTATTTTAAATGGCAGCAAGATCAAAAGGGCAGTACCCAGAATGGGAGTAGGGTGTAGGGGTGGAGAGCTGCTGACCCTCAGGAATCTACTGGGGTGATTCACAGAACATGGTGTTTCTAGAAGCAAGAAAGATGAGCCACCAATAAAAGAACTGCTTAACATATGATAAAAAAGGATCAAGAGTGAATGAGAAGAAGCCTGAGATCAGCGCCCCAGTGGAAAGTCACAAATCCTCACTCAAGTTTCCAGATTTATAACAGCTTTAAGACCAAAACCTGTCAACCAAAAGAGAGGCAAGATCTTCATGAAGAAGGACCCTGAAACCCTCACTACAGCACGTCAGAAGTGTTTTCTCCGTTTTTTTCCTAAAGGGATCTATGGTTATTTACTCAAGTAACTACATGTAGGGGAAAGAGCCTGACCTTCGTAAATGAATGGCAATATGTGGGTAAAAGCAGACAATGGATTTTGCACTATTGGCCCTATTCAAGAATAACGCTAAATTATTTGATAGTAATGAGGGAATATCCTCCCAAAGGACAGATCTTTGGCCTATAGGTCTGTTCATCTACTTTGAGTGGAAAAAAAAGTTGCCAAAGTTTACAATCCCATGGGCAGTGGTGACTGACTTAGCTTGCTGGTCAGGGTCATGGTAGGAGAAGGATTCCAAGACCAGGAAAAGGCAGCTCAAGGAAACAAGCGGCTTGAACCTATGTTTAAAAGCAAAAAGTGTTAGGATCTGTGTGCCACACATTATTGCTCATAAAAGACATCCACCGAGGAAGGGGCATGAAATAACTGAGCTACAGAGTAATTTGCCAGTAGATGTCAACCAGCCTCTCTCCTTGGCCATCTCAGTGCTTCCACAATAAGGTTATAAACAGAGTAAGCATGGGTAGAAGAGATGGAAGCTATGTATGGATCCAAAAGCACAGGCTTCTTCTCACAAAGGCTGATCTAGCTACTGCTGCTCATAAATGTCCAACCTACCAATAACAAAATTCAATGCTGAATTCCCCATATGGTACCAACCAGAAGTCTGGTAGCAAGTTGACAACATTATGCCCTTTGTATCCTAGGAAAGGCAATGTTCAATCATGACCTCCATTGACATGAATTTGGGTATGAGTTTGTCTTCCTGTTTAAAGTGCCATAGCCAGCACCCTCCAAAGACTCACAGAGTATCTGAGCAATTGACATGACAGTTTTCAAATATTGTCTTAAACAATTAATAAAAGTATCATTTTGTGACAAAGGAAGTACAGCAATGGGTACATTATCATGAGATCCACTGGTCCTAAACATTCAGAAGCTGCCATTCTAACAAAATGTTGGACTGATCTCCTGAAGACTTATCTGAGGTATAGGTTGGAGGCAACATCCTATAGGAATGAAGTGGTATTTTTCAAGATGTGGTATATACCTTAAACCATTGGTCATTATATAATACTATATGAAATAATACTATATGAAATAGAATATATGGGTCCAGGAAAAAAACAAGGAGTGGAAGTAGAAGTAGTCCTGCTTACTATTCATTCCACTAAACTACTTAGGGAATTTTTGCATCCAGTCTCTTCAACTTTGGGCTGAATAGGTCTAGAGTTCCTCACTCTAAGGGGAGGAATGCTCCCATAAAAGAACTCAGCAAGAGTCTCACTGAACTTTATGCTATAGCTACCTTCTTAACACTTTGGGCTACTTGTGCCAATAAATCAGGAGGAAAAGAAAAAACAATCTCTGGCAGGCATAATAGATCCTGACTATCATGAACAATAGGATTGATGTTATGTAATAGAGACAGGAAAAAATATATTTTACATTTGGATCATATACCAGAAAGCATCTATTGATATGCTCATGTCCCCCTATAATCTGAGAAGGTAACCAGAGCTCAGATCCCTCAGGGTCAAGAGTCTAGAACAATTTAACAGACAAGCCACCTGGACCAGCGGGGTGAGGAAGATGATGAGTATTAGTCCTGTACTAAGGACCAATGGTGAAGTGAGAACTATAGGTTTTCTACTAACTTTTCTTTTAAGTTTTCCCAGAAATTGTGACTAACCAGAAAATCTCAAGAAGTTGTTCCTGGACTGAGTACACTTAAATGAAAAGTAAATGTTTTAAGGGGTGGGCTAGAGTAAATGCTACCAGTGACCTACTCTTCTTTACTAGCCACTACTCCTATCCCAGGTATGATGTAGTCTGATAGCTGCTGTGAGTGTTGGCTAATAACAACTCACAGATGTCCCTTCATTCAGGGATCAGTGTTTGATAAAACAGAAGCTACTACAACCTGAGTCTATGTCTCACACTGGGGAGAGCTGACTTTGGCTAATGATTGACTGACATTACTGGTTTACTAAATTAACTTTGTCAATTTGTACAAGTCAGGCAGAGGTCTTCCTTTGAAACGTCACTGGTCAGGACTATTATCCTAAATCTTGCAAGTGCCTCCTAGTTTGTTGACTTTCATTTAGTGCCATTCTCCTCCAGTGCATCTTGCACACTGTAAGATGGATTTCCCTAAACTCCATTTTCATCATGTCACTCTGTTCTTCAAGAGTCTACAATGGTAACCAAATACCTACCACATTAAGACTGCTTATTATTACAGGTAAGTTTAACAAATATTGAGTAGAGTCACTGTACCACAGTCTGAAGATATAAAAATGAGTAAGAAATGGTATTTACCCTCACATTTTCACAGTCTTCAAGGGAAAAATGGACTGATTGCCTCACAGAGGAGGATCATGCTTTGCCAATATTTGTATCACACCCAACTCATAGAAGACGCTTCTGTCTGAGAAGCTTGAGAAGGGCCTCAAAAGGAAGATGACAATTGAACCTCACCTTAAAGAATGTAAGAATAAGAGTTTTCCTTATGTAGAGTGTAGTGTTGAGAGTGCTTTTAATGGGGAGATTACAACGTGAGCGTGGGTACAGGGGACAGGATGTGCATTGAGTTCCTGAGTGAAAAGAGCATCAGCTCTCACTTCATTGCAGAGACACACTTATATGTTGGGAGGCAATCATTTGTGAGGTGTGATGTAACTTGTTACTAATAATATTAACATGCTGAGGTTTGTGACTGCTTCAGTTATTAAGATAAATTAGAGAGGATTTAAAGCTCTCCCTCAAATGATGTCAGTGTCTCACTCCATTCTGATATCTTTTGTGTAATCAAGACTTTGGCCTTGCCGAAAGAGAGGTCTGGACTTTGTCCCTGGCTTCTGGGAAGTAACCTCTAAATTGTTGTTGGAACTTCCAGAGTGATAGGAGTGTCTTTGTTATTTATGGTGGGCCCCTCAGATCATACTGGGCAGACTATGCTAACAAAACGACTCATGCTAGGCCCAATAGGCCACGAGATATTGCCCCAACCTCTGAGGATGTGCAAGTGCTTGAAGACAGAGTTCACTTCATAGGCAATCAATCAATCAATCGATCGATCGATCGATCGATCGATCGATCAATCAATCAATCATGCCAATAAAAACTCTGGGCACCAAAGCTTGGGTAAGCTTTCCAGGTTGGCAATACTCCCTGTGTATGCCAGGAGGGTAACACATTCTGAGGACAATGAATGCTTCACATTTGGGATCCTCCCTTTCTGCTTTGTGTCTTTATCTGTAATAAGTCATAACTGTGAATACTGTAGGTTTCAGTGAGTTCTGTAAGTCTTTCAGGTGAATTATCAAACCTGAGGGTAGATTTAGAAAACCCCCGAATTTGAGAGGATGTCAGAAGTGAAAGTTGTGTGGACTCTTCCTTCCACTTAGTAGTTGGACTCTAACTCCTAACAGTGTGTCAGAAGGCTTGGGAAGATTTGGAATCAAACGGACCGTACCTATCACTCTGTAATTTGGCTAACTGTGGTACTTTCTTGATGGGAACAGAAAACAGAAAAGTCAGAGTGTCCCAACTGGAAATTATATGTAACCCTGGGTCATTCATGAGCATGCCATCTATCCTGTGTATCCTGACAAAAAAAGAAGTGTGTGGGTAGATGTGGTAGAAGATGAGGTTACCAAATAGGTATTGTCTACACCAGTAATTCTTATTTTATATAGTAGTATTTGAATGGACAGTCTGGTAAAAATCTATAATCTAGAAAAATCCTCATAGTTTACTGAAAATAACACAGTATCTGAAATCAGAGACCTATATAACTATTTCTAGGTATGAGGGTTTTAGCTTCTTATTTAGTCACTGACTTTCTTTTTTTTTTTTTAACATATGGAATGAGGATAAAATAAGGCACAATTTAGAGAATTATGAAGTTTAAATGAAAAATGCACAGCATATGAAAGTGCTTTATAAACCTTAAAATATTAATGATATTAGTAAACAAGAAGGGCTTTGTTCCTTTTCCCTCATCAGTTATATACTCACAAACATATGTAAACTTCTTCATGCTTAATATCCTTATCTGTAAAATGATGAGATCACTTCTACTTCTCTGAGTTCGTCTTAAGGCTGATACTTTCATTATAATCTTTCTTTTAGGTATCAAAATTCTGATGTGTTTTGTTTCTGTTTTTTTTTTCTTTAATAACTTCCTTCAAAGCCTGATGTTCCTGATGGAGAGGAGCAATTGTAATGAAAAATTGATCATTAGGCTTATAACTCTCTATTTGCCAAGACAAGCATCATAATTTTGGCCCAAAACATGCTCAGTAGTGAGAGATATATATTGCCTGAGGGAATGAATAGTAATATAAAAATTTGTCAAGCAAGAACTTTCCAATTAACTATTAGTGGAAATATTAATTAACAAATTATATTCATATAATAATTATATAATTTCACACATCATTGGTTGTATTTTAAAGAAATATAAGTAATGAAATTGATACAATTTCAGTTCTTGTTTCTTTAGTTTCTTCATAGGAACCAAATTGCTGCACTTTTAGGGAAGTTATGGTGGAGAGAGTCTGCAATTAATGATTAGTGATTCCGAGAACAATGTACATTCATGTTTTCACTTTTCAACTCATATTTATTATAGCTAGATACTGTTTGGAGATTTAAAAAAAATTCCCTCTATTTTCACCTTTACAATGTCTCCTAATCCAAACACGTGGCACAGTCTGTTTATCACAGAGAGGAACATAAACAATGTAATAGAGAACAAGAAAGGAAGCTTTACGCACAATAATTCTTGGCTTTTGTTTTCCAAAACTAAGGCCCAGGATGGAAAAGGGAGTAATGGGTGGAGGCAAATGTTTTTCATAAACTTAAAAAAGAAAGAATTCTTTCAAACTGAAAAGGGATTTCCTTATTGGGAGGAGGAGGTGACAAGAGAGGTCTATTGGTCTGGACCAACTAGGGTCTGGGGTTGGGGACAGGAGGCTTCCTGGCTGCACCCTGGTAGGCAGCAGGCCCAGAGGGGAATAGCGTTGGGTGGTTAGGGGTCTCTAGTGTCAACCAAGATTCCCCAAGTATGGCATAGAAGCAGCAGAAATTGGCACCAAATGGTTCATGTAGGCAGGGAAAATGGATGCCTGCATGATAAACTATAAGAGCAGATACAAGATTAGAGGGATGCTTACAAAACTCCAATATGTAATTACTGTCTATGATCTTGGAAGGATGAGAGAACCACAGTGAACCCCCAAGGTTATTGCTGCTGGGGATTAAGTGATAGCAGACAAGCCGGAATTAAATTTGAAATATTTTTTAAATACCTAAAAAAACAAGAGACACATTGTTTCTAGTATACCTCGGTCTATATTCAATATGAAAAATAAAAGTGCTCAACTTTAAAATTTCAGAACTAAATGGCACTTAAATGTTGTTCAATTATTGCTCATTATTATCAAAGAGGTGATGAAACCATGGGCACGGTATTTAATCAATAAATTTAAATCTCCAAATATTTGTCTAGACCACATTCTTGGGGGGGAAATAAAACCCTCATTGACTGATTTCAAACATCCATTTTTTTCTAGCATCACTTGTATTCTGATACATAAAAAGCAGTGAAACCACCAAAATCTGGGCTGTAGTAGGGAGAAGGTGAGGAAGCCAAAGACCTAAAGAATAAAAAATCTAGATAGCACCTGAGTCAATGCAATTTTCAGTTTAAATGTTAAAGACTACTTTTTGGTTGAAATTGGTTTTGTACTTTTATTTTTCCATATGCATATGTGCATTGATACATATTATACAGATTTATATTTTTATCATTCACTTAATGGAAAATTTGTATTCCCATGCCTTTTCTTCAGTATTTTTACAGATACATGCCTACAAAATCTCTTCCAGAAAACATCAAGGCAGTCACAGCCACTCTGCCAGTCCTATGACCTAGAAAGATTCTTTTTTTTTTTTTCGCTTGAAGTTTCAAAGAAGAAAGAAAGATTAAAATAGAAAGTGAATTTCCAAATGGGAATGAATACTAATCTGAGATGACCAGTCTCTCTTTTTTCTCTGGACTTCCAAATATATTCTTTATTTTTAATCCCATATTGTTCATTGAATCCCAGCTAACTGCCCAACACTATACTGTGCTCTGGGAATACAAACCGGGAAAAAGCAGGTGCTTTCCCTTAAAGGACTCAAGTCTAGGGAGTAGGAAAAACCATGTACACAACTAATTGCATAGACTGAGAACAATCTGGAATGTGATATAATAGAAGTATATTTAAAGTCCTGGAGGACCTCAGAAGAGGGAATGTTTGCTTCTATCCAGAAGAATAGATGGCAAGAAGGCATCAGGAAGGGATCCATAGAGAGGTTGTTGTCAGGGCTGATCCTTGAAGAATTCATCGTGGGACTCGGTTGTGGCTGGGAGGCGAGGGCATTCCAGGTCTAAGAACTTGCATATGCAAAAAGGCAAGGACACAGACATAAAGATGTGTGAGTTTGGAAAATGTTGATAAAACAGGACATTTATGTGAGCCAGAGAAAGCAGGTTGGGAAAGGCAAATGAATGAGGCAATGCAGGCTGGAAAGACAGGAGACTGGGTCCAAAATTACTTTAAGCTTTATTTCTAATGTATTTCTCACTGTGTGTCTCCATATATTGGAGCAGTTGATAAATTCTAGGTAACGAGGAATGTGTAGCTTAAAATTGGTTAAGCCAACCTGTATTTGTTCAATTGGCATTTTAACACGTCTGGCAAGGCAGATAAACGTATTCCTTAGGCCTTCCTTAGTATTGATGTGGGAAAACATCATACACTTGAAGCCTGGTCACTGTTAAAAATAACTGAGTCATTTATAAAATCTTATCAATTTTTGTTTTGATATGGCATTTCCATTTCCATTGTTACCCACCGTACATATCCCCATCTCTATAATCTAGGCCATCCATATTTCAAATATCGTGGCTGAAATGGCTTTGGAAAGCATTTCCTGATATGAGAATCTCTTTTCTTTAATTCTATGCTACTACAACTGTTAGAAAAGACTTACAGTTCTATGTCTACTTTATGTCAGAAATTTGCTTAAACACACACACACACACACACACTCACACGTCAGTGTCAAACCATACTTTCTTGTATTTTTTATTTCATTGCACTTGTATGTATTCTGTTTTTACCACTGAGGTATAATCACTGTGAAGACAAGAGTCAGCTCCATGGTGCCTAGAACATCACTGAACAGACTTACGGCATTCAAAATGTGTATACTGACTAATTATTTGACCCTGACCCGTTCTTCCTGTCTTTTTATTTATTTTAGCAAATGAATACAAGCAAAGATAAGCGGATTTAATATACTGGTGTGTTCAGGCAATTTGGCCGTTTCTTTTTATTGTTTTTGTTTTTGTTGTTTTCTCCCCCTGAGAGTAAACAGTCTGAGAGATGTGCCGGTTAAGGGTATAAAAATGTAGATAGGTGAGTTCCTATCCCTCTGTCTGGAAAAATGTCAAATAGCCTTACTTGACTTATTTATACACATACTATCTTGATGTTCACAAAAAGGGAAAATCTCAAGCTTTTCACATTCTCATTGGGACTTGAAAACCTAAAGAAATTCCCCCACAACACTCAGCAAATTTGCCGTGCCTGGCCTGGTTTGGAAAGTTATTAAGTGCTTTACCCTTTCCAAGTGCTTTGCAATAATTTATAAACCATTTTTCAGAGAATCCTGAGGGAAAGGAAAGAAGTGCTATGGCTATTTTATTTATTTATTTATTTATTTATTTATTTATTTATTTATTTATTTATTTATTGAACTGATAAATAAGAAAGGAAGGCAGAAGGTAGGAAGAAAGAAGGAAACTTGTGTTTGGGGTGCTTATTATCTTTCTTTGTGTTTTTTTTTTTCTGGCTTTGTATTCCCCACTTTGTTCATAGCTTTGAGGAATATCAGTGCATATTGACATACAACCTACATACAGGAAAGGAAAATCACCAATGTGCCTCCCATCACTCAGAGTGGCAAAAGTTTTAGTGTCACACCACATCCTAGCCTACCCTGTCATCTGTCTCTTCTCTAAACTACAGGTACTGAAAGGACTGGATCCTGGGACTGTGAAGCCTCTCATCCAGCCTCTTTGCATTCATCATGTCAAGGCCTCTGACCGCCTTTTATTCTCTGGAAAAACAGTGCGTTTTCCTAAGTGACCCTTCTTTGGCTTCTGGCTGAAACTGCTGCTGCTTTGTCACAGGCATCTCCACACCAACTCCACAGAATGCCTGGGAGCCCTTCCGGAGCTTGTATTCCTGCTTAGCTCTCCTCTTCTGCCTTTGATCCAGATTCCTCTGGTAGCTGATTTTCTGGCCTGCTCCCTCCTGATTAACTCTGCCTGAATTCTCAAATCTCTGCTCCTGCTGCTCTTTTTCTCTTGGAACACTGACTTTCTGAAAAGCTCCGTAAGACTTTAACCCTCACATGTCCGTGACATAACTCCATGTTTTGGAGGTTTCCTGGACTGTCTATAAACATGCAAAATATTAAAGCCTTACATGGCCATTGCTCTCCTTTATCGGAGAGCGTCCTCCATCCAAACTCACAGTTTATTTCCTGATCTGACATCTTCCTTCCCATTTTAGGATAAAAAGAATTATGGGTTTGTTTTAGTAAAGAGAAGAATGATTTCTTGCTAACTAATCCCAATGAGAATTTTTCTTGGGGATGGTTAAGGGGGGAGACTCTAAGGAAACTAAAGAACATAATCATAATAGAGAGGAATCACTTCTTATACTCGCTGTCAGGGATTTATTCAGGAAACAGGAATTACTTCTTCTTTCCTTTTCTCCCTCATAGACAGTTGCTCTCAGGACATGAAGAAAAGGCTGCTTTTATACCTGAGCTTAGGTCTAGATTAAGGAATGAATCACCAAAGACACTGCAGTTTTCTAGAGCCTCTAGGTGCCACTGAACATGGCTGGGTCACGTCATTTAGCTTCTATTTTACTAATCAATGAACAGCCTTAGACAGTAGCACAACTTGCAGCTCAGATTAGCAATTTATTAAATTATATCTTTCCCCACTTATTAAATTATATCCTTGTTGATTCACCTGTAATTTTGAAATTTATTCATGCATATGCATTCATTCAACAACATTCAGCAACAAACATATTGGCAAGTACTATGGTAGATTGAATTTATAGTCTTAATTCTTCATACCACCATAATATATTATGCATCCTCATCCTCTTCATGGTCTCATGGGGAAAGGAGTATGTTTTATGCCCCTTGACTTTGGACTTAACCATGTCTCTTGCTTTGCCCATTGAGATATAGTATTCATGACTTATACTTAGGGCCTTGAATAGTACTTGTTCTTCTGCCATTGCCATGAAAATAATAACCATTTTCTCTCCATCCATTGGGCCTTAGAATATGATATATGAATTTAGATAGACGGTAGATGATAGATAGATTGATTGATAGACAGATGATAGATGGATAGATAGATATTACGTACATACATATATACTTGCATACATACATACTAGAATATTATTCAGCCACAGTCAACCTTTCGTTTACGACAACTTGGAGGGCACTTCAGGGCATTGTGCTAAGTGAGATAAACCAGAGAAAGACAAATGCTGTATGATCTCATTTATATGTGGAATCTTAAAAAGCCTAACTCATAGAAACAAGACTGAAATGGCGGTTACCAGGGACTGGGGATAGGGGAAATGGGGAGATGTTGGTGAAAGGTTACAAATTTTCAGTTATAAAATGAGTAAGTTCTGGGGATCAAATCTACAGAATAGTGATTATAGTTAATAATCTGTATTGTGTATACTTGAAATTTGTTAAGAGGGTGGATCTTAAATGTTCTCACTACAAAAAAGAAACGGTAATTACGTGATATGGTACTAGTGCTATCGTGGCAATCACTGTGCAATATATACCTAAGTTTACCAAATAAATACCTTGTACACCTTAAATGTATACAGTCCTATATGTCAATTATATCTCAATAAACCTGGAAAAAATTTAAAAGTAAAAAAATTAAAGAACATGGCATATAGTACACAGAGGTGCTAGCCAACCCACAGACCTGCAGACTGAAGCAGAGCCCTGCCAGCTGATCCACAGATGCATGCATGAAACATATTTATTATTGCAATTAAGTTTTGAGGTGGTTTAGTATGCCGTGCAACACCATTTTAGCATTAGCTGACTAATACATGTTCTAAAAGCTTGGGACATGAAACACAAAAGCAAATACAGGGATTTTAACCTCCCAGGTTAAAAAAGTTCTGTTTAATAAAGTTCTGTTTATTAACAAAGATATATGTATAACTAAATAGCTTATATCAATAAAATACATTTTGCAGAGGTTTGAAAAGAGAACAGGAGGGCACCGAGTTATGAACACCTCATTCTGTCTTGAGGGATTGGAGGAAAGTTATCCATAGAAGAAAACAACATTGGACCATTTGGATAAAGAGGGGAGAGGTAGAGTGTATATTGCAGGCAGGCAAATATAGGTAAGACAGGCCACTCTGGTTGACTTAGGTACCTGTAGATGACAGAGAAGCAAAGGGAACTTATTAGAGTTATATTAAGGCGCACTCGAGCACAGCTCTATAAAGGGTGCTGAAATAGGGCAAGAGTTCATAAGAAATACAGGGCCAGTTAACAAGAGGGAGGGAATTCTTGTATAATTGGGAAAATATAAATTGATCTCATCGCTGCCAATATAGACAGTGGCCTTAAGTGGAGAAAAGAAATCCTTGCAGCATTGACCTTATTGACCTTGGCTGTACTAAATGCATGTTGAACAATTGTTTGAAGATTATCAGTTTGAAGGACTGCCAAATCATTTGGCAACAAGGGATGCCAAGTCTTGGTCTGGCCTTGGTCCCCCGAGATTATCTAACTCAACCTTTTTATCTTACGGGTGGAAAAAATAAGACTCAGAAGATCAAAATTTACCCAGAGTAAAAAACCTGAAGCCAGAACACCAGTCTGATTTATCATTCCTGACCTCTTCCCACCATATGATACGTCCTGCCTGAAATTTTCCACAGCATGCAGGGAATAAGAACGTCTTCACTCATAGTAGGACCAGAGTTGAAGCTTGAGAATATGTAGCTCTTAAGAAAGAAGTAGGAGACTTAAGAGAACAGAGAAGTTATATATGCATAGAGATATCCACAATATCATGTCATCTTTCACAGGCATGTTGGATGGTTAGATGGAGCTTTAGACTAAAGGTTGCAGAATCCCACCACACAAGATAAGCTCTGGTTTTGGAAAAGAGGCTTATGTTATGGGTAGAAAGAGGTGGGGTAGAAATTGATAGGTGCAGCTCCTGAGGAACACCCCTAACCAGGAAGAAACTACATCTGGGCTAACATCTTGCCTAGTTCTAACAGAGCAGTAGTGAGAAAGATGATTTGTAGTCAGAAAACCGGACAAAATAAACAGACACAACCTGGCAATATTACCTTTTGGGACAATCCAGAAGACATAAAGTCACAACCCTAAGCTTTTCCCCTCTTGAGGATATCTAGTATCTTCTATAAGGTCAAATGCTTTTGTTAAAGAACCAGAGCCCTCTTCTATAGCATGATAGAATATTATCCATTCCTACAGAAGGTTTTAGATCTCTTCAAAGTTCCTTGGTATTCATACACACAGACCCAAGGAAAAGCCCCAACACTGAAAATGTATCTCCCTAAATGGAGGGCAGGGGAAAAAAAACAAAGAAAGAGGTTGGCCACTCAAGTCTGGTAATTAATGGAGTCTAGTAAGGAAAACTTACATACAAGATGCATCTTGGGTGCCTGAGAGATTAAATGGATCCCCACACTGCTTGGCAGGCATCACAAAATTATATAGAGTAAAGGCAGGGGAGATGATAGTCAATGGTACTAGTACGTGATTGCTACTAGGTATACAAAATTACATGCTTGACCAGGTCAGGACAGCAACCTGTACCCGGAACCAGCACATAGCAAGAGGCAAAGGAGAGGTGCTGATTTATGTCAGAACAGTTAATTATGATCACAGTCTCAAAGGGGGTTTGAAGAAAGCAAACTCCATTCTGGCCAGACAGGAAGCAGACAGCAGTCACATTATGCAACAGTTTCTCCTCCACAATGGGGAGTAGAGAACAGGTTTTTCCTAAGTGATAAAATTCCCAGTGGTACATATTATAGTGAGCATATTGAATAAGCAAGCAATTAGCATTAATTGAGGAAAAGTGCCCCCAAAAAGGGGCACAAGCCCTTCTGTTGCTGTGTCCATTTCAATTCACATATCTACCTGTCCAGTGGAGCTGGTTCATATTCTGAACCCTCATCTTTAAATGAAAGCTGAACCTTCAGTACGTGCAGGCTTCACAAAACCAAGGCTAGTTCATTCCATGGGAAATTACCTTAGTTTTTAATGAATTAATTAAAAACAGAAAATTAGGAAGAACTGTTATCAATACACTAGAATGTTGACTTCAAAAAATGGTCTCTTTCCAGAAAATAAAGATTGAGTCAAGTCATTGATTGGTTGGGAAAAAAAAAAAAAGTGGAAGCAAGCAGGAATATTTAAATAATAAGTATTGATCCAGAGAGTGATCTATAGATCCAGGGATATCTCTAAGATTAAATTTCTGCTTTGGTTTCCTTATAAGCCTGGTAAACTCCAATATATATAAAACCTGCGATATTTGAACCTATTCATTCTTAAAAAAACTATAAAAAGATTGACTCACATCATCCTTTTGTCCCTCAGCTTGGGCCTCAATGTTCTGTTCTAATTAGTTTAATTTCCTTCATCACCCTGTTTCCCCAACTTTATCTGATCTGTCTATAAACAAGACTCGTCTGTCTACCTCTGTAGTGCCAACTTCTTTCTGATGCTACTCTGCGTCACTCTGTGATCATTCAACTATTAAGTCAAATTTTATCTGTCCTACAAATACCAAAATGGTGAACTCTCCTCTCTCCCACAGTCATTTCCTTCATGATTTCCTTAGAAAGTGCCCATATCCTTTCTTCATTTACATGGCATGACCTCTTCATGGCTCTCCTTCTATATCCCCATTTCATTTATGTCTTCTTGACCTCTTTTTATCCTCTCAAAATAATTATTTTTTATTTATGTCCTTCAATTTATTTTTTTTCTTCTCTTTACATTTTCTTCCTTGACATTCTGAAAATTGAATTACTTCAGTTCTATGTAGTTGATACTTAAGCTAATATCTTCAGATTTGAACTCTCTCCTAAGTTTTTGCCCCATATTCCCAATTATTTACTAACTATCACTACTTGGTTATTCCACTTATACTTGCATCCTAATAAGCCAAACTGAAGCTTACTGTTTTTCTGCACAAATCCAGTCATCACTGCTTCTGTCAATGCTGTCACCATTTTTCTTGGATTTGAAACTTCAGCACTCTCAAAGATTGTTTTGTTTCCCTTGCTCCAATTCGACCGCATTCTTAGTACTTTTGAGTCTACATTTTTAATATTTCCCTCATCCACTCTCTACTCTCTAATCTCATTGCCTATATCCCAGCTCAGATCTTTATTATTTCTCTCTTGCGGTATTACAAGAGCTTCCTAAATAAAGTCTCCATTTACACTAATTTAAAATATGGTCAAAATATTTCTAAATGATGCACTTCTTTATATTGTCATTCCTTTGTCTTTCCTCAGATCTCTCAACATGGTCTTTTATGTTCCTCCATCTACATATTAAAGTGCTTTAATATTTAAAGCACTTTAGGCTCTCCTGACCTCACTCCCAGGCTTATTTCCCACTAATTCCCTCCATGTAACCATAGATAAGCTAAATTTAATCACTGGGTTGATATTTGGTAAAATATAAAGTTGCAAGTTAAATGTTAGTATTATATTAGTCATCCTTCTGCTAAATGTGTTCTGTCTATCATCTTCATATATCCAAATACTAGTAATTTGGCAGGACCCAGTTCATTTATTTCCTTCTTTATAAGTATTTTCCACAACTGGAAATAACTCCCACCCCAAAATGCAATAGTATTTTTCTATGCCTCTGTGTCTTGCATACTTTGGCTTATTAAGTGTATCTCTTCTACTAGACCATAGACTCCTAAGAGCAGACTTATTTTTAATGAACATTGTTGTTCTCAGAGAAAATACTCCAGTGCCAATAACATAGAAATAATTCAATAAATGTTTTCGTAATGTATAAGAGAATAATCATAGCTAACTCTTTTTGAGGAGTCAGTACTCACTGTTACATAGAAGTGTGACTCTGTTCTCCAGATTTTTATTTAAAAAGAAAATGAAGTTCAAAGTAGTTAAATAACTTGTCTAAGGTCACACAGTAAATGTCAAGACTAGACTCTCAAATTTATACTTCTAACATAAACCTCTCTCTGAGTTCCAGTTGCATATGTCTAACTGCCTTCTCTACATTTCCACTTGGACGTTTAATACTCTTCTCTTGTGATAGTTCTACTGCCTGTCCCTTATAGTTCATTCTCTTCAATTTTATCTAGACTGCCATGACCTCATACAAAGACTGCTGAATTTGTTTAATAACTGATTCCCTTACCCCATACTTTCTTTTATTCACTTTGTCCTACAGTTATTTTTCTAAACCACCACTTGTAATACAGTCACCATCCTGATCCAATATTTTCGGTGACTCCCTACTGGTCTGTGAAATCCAGCCCATCTTCCCTGCCTGACAACCAATAAATTGGTCTCAACTACGTCTCCAATAAATTGTTCTGAATACTCCCCAACTTGTAGCTGCCACACCAAACAAATTAGTCTCTTCATTGCATTTGAATATACCATGTGTATATTTGCCCCTTTTCAGGAATTACACACAAGATTCTTCTTTATTGGGACACACTTCTTATTCCCACCCTTTTATCAAAGCCTAAAGTGACCATGCAATATATCTTCCAAATTGGGAGTCTTTTTTTGGGGGGTAGGGCAGGTGAGAGAAGAGGTAATTGCTCAGGACTATCTCAGGTAAATGTGCATGTACATTAACCTACTTAATATCAACATATCTTTCAACATTTGTATCAAATATTACCTCTCCCCAAAAGTTTTCAGATTCTTCTGCCTTAAGTAACCACTTCCTATTTTTAGAGCATTTTTGTGTCATAGCAAAGCACACGAAAGTCAACATCCTAAGACAAAGACCAGAATTCCAGATCCTCTACTTATTAACTGTGTGATCATGATCAGGTCATCTAAATTCTTTGGGATTCTATCCTCATTTGTAAATACAAAATTATTGTTCTCATTTCTTTTCCTCCCTATAGCAGAATGATACATCCACATCTTTTGTTTTGCAATCTGCAGTGTCTTCCATTGTGGGCGGAATATACTTCCTTTTCCTCTTGCTTCTGGTCTTGGTCATGTGACTTGATTTGGCTGATGGAAGGTTAAGACACATGCCATGAGCAGATGCTTTATATGAGCTTCCGCAGCTTAGATTGCCTTCTTTTGTTGTCCCGTGGTCCACTCTGAGGATAACATGCCCTAGGAAGCTACTACTTTATCCTGGATCTCAGAATGAAGACATATGAAGCAGAACCAAACTTAACTGAAAACCTGGAGTCAAGCAGAACCCCCCTCATAGTGAGGCAAGCCCACACAAGATCAGTAAACCAAAACCAACAACATGAAGATTAAAGGTCAAGAGAAAAAATGTTTGCAGTAATAAGCTGCTACAATTGGGGGTTGTTACATGGCCTTGTTTTAGCAAAAAACTGACTGATTTTACCATTTGACATACTTTCATGAAACTCAGATGATTTAACCTACTTACTATCTACATATCTTTCAACATCTATATCAAATATTACCTCTCCCCAAAAGTTTTCAAATTCTTTGGTCTTAAGTAATCACTCTCTTTTCAGAGGACTTTTGTGTAATAGCAAAGTACCCCAAAGTCAACATCCTAAGACAAAGTCCTGAATCCCAGCTCCTGATTTTAGAAATTGCAAATCATAATTCAAATGCTAGTTATGATCATTAATACTCAGTGTTATAAATTAGTTTATGTACATATTTCTTTTCTCCACATCTAAATTATAAAATATTAGAGATAAATTCATTATTACACATAAATAAAATATTCATATAATTATATAAGAAACTATTATATAAGATACTATATAAGAATAACAACTATATAAGAATTATATAAGAAATATAATTATTTTATATATTTACCAAAGTGCCTGGCATAGCACCTTTCACATAGTTGTAATGCAGAAGTTTTAAACTGCTACTGTTCATACTCCTCCTGTTTTTTGTGTCTCTGTTTTTCTTTTTTCTTTTAGATCATTACTTTTAATGATTTCATGAGGAGGTATAAGGCATTATTAAAGGAGTGGGTTATTAAATCAAACAGCTGAATGTGGAATCTGCCTGAAACTCTTATCATTTATAGTACTTTGGACAATTTGCTTAAGCCCTCAGAGCTTTAACTTCTTCACTTATAATCAAAATAATAATAATAATAATAACAACAACAACAACAATAATAGTACCTTCCAAAATTAAAAAGACAATAAATCTCTTAGCACAATGATTGTCACATCTTAAAGGACCCATTAAATAGTGGCTTTTATTGTATTATTCATATATTAAATATTCCTTTCTCCTCTCCAAAAATTTCTAAGCAGAATCCTCATGCAATTCTACATTCTCTAGACAAGTATAATTCTCTTTATCGTCTTCTAAACACACACACACACACACACACACACACACACACACACACACGTCCTAGAACTCACAATATTTTCCATAACTAAGTTGGGGGAAAGATGACAAGAAAAAGTGATCTTGAAAATTCTATGTTCTCCTTTTGCTCTGTGGCCTTGTTCCTGATGTTTCCTATGACCTGAAAACAATTTACACCTCTATTTTCCTAACTCATGCTTAATTCAGCTTCAGATTTATGTTTAGAGGACACTGCCAAGTCTAGGTTAGGCATCTTGCTTATAAAAGATCTCTCAAAAAATCCTAGTTGAGGGCACTTAAACAAGGAATTGAAATTACTTTTTCATTTGTCAATCTTCCCAACTATGCTATAAGTTCTTTGAGTGCCTAGGCTATCTTCATTACTTTTAACCAACATCCAGCTCAGTCTCCACATGTACTAAGTATTTAAAGATACAAGATAAAAGATAAAAATGAAAAAAGGATAAAAGGGAGAGGTAGAGAGATAGAGACAGAGACAGAAACAGAGAGAGAGAGAGAAGAAGAAAGGAAGGAGGAAAGAAAAATAATGTTATTTTTATTGTCTTTCTTCCCAGAAAAGAATATTCAAAAAATAAGATAGTTACCATAACATCATCAAAACTCATTTTCAACCCAAATCTACATTTTGCTTCAAATCACTTGTCAGTGTGCGCTTTTCCCCTCATCAGAATAACAGACTATTTATTTTAAATGCCAACTCATTGTAAAACTTATTTGAGGCAAAATGGAACAAATGGAGTAAGGTAGATTAGATATACTAAAATTCCCATTCTTCTCCTGGCTCTCCTTCTTTTTGTTTATTTTAGAAAAAGGCTTGGATCTATTAAAAAGGAGGAGAAAGCCTCTAGCAAGAGACAAATGTAAGATATTTATCTCATCTGCTATGTAAAATTAAGAAAACAGAAACTTTAAGTATCATTTATTTTGAAAAAGTACTTGTGCTTCGTATTTGTGGATTGGAATTAGAGATGAGAAGCCCAGATCTGGTTAGTAGTGTGGGGTTGGGGGGGGAGATAAACATAGAGCAATAGAAAAAGAAAGGGACAATACAAAGGAAAGTAGAAACAGAAGAGGCCTTAGAGTAATGTTTGCTTAGAGCGCTTCAACTATTTTAATCCTCAATTCTAAGTGCTGCCCTCTGAGCATAAACAGGAGAAAGATCCAACTGATTCTAAAATATTCTCCGCTACTGAGGAGCAGGACTGGAGTGATATCACTCTGGAATTTGATGAAATCTAGTTGAAATTAAGAAATGGTTATCAAGCCAGCACTGCGCCATCTTTGGCTGAAGGAATAGATCAGACATCAATCAATAACAAAGTACCAGGACTCATTGTTCTGAATTTAAGTAGATAAGTAGCATATAAGACTTTCCTCTGCTTCCTTTTTTGTTGTTGTTGTTGCTTTAATCACCGTCTTCAAAACTGACTCAAAAAATTCAAAGAAGGAATAGTAAAAAATATTGGGTGGAAAAAAGATGAATGCAGCAATTTTAATTGTCCACATGGATCATAAAAATGGATTTGTCTAAGGGAGAACTATCCCGCGCATTCACCACAAAAAAAAAAAAAAAAAAAAACACAGAAAATCACTAGTGTCGCTCTGTTAATGTACATTATTTTCTACTTGTACTCAGTTCCCCTCATGTACCTCTCTGGCATGTGCCTGGCAAACAGAAATCTCTCAATAAATGTTAGTAAATAAATAAACACAAGATGGAACGAATGATCTGTTTATTCATTGTTAGGGCCAGGGCTGTTGCTGAACCCCTGCTTTGCTCTCCAAGATGATTTCCTCTGAAAGGAGTGAAACTTCATGGAGACAGCCCCACAGAGGAGGAGAGACAGTTCCTGTCTATTGCCTGACTGCTAAACCACTGCCTGGTCTATGCCAATTCTGCAGCAACAAGTGCCATGTGGATTGGAAAGACAGACAGACGTACAGATGGCTACATGCATGTATCACAGGACTGGATTGCCACCACAGCCCATTGTTATATTTATTGCTGACAAGGTCATTAATTGGCTGACTCCTGGTTTTTAAATTGGTTGCCCAAAATGGACAGCTATGCCGGGGGGTGTACTAATTGTGCCTCTGACAGGAGTGAGCTCCACAGGCCCAGCACTGCAGCAGCGGCGTTGTAAAGTCAGCCCTTTGCCGATGCACAGAAACCCACCCTTCACTCTCTCCCAGGCCATTGACAGGTTTCCTCCGGCCCGGGAAACAGCATTTTTTTTCTGTCACAACTACAAAACAATGGGAAACGATAATTTCTTAGTTTCTCTTTCCAGTGAGAATTTCTTAAATATAGACTGAAAGACCACCTTAAATAATCACGATGGAAAAGGATTGTAATAACACCATTAGATATTATCCATATTACCAAATTAAGAGAAGCTAGAGGTCATGTGGGGGCATCAAGAAGCTGTTTTATCTCATCTCTGAGTCCAGCAATCAAGTATATATTTGTATCTTTTTATTACCATCTTTATTTTGTTTACAGGATGATAAGGATTCATTAAATAATGCTTGCAGAATGTTTTACATCAAAGAACTCTAAAGGTAATTTTATAGTGAGATAAAATATTAAATATATGTTAGCCAGATAGTAATGGTAGACTGGATTCATGGCACAGGCAACCATCTTTCTCCTGGTCTCATGCCCCTCTCTTTATCTGTAATCTGGGAACCAGTGCGGAATCACTGATCATACTTCTACCTGACTGTGTAATTTCGGGAAAATCATGTGACAACTCTCTTCCTTAGGCTTTATTCTATGAAATCAGAGGACTGAACAGTGATTCTCAAAGATCCTGTGATTTTACCTGGATATTGAGGCAAATATAATTTTTAATATAATTATTACATTTTAATACTTAATAAAAATATATGAATATACATTGTAAGATGCTTACATTAACTAAAATTGCAAGTGATTCTTGACTTTTTTATTACCACAAATATCAGTGTCCATGATTTGATAGTTTTCTTATGAAAAAGTCCCTTATATTTCTTTCCTTTCCTGGTTTGCTAATTTTTCATTCTGTATTCCAAGGCAGACCAATAGATTGCAATGAAAACAGGTTAAACATTGATCTTCCGCCCTGACATTGCATTAACTTTTCTAATAAACATCTTCACTGTGTCAACCAGCACTGTGTTTACATATTGAACCCAGCAGCCAATTGTCTTGCTTCTTTCAGATGCTTTTGAATTCCAGAAGGAATCTTATCTGGAAGACTAGAATCATGCATCTGCCATACCTCTCAATTTTGTATTTCAGATTAACTGCTCCTTTTCCTCCACATTCTTAAGGCCTTCTCAGAAATTTCCTTCCCAATTCACTTGGTAAGTGCCTGCTTCAGCTGTTATTCTTTAATGAATTCATGTCTTTTCACCTATTTTTCCCATGCCGCCCTTGTTATCTGGAGTCAGGATTGTGAGCTCTGACCTCCCTCCTCGTCCTGCTGCCTGAGGAGAATTGAAGGCAGACCCTCAGACCTCAGATATTTTAAATTTTGAAGATCCAGCTTTGGCTGGGATGAGGCCAGGGTTGGGGTGGAAATAAGCACTAATTTATTTTATATTTTTTTTAGTTACAGCCTTCTGAAAATTAACTATTTCTGTTCAGATTCAGGGGCTGAGTAAAAGTATGAAGCAGTAGATGAGCCCAAAGATTCCTGATCAAATACTCTGTTTTTGAATGCTATGATGAATGCATTTTAGGGATTAGTTTCCATATCTGCAAAGAAAGCCAATGCTGCCTGCTACAAGAGAGTCACAGGCAAAAGCCAACTACCATACAAGGCTGAGGAGAAATGAATGCTGCATGAGGTGAAGCAAAGCCTTCGCTCCTGAATGATTTCCTCTCTCTGAATGTAAAAGAAACAAATCATAAAGTGAGGAGCTAGGTCTCTAAAGGACATTTGATAGCTCATTCCTGGAGATATGTTTTAAAATTAAAGGGCTGTAATTATTGGTCAGGTCAGAAAAAGTACTCCACAATTCCCCTTATTTCAGCAAGAATATCAAAGATCTGACAAAATCTTGGATGCCTGGGAAAACATCCCATCCAGACCTATTGAACCAGACCAATCAATCACAAATCAGAGTAGCTACAATAAAAGATTCATTAACTCCCAGAATTTGCTAAGAAGGTATTCATACTAGTCATTGTACTAAGTACTTAATACATATGTCATGTAGGATCATTATAACAGCTCTATCAGGTACATGTTGCTACCTATTTTATGGGCAGGAAAAAAAGAGGCTCTCATAGACTACTAAGTAACTTCTCCAAAATCACACATCTGCCTTATTTACCAGAATTACAATCCAAGTCTGCCTCACTCCAAAAACTCTTAGCCTTTCTGTGCTGCTGCAGAATAGCCACACCAGTAGAGAGCAGCAGAGAATAGGGACGCAGACATATGGGAATCTGATCATAACATCCCATATATGCAGAGGTTACTCCTTCCAGGAGAGATTTGCCCCGGTTCTCATAGTATCTGGTATAGATTATGTCAATTCAATACTTTCAACTCATTGTATTGTGGTACGAAGTTTGGGAGATAGACTGGGGGTGGGGGATGGAGGGTGGGCAGAGAGAGAGAGGAAGGGAAGGGATTTCTAAATATTGGCTCTCTCATCTTGAACAAGTTACTGAATATCTCTCATCCTAATTTTTTACCTACAAATGGGAACAATACTACTCAATATGTGAGTTTCTAAAAGATAATAAAATCAAAGGACTTTAGAATAATTCTTTTGCACTTCTGTTTACATTTTAATCTTACCCAATGTCCCATGGTATTTTAGGGCAGACACCATAGAGTATCCACATTCATGTCTCCAGAAAAAATGCTTAGCACATAGTTGCTGCTTAATGACCTGAAATGATTGGAAGACTTTGACAATTACTTTGTGATGCTCAGAGCTGTTGTAAAACTTTAGGTTTCAGAATATACACTTATTGATTTTTTTTTAAATATGCATTTTTTTCTTACATATTATGGTCAGCCTCTGGCTGTCTAGAACAGGGCTTTTCCAGCTTTCTTAATCTCAGGCCAAGAGAATTAGCACACCCCATAAAATAACACAGGCATCTCTGACAACGGACATACTTCTGCTAATAGGTTGATTTTGCATTTCACAAATAATTTCACACGTTTATCAGTTTATACTAAATCATTCATTCACTGAACAAACATCCATTAATGTCAATATTATCTCAATGATATAAATGTAAACAGGACAAGACTCTGCCCTGGAAATCTTTATACGTTAGTGATGAGACAGACACATCCATAAGTTAAAATTGAATGTGCTCACTTCCACTATCCATATGAAAAAGGATTATGAGAGCAAAGAGGACATGGTAACACCTTAAAATTTTGTTTCACTTCTTCTGTGTTACTTCTTGCCCCAGAATCACATTCCTTTTTCTTCACTCTGTCCTCGATATTTTTCACTACACTTTTAACAATTTTCTTACTTTATTAAATCACTCGTACTTCAGGATTTTCACTCTTCTTTTTGCTCTCTCTCTTTTTAAATAACAAAAATCTCAAGGAAACATAGACATTTACGAAGTATCACTAAACTCCTTAATTTTTCTTTCCATATTAACTATAAAACTACATTCTAAAGAGTTGCCTTCCAAAATTTTGTCTCCTTTACTTTCAAATTCAGAAAATTAAACACACACAACCAAAAAACACATCTGTGTCCCCTAAGAGAATATTTCGTTTAACTAGTATAAACATGTTAGCCAGGTATTTATCTTAAATTTTATTTGCCCTCCTTAGCTTAATATGTTTCCTTCTGTACTGAACTTGTTTACCAGTTTCACATACTGGTCAACTATTCCATCACATATGTGTTTTAGTTACCTATTGCTGCATTGAATCTTTCCCCAGAGCAGTGATTTAACATTCCCTCACCATTCTGAGTAGACTGGACTCGGATGGTCTGTTCCACATAATGTCAATTAGGACTGTGGTCATCTGAGGGCTTGGCTGGGCTACAGACTCCAAGGTGGCTCCCTCACAGGACCGGCAGTTATTGCTAGCTGTTGGCTGAGAACTACAGATGCTCCTCAACTTACAATGGGATTCATTGCATAAACCCATCCTAAGTTGAAAATACCATAAATCAAAATACATTTACTACACTGAACCTACTGAACATCACAGATTAGCTTAACCTATCTTAAACATGCTCAGAACACTTACATTTGGACTATTAGCTTGAATTCCATCTCAAGAGTAATTGCCCTCTTTTTCTTCTCAGATGGGCATTTTGGAGACAGAATGGGATGCAAAAAACACAAAACAAAATATATAGAAAATACCAGAAACACAGTACTCTGTAGAGTATTGGTTGTTTACCCTTGTGATTGTGTTGTTGACTGGGAGCCAAGGCTCACTGCCACTGCCCAGCATCACAAGAGAGAATAATACTGCATACCATTACCCCCAGAAAAGATCAAAATTCAAAAATTTGAAGTAAGGTTTCTACTGAACTCATATCACTTTTGCACCATTGCAAATTTGAAAAATCATAAGTCAACCATCATTTATCAGGAACCACCCATACTGGCAAACAGGTCTCCTAAGTTTTTCTCTACAACACCTGTCTGTGTGCCTGGTTTCTGAGAGGGAGTACCCTAAGAGTAAAGAAGTAGAAGCTGATGGTCTCCTAATGCCTCTTTTCTGCTACCCTCTATTACTCAAAGACCAGCCCAGACTCAAGCAAAGGGAAAATAAATGCTCATCTTGATGTGATACGTGGTTCATGGAGAGGAGGAATTGGTGGATCATCTTTCAAGATCAACTATTAAATATAAACACTAGTTAACCTCTAGTATTTTCTTCACAAGTGATTCTTTTCTCCATTTTACTTCTGCACATCTCCTCATTATATGTGAGAATTTAAAAGCAGTGATCTCTTTCTCTGTACTAAATACATAAATTGATCGAGTTTGTCTTTTGACTTTGATGACTAGATGATATGATACTGAAGATCTGATGTTTTCTGGTAAACATTTAAATAAATATTTCACATTTTAGAATTCTGATCTTAAATCCTTCTTTATCTTTTGCTTTGGAATTAAAGAGAAGACTTCAGACCTGAAATATACCAAAGGCTGGAATGGCGCAGGCTGGGAGGTTGATGGTGAAATTTTCTTGCAAGTATTACTTTTCTCTTTCAGTTCATGTATTTTGAACTCTCAGAAATAGATGTAAAGTGCTTTATTACATTTCCATTGTAGTATTAATTTTAAAACTTAATATCCAAATTCTAACAAATTTAGCTATGGAAAATAATTATATGCAGTATTAATACACAGAGGGTGAGGAGAAGCAATATATTTCCGGATGCCCCTTCACTTTTATTTCTTTGCAAGAGAGCCCTCATTAGGAGTCAGGGTAACTCAAACAGGGACTTGGTTGGAGTAAACCAGAAAACAAGATGCATTCAAAAATGAGGCTATGATAATCAGCTAAAATTATTAAAGAGAAAAGAACCTAGTTTTGTATCTAATAGGGAGAAAGATTTCATTTCCATAGAGAAACATCTTAAAGAAGCACTCAGAAGCCAGAAAACCCCTGGGAGAGAACACATATTATCTATATCAGAACTAAAGATTCCAGCATGGAGAATGACCTCATATGGCCTTCCTGTCTAGAGAGATGTAAAAATGAATGTTATACCTATGAATTTCACATTAATCATGGGAAAATTTAACAAATTAAAATTATACATTAAAGATGAATCTCTTTCGAAAACTTGTTGGATTTCATGCTTTTTTTCATTTTCTAATCAGATGGTAAGGTTATTGGGTAATTAACTGTAGGCATATGTAACAAGTAGTATTTTTATTGTGTAAGTTCTTTCATGCTTTTCTTTTTCATTGGTTAAGTTATACCTGAATAGTCTTTAAATGGGAAATTTTCTGTGTAAATGTATTGAAGCAACATTATGTCTATTACCTATGACCAGAGTAGTAGTTATTAGAATTTTATTTCAAGTGGATAAGAAGACAATGCATATTATTTTTGTTTTAAGATATGTAACCTATAGAATAAGACAGTGTTGATGGTAACTACACACTGTTCAGCACTGACTTCTTACTTGCTTCAAAGAGTAAGGTCCAGAGATCCTCCTCATGCATAGAACCCAAGAGATAAGTAGTCAGTACAGTGAAAGCACACAGCTTGATTTGATGAGACTGGTCATTCAGCATTTGCTCTTACTAGACTTGTAGTCTAGTAAGAGATATGATGCTATTGGTGGGAGCCAACAGTACAGTAATTAAGAGCACTGGATCTGAAGTAAAACTACCAAATTACTTACTAACGCTTAATGACTCTGTCTGACTCTTTGAATTTCTGTAAGATGGCAATAAAAATAGTGCTTAGCTCATCTAAAGCATATGAGTAAAAATTTCCAGGATATTTGGAATTTTTGAATAAGAATTATAGAGACATAAATGTTTTTAGGTAACATCAATTTTAAAAAGGAGAAAATCTTGAAAGAAGCAAGAGGGAGAGGGACTCTTTTCTACATAGGAATATGGAAAATAAGAATTATTATAAGTCTCTTCAAAAACCATGGAAATAAGAAGAGAGTGGAGTGAAAATTTGAAAATTTAAAATGTTAAAAGAAAAATATAACCAACCTAAAATTATATATCCAATAAAATTATTCTCCAAAAGTGAAGGAGCAATAACAACTTTCTCAGACAAAAACTGAGGGAATTCAGCTCTAGAAAAAATAGTGCATACTTCACATTGTATGGGAAACTGAGAGAATTGACATGTACTGGAAGATATACTAAAAGATGTTCTTCAGGAAAAGAAAAATAACATAGGCATGAATCTCAACTATACACAAAGAGAAAACAATGTCAGAGAAAAAGAAGGAATAAATAGAGGTATACTGTTATATTTGTTTTTTTATTCTTAATTGATTTACAAAAAAATTATTAAAGTGATAATAGTAACAATGTATTGGGTAATTATAGTTTGTGAATAAATGAAATGAATGATAGCAGTGTGACAAGAAGTTGGAGGGAGCGATGAGGAATACTCTTTTATGTTACTATACTACACTTGAAGCAGTTCAGTGTTATTCAGATGTAGATTTAGATTGGTTAATAAAAAATTGCAACCAAAAACAACAAAAGAACAAGACAAACAAATGAGAAACAAATACTCATAGACACAGACAATAGTTTAGTGGTTACCAGAGGGTAAGGGGTGTGGGGGGAGGGAGATGAGGGTAAGGGGGATCAAATATATGGTGATGGAAGGAGAACTGACTCTGGGTGGTGAACACACAGTAGGATTTATAGATGATGTAATACAGAATTGTACACCTGAAATCTATGTAATTTCACTAACAATTGTCACCCCAATAAATTAAAATAAATAAAAAAGAAACAATTGCAGTTGGTGGTAAACTCTATGACAACAACCAAAAATTTATAAAAGAAGTATAGTAGATATGCTGATAGCAGAGAGAAAATGGAATCATATAAAATGCTCAAATACAATTTTTAAAAGGCAGAAAAAGAGAAGGAAAGGAGAAAAAGAATGAATGCAATAAATAGAAAATGGTTACAATCATGGCAAATATGTATCTATCTATATTAATATATATATAAATGGTCTACGAACACCAATTAAAAGACATAAACTGTCAAAATATATTTAAAAATCCCCCAAGACCCATCTATGTGTTATTTTAAGAAACACACTTGAAATATAAGCACTCATGTAAGTTAAAAGTAAAGGAATGAAGAATGATATAACATGTTAACAGTAACCAAAAAGAAGCTGGAGTATCTGTATTAATTTCAGACAAAGCACATCTCAGAAGAAAAAAAATTATTATGGATAAAGTATAGCACTACATAATAATAAAAAAATCAAGAATCAATGTCCATAAAGATATAACAATCCTTAATGTGTATGCACCTAACAACAGAGCACCAAAATACATGAGAGAAAAACAAATAGAACTAAGAGGAGAAATAGACAAAACCACTATTATATTTGGAGACATCAACACCCTTCTTTCAGTAATTGATAGATCTAGCAGGCAGAAAATCAATAAGGACACTGTTCATCTGAACAGCACTATCAGTCAACTTGATCTAATTGACATTTATAGAATATGCCATCCAAAAAGAGCAGAGTACACATTTTTGTCAAGCCCACATAGACGTCATTAAGACAGACCACATTCTAGGCCATGAAATACACCTTAATAAATTTAAAGGAATAAAAACCATACAAAGTGTGGTTTCAAATGACAATATAATTAAATTATAACTCAACACCAAGAAAATTCTTAAAATATTTGAAAAATAAATAAACATATTTCTAAATAACACATGGGTCAGAGAAGAAGTCTCTAGAGAAATTTAAAATATTTTGAACTAAATGAAAATACAATTTATCAAAATTTGTGGTAGGCAGTGAAAGTAATGTTTATAGTAGGAATTGATAGCATTAAATGCATATATCAGAAAAGAAGAATGATCTAAAGTCAATAATATAAACTTCTACCTTATGAAACTAGAGAAAGAAGAGAAGAAAGGCAAGCAGAAGAAAAGAAATAATAAAATTAAAATAGAAACTATTGAAATATAAAAGGGAAACATGAAACCCAAATCTGATTCTTGTGGATTAATAAAATTGATGAAACTCTACCAAAGCTAACCAAGAGAAAAAGAAAGGAGATGCAAATTATCAATATTATAAACAAAAAAGAAGTCATCACTATTAATGTCAGAGACCATAAAAGAATAACAAAGGAATTCTATGAACAATTCTATGCTCACAAATTTAATAAATTAGTGAAATGAAATAATTCCTTGAAAGACACAAACTACCAAAACCCCCATAAGGAGAAACAACTAATATGAATATTTCTATGTCAATTAAATAAACTGAATAAATAATTAATAATCTTTCAAAAAATAACACTAGTCTTAGATTGTTTCACTCATGAATTTTAATAAACATTTAAGGAAGAAATAATACCAATCCTCCACAATCTTTTAAAGAAAATAGGAGATCAAACATTTCCTAAATCATTCTAGGAGGCCAACACTATCTACTGCTAACACCAGGTAAAGACATTACAGGAAAGGAAAACTACAGATCAATACTCTCATAAAAATAGATGCAAAGATCCTCAACAAATGTTAAAAAAAATTAAATCCAATATTGTATAAAAATAATTATATAGCATGACCAAATGAGTTTTATGCTATGTAAGTATGTAAATTTGGTTCAATATTAAAAAATCAATCAATACAATCCACTACATCAACAGGTTTAAGAAGAAAAATGATATGATTGTATCAATTGTTGCAGAAAAAGTATTTGACAAAAATCTAACACCAGTCATAATAAAAATCCTCAGCAAACTGGAAATAGAGGAAATCTTCGTGAAATTGATAAAGAATATTTACTGAAAAACCACCATCATACTTAATGGTGAAAAACTGGATGCCTTCCTCCTGAGGTCAGGAACAAGGACAAAATGCCCTTTCTCACCAATTCTATTCAACATCATAGTTGAAGTCCTAGCTAATGCAATAAGGTGAGAAAATTAAATAAAGTATACTGACTGAAAAGGAAGAAATAAAATTGTCTTGGTTCACAGATGGCATGATTGTCTATGTAGAAAATCTCAAAGAATCAACAAAAAAAATCCTGGAATTAATCAGCATAGAAAGGTCAGAGAATACAAGGTCAACATACAAAACTTAATTGCTTTTCTATTATATATACCAATAATGAATATTTCAAATTATATATACGAAAGGTAGTACTAATTACTAATATCAGGAATAAAAAGATAGGTTTTTTTACATATTTTATTATAAAAGATAAGAGAATGCTATAAACAACTTTGTGTAAATATTTTAAATTCAGAAAAAATTCAAGAAAAAAACCCTATTTTTCAAAACAGATAAAAGAAGAGTTAGAAAATCTGAATAGTCTTCTATCTGTTAAACAAATTAAAATTGGAACTAAAATCTTCCAACAACATCAAAGAAATGTAACCACCAGACAACTTTATAGCGACTTCTTCTAAGCATTTTAATAAAAATAACAACCATCTATACAAACTAGGCCAGATAAATTATATATAACACATGTATTATACATATTATATATGAATACCATATATATTTATATACAAATAACAATATATTTATATATGTGCATATATATATACACACACACATTGTTTTGGCACCCTCTGTGTGCATGTCTGTGTAGACACACACACACACACACACACACACACACACACACACACACACACACAGAGGGGACCAAAACAATGTATACACATTTTAAGAAAGGAAAATCTATTAAAATTGTAATAATATATACCGATAATGGAAGATGAATACAAGTCACATTTGACTTCTGCAATTACAAGCAGTGCTCAATTACCATCAGTGTCCAGACACTTCTGATTATTGCAAGCGACTCTTTGAGCAACGTTCACCAAAGCATCCACTAGTATACATTTTTTAGCATATCTATCTATCTAGATAGATAGATAGATAGATAGATAGATAGATAGATAGATAGATATAAATATACATATACATATAGATATATATATATATAATAGTTACCAAATCACTTTTTAAGGCCAATTAAATCTTGATACCAAATGATTAGTTCATTATAAAAATGGGAATTTACAAGCCAATATATTTTATAAACATAATGCAAAACCTGAGACAATATGAGCAAATCCAATTCAAATGTATATGAAAAGAATATTATATTATAACTTAGTTGGATTTACTCCAAAAAGCAAGGTTACTTTAATATTCTCAAATAAAGTAGTTCACCGCATTAACAGAACAAAGAAGAAAAATAATATAATTATTTCAGTAGATGCAAAAAACATTTGAAGTAATTAAGTACCACAATTAAAATATCTTAGCAAACTATAATTATTAGAAAACTTACTTATATGATACAGGGTATTTATAAAATAACATCTATAGCAAACCTTCTTTAATGCTGTAGTATTAAAAGCTTTCCCTGTGAGACTGGGAATAAGATAAGATGTACTCTATCACCACTTACATTCATCATCATATTGAAGATTCCTATTGGTACAATAAAGGCAAAAACAAAACAAAAGGAAAAAGAAAAGAAGGATGGAAGGATGGAAGGAAGGAAGGAAGGAAGGAAGGAAGGAAGGAAGGAAGGAAGGAAGGAAGGAAGGAAGGAAAGAGAAAAGTGTTTAAGAGTGGAAAATGAAGAAATAAAACTCATTCACAGTTTATATGATAATACATTAAAAATCTAAAAGTACATACAGCTAAATTATTAAAATCAATAAGAGACTTTAATCAAATATATGGTGATGGAAGGAGAACTGACTCTGAGTGGTGAACACATAATGGGATTTATAGATGATGTAATACAGAATTGTATACCTGTAATCTATGTAATTTCACTAATAATTGTCACCCCAATAAATTAAAAAAATAAGAGACTTTAGCAGTGTTCTTGCACAAAATACAATATAAAAAAATCAAAGCTATTTATATGTACTACTAATTAGAAAATAAAACTGAAAATGGACATTTAAAATAGCATCAAAAAAAAAAAAACCTAAGAAATATGTAAAAGTTCTCAACACAATAAAATATCGTGAGAAGTATTAAAACAACCTAACAAAACTGAGAGTTTATGCCAAATTTTTGTATTGGAAGACTTGGTATTTATAGCTTTCAATTTTTTGAAAATATTTATCTATTTAATAAAACTTCTGTGCAAATTCCAACAGGCACTTTGTTTTTGTAAAAGCAGACAATCAGGTTTTAATATTAATGGGAAAGTGAAGGGTCACAAAAAGCTAAAACAATTTTGAAGAACAACGTTTGAAGATTTACATTGCTACATTAATGAAAGGAGTGTGGTATTGGCTCTTTAGATAATTAAACCATGGGAACAAAACAGAAAGTCCAGAAATAGTCTCACACTTAACTTAGGGCAAATATGACATAGTGTTTTGGAGAAAGGATGGGCTTTTCAATAACTAATTCTGGGTTAACTGCATATTCAGAAGAAAAGAAATGGTTCTTGACATGTAATTCCCAACATACACACAAGTCACTTCCAGGTGGATTGGAGATCTAAATTTATATGAGAGAAAATATAGCTTCAGGAAGATAACATAAGAGAATATGTTCATAATTTATTCATAATTTATTAGGAGCTAAAGATTTCCTCCGCAGAACACAAAATGTTTAACCATTAGGAAAATTATTGATAAGTTGTATTACATTAACATTTTATGAATTACCTAAAATTATTTCAAATATGGCATAAAAATAAAATAAAAACATTAAAATAAAAAATTCAGTTCATCAAAGATACTACTCATTCAAAGGCAAGCAAATAAAGGGGGGAAATGTTTGCAATACATATAATTGATAAAGGTTGGATTCAGAATATTAAAAAAACTTTAGAGGTTAATAAGAAAAAGACAGTCCACACAATAAAAAAATACACAAGACTTGAAGAGTCATCTTACTGAATAAGATAAGCTTATATTAAATACCTCATTAGTCATCAAGAAAATGTAATTTAAAACCACAGTGTGTTGATAATGTTTGTTGATGTGGGTGGTGGTTACAAACATGTACATTTTGTGAAAATCCACCAAACTGTAAATTTATGATTTGTGCACTTTTGTATGTATATCATATTTCAATAGAAACATTTATTTATACAAAGCATAAATGAGTGTGATAATTAGGGTAATTTGGTTGGTAAAGGTGGAAGAAAAAAGCTGATTACTACTTAACTTCATATTTCCCACTCTATTTCTTTTTCTCATCTTTCTCTAACACACAATTTTCAGTGGAGTGTTTCAGCAAAAGTGCATTAAGATTGGTGACAGAAAAAGCAGAATGGAGTTTACTTCCCCTCTCCGCCCATTACCTCCCATTTCAATTCTATGTTTACTCTGCATAAGTAATACTAGGACAGAAGGAGCTGGAGAATTGTGACTAAGAGCTTAAAGTGGGAAGACCTAGTTTTCCTTTTATTCTATCCAAACTTGATCAATTATTCTTGCTGCTAGATGGACACTGGAAAGGGTAAGAGGCAGAGGCAGAAGTTTGGAGTGGGGAGTCACAACCAGTTATGGGATCCACTGTCACGAAAAGGAAGAGTTAAAAATACCTGGTAGTGACAATGGGTAAGGAACTGAAAGCACATCTGGGCTGTATATAATGGAAGCAGGATTGCCCAGCAGTGAAGATAATGGGCATTGGAGACAGACTAGTGTCTGAATTCTGTCTCACCCGTTTACTGTGACTTTGGGCAAGTTATTTATTCTCCCTAAGCCTCCGATTTCTCATGTGTAAATTACCAATGACTATTTCAGAAGATGTTGTGATGATTAAATAAAAATTATTCATACAAATGTGTAATGGTGCCTGCTGCAGAACACACACTCAGAACACATTAACAGGGATGATGATGATGGTGTTAGAGAGTTTCAGAAACCTGTATCGATAGTAAGAGACCCTTTTAAGTTAACTTAGCGCTAAAGCCAACAATATCTCATTGGTCAAAGACAATTCTCAATCTCATCTAATAGAGTTTTCTTCAGTAGGCCTGTATGTTCATTAGGTTCATAAAACATGACCTGTTCTAGGTAAACAGTAATAAAACCAGTAATAAAATAATGATAGTGACTAACATTTCATCCTCTAACACATGACAGGCTTTATCAACAGCCCCATCCATTGCATTTTGACATCACTGTATATGCTATAGTATTTCTTTTACACCGAATCTACCAGGTACTGTATTAAGTACTGATAATTCAGAGTTAAAAGATAAATTTGGTGTTCTCTGGTAAGATAGGTATGCTAAGAGATGAATGCGATATTGGATGATAATGTTGTATGGCAGACAAAAGCACAGGTATTTATGGAAGGACCAAACAGAAAATCCACACCAGACTAGCTGACTCAGACAGAAGTATGGTAAGGAAGGATGCCTAGAGAATGCAATGGCCAAGCTGACTTTTAACAGATGAGCAGAAGTTTGCCAAATTAGAACAAGGAAAGAGGTGTTGTAGGGAGTTTGTGTGGTGGCAAAATGGTGTGAGAGAAGGTGTTGCATTCAAGGAAATGCAAGTGTTTCCACAAGGCCACCTGTTTGCATCTTGAATGACTGATGCTTAGATTTTTTTCAAATTTAATACTTTACATCCAAAGCATTATGTTTCCATTTGTAGTTAAAACTGCATATGCTCTTATTGACCTTTTATCAATAAAAAAGAGAATTGATAAGACGTACATGATTTATCAGACCAACTAAATTCCATTGTGAACAGGAAGTAGAATGTTTTTAAGCTTCACTTTTGCATTTTGCCTGGTAACCACAATCCTAATCAGCTGAGATATCCTGGAGGCTATGGAAGAAATATTTATATTGCACTTTAGAAAATGCAGCAATTAGCTCTTAGTTTCTGTCTACCAAAGTGGTATGATATAAAACTTTTAATTCTGTCCTCCAGAAAAAATATGGTTGGGAGAGAGGATCAAGGAGTAGACCTAGGGACAAGCTATTTCTGTCATTATCTTCTTCTGAGACTATGTTTTTGAGGCATTTTAATTAAGAATAAAAATGTAATTTCATCCTGGGAAAGTATGAGTGATTATAGGTACAAAAACTATAGACTACAGCCTATTTTATAATAAGCATTCAAGGATTATGTGAAATCCACCCAGAAAATGATAAATCTTATTCTATTTAAACACCATTCTGCTGAATTGATTCTTACCTGTTTTCAAATCTGAGCATCTGAATCTTAGCTACAATGTTTAGTGTGAGTTGACCCAATTTAAATAATTCTCTTCATAAATATTTACTTACAGAACTTTTTTCCAGGATTCATAAAAAATAGTCCCCCAAATCACATGAGCATGAATAATTTCACAACATAAAATATAAAATACAAAAACTATGTATATTAGGAGTGATACATTTTCAAAAACTATATGGCTTGATTTTCAAAGACGGCAAATAATTTGCAAAATGACTCTGGTATCTCGAGACTATTCTTGTCTGACTGTTCATATTCTGAGTCTAATATGTGTGTGCCATGCTAATTTTTACTGCATAGTGCTGAATTTCAGTCTCTCTGGCAGAAAGTACTCAAACTTCAGATTTTACCAACGTATTTCTATAGTTCTAAGCCTAATCCACGTAATGCTAAAATGCAAGGTGTACTTTACTTCAATATGCTCTGCAAAATGCCAACCATAGCTGCTATTTCGTGGGGATGACATCTCCTGTACATTTTTCTACTCTGTGCTATGGTGTCATGTATGTGTTCACATGAACACCTGAATTTCTGGCAGAGAGGCAGTACCAGATGAGCAATATAGCACCTGAAAATAGCTCCTCACTGTGGATAATTTTGGACTCTGTGACACTTCTTATGAAACACTATCAAAGATAACTTTCGTTGCTATCTGTTCTCACTCCAAATCTTACCATGTAATAGTTCAAGGTTTTAATGTTCAAATGTTCGTACCCACTATAAGCAGAATTCACTATACTTGTATGAACTCTGTATTCACTAATTGAAGATAAAACAGTTCAGTACCATATCTCATAAGAAAGTGATATAAACCAATAATAATTTGCAATTAGCAAAGCTGCTCAATTAGAAGAAACAAAATAGATAAGTTATAAGTCAAAGATGCCATTTTGTATAGTTTACGTCAGCAACTTTGAGAAAGGTGAATGTAGATGAAATGTGTTTTAAGAATTTTGATATGTTTTTATGCCATTAGCAAAATCTGTGACCCATATTGTCCTTGCCTCAATCTACACTTGCACTGTCAAAATATCTTTCCTGCCTGATCACACAACCTACTCAGGTCATACAGAGACAATAGTATTCTTATGACTTTGTGGACAGAGAAAGGTAGGTGTTTGCTTTATTTTGTTTTAATATGCAAAGGAAGCCTTTTAACTTTAAATCCCTTCAACCTAGTAATGACAATTTGCATTATTTATTTTTATTACTCTCATCAGTAGATCCGATTATATTTCTGTTTACCCTTTATTTTTTCATATTCACTTCCACCTTCTTGATCCATTCCTTAGTTATTTCAGTCAGGTTTTAAATAATTATCTTATCTCTCTATGCTTAAAAGATTTCTAAGGACTTCTAACTGACAACTGTAGAGTGTCAAAACCAACTGCTGAAAGGAAATACAATTAATATTTGTATCTCTAGACAGACAATTTAAAGTTAATTTACAATGATAGCTGTGCTCTATATAACCAAATCATAAGATTCATCACTTTAAGGCCTTATGAAAAATGCACATGTATTAATAATTTACTTAAATTTTTCTATTGTTCTATGATTTTTTTGGGGGGAGGGGGATACATATGCCATACTTCTCAAATCCCATACACATGGACATAAACTAAAATAAAATGAGGGAGTAGATATACATCTGGATGGCTGCTCTTTTAGCACAGAGTAAAAGGCTACTCTTATGTCTATTCAGGCAGGAGCAAGAGCTATTTCATGAGAATCTATCCATAACCATCCCCCTCCCTGAACATGAAATACTAAGGTAGATGCAGGAAATGATGAGAACATGTCTATATTTTACTTTCAGGTCACAAACATTGACATTTTATACCTATAGAGGCATCGACACAACTGAGCAGAACTTTAGGAAAGTTAACATAAAGAATTTTAAAAAATCATTTTCTAGTCTATATTAAGTTCTATGAGAATACTTATGAAGAATCAGGAAGTCACTTTCCTTCATTTCTCAAGAACTGGTTCATGAGAAAAGGTAAAATATAAGACTTAGAGTGTTCTAAAAATTCTCATACTCTGGCCAAAGAAACAATAAATAAATCATCTTCCTGGTAATATAATTCTCATTAAGGGCTATTTTAATTAAGAGCATCTTATTAACAACAACTTTCTTCATTTTTCTGTTATCTTATTTTTCTATGTTTAGTCTTCTTTCTTATTCTAACTGCAACAAATTTACAGAACAAACCAGCAAAAATCTTGAGTAAATACCTGAAGCAAGTCTCTTTACTCAAGAAGCCACGTGTGTCTGACCAATTCTGGAATTACTGATTGCCAGATAAGCTTTTCTTCCCATTCTCAACACTTGGTCCTTCTAGCCCTGCACACAAGCATGCTTGTTCAGGCTCTGTCCACACCTATGGAAACAGCCACTCCTGAGTCCAAGGGGTACAATGCATGCCAGACTAGTTCTTGAAGAAAGTTGTCCTGTGGGAACTAGAAGCTGGATTGGGCAAATTGATTTTGGAACTCCAGGATCTTGTGTGATCAAATACAATGAAGAAAGCAGTGCTTAGGCTCTGGGTGAACACATCCCCTTGGTTTCATGGACTTCTGACCCCATAGAAGAGGTGAGGTCAGCAGAGAACAAGGGTGAAGCCCTCTGAGTGCAGGGCTCAGAACTGGGCCCCAGTGTTTCAGGTCAAAAGTATTACTGTGGAGAAGCCAACTGGATACATGTGATATTTATAATCGATATTATGAATAGGATTATTCCCAGCTGTAAAGAGAAGGACACCAAGCAGACTGTATTTAATAATAAATGAGAAGGTAGGAAGGATCATATGTGTTTCATAAGAAATCATAAGCTAAAGAAAAAAATTTAATAGGGGAATCAAATCAGCAAGTGATTCTTTGGTGTCAGTGAAAATGCTTTGAGAATTCTAAATTAGAATTCATTCATTCTATGATTATTTTACCAGTTCCTATTATGTCTCAAATGCTGTTCTAGGTGCTAGGGATATATCGATGAATGGAAAGGAGAAAGTTCCTCTCTTCATGCAGTTTATGCTCTAGTGGCAGAGACAAACACTTAAAAAGTATTTAGAAATTTCTGGGAAAGATGGCAAAATAGATGAATGCTGTGCTTACATCCTCTGACTACCATATAAAAATTACAACTAAACTATAGAACAACCATCATTGAGAATCACCTTAACTCTAGCTGAATCAAAGCCCTACAACTAAGGACATACAGAGAAGTCATCTCGAGACTGGTAGCAGGGGTAGAGACGTGGAACAGGATAGAGCCACACCCGCAAGTGACTGTTCAAAATTGGGAGAGATATCTTGGCTGAGGAGGTCACCCCTCGAGGAGCCTGGGGTCCCACCCCCACACCAGTTTCCCCAGCCCAGGTTTCCAGTGCCAAGAAGAGAAGTCCTCATTATTTCTGGTTGTGTAAACCAGTAGAGATTTGACTGAGTGAGAGACGGGCAGCTGCAGTCCCAAACACTCTTCTTAATGGGCCCACACATGGACTCACTTCCTGATGCACCCACTCACTCTGAGCTCCAGCACTGGGACAGCAGCTCGCAAGGCATCAGGAACATACAAGGAGGAACAAAGTTGTCTGGCTGCAGGGTGAGGCAAGAGGGGCAGCTTTCTCCTGGACGGAGGAGCTGGCAGAAACCATTGTTTCTTTGTTGGGCCAATATGCAGACACAGACAGCCACCATATTTGAGTCTGGCTAACAATGTTCACCCCACCCTTGTGATTCCCTGAGACTCTGCCCCACCAAAATTCTTGGCCTACTCAAGATGCTTCCAGTAGCTTTACCATACAAATGGCCTGCTTTGGCTCATGTGCAGACTTTCCTAAAGCCTTTCAAAGGTTCACAAAATTCAAATAAGCAACATATGGCTTGAGTGTGTCCCATATCTATGGCAGAGCAGCTCCAAACCTGGGACTATTGACAGCTGGCCTGGGTTCATGGCTTGGCCTCTCAAGGCACCTCTCAAGAACAACATGGATGGTGTCCATCTACGGATTGCTTTGTGGCTCATTCCAGGTAGCCCTGTGCAGGGCACAAGCTGTGGCTGAACTTGGGGGGGGGGGATAGAGAAGGGGAGGGGGGAAATGAGAAGAAGGGAGAGTGGCTGAAAGGATAAGAAAGCAAGACCTATACATATGTGCCTCCAAGAGACTCACTTCACATCAAAAACACACACAGACTTAAAGTAAAGGGATGGAGAAAGATATTTAATGAAAAGGGAAACAAAAACAAAATGCTGGGGTACCAGTATTTATACTGACAAAATAGACTTTAAAACAAAGGCTGTAACAAGAGACAAAGAAGGATCTAGTAATTCCACTTCTGGGTATTTATCTGAAGAAACCAAAATGGTAAAACAATGGTACATATACATCCATATGGTCACTGAACCATTGTTTACAATGGCCAAGATGTGGAGGCAGCAGGGTGTCCCTGAATGGATGAATGGATAAAGAGGAGGTGGTACATATATAAAATGAAATATTACTCAGCCATAGAAAAGAATGGAATCTTGTCATCTGTGACAACATGGATGGACCTGGAGGGTATTGTGTTGAGTGTAAGAAGTCAGACAGAGAAAGACAAATGTCATATGATTTCACCTATAAATGTAATCTCAAGAACAAAATAAACAAACAAATGAAACAGAAAAGACTCACAGATATAGAGAACACTTTGATGGTTGCCAGATAGGAGGAAAATTGTGGCTGTGTGTGAAAAAGGGAAATGGATTAAGAAGCACAAATTGGTTGTTACACAGTGGTCATGGAAATGTAGGCTATGGCATAAGGAATATAGTCAATAATATTGTAATAGCTATGTATGGTGTCAGATGGGCAGTAGAATTATTGGGGTGATAGACAGAGGGGGCTTGTGGGGTAGGGTGAAAAAGGTGAAGGGATTAAGAAATACTAATTTGTAGTTACAAAATAGTCATGGGGATGTAAGTAAACCATAGGGCATATAGTCAATAATATGGTGATAACTGTGTACTGCCAGCTGGGTACTAGACTGGTCTGGGGGATCACTTCTTAAATTATATAAATATCTAACCATATGCTGTATACCTGAAATTAATATAAAATAATATTGAATATAAACTGTAATTGAAAAATTAAAATAGGGGGAAAAAGGTGAAAGAGCATAAGAGGTTCAAATTTCCAGATATACAACAAATACACAGCACAGGTAATATAGTCAATAATATTGTGACAGCATAGTCAGGTGTCAGATGGTTGCTGGACTTTTATCATGATGGTCACTTCTTTAGGTATATGAATGTCGAACAACTATAGTGTACCCCTGTAACTAATATAATATTGTATGTTTGCTATATTTTAATAAAAATGTTTAAAAAATTAAAAGTATTTAAAAATAATTAGTTACTTACTAATTGAAGTAGTTAGAAATTTGGTAAGTTTGATATAAAATAATCAGTGGAAAATGAGCATTTCAGGCAGGGACAAGTAGGTGCAAAGGTCCTGGAAGGAAAATAGCATTTTATGTAACAGTAAGAGATGAATTTGGAGTCAGGAGTATTCAATACCTTGTAGACCATGGTAAGGATTTGAATATTATTCCAGGAGAAATAAGTCATTCAAGCATTTTAGGTAGAAAAGTTTCAAGATGCGATACACATTTTTTGAAAGATCACTTCGGCTGCTATGTGGAAAGAGGCAAGGGTGGCAGCAAGAAGACTGAGGGCTACACTATGATCTATGAGGAAGACAGTCAAGAATGTCATCATTGAAACCAGAGCATAACAATTTATTCAAAAGTCTAAGAAAACATTGCATGTTTTGGGATGTTACCATTTAAATGTGAGATTTTAAAAATCCCTGTGAGCATTTTAGAATTATGTTCACGCATTGTTTGTGCTGGTAAAAGGTGAATGTAGGAGGAAAGGCCAAGAATAAGTCAGCCTTCCTTTTCAGCCTCTGCCAATGTGGCTTGTCACCTGTAGAAGTGACAGTATTAGATGGGTAGGAATAAATGAGTTGAATGGATTTAAACCAAGCTTCCATGTAAAGAGTTCCTAGAATATTACTTTCAAACCCACCCAAGACAGCTGCTTTGGGACACAGATTTTAGCCAAATAAACAGACAAAGCTAGGATGAAAAGAAGAATAGCACACTACGTCAAGTATGCAAGTTGTGTTAGACCTCCCAAGTTACCCACTATGATGAGAATACATGTCTCTGCATGGCTCTATACATCGCCTAGCTGATCCTCATGTCCCTACTCTTTTACTCTCCAACACCCCCTCTTCCCACCATCTCTTTTCCCCACGTTCCTACTATTTTCTCTGAATCTGTGCCATTGCCAGCCCTAACCTGGTTCAGCCTGGCTCACTGCGTCAACTTCACTGGACTCCGGCGATTAGCAAAGCACTATTGCCTTTCCATGAAATCCCCAACTGGGCCTCTTTTTATCCCTTTTCTTCAATTTGAATACAGACACTGCTGTTAAATTAGGTGTTAATTCAATTAGAGGTAGTGAACAAAGCACAGGGAACACACTACACTGCTGCCTCATTTTAGCTGTCTCCTGATAGCTTTCTCTACTCTAGAATGTTGTCAACTTCAACTGAGGGTGCTACTCCATGTACAAAAGTGTATCACTACAGCAGCTACTGAGAGTGTGACAGTGAAAATAAATACTATTTCCAGTCATTGAGAAAAATAATTATTAAAGTGTACACCATTGCCATCACAGACAGCATTTTGTATTACTGGAGAGCAGCAGTAAGTGATCGGGTGTCTACTCTCATCCCATATGCCCTGAGAACATGGCCTCATTAATTCCAGAAGGCCTCATTAAAAGAGTGGCAGTGCTCTCCAACCTTGTTTTCTCACCCATTAACCACAGTGCCCTGACTACAAGATGGCCTTTTTCATGTAGGATTACATGACACCGTCATGACTTTCCCAAACAAAGCTCGTCATATAGTATAATAAGAAACCACTGGGTTTGGCCAAATGAAGCTCAGCTGCCTGCATGTAGCCTAAGTGACAGTCCTTTTTGTCACTAGGGAGTTGTGATCTAGTCAGGGAATAAAAAAAAATGTACTTGCATGAAATAATCACTGAACAATTCCAGGCAACATAAAAATAAGATATCTTTGTCCATTGATTTAGGCGATGAGAAGGATGCCTCAAGTGAACTCATTCTTGCTAGCTCCATTGCATTCTGCTAATAAAGTTAAAGCATTTCAAAGTCTGTTTCATTCCCTAGGCCAAGTCCCCATTGTTTTCCCTGGAGGATAATCTAGAAAGATGCTGCTAGCAAAGCCCTCAGGACAGCTGTAGACAAGAACCCTATTACTCACTGTTCTGCTCTTCCCAAAACCACCTTTATTCACCATAAATAAGTGGACATGGGGGCAGTTGGCTTGGGGAGAAAAACTTTGAAATTAGATATGATCATTGTCAATAAATCTACTTTGGCAACTTAACTCCTAATATAACCCCCTCACAAAGACAGACGCTGTAGATACATATGAAAATAGAAGTTTAGATACGTAGATATGGATTAGATATAGTGCCCGCTACATGCAAAGCTCTAAAGCTCCCTCAGTGAATAGAATAGACATACACTGTGCTTATTCTGTGAGGGGAAACAGTCATTAAATAAGCATACAGTTAATTATATAATTGCTGTGATGATATGTGCCTTGAAGAAGAAATATTCGTGGTTTGAAAATGTAGAACAATCATTTGATCTAGTCTTGGAGATCTGAGAAGCCATCAGGACTTAGTTTCAGCACGCATCAGTTAGCTTCTCATCTCTTACTTGGATGTGTTCTGGCTTTTCTGCTAGGCAGTGGCTCCTCTAGCCTACACAGTGGCCACAAGGATCTCTGCCAATCTTTGGTAGGACTTCCACATTACATCTTTTGGAGAACCGTGTGATACCAGTCACCAGAAGGAATATACCTCATGTTATTAGTTTACCTGACTCAGCAGGACCAGCCCAGACTCCCAAGTTACCCACCATGATGAGAACACCGTCTTTACATGACTCTGCACATCCCTTAAAACTGACCCAATCTGACCTCTCCTCTACACCCCCCTCAATCCTTGCCTTGAGCCTTCTGAGACTCATAGACCGTTATGAACTAATCCCTGTATCTTCAGCCTCTGCTCAGCATCCTCATTACCTTTATGCTTTCACTGAAACTTGAACCACTTCAAGGTCACAGCTTCCCCTGAAGCCTTCTCAAGTGGCAGTTCTTTTCTCTCCATGTATTACTAGGTCTTGTACTTTATTGCTGATTCCTGTATGCTCCTTAATAAATACATGCTTACACACACACACAAACACACACACACACACACACACATATGCACACATTGAAAAATCCTACCTATCAGTTTATACCACAAGCCAATAGCATTTAGATAATGATTACTCTGTGTCAGGAACTGTTCAGATCAAATTCTTACAATACTATGAGTTATGTATATTGCTATCCTTATTCTATAGATGGATTTGTGGTACTGTGATGTTAAGTTACTTGTCTACAGTCAAACAGCTAGAAAATATTAGAGCCAGGATTTGAATCCTGGCAGTCAGCCTTCAGAATCCATTCTTTTACTGTCTATGTCATATTACCTCCCAGCATTTAGTGCCATTATCCTCAGTCTTTCCCGACATTGCCTCTTATTTAATGAAGATTTGAGCTCTTAGATTATTGGTTCTTCCCTCTATTATTAGTCCTGTCATCAGCCTTGGTGTTCAATAGATATGGGGGAAATCCCTTCAAAACCAAGGCAAAACGGTTCTTTGATGCCAACTTCTCCATGATCCACCTCTTGAGTGCACTCTAGATCTATCATTCCCAATAATTGCTCCATGTTCCAAATCTCAGTTTCAACATCCCACAATGTAATCACCACCTCTCATCTTTCTATTTCAAACCTCTAATACTTCCATTCCTACAATTTTTCTACCACACCACTTCCTTACTTTCTCCATATTTGCTCGGATTCTATGCATCATTATTACAATCACTCCCTTGCACACACCATTTAATTCCTTGCCCCTTTCTCCCACAATCTTTCTTGCCTGACACAATGCTAATCCTGATTGAATATAGCTCATCACCTACACTCACAAGCCTGTGCAGCTGAACCTGAAGAAAAATGCAGTCAAACTTACTTTAAATTTATAAAGGAAAACCTCTATACTGCCTAGGAATTCTATATTTTATTAATCAGTTCTCTCTTCCAGTTTAAAATAACTATTTCATTCATTCTTCTCCCTTTAAAAACTAGAAGTATCACCTACTTAAGACTGCATAGGTGATAATTTTGTCTCTTGTTCCCTGAGCAATAACAACCCACAAAAAGAGACCATACTTATCCTTCCACCCCCAAACCGCCAACCTACCTGTATCTCTGTATACATACTCTGCCTTTTTCCTTTCAAAAGTTATGGCAATCTGAACCCACTTCCAATCACACTTTTTTTTTTCTGTTTCATAATATAATTAACTCTCAGTACCATTAAGAAATCCAACTATATATTCTGAAAATTTAAACAAACTTTTTTTTTTTTTTTAAATTTTAGCTTAGCTCCTCTTGGGATCTATCTCAGTAGTTTTGTTCTCCTCAAAGTAATTGTGCACCTATCAACACGATTGATTGCAGAAATAAGTAATAGATGTAGCCTCTTCACTTTCTTATTGGATTCCCATAATGAATCTTGCATCTCTCAGCATACTTAACTTTTTAATTATTAATCATGTACATAATCCAAAACCACATCTATAACCTACAACATCTATACATCTATAACCTACCTATAATATAGAGCAAATTGAACGATGGTGTCCAACACATCTAGTGACAATACAAACCAGAAGAGGAAATCTTGAACTGTTTGCACATCACCCAAGATAAAAAGTGAAAACAACATTTAAAAAGTAAAGGGAACTTCAGCAAATGTTTATGCATTCACCTTATGCGTAGTTTGGTATGATCAATAACAAATGATTATTTTCAATTTCCCATCCCATTCTTACAAAAGGAAGCATTATTCAAGTTCTTCTAGAATGGGGGTTTATGGGTGTTTAAGATAATATTGACATATTAAACTTTACAGTTTAGTATTCAAATATAGCTCTTGCTTAAAAAAATCAATCATCCTATCCTTGGGAGTGTATCAGAGAGGTAGATGAGACACATTGGTTACTTACATTGGAAAGCTTTCTATCAATGTTTACTCTTTTCCTTTTCCACTTCTCATCTCCTCAATAGGTTAGAGCCCCAGTAATGCACGGCATGCTCTCCCTGGAAGCAGAAAAGAAGCATATAGTCAGTCTACTTGGAAAGACTGGACTATACATAAAAGCTCAGATGATGGTTTGATATAACTTATAATAATTGGGAAATGAGTATATTCCAAACTGAGAGATCTGGCATGAATTACCTATTTACAATCACTTATCAAACTCCTTTTCCTTTAAACACAAGTTTTACTCTTTTTATTACTCTCTTAACTACCCATGTTTTGACATCGTTATTGACACATGATAACTACAGCAGCTTCCTAGCAATCCTTTTTATCCTCCAATTCATGTTGTAGTTCACTGCCAATGTATATCTCTCTAAGCACTGCTTTTGTTACTCTCTGCTCAAAAACATCCTAGATCCTACTTCAAATCTCCTATAGTCTTAATTACTTCACTTGACTTCTAAGACATGTCAGAATCTGGTCACATTCTTATTCTCTATGAAACCCCCACTCCTCTGTCTAGTAAGGTCACTATCCTAATAGTTATATGAGAATCTATTGTTTCTGAGCCTTTACTCACCTGAGTTTCTTTCCTCACCTAAGCAGCACTCTTCACGTCTTCTGTCTCTTAAATTTCAGTCTATCCTTTAAGGCCCAGCTAAGACCTACACTGTCCATATTAGCTTCCCAGACTGCATTTCTCCCCCCCGCCCCCATGCTTCTGTGACACTCATGGCATGTGCCACATAAATTAGCACATGCCCATCAAACTATTGAAAAGCTCACTCACCTATTTTTTAGTTTACATTTTTTAAATTTTATTTATTTATTTATTTTTGGACATGCAGTAGTATTTTATGTTAGTTTCAGGTGCACAGCATAGGGGTTAGACATTTATATAATTTCCAATTACTACCTCCTAGGAGTCAGGAACTGCATTTTATACAGATTCCACAGTACCTGCACAGTAATGAATACATAGTAAGACTTTCTTAGATACATACAGGATGTTTATGAACCCTCTATTTGCTGGATCATATTTTCTAAGAAGTATACATTTAAATAAGTTACTCTAAAATATTTATCTACTGTTTAATATGATTTCAGTATAATATGTGTGTTTAGGTAGTATAAAATAAACTTACAGCCTTTATTTAAAGGATCTTTCTGGAACTCTCAAAATAATCTAATAAGCACTTAAAATGATACATTTTTATCTTCTCTTTTTCTTTCCATATTGAGAATCTTAGCAATATCTTAGATTCAGTACCAAGAGCAAAAGCTAAGGAAGGTATTATGTGGCCTCCGAATAACAGAGAATGTACTGCACTGAAAGCTTATGATTTACTTTGTATCAAAGACAAAGCCAGACAGGTAAGGTTTTCTCTATCATAGTGCCTAGCTCAGGCCTGGGGATATAAGTGCTCAATAACTTCTTGTTAATTGATTGAATTTTTGATAATTCATTCAATAGAAGTTTCCATTTCTGAAATATGCTCATAATATCTTCAGGAATTAGATCTCGGTGGTATTTCCCAAGGCAATCCCCGATTCTAACTTTGAAAAGTGATGTGATTAATGGGAAGCTGATATTCTAATGTCCCAATTTTAGATTTTACTGCTATCTCAAGAGACAGCAGGCCAAAAGCCTTGCTGCCACATTTCTAGCAATTTTCTTTGGGTGACAAAAAGTTTTAGAACTAGAATCAGTTTTAGAAATCAGTTGTCATGCAGAGCGGCCTGCGGGGTGTCAGGTAGGGTCTCTTCTCCCGCTCCCAGCACCAGAACGCAGGATATGGTGAGGCCAAAAAGGAACACCCACGGAGCCATAAGTAGGGGAGTCACACCACTATGTTCCCGTTGGCGGCTGGGCAAGACACAGGAAGCAGGAGCCACACTGTCTGCAACCTGCTGTCCACTTCTCTGCAATCCACAACCCACACTCCACTGTGCTAACTGCAATCCATGCTTCCCAGCCCAGCCACCATCTTCTTGCTAGCCCCCATTTTTTTCTGCTAGTGTAGCCACAGCAGTTATATTAGTGGCCAATGGCTCACTGGTTACAGGTGATGGCCAACTAGCCACAGCTGATGGCCATTTACTACCTGAGCCAGCACCTTTCTATATGAGGCCGAGAGCCTGGAAACTGCTCTCTGGGGCTCTGTCCCCACACTCCACCCCTACAGGGTCTCGCCTCACAATCTACGTGACAAGCGTCTTCCACAAGGGGCCCTGTGCGAGGAGCCTGGAGGTGAATGCAATATCCTGGACACAGCCAGCCTCTCTGGGCACAGCCAGCGTTTCTCAGGGCACCACCCCAGTACTTCTGGGCACAGCCAGACTTCCTGGGCTTCTTAGGGTACCATCTGTCTACCTGGGCACAGCCAGGGTTTCTCAGGGCACCACCAGTACTTCTGGGCACAGCCAGACTTCCTGGGTTTCTTAGGGTACAACTAGTCTCCCCTGACACAGCCAGGGCCTCTCAGGGCACTGCCACTCTCTCTGGACACAGCCAGACTTCCTGGACACAGCCAGAGCTCTCAGGGCACTACCACTGTCTCTGGACACAGCCAAACTTCCTGGGCTCAGCCAGGGTTCTCAGGGCACTGCCACTCTCCTGGGCCTCTCAGGGTACCGTGCTGGAACAACAGCGGCTCACAGTCAAGGTGCTTACATATTCTCGATGGCGACCAGTCAAAACACAAAAGCAAACATCCGCCAGTTCCACTACATGGCGATATGTTCCCAAACAGTCAAGCTGTTCATTAAATCAGGGATAGAAGGCAATTCCCCATAGTCCATAATCATTCGCCAGGGCTGTCCTGGAGTTGAGGAATGACCTTGACCTCACCCTCATCTCCCACGGAGGACTCAGCAAGTGTTTCCTCCTGGGACTACAAGTCCTGCATCCGGGATGCCTCAGTAAGCACTTCCCAGCCCACAGGGCCGCAACGACGTTCGCTTTCCCAGGCCTCTGCTGGTTGGAGAATCGTCCACATCTTCCCACCCCTCTATGGAGGTCCAGCTCTCTGGCAGCTCCTCCTCCTGGTCTTCCTCAGACTGAACTTTCATACACACAAACTGCTCCACCATCCTTCGGAGCGCTTTGACCGGCACCGTATCCTACCACGAAGCCATGTGTCCTGCAGGATGTCAGGCGGGGTCTCTTCTCCCGCTCCCAGCACCAGAACGCAGGATATGGTGAGGCCAAAAAGGAACACCCACGGAGCCATAAGTAGGGGAGTCATATCATTATATTCTTGCTGGAGGCTGGGTTGGAGACACAGGAAGCAGGAGCCACACTGTCTGCAACCTGCTGTCCTCTTCTCTGCAATCCACAACCCGCACTCCACCGTGCGAACTGCAATCCGCACTTGCCAGCCCAGGCACCATCGTCTTGCTAGCCCCGATTTTTTTCTGCTAGTGTAGCCATGGCAGTTATATTAGTGGCCAATGGCTCACTGGTTACAGCTGACGGCCAACTAGCCACAGCTGATGGCCATCCAATCACAGTTGATGGCCATTTACTACCTGAGCCAGCACCTTTCTATGTGAGGCCGAGAGCCTGGAAACTGCTCTCTGGGGCTCTGTCCTCACACCAGTCATTCTAATCCATTCACACTTCAGATGAGGATATAGACCCAGAGTAAAATATAGATCAGGTAATATAGGGAAGTCAAGGCAGGAATCAAGCTCTTAATCCAGTAACTACCTTATCTCCATTTAAATAGTGAAGGATGGCAAAATACTACCAGATCCTGGAGCTAAATAGAACTTACAGATGGTTCATTATTCTTTGCTTCACCACTTCCAGTAATTGGCAAGCAGCTCTTTCTTTCTACAATGCCTCTAAAAATTAGAAGTGTTCTTTGAAAGAGTAATTCTCAGTGTTTTATACTAAGTCAAAATTTCCCTTCCCACACTCTGTAGCAATAGTCCTAGCCCTGAATTCTTATCCAGTTACAACAATCCACTCTATGTTTCATGGGGCAGATGTTTCTAAACAACACATAGGACCCTTAAGTTTCCCTGTTTCTGAGTTCTTCCAAACTTCTTTCTAATGGCATGGCCTCACTCTGGTTTGATAATAATCTCCTTAGAATTTTGCTCTTGGGTGTGTTAGAATGCTTTCAGTTAAAGGTGATAAAAAACAAAACTCAATTTGGCGTAAAGAACTAAAAACTCCAGCGTCAGGGCAAGTTAGGCATACTTTGGTCAGAGCTGAGTCCATTTTTCTTCATCCTGCTGTTCTCCGCCTTTTTCTCTGTGTTTACGTTCTCCTCATACTGACTTCCCTCATAGTTGTTGGATGCCTGCCAGCCTCAATTAGAGCTGCAGGATGCCTCATTCAGCAGGAGACGCAGGTTGCTTCCCATTAACTGCTGGGAAAAAGAAAACACTGAGATTTACATCAATCGGCCACCCCTCAACCAATCCCTAAAAACCAGGAGAGTACCACACACTGACAAACTTAGGCCTGGATTAATTAAACCAATTACAGTGCAAAGGAAAGTGAAATCTTCCTGATTAGCTTTGGCTAGGCAAAGCCTACCCTTAAAACTGTGGTGAGATCAAGTCCCTATGGCTGGTACCAACAGGGCAAGTGGAGAAGACGTTGAGGAAATAACCACATTATCTGTCCACCATGCATCAATAATTGTATGTGATACTCATGTTGGGTCTAACCAGAATCCAAGTTCAGTGAACTAGGAATTAGTCTTATTGCCACTTCTCACATTTTAGAAACTGTTCCTGTATTAATGCAATTTTAGTTTGAATTAACTTTTTATTTTTAAGCAGGTGCAACTTTTGGAGTTTGTGGTTGACAAAGGACATAGTGTTTTGTTTTGTTTGTTTTTAATTTTACTTTGTATTGCTTTAAGATGAACTTTTAAAAACTCTTATGTAACTGGTTTTAAAAGCCAAAACTTTACATGCATTTCTGCTGCTAAATCTCAGAATCCTGATTTTTATGCATTGTTCTATCTTCCAAGACATTTTTTAATTCTATCAGTCAGTATGCTCACTTACTCCTTCCAGACTAACGTCTCTACACCAGATTAGATTTGAAAATGTGACCAAGAAAAGGCCAAGGAGATAGCCACTAGACACACTGTGAGAAACCTCCCTAATGAGTTAACACCAAGTTATTAATTACATACAGTTGTTTAACCAACTACACATCCACCTACCCCTACTATCATCCACATACATTTCTGCATTAGTCCCTAAGGACATTCTGAGTGACTGCATCCAAATCCTTACTTGGATACCAATATTGAAATCTCCCAACCCCTGAAATTTCCCAGCCTACTCACCCTATAGAAAATGGAATCAACCTAAATTGGCAGGAATGTTTTTATTGCTCTCAGACTGGATCCTACAGGTAATTTTGCTATTCTTGAAGTACTCTCAATTCCTTATTAGAGTAATCTATTCTAGAATGCTATTAAAGATCAACACTACTCATTTAATAGTTTCTAGTATCTACCTTTTTACCTTGTGAGAGAATTGGGTTCATATTTACTCAGATCTCATCTTCTGGCACCACTCCCTTTCTCTATAATTTCTGTAGATTACTGTCAATCATTCTTTGATTACATCTGTAAGTTCTTTCAACACCATGGAATGTAATTTCTCTACGGCTGCAGACTAGAATTCATTTAAAATGTCTCGGTGGCTTTTTATAATTTTTTTAAAAATTTTTTCTGGGACTTCAGTTCACTCTTAATGGTGTGTTATTTTTAAATCCATTCTATTTTGATAATAACTTTTCCATAGTGGCAAGGGCAGCTACAAAATAGGAATGGAATAATTTTGCCTCCTGTCTGTATTTGCTAACATCTCACCATCTTTTCTAAGCAGTGGGGAGATGTAGTATATATTCATAACTATGATTCCCAGTCTTTACATAAGCCCTCTCCATTGGGGACACTTTCTCTTCTCAACCTTTTTGTTCTCTAACTTTTATTTATCCAACAGGTCTTTGATCCTCCAATCCTAAATTAGGCACCTCTCCTATGTCATGTGATACCTCATGACAGTCTTCTGTGGAACTTAGCACACTATGTTGTATTAATGATTGCCTATTATCATGTCTGCATTCCCCATTTAACTATAAAAAGTTAGAAGGCAAGGGCCTTATCTTATTTTTTTCTGTAGAGGTTTTCATAGTGCTTGTCACGGAAGGAGTGATTGATCAATGTTAATAATTATTAAATGAATTAAAATTGTAAAGGTCCTTTTTGTTAATTTTAGCATTTCTCCAATTCTTATCTTTTTTCCCAAGATTTCTTTTACTGACACAATACTGAACAAATTTTCTTGGTGGTCAAAACTAAATCTAGAGTAACGATTCCTTCCAAGATTTTCCCAATAAAAAGGTTACTTGTTGGACCTCCAATGTCTTCATTAAAATAATGTTCCTTTGAAAAAAAGGAAAAAAGAATCTCCTAGTATCCATACATATTCAATTAGAAAACGATGACTGATTATAAATTTCTTTTAGTAGCATGTGGAGTGTATTCCTATAAATGGGAACATATGAAAACAAAATCAGTAATCATTTTTGCAAAGGCAAAATGAAACAAATCTCCTGGTTTACATTTTTTAAACATATTTCAGTCATTCAGACAACTTTAATATTTTGAAAGCTTGAAAAATACGTTTTTAAAATCAAAAGCATTTAGTAAAATTTAGTCTTTAGGGTTTTTTGTTTGTTTTACCAAAGGTATTTCCTACTGATATACTTTTCTTACAACAATAAACCTCCTTAACTTCCCATTTGCCACCTGTTCAGTAGTTTATAAAATTTTAAAGCTAATGGTATAACAAACTCATATAATGATATTTCATATTTATAAGTGCATCTTGGGATAAATAAATAATGAAGACACAGTCAGTTTCTATTAAAAGGGTAGAGTTTGAATGTTTAAGGAATTATCTACCTACAAGGAGATAGAATAGTCCTAATTTCATCTGATTTTTAAATTTAAGTAGATTTGATCCAGGTTGGTTGTTGAATGGGTGATTAAAAAAAAACATAAAACTTTGATTTGTTTCTCCTCCTCTTCTTCCTCTTACTCCTCCTCATTGTTTTCCTCCTCCTCCTCCCCCTCTTCCTCCTCCTTCTTCTTGCTATGCAGCAATTGTCTTGATGTACTACCAAAGATTAGTTGCATTATGTCAAAAATCTCTTGGGCTATTGTCTACGTGTTTGATGATAAACTTACCACACTTTTCAATTGTCCTAATTAGTCAAAGGCCACTTCCAAGCAACTACAATTGATGAAGACCCAGAAGTATGTTTCTCTGATGAGAGTTTAGGGAGAAAAACTGTTGCTGATCAATACAATAGAAAGTTAAAATACAAATTATTCTGCAATAATTTTAATGACAGATCCTAGAAAAAAAGACTTAAAAATAAATAATCTTCAATTTTTTAATTATTCTGAATATATTTACAACTATGTTTGTACTTAGTGATAATAAACCCATGAATTATTTGTACCCACTGAGGCAAACCCCTTAACTTCTCTAGGTCTCAATTTTTCCATATGAAATTACGCCCTCCAAAAATTTCAATGGACAGTGTGTCATAAGGAGTCGTTGAGCTATTTTTAGTATGTCAAAAAGCTTTATATTTAAACAACGTTGTATTTAACCAAAATAAATATTTACAAGCCCAGTTTCTGATAATTGATTAATTGTTAGGAAATGCATAGGATAATTAATAAAGTAATTAATGAGTTAGGGAATGAATGGGAGAATGAATGAAAAGAGTGAATGATGAATGAATGAATAAATGGAATGTTAGCTTTTGTTTTCACTTACATCGATCCTGTAGTCTATGGTTAGTTTTTACTGATATGACGTCCAATTTTATATGCCTTTGACTATGGAAAGGTGAATTGGGTTAGTTCTTAAATGCAATATAAGGAGTAAAATACTTTTAATACCCAAAGTTGTGGGAATTAATAATAAAATGATCCTTGGTAGCAATAATATTAGAAAACCCTGAAAGAGAAGAAATACTTCCACCTAAACAAGTACTGTTAATCCTTTTTATTGCCCCTATTACATCTATGAGGACTTCTTGAAATTTTTGACAGTGATCATAGTCTATTACTTTTATCACCTTCTGAGCTTTGACTCTATCTGTGACTCTTCCTTAGCCTAAAATCTCAACTAACTCTTAAAGAAAATCAATAAAAACTTTCTTACGTATATACCCATTGATGAGACAAGTTAACAGGAGCAAGCTTGTAGGCTAACAGGAGCAAGCTTAAACATTAACTGCTTGGCTCTAAGTCCCCTGGCTAGCACTACCCACAAGCTGACAAACACCTTATATCCATCATCAGTGAGAACAGAACATTCCCCAATTGCAAGGGCAACCCCCTGCACACTAACAAATGCCCATCATAGGTAGGAACAGAACAGTTCCTAATCACAACAGCAACCCCCTGCATGCTGATATCCATCATAGATGGGCACAGGACAGTTCCCAGAAGAAGACAATTGTAATGGCAGCTCCCCTGCAAGCTGACAATCACCCTACATCCTGCTTAGAAAAATATAAAACCCCAACATTCCTTCTCATTAGCACAGCTGTCCCCCATTGAACTCTATCCTGGTACAACTCCGTTTGCCAATATCTCTCTCTTACCCCTCTTCTCCACAGTTCTCCTTCTCAATCTGCCCTGGCAAAACTTCTGCCAGTTCCAAACAGAACTCTCTCTCTCCCTTTTTAACTTTCAATATATCTTTTCTCTGGATACTCTTATAGAGTCTTGTAAATTGTTTTACATTCTGTGACTAACAAGGGTTAATTCTACACCAAGACACTCATTACAACTAATATCCTACATAAGCTCAGTTTTGCATCACTTAAAACAACATTTGTTTCAATAATTCATTCATTCACAATGATAGAATCCAAGGGAGAAGCATAATTCTTCCTTCCAGGACAGACAACCTGATCAAATGAAAAAAAGGTAGAAAGTTTGCTATCCCTCTTTTACTTAGGTTAAATTATTAGTCTTTCTCTTTATGTAAAAAAAAAAATAATAAAACACTTATTCTCTACTTTTTTGATGTTATATGTGAAAAATTAGTGGCATGTCTTCCAACCTGACCCTGAATGTGTTTCTGAATCTGTAACAATGCTACTTGTTCTTTATTTTCATTATTGCCAAGTGAGTAATAGACGTCAATGTTGTTGTTGTAATTCACTGGCATTCTCTACTATAAGGTCTTCATTGATCTGTTTTCTGTTTTGTTTTTGTTTTCTGACATTCACTCATAGAATCTATTTACCTTTATGTCTGGATATTTTTTACTACATGGCAGACAATTATTTGAAAAATTATTTGGAGAATATTTTGAGGACTAAAATAATGGCATTTTTATCTAAGGAGGGCTTGTATTTGTTTGGAGCTACTGCCAATTCAAGATTAGAGACAGCATAAACAAATTGTGATCTGGGCTGTGATTTACTGTGTGCTGTATTACTAATTTCATCCTGAAGTACGACACTTTGAAATTTCAGCTCACTATGGAGACAATCTCTTGTTTGGCTCTGAATCTTATAAGAGCTCCAAGCTTGCTTTTGATTGCTTTATTTCCTGAACATCTTATAACAAAGGGATTTATTTTCTGGGATAATCATATGCAGTTGCAGCAAAATATTTAACAATATTTTGCACTAAATGAACAAATAGTACAATTCCTATTCAAAAACAAAGGGGTTTGTATGTTATTTGACCTTAAGTAGATGCCTTTTGGTCTATTTGTGTATGTTTGGTCTATTTGTGTATGTTTGCACAACCAATTTTTTTTTTTTTTAATCTACAGGGGATTTGACTAGTGTCCTAGTCAGCTCAGCCTACCATAACAGGCTGTCTATGACCATAAGCTGAGTGGCTTATAAGTAATAGAAATTTATTTCTCATGGTTCTGGAGACTGGAAGTCTGAGATCAGGGTGCCAGGTTCTGGTGAGATCCCTTTCCCAGGTTTCAGACTGATGACTTCTTGTAGCCTCACATGGCTGAAAATGGACTAAAAAACTCTCTGGGGTCTCTTTTGTAAGGGTAAAAATTCCATTCATGAGGGTTCCACCTTTATGACCTAAGTCCTTCCCAAAGCCCCATCTCCAAATACCATCATATTGTGGGTTAGAATTTCAACATTCAGTCTATAACAACTAGGATAGAGGTTCTGTTTTAAGAATCTGAGTGGAATTTAAGCTGCAAACAATTCTAAATTCTAGTTTAAAAATTTTTTTTTAAAATTCTTTGTGTTTAGAAATGAATGTATTGTAATAGATAAATAAAAAGACTATCCAATGTAATCCTGTCAACTTAGTTTATAAAAAGCAGGAATTTAGTATCCTGTCAAAGAATATTATTTTAGCCATTAAAGTAAATGATAGTACCTTGAACAAGGTTGATACAACCTTATTATCTCTTTTCTATTGTCTAGGAATAAGTACTCCAAGCCAGATTTAGTAGTACACTGACCTCAGACATAAAACTTAAATCTTTGCAAGCCAATTTACCTTAAAAGTCAAGTTGGAAAATATCATTAATTTTTCTCCATAATCTCAGAGTAAAAGCAGAAATAAAATTTAAGAACAAAAGGAAATCCAATCGATAACCACCATCAAGTCAACAAACGAAATATACAATGATAGACAGTATGGAGCTTTCATCCTTAAAGTCTGTTTGGTTCTACTGTCTTTGTTTCACTCTTCTGAGAATGGAGATAGAGTTGTGGAACAGTCCAGCAACAACCCAGTACCACAGTTTGGGCAATCTTCCTAAACAGTAGTTTTGAAGTCCCTCACTATATGGCGCAAAGAGAGCAACCTTTGGAAAAATTCCAGAATAATAAAAGCCTTTCTACTTGAACCTAAGCAGTACATTTTCTGTGGTGAGCATTAATAGGGGCACTTCTTTTAAACAGCTTAATGATATATAATTTGCGTACTATAATATTCACTCATTTAAAATTCATCGGTTTTTACTATACTTACTTATTTGTGCAACCATCATTACAATCTAATTTTTGGACATGTTCATTACCTCAAAACAAAATCTGTAACCATTAGCATTCGCTTCCAATTTGCCCTCACACAACCTCTCCAAACCCCAGCCCTAGACACTACTAATCTACATTCTGTCTTTATAAAATTGCTTAGTGTAGACATTTCATATAAATAGGGTCATACTCTATGTGATCTTTTGTGACTGGCTTCCTTTCCTTACATACTGTTTTAAAGTCCATTCTGTCGTAGCATGTATCAGTACTTCATTCCTTTTTGATGCCGAATAATATTGCATTGCATAGATACATAGATTTGCTATATTTTGTTTATTCATTCATCAGTTTGTTGGCAATCTGGATTGTTTCCACTTTTTGGCTATGAATAATGCTGCTATGAACATCTGTGCACAAGTTTTGATGTAGACATGTTTTTATTTCTTTTGAGTAAATACATTAAGAGTAGAATTTGTAGGTCATATGGTAACTCTATATTTAACATTTTGAGGAACTGTTAAACTGTTTTGCAATGTAGCTGCACCAATTAACACTCCCACCAGTAATGAGTGTTTCAATTTCTTCACATCTTCACAACTTTTTATTGTGTATTTTCTAATATAGCTATTCTAGTGGATAGTGAAGTAGTCTGTCATTGTGGTTTTGATTTTTGTTTCTGTGATGACTAATAATGCTGAGCATGTTTAATGTGCTTATTAGATGTCCCTGTACCTTCTTGAAGAAATATCTACTCAAATCCTTTGCCTGGTTTTAATTGGGTTATTTGCCTTTTTATTGTAGGTAACTGTTCTTTATATATTCTGGGTACAGTTCTCTTATCAGAAACAGGAGTTACAAGTATTTTTTCTTTTAAACTTTTTGATGATGTGATTTGAAGCACAAGATTTTAAATTTTGATGCAAACCAATTTATCACTTCTTCCCTTTTTTGCTTGCCCTTTTGGTGTCATTGCTAAGAAATCATTATATAATGCAAAGTCACAATGATTTATTCATGTTTCCTTCTAAGAATTTTATAGTTTTTGCAATTATATATAGGCTTTGAGTTCATTTTGAGTTAATCTTTGTGTATGATGTGAATTAATGGTCTAGATTTATTCTTCTGCATGTTGATATCCATTTGTCTCACCACTATTTATTGAAAAGACTATTCTTTCCTCATTGAATTATCTTGGCATATCTGTCAGAAATAATTGACCATACATGTAAGGGTTAATTTCTGGACACTCATTTCTATTTCATTGATCTACATGTCTGTCTTTATACAAGTTTTTGATTGTTGTAGCTTTGTAGTAAGTTTTTAAATTGAGAAATGTGAGTCCTACAACCTTTTTCTTCTGTTTCAGGATTGTTTTGGCTATTTTTGGTCTCATATCTACACATTGGTTTTAGAATCAGTTGGAGATCTTTCAGAGTAGCATTTACATGTCAGCTTAGATGAATTTAATTCAATGTTATACCTTTCAAAAATATTTTCTAATCAAATGTTTCATTTATTTCAACCTCCACTTTTCCATTGGTATCTTTTTGTTTTCCTAACTTCCATATCTAATCATGCTTAGTTATCCCCAATCTTATAAAAAAAAACAACAAAACATTATTATTTTTTTTTTGTAGACAACAACATTATTTTTTAACATTGTTTCACTCTTCACAGTTCAAATTCTTCAGAGTAGTATATTTTACTTTTAACTCTGTCTTAAAACTATAGGGAAAAAAGCTACTCATGACATTATAATTGCCAAACAGAGCATCACACTTTTAATCCTTGTTGTAACATTTGAGAATACTAACTATTCTTATATTTTCAATCTTTCCTCATTTGTTTTTATGATGCTACCATAGTCTCCCCTTGTCTATTTCTTTTGCACTCATCTCTTGCTTCTATTTCTCACATGTTGGTGTTACCCAGGATTCTTTCCTCAGCTTTTTCCTTTTCTCATTTTATAAACTCTAACCAACTTCTAAACCTAAACTCTAATCTTAGCCTCCCTCTTATAAATTTTATTTATCATCAAATGGATATTCAATATGTATCTCAAAAATATTCACAGGTGAAGAACTCAATATCTTTTTTACTCAAAACTTGTTCCTGGTTCTTCCTTCCATATATTAGTAAATAAGCTATGTAATTAAAATAAAACAAAGGGTTTTGAAGTCATTTTTCACTCTTACCCTCCCGTTTACTCAAATATAAATGGTAAACTTGTCTGGTTAATTTTATTTCTCCTTAACTTTGCCAGACTGAGTCACTACCTTTGTCAACATATATTGTTTATTTTACCATTTCCTTTGCTAAAGTTCATACTCTTTGAGGATGAATACTATCTCATTCATCAGTGAATTCTGGACAGACATTGCTACATTGTTGGTCAATACATTATTCTTTACTTAATATAAATTTTGTAAAATCTAAATGGATTAAACTAAATTATCTTGCCTCATGACTAATAGAATGATTAGCCAGCAGCATGTTTGATATACATAGACCAACACCCACAACTATGTCAATAAATAAATAAATACATATATAATTAAATAAATAGATAGTAGTTAGATAAAGAGATAAATAAGTAATAATCTTTCCTGTCAAAATAAAATTTGGCGAAACACATGTGTGCTGGGCATTGTAACAAAAACAATAACAAAAAAAAAAAAAACAGAAATTGACTTACGTTTCTGAGAAAAGTGATAGCTCAGACGTACTGAAATTAAAAAAAAAAAAAACTAAAATGTTAAACTAAAAAATTTTTAATCATAACTATATTATTGTTTCAAAACTGTAAGAACTTTGCAAAGTCAAAAACTAAATAAAAATTTTTATCTAGTTAGGAAAGCACTGAAGTCATTTTTACCTTGGGATATATATTTAATTTTGTTAAATCTCAGTTTTCTTATTTTTCCCCCTGATTTCACAGGACAAAAGACATGGAAGACAAAGCCTACAGCTTACCAAAGGTGATAAATTAATAGGACATCTCTACATATTGCTGGGACTCTAAAAAGTCATATCCTGAGTGTGGGATGTACCAGTAAAAATCCTACCCGATAGCACAAGATAGCAAAAAAGTTCTCCGCCATGACTACAGTGTTAAGTTCAGAAGAAAAAAAAAAATCTCTCTTCTGTATTTATTCACAGCCAAACAACACTCCCCATGTTGATTTGTAGCCTGAACCCACTCTGACTTGGTGACTCAACAAACTTAAATTCAATAATCTAAAGTAGTCCCACATTAGTAATGCCTTCCGGCATTTGAGATGAGCCTAGGCAAATTCTCCTTGATGGAATACACCTTCTATCCAGGTTGCTGAAAATTCCTACAGATAAATTTCCAACATGATATGAATTCACAGAAAAAAGAAAAAATAAAATTATAAAGCAATGCCTAAAGTCTAATAGAAACAACAGATGACAGAACGATTTTGCACCCATAATCATAACCATACGTTTAACACATTTAAATAAATGAGTAAAACTATAAAAATTCAAAGCAGATTGCAAAAAAGCCAAATAGAACTTATAGAAATAAGTAGTGTGTAACTGAAATAAAAGAAAAATAACAACAGATGGATTAAATAATAGATTAGATACAGTTAATGGGAAATTTAATAACTGGGAGACAGAGCTGAAGAAATCATTTGTACTATAACATGTAAACATAGAGTTGGAACATATGAAAGGGAAGTTAAAAGACAGGGAACAACATGAATCTTTAATAGACATTTATTGGTAGTACCATAAAATTAAAAAAAAAATAGGAAGGGACATTATTAATGAGATGGTAACTTAGGTAAGTTTTTCTTTACTCCAGAAGCAGTAAGAATTCCTGAATAAATGATTTAGTAAGGCAATACTCTTTGGAGAGACCAGCAAGAAAATGGAGGAAGCAGGAGAGGGGAGAGAAGAAAGCCAAGCAAGAGCGTAATCTCAGTCAAAAACCTGCAGCGAGTAGCTTGAGCCTCATCCTGCAGGGGAACTCGGGAGAAAGCTACCCTTCACAGCTGCCCACATCAAGGAAGCTAAACTGCCATACACCTGCATATGTCAGCCATTGGTTAAGCGAGGGCTGTACAAAAAGGAACTAAATTATAAGAAACTTCTATGTTTCTGCGTATGTGGACAAAGGACCTTAAGAGGGAAAAGTGCAGTTCCCAGTTCCCAAAGTAGAGGTTTAATTCAAATTTGCCAGATTTTAGTCAAAATAGCTTTTGCACTTGCTTATTTCTCTTGGTTCTCATTTTCCCTTCAATCTGGCCTGGTCTTATTAACTCTTCTATGAAGATAAAAATGATTTTAACATTTTATCTGTCTTTTAGTTGTCTATAATGAAATACCTGGCTTTCCTGGCTTTAATAACCTAATCCAGTGTTATTTGTAATTGTAAGTCCCACATTTATTCTCAATTTTTATTATCGTTTATGAAGTCTTTCTTTTGTATTTTATATATTGTTGGATGTTTTTGTGATCCATTTCTAAAGGTCTCTGTTTTTTCAGTGAGTTTAACATATTTACATTTATTGCAATTGCTTTTGGCACTCATTTCTACCTTCATATTTGATTGATTTTTTCTATTACATATTTTCTATACATTAATTCTCCATTCATACTTTCCACTGGATATATCAAGTTTCTTCTTCTTGTATGAAAATTAACGGTGTATTTTCTTTCTTTCTTTCTTGCTTTCTTGCTTTCTTGCTTCCTTCCTTCCTTCCTTCCTTCCTTCCTTCCTTCCTTCCTTCCTTCCTTCCTTCCTTTCTTTCCTGTTTTTTTGTTTACCAGTAAAACAATATATATCTGCATTCATTTTTTCCTTTCTACCCATTTCTTATGCTTATCAATATCTATACCATCTAAATTCTCGTTTCTCATTCCCTTCACTCCTACCACTATGTTTGTTTATTCTACATTTTTAACTCTGAGATTTATGTATCTTTTATGGAATTTAGGTTTGTTTGAGCAACAAGAAAACTTACTAAGTTATTTCCTCACCTCTATATTCCATATATATTTTAGCTCTTCCCAACTTTATTTGATAATTTACTGGTGTGCCTCTGAAAAAGTGTTTTCAAAACAGCCATTTGCTTGATGAAACTGCTCACTCAGTTCCTGTCTAAGAATATATAAGTATATTTCTTTTGCATTTAAATTACTGTTTGTTGAATATAGTATTCTCGATTTAAAGTTATTTTATTCCAACTCTTTAACAATGGGATTCATGCAAGATAAAACATTGTATGTATGTATTTTGAATATAAGATTAACATTGAGAATATATTATTGATCCATTTCTTGTTTCTTTTTAAATAATCTCCTCTTTCTGTTGGGGAACTTTAAGAAAGATTTTTTTATGTTTTTAAATTCACTCTAATATGTTGTTTTTTAATTGTCTATAAGGTTTGGAATTATACAATTTTTCAATGTTTTATTTCTTCAATTCTTAGAAATTCTAAGTCATTATTTCTTCAAATACTTTCTTCCTGTTGGTTTTTGGGAAACCTTTAATGTGAAGGTCAACACTTGCACACCCATTGTCCATAACTCTGAACTTCTGTTTTACTATTCTTTTTTTTTTTACCCTTCTTGATAACTTTTTCAGAATTCCTCAACTTAATCTTTGAACTCACTAGTTTGTTAACCAGTAGTACTCATTCTCATATTTTAATCCATCTATTGGGTTCTTTATTTCCTTTTTTATTTAAAAATTATTATTCTGCTTATCTTTTCCAATAGTTTCCTATACCTCTTTGAGAATATTGATTATGCTTACCTTATGTTTAATTTTTTTGTTTATATTTAAGTTTCTGGTCCACTAATTGTCCTTTATCTGGTACAGGGTAGACGGATGAACCTCAAGTTTGAGATTTTCTAACTTCACACCTAACCCACTCTCTGTGTACCTCTCTCTCACAGTAAGAAACTCTACCCTTTGGGAACCCTCCTTTTCTCCTCTGTAGTTTGCACAGGGATTTGGGGGAGGAAGGAATTCTCAGGAGCCAGCCAAAATGTCTGAGAAACTGTTGTTATCTACCCACCACCCCAGCCAGACAAACATGCCATTCTGCTATTTCCCCACCATCTGTTACTTGTGTTACTAGCTGGTGGCACTATTTTTTTTCTTTTTTTTTTCTCCTTACCATAGGCAATAATCCATGCAGGGCAATGGGGGAAAGCAAGAACTGCAAGTTAAAAGTTTCTCCCCAAACGTCTGTTATTCTTAAACCCAGCTCTTTTTATATCCAGGTTGTACTTTCTCTCCATATATATGAAGACCAATCAACTTATGTCTTCCTAAGAATTGTCAGTCATTTAATTTCAGTTTCTCAGAATCAACCATACGATCATTTCTGTCACAGAATCGTATGCTAATTATAATCTTTAGAATTATATCCAGGGGAAGAAGTCAGAAATACCCATTAATGTGTCAAAAGCTAAGAGAGGTTTTCCATTTTGTTTTACCCTTATAACAGAGACCAATTCTGCTGCTGCATCTCCCTCTTCAACATTCCATTTTTGGCTATCTGTTACAAACTAATTCAGTTCCACAAGACTCTATACCTAGCACAGTGCATTGGGCAAAATACATGCTATGACCCAAACTTCTAAAACAACGTTCTATTTCCCTGGGGAGGCAAATTTACTCACATAAACCTTTTAGGAGTAACAAACTTGTCAACATTGTAAGTTAAAAAGTCTTAAATTTAGTATGATTAAACATCCCTCAATATTACACATTTAGGCAATAAATAAATAAATAAATAAATAAATAAATAAATAAATAGCTCAAGCAATGCATCCGGTGAATAACTGGGAGCAGATAAGTAAGGAAGATAGAGCATCATGAACCTTCCAGCATTTTTATTTCACACAAATGCTGTAAAGTAGGCCACGCTTTGGCAGTATCTTTTTTGATAGAGAAGGACAACCTAACATTGACCTTGAACTGCTTTCTAGCTCTCCAGAATGCATTATAAAATAAACTTAAGTAGGTTGAAAGTTGCTCTCTTTCTGGCAGATTTTTAATTACAGATAAAACATTCCTGTAGAAAGAAAATTCTTTTAAATCAGATTTATTTTCATATATTTACGAATACCCATTTTTAAATCAACCTGAAACTTTTACCTTGATATTCCCAATATCATGGCAGAGTTATGTCTGTTGACACTGGCAGTCATTAGCTTGAAGAACTGTTGTAAATTGCCTCTCCCATTCAGAAGTCTACATGTCTAAAATGAGAGTTTCCCTCCCTTCTACGTGTAACATTATTTCTTTCAGCTCCTCAATACTTTGAAGCCATCTATTTGTTCACCAAAGAAGACATTCTTCAAGGATTAATTGAACAAACAATTGGGTGAAGACTTCTGGGAAATTACCACAAAAGACAGACCATACTACGTAGTTGCAACAAGCAGAAAAGATCTTAAGAAAAGGCTTTCAGTAGACTCTAAGAATCAGAATCAGGTTTTTGCAAATAGCAGCCCAGGTTACAAATCAAAGGCTTGACTTAAGGTACACAGAGTTTAAGGTACACAGGTGGTAACTAACACAAAGGCTCAACCCCCAAAGAAATTGTACAGTGAAATTCATCTGAGTGTGCACAGCAGTGTGTTTCTCCTTCATCTCTCTTCTTCTGAATGCTCCCTCATCCTGGAAGCATTCCCCTGCTCTGTCAACACACTCATTTAATCATGTATTCATTCAGTTAAGAATCTGGAAGAATCAAGTGCCAGATGCTAGAATTATTAAAACACATAAGGCATAAAGTATATACTCAATAACTCATAGTCTAATGGGAGAAAGATACAAAATAAATGCAAACCAATGTAATGAATACAATAATTAGAGTGACATACTATATATAAACATGACTTATAGAAGAAAGTTACCAACTTCACTTAGAAGGTTCATGAAAGTTTAGATTGGAAAAGACACTTGAACCAGGTCATGAACCGTTAGGTGTGGGGGAAAGAATAGGAGGAAAGTGTACAGTGAGAATTAACTGAAGGTACAAAAGCAGAAAAAGTTGTCGCAAATTGCTTCACACTGAGGTGTGAAATTGCTAGGATAAAAGACAAAATTTTAGGTCTGAGAAATAAATCCCTAAAATATGAATTTTTAGAACCTAACAAATTAGGAATATTTGACTACACAGGGAAAGCTTCCTAGAAACCCAGACAAATCATAGTTATTCTGTTAACTCTTAAATCTAGAAATCTAGACCTAGTCTGCATCAGGCTTTGTAGTTTGACTGTCTCTCCACCCACCTCTCCCTATGTATATATATTCCTACATATATATTCCTATATATAGTTTATATATTCCTATTATATATATATATTTCTATATATTATTTTCTATATATCTTTCACAACATACTCACATACGCACACACACTCATATACACATTCACACATGCATAGTAAGCGTCACGTAAAATGGACCATAGTACTATAGGATCTATCATTCTATTAGGCCGAAAAGAGTGTTTGGTCAAAACATTTGTTTGCCATCATGCTGATAGCAAAATGTCCAATCAAATTGTTTTTCTACTTTAATTCTTGGCTGGAGTTAGATAAAGGCCAGAAGGAATTAGGGCGGAAATGTTTTGAGCAGCCTGAAAATAGCAGGCCTGACTGAACACTCTAGGTAAATTCCAAAGATGCTAAGAATCAGGGTCTATGTCTCCTTTTATTTGGGGCTCTGTGCTATAATCACACCCCTTCACACCCAGTTATCTATAAATGTTTCCTCTCTCCAGGTCTGTGTGACCTCTAAGATTTACACCAATAACCATCATATGTGCCAGTTTATTCTTTGTTACAGTTTTCCATTTTGCTGTGAGAGCCATGTGGCTTATGGTATAATTTTACAAGTCTTTTTCTTTCTATCTTCAGTCACATTTTACCATCTCCTATGAAGACTACATCCTTTATGAAGTTCTTGTTAACATACCCTTATTGGCTGGTTAATTGTAGACCTTAAAAAACATAAAGAAATCGTCCAATTACAGAGTGTTTAGTATAAAATTAAGTGAATAACTTCCTTATTCACACTGCAACATTAAGCGGTGTGTATGAGCCCCATGTGCTCTGACAGAAATTTGCTGACATGTATGTTAGGCAGATAGGCTATTTGCACATGGAAACTAAATTGATTATGTCTCGGAATCAAAAAAGTAAATTCAGAGCATATTACTGTGCAAGACCACAAGATATAAAGAAGCCTCCCCAGATCAAAACTGAGTTGCAATTTTAAAAATCACCAAATGAATGAAAGTCATTTTAGTAAATCAGTGAACTTCAAAATCATCTAAGCCATGGTCCTTATTTGGGTAAGCTAGCATCCCAGGTGGATGAGCTAATATTCTTTTCAAAATATTCTCGTAATATTGAATCACTTTATTTGATGTCTTAATTGTATTTTTTAAAAACCTTCACCAGAGCAAACACACAGAAATCTATTTTGAGGCAGTACACAAAGAAGTTTGTAGGTCTGCAAGAAACATTTAAAATGATGGATTAATTTTAAACAAATAAACTCCCACCCCTGGGATAATAAAATAAATTTGGATAATAAAGATGAGCTAATGTACAAAATATGATCTCTTATTCTCCTGTGAAAAACATTTTCTTTAAAGCTTAGAAATTCCAAATCAGTAGCCCACCAGTGGCCAGTGAAGAGGAAATGTTCTTATGGTCCACACCACCACAAAGAGGGGTAATGACAGATAACACTGATCCAGCGCCCACTGCCTTCTCAACCTGAGACAGTTCTCAGAACACAGGAAGTCCTCTTAGCTTCTAATGATATTGGAAACATGGGGGTATGCCCTACGATAGTCTATATCCAAGAGGTTATGCTATATTACAGTGTAGGAGAAATTTGATATTTATAACTACAACATTCTATTATTAACAATAAATCTTTGAAATAGTATTATTCCCAAGCTTCTTTTTCCTTTTCAAATATTCTATATGAAATAGAAAAATGAATTTTCAATTGCTCTAATTATTTTGAAAACACCCCCAGGTTTTTTTTTCTGGCAGCTGTGATGCTTTTCAGATGCTTCTTTGATGTCATTTACAAAGAGATGAGGTTTTCATGTGAATAATGACCCTCAAGTTTCTCTGGTATCATAAAAACCTGGTGCTGGATATCAACCAAAATAATGCGTCTTTCTCTGAATTGCCCTAATACTTTGCTAAAAATCAATGGGGTCTTTGAGGGGAGAAGCTGCATGCTCAGTGCTTAGCCCAAAGTCTAAAGCAGTAATTAAATAAAATCGCTGAATAAACAAATGAATAGATTTGTAGTTCTTTCCAATATTACACTTATTTATATTCATTTCTGAAACTATATTATGTTCTCTAATTGAATTTATCATTTCTTATTATTACAGGCATGTGATATGCTTAAAGCACAAATCATGAAAATACAAAACACCACAAAGAAATAATTGCCTATAATGCCATCATCCAGAGATGATTATTATAAACATTCGACATAGATCCTTCCAGTATATCTTTATATCATATATTTCCTTTTAAAATTATATTTTCATATGATTTTCAGCTTGTGTGTTTTTCGCTCAAAGACATGTGGTGTATATTTCCCACATTAGCAAGTATCAATCTGAAAAATCATTTAATGATTAATTAGCATTCCATCATAGGGCTGTCCATACTTATTTGGGCACATTATATAAATAAATATAGTGCGCATGTGTGTTTCATTGACTATTATTTTCTTATAAGCAACATAAACAATGCTTTGTACTTACTAGGTATTCAGTTAATGTATATCAATTGTAAAAAACGTTTACATTAATGATGTTCAGTATCAGAGGGGATAAACTAGTGGGCTTACGAGATATGATCAAAAACTATGGTGAATGTTTAAATTAAAAAAAAATGATTACAGTAAAAGACACTTTGCCATTAATCCCTCTCAAAATACCCCCCCCCTCACTTCAAACATAATTATCCCATCATTCTTGCCACTTTTTGAAGCAGTTCTGGAAGTCCTCTTTCATGAGGGTCTTTAATTGTACTGTCGTGCCTGCCTCTATGTCCTGAATCGATTCAAAATGTTTACCATTCATGGTCATTTTGGGGAAGAGCCAGAGGTTGCACAGTGCCATATCTGGTGAACAAGGTGGATGAGGACACCCCATAATGTTTTTATTTGGCAGAAATTGCTGTACCAGAAGTGATGTATGACACGGAGCAGTATCATGGAGGATGAAGTAAAGACACGCATGAAAGAGGACTTCCAAAGCTGCTTCAGAAAGTGGCAAGAACGATGGGATAAGTGTGTTTGAAGTGAGAGGGAGTATTTTGAGGGGGATTAATGGCAATGTGTTTTTAGTGTAATGATTTTTTAAATTTAAACATTCACCATATTTTTCAATCACACCTCATATTTATTGGTATCACAGAATATTGTAAATTTGATACTGATACTCTCACCAAAAGTTCAATTCATAACACCGTTAGGAACTGTTATCTCATGACATTATTCAGAACTGCAGAACTCAGATTGAAATCCAAATATCATGGTATTTTTCCCTAATAGGGTTAAGGTTTGGTAAATATTAGATCTCACAATAGGACACCATTCCACAATGCAGCAGTATCCATAACAACCATAATCCTTTAAAGATATTTTAATTTCAATATTCTTTGGGATTGTTGATGATTTATTATGATAAAATGAAGACAACTTAAGAAAGACAACTGCTAAATTGGTTCAAACCAAGATGATGGAGAATCAGCTTTATATTCTGCTTTTTTGACAAAGCACTGGTTATACCTGAAAAGAAAGATGCCAGATACTGTTTCTATGCTATCCATTTGAAGAAAAGGATTATGTCTAGCATTTAAAGTAAAAAGAATGTCACCCTCATGTTCCAAATAATTTAGTCTAGTAAACTAAAGGAATTTGAATGCATATATTGGTCAATCAGCCAAAAACCAAAACACTATAAAAAATCAAAATCACTTCAAATTAGTATAATTTTAGTACTGATTTCTTTTATTACTTAACATGACATACATGACACACTGAATGGGCTCAGAAATTACTCCTGTATTCAAAATAATATTATTTTTCTGTGCATGAGAGAATGTGTATAGGTCACCTAATGAACACTAATTAAATTTCTATTTTTCAATATACTCTGAATTACTGGCTAAGTATAACTGATAGTCAAGTGACAAAGTCCTGAGAACAGAGGTATAGCTTAAGGAAAAGATACTAATAAGTCTATTGGACACCTTAACAAAAAAATTTATAAAGACAAAATAGGAAAACAGACACAAGGAAAAACATTTTGCTCTCTATAGGAGTTTGAATAAAGGATGAGTAGAAAGGAGAAGGAAAAAAAGAAATCAACCTTGAGGAATAAATCATGACACTGAGATCAATGAAGCTAGAAGATAAAAAAAAATACTGTTTATTGTTATTTTTCTTATGTGAAACTAAGAAAAAATGTGTTAAAAGGTGACTGACATCTGTGTACAAAATAATATGTAAAAATGCTGACTGTCCTTCTGAGCCCTTTGTTATGATATATATATATATATATATATATATATATATATATATATATATATATATATGTATATCTCCACAGGTGTTAAAAATATCCTTCCTCTTAGACAATAACAATGTTATCAGTAGCCACCTTATGTCAATTTACCTGAGATATAAAATTAGTTGTAGAGAATTTATGAAAAAATTTACTTTGGAAAAAAAATCACCAAAATCTGATGCTAAATATAATTATTTGGTGCAAACTTGACTAACATTTTCCCATATTTAATAAGAATTACCCAAAAGTATCTTAGTGAAAGATAATTTTTATTTCTATATGAAAAGTTTTTTCAGTCTCTAGGAAGTAAATTTATTTTTGACAATTTCATTATTATTGATACAGCTTTAAGATAGAAACTTCATTTTGTATGGTCCCTTACTTTTTTATTTATCATATATTTTATATTTCACGCATTGTGGCAAAGACTGTCTAGATTTTTTCAACCCTGCTTCCTTCTCTTGACACATAGCAAGACTTCATTTCCCAGACTGTCTTGCAATAAGGGTAGGGCCCTGTTCCTAGGTTCTATTGCTTTGTTTACGGTGGCCAAGACATGGAAACAACCAAAATGTCCTTCGATGGATGAATGGATAAAGAAGTTGTGGTATATATATACAATGGAATACTATTCAGCCTTAAGGAAAGATGATATAGGAGCATTTGTGACAACATGGATGGATCTTGAGAGTATAATGCTAAGTGAAATAAGTCAGACAGAGAAAGCAGAGAACACTATGATTTCACTGATATGTGGTATATAAACCGAAAAGAACAAGACAAACAAATGAGAAACAAAAACTCATAGACACAGACAATAATTTAGTGGTTACCAGAGGGTAAGGGGGTGGGGGGTGGATGATGAGGGTAAGGGGGATCAAATATATGGTGATGGAAGGAGAACTGACTCTGGGTGGTGAACACACAATGGGATTTATAGATGATGTAATACAGAATTGTACACCTGAAATCTATGTAAATTTACTAACAATTGTCACCCCAATAAATTTAATTAATAAAAAAAATAAAATAAAAAATAAAAAATAAATAAAAAAGAAAGAATGTGAGTGGAAATATTTTACACCTCTTCCAGGACTTTCCAAGAGTTCTCTCTCACTCACACTTTGCTTGTTGCCAGATAAAAGCAAAGAAAGCTATGGAGAAATTTGAAGAAGGCCTAGAAAACAGCAGTGCCAGAGATGAAAAGAGCCAGGATCCTTCAATCATCATGCAAAAGACCACACATCAAATATCCAAACTGTGATATGATTCAGAAATAAAGGCTTATTTTGATATGTTACTGAGATTTGGGGGTTGTTTTTATGGCAGCTAGCATTAATCACCCCCAAATAACAAACTTTCCCTTAAGAATTCTTCTGTTGACATAATTGATTTTGTATATAAGTGTTAGGTTTGTTAATTTGAGGAGAATTTTGTGATTGTTGTTCTCTTCAGAAATTTAGCATATTTTATTATTAAGTTCAAAAGAAATAACTGAAATAATAAATGGTTTGCTCACACCACATTATTAACTGAACTCCCTTGTAATCAATTAAGGACTATCAAGTCTGTATATTTGTTCCTCCTGGATAACAGTTCTTTAAACTACATTAGGACTTAAATATTCTGATATATCTTCAGATGGTCAAATACTACGTAAAAGAATTGTAAACATTTTGAAATTGGAATTACTTTAAACGCTTTTCAAGTGAGTGAACCGTGTTTTTGAAAAAGTTAAGGGATTTGTATAAGGACCCAGAACTGACTGGCAGCAGAGCTGAGATTAGTACAATGATCTCCTGATGGCCCAATTGCATCCTTACTTGCAACTGTTTTTTGACAACGATGTCTATCACAGGATTTTCAACACCCCCAATCCATTCTAAGGGATACAGGCCAGCTCACAGACAAATCCTGCTCAACTTGGCTGACTGGCACCACTACTTCTTTTGTGTTTGTCCCAGCTCAGTGGTTAAAGAGTGGACCCCAACTCAAGAACATCCAATCCACATGCGGACGATCAATCTAGACAGAGATCTAGTATATAAAGATGAACTGGGTGTGCTCTTTAAATCTGAATAGGGAAACAAGAAGAGCCTCAACCAATTAGCAATAGGATCTAATATGAAAAATATGTATAAAGAGAGAGAAGCTGCAGTAAGTCAGAGCCATGTGGGATTACGACAAGGCCAAGTTGTAAGGGGGAATTTATACCCAGGGATAACTGAGATTCTACCAGAGAGAGATGGTAGAACCAGTGGATTTCCAGAGCTCCCTATAATTCTGCTGTCTACCTTGACCCAGTCAGTAAGCCTACGTATCTTAGTGATCTAGATAAGTTACTCTTGTTATAATAGAAGAAAACTGTATATGAGAGAGAAACACAAATATAATCTTCAACTTAAAATTTTAAGTTGTGAAAAAGTATACAGTTCTATGTGGAAATAAATCATAAAATAAAATATCACAGTAAGTGTTTAAAATTTAAAATTGAATGCATATCGAAACTATCAAAACAGAAGGGTAGGGCATACAAATTAAGAATGAATATTTACTAAAACTGTATCACAAAAAATAATAACTTTATGAAGAAAACATACACATTGATAAGAAAGACACTAATACTCCAATGGGATAATATAAGAAAATGAAATAACAGTCCATAAAAGAAGGTATAGAACAAACTGACTGGGCTATGAAAGTATGTTAACTTCACTAATAAGGAAATGAGAAATAAGTCAATTATGAAATATAATTTTTATCATCAAATTAGTAAATATTTATAAAATGTTAATAATATGTTGTTAATTTAGTGACAAATGTAATATAATGTTACTAAATAATCAGAAGGGCAAACACAGAATCACATGGACATTATATTAGCAGGTATCCTACTTTATTGTAATTGTTTGTTTTTATAGGCTATCTTCATCCTTTACTCACTTTGGTACCTCCATAGCCCCGCAGTGCCTGGCATACAGTGCCTAAAACATAAAAGGCGTTTGATAAAAATTTGTTGAATGAACAAATGAATAAAGGAAGGAAGGAGGACATTCCCTATAGTAATATTTAAAACAATAAAGTAGTAGAAAAAAGTATCCTATGAACGGTTAAGTAAATTATAGTACACATATATAATTGGAAATAACATTGAAGTATTAAAATGATGTTTTATGGGATTCTTAATGGTATAAGAAATTGCTTAAAAGTAAAGGGCAATAAAAAGTAGAATATAGCATTGTCTATATCATATGTTCTCAACTATGCTAAAGTGTGCATATATATGTGAAGATAAAAAGAAATGCACTGATACATACACATTGGTCAAATTTGTTCAAATATTATAATGGTCAAATTTAGGTGATGCTTTCTGGATGACTTTCACTCTCTTCTTTATTCTTCAATATTTTCTACTTTTTGCTACTATTATGTATTTTCCTAATTAGAACATAGCATTAAAATTTATTTTTAAATTGACAGATCTATTCAACCAATTTAACAGATTGTTCAGAATTGCACTCTTTTCGTAAATATTTGATAAGTGCTTATTGATTATGAAGCTCACTAAAATGGCTTTATTTTTTGTTTTCTGTGGGCTCAAAATGACAGACAAAATAATTCCAGGGACTTTCAGCACAGCTTAAATGACAGAGAACACGTTGAATGCTTTAAGAGTAGTAATAAACGGTTAAAATGGCTTTATTATTTAATGAGATAGACTATCTAAAGTGCATGACGATATGTCTAGTACAAAACATAACATTCAACACCTATCAATTCCGTTTCCATATGTGTGCTCTTTTTAATCGATTTAGTTCAAGCTTAATCAAGGTCTCTCGCTGGTTTCATCGGCCGCCTCCCCTTAGTTCCCACCCTTCCACTTTCCAAACACCCAGTCCTGTACCAAGATATACCTATATGTAAGGAAGTGCCAAATACATTCAACCAATTGAACGGAATATTCAGAACTGCAGTCTTTCTATGACTGTTCAATGATGATAACTGATTATGATACTCATTAAAATTGTCCCTTTTTTGTATGTATATCAATATAAACAAAATTACAGACAAAAATATTCCAGGGACTTTTCAGTCCCCTGGAAGAGGACTAGTTAGTATCATGGAGCTCAGATTTGAATACTGAATATTATCCTTTAACATGGTATCTCCGTAGGTACCTGTGTTTCCTTTACCATTACGCATGTGTCCTTTTGTAAATCAGCTGTGTCTACAGTACTTACCCAGTAGTTACTATTCTCTATACAGATTTTTAGCTATGTGGGTATGATACATCATTTCAATTATTACCACCACTTCTATATTAGCCTATGTTACTTCCACATGATCTAACTGTTACTGTGTTTCCAATGTATGAAACGTCATGCTTGTCCATCGACTTACAGATTTACAGTTAGTTGAATGTACCATCAGTTTTCTCTTGTTGTGTGTCAGACATTCCATGTGAATGTAGATAATTATAATCATCATTCAGATACCCTTCTTTTAGAAAGAAAAGTTAGCCTTATTTCTTCATTGTCCATTAGTAGTAAAAAGAATCATGATTAAAGATGCAGATGTCCCAAGTATTCAACATGCCAATGGTTTCTGAAGCCATCTGTGTCTAGTCACCCAATTTAGAGCATAAAACTATGACTTGGCCTTACATTGCTTCCTCACTCTAGGCTGTACCTCTTAATTGACATTTGATAGAAAATGATAATTTTTTAAACAAATATGGAAAAAAAAAACAAGCACTTTAATATTATTCATCATGGATGACTGTCATCTTGCTACCTCTATCCTCATTTTATCGGCCTGACCCTGTAAATGTGACTGTTCATTTTGTCACTTGTATACCTTTGCATTGTTTAGCAAATTTTTCTCTTCCTTTCTTTTTTTTTCAAGTTAGTTTCAGGTGTATAAAACAATGCAATAGTTAGACATTTGCACCCCTCACAAAGTGATACCCCCCCAATCTACTATCCCTCTGATACTGTATATAGCTATTACAGTTCCACTGACTCTATATCTTATGCTGTATTCCACATCCTGCGGGGGGGGGGGGATATGTGTGTGTGTGTATGTGTGTATATACATATATAGGTGTATATATATATATATATATATATATATATATATATATATATATATATATATGTGTGTGTGTGTGTGTGTGTATGTGTGTGTGTATTTTAATTTTAGTTGACATTCAATATTATTCAGCTTCAGCTTCAGGTGTACAGCTCCATGGTCAGACATCTACACCGTCCATGAAGTGGTCTCCCTAATAAGACAAGTGCCCATCTGACCCCCTACAAAATCTTTACAACATTATTGATTATATTTCCCAAACTGTATTTCATATCCCCATGGCTATATTGTGACCACTAATTCATACTTTCTAACCACTTTACCTTCTCCCCCATCCCTATCCTCCTCCCATCTAGCAACCCTTAGTTTTTTTCCTTCTACATCTCTGACTCTATTTCTATTTTGTTTGTTCATTTATTCTGTTTCTTAGATTCCACATAAAAGTGAGATCAGATGGTGTTTGTCTTTCTCCGTCTGACTTATTTCACTTAGCAAAATATTCTCTAGGTCCATCTATGTCATTGCAAATGGGAATATTTCATTCTTATTTATGACTGAGTAATGATACAACTGATAAGGGGTTAATATCCAAACTTTATAAAAATCTCATACAGCTCACCATCAAAAAATAATAATAATCCAATTCAAAAATGGACAGAGGACATGAAGAGACATTCTCTAAAGAGGATGTACAGATGACCAAAAGACATGAAAAAATGCTCAATGTCACTAATCATTAGAGAAATGCAAATAAAAACCACAATGAGATACCACCTCACCCCAGTCAGAATGGCTATCATCAATAAATCTATAAACAACAAGTGCTGGAGAGGATGTGGAGAAAAGGGAACCTGCACTGTTGGTGGGATTGCAGATTGGTGTAGCCACTGTGGAAAACACTATGGAGGTACCTCAAAAAATTGACAATGGAACTACCTTATGACCCAGCAATTCCACTCCTGTATCTATCCAAAGAAATCAAAAAC